>NC_091069.1:161823123-162448123 GCF_032405125.1 Capricornis sumatraensis
ATGTCTGTTCTTATAGTGCATATACACAATGGTATATTACTCACCCATAAAAAGGAGTAAAATTCAATCATTTGTAGAGTTAGTAATGGACTTAGAGTCTGTCATACAGAGTGAAGCAAGTCAGAAAGAGAAAAACAAATATTATACATTAACGTATATATGTGGAGTCTAGAAAATTGGTACTGGTGACCTATTTCCAGCGTAAGAAAAGAGATACAAATGTAGATAATAGACATGCAGACATAGGGAGGAGAAGGGAGGGTGGGATGAATTGGGAGATTAAGGTCAACATATATAGACTACCATGTGTAAAATAGATAGCTAATGGGAGCTTACAGTGTAACAAAGGGGCCCAGCTCAGTGCTCTGTGAGGACCTAGATGAATGGGGTGGGAGTGGGGAGAGAAGTCGAAGATGGAGAAGATATATGTTTATGTATAGCTGATTCACTTCATTGAACAACAGAAACTAACACAACATTGTAAAGCAATTATACTCCAGGCAGTATTCCTTCTCCAGGGAATTATGTCTAATTAAAAAAAAAAAATAGTGTTTTCCTTAAAAAATAGATTTGAAACTAGATGATTTCTAAAAGATCTTCCATTTGGAATATGAATTAATCTGTGAATAGCATGACAGCTGACTTTAAATACAAAAGTTCCTTAAGGACAGGACATGACTGAGCATCACATAAACGCTCATAGTGGCTTGGAAATCAGCTTCCCCACCCGGCTTGAATTGTACCTGGCACGATACAGGTGACTCTGTCTGGTCTGAGGAATGCAGGAGCTTCTCTTTAGTTTAACTGCCCCAAAAGTGCATACGTTGGACTTTCCTTGTTCTTAATAGATTGTTAGAACCCAATGTTCTGACATTTAAAACTTAATAAATGTAGACAAAGAGTATGATTTTTGCATAATGTAAATATCCATCATATTAAAAATAAAATTTTAAATAGAGCAGGGAAAGGAAAGATACACTCAATCACCTACAAGATAATAATGAAAGAAACAAAATGGATAATCAGCTGCTTTTTCTCATGAATTACTCTTCTGATATAAAATCATCTTTTGGAAGAAAATACAAAACACTCTTAAATAATCTTTACTTTCCATTTTGCGAGTTGCTTGAATTTGACGGACAAATGAATAAGACCTCACATTGTAAACCAAAGGTAAGATGCGCATAGGAGTCTGGCAGATGGAATTAAACTATTGGTTTATTACTGATAGAGTTGTGGAAGTGTGTGTCTTTAGGTTCATTAGCCAAATGGGCCTGCTAAAAGCTTATTCCTAAATTAGTTCTTCATTTTCAGTTGCAGTCATTGACAACTCAGAGCACCTGGCTTCCCCTCTGCCTCACCCTAAAAAAATCACTTGGTGCTGGAAAACTTACTGCCCGGTCCTGAGCAGGAGGGTTATACATGTTTTCTTCAGGCAGACTGATCTTTTTCCCAGATTCAACGATTGGAAATCACCATTCCCTCTTTAAAAGGAAGACAAGAGAAGGCCACTGACAAGGACTGAATGATGTCAACTAGTCAAGTCATTTGTCTACTTGGTTTTCAGTACCTCTTCCATAGTAGGTGATTTTGATGGGTGTTGTATGTGTACAAAAATGTATACTCTGTGCGCTCCTGAATATCCACCCATGTTCCTTTCCTCCACACCTTATCATTGATCTTCCAATCATTTTTCTTTCCAGGCTCCTGAATCACTAGCTAGGCCCTTGACCCCTTTTCAGGTATCCGTATATATTCTCACCTTCAGCCGTTTTTTATTTTTTTTTTGTTCCAGTGTGGGGAGGACCCAGCAAGTCACTTGCATCTCTGCTAACTGGGGAAATTTTCCCTGCCTTATTCTTTCAACACCATCTTTCAGTATTACAGAAATACAGACACCACTCATCTTTGGCTTGTGCTCACATAGTGAATGATCTGATACATTCTTAAACCAAATGGGATCTTTTCCTTATCATTCAGCTGGTTATCTGAGATAGTTTTTCATATAGCTGTAAGGGAGAGATAGGTGTGTTCTGCTGATGGGTAGTGTGAGGGTCTTGACCACCCATTGTGAAGCTCACTTGTACTCTATAGTCCTGTTTGAGGGCAGTGGCAGCTATGCCATTTCCATCTTTGAGTGGACTGCTGGTACATCTGTCTGTCATTATAATACCAATGCCAGCTCAAGATGGAGTTTCTGGTGGGCATTCCAGAAGCGCAATCAGTATCTCATGGTTATGAGTCCTGTCTCTCCCAGTCCCCAATTAAAGGCTGGAAGCTGTTTCTCAAAACTGATATAATTCTGTTAAAAATGGCATTTCTTGCTTCTGAACTCAGAGGACTGTGTGGGGCTTCTTTCATTGAAAAGGACTATGGCTTGGATTTGGGCCATAGTCCTTGGTCAGCCCCAAATAAAACTGAACTTACACCTCTCAGGTTGTGTGTGTGTGTGTTTTAGTCAACATGGGTTTTCTGGCCTCATGGAATATGTTCAAACCAGCATTACCACTTTCCTCAAAGTTTTTTTTTTTTTTCCCCTTTTTCTATATGCCAGGGAACCCCAGGCTTTCCCACTTCTCTCAGCATGAATCATGCTTCCTTTGGGCTTTTGAGAACTACCCTCAATAGCTTGTCACCCAATCCCCTGTAGTTCCTGCAAGGTTATAAAATCCTAGTCCCCAAAACCAGTGCCCTAAATCTATGAATCTTTATTTGTCTAGCCTTATGTTCAGGGGCCCTGATAAAGTGTCCTCAAAGTCCAGTCCTAATGTTGGCTATGACTATGGCTTCTATAGGAAGGCAGCCCACTGCACATCTAAACATTATGATCAGACCCATATACCAGGTGACACAAAAGAAAGCTTAACAAGAAAAAGCAGAAGTTTATGAATGGGTACCTAAGTGTACCGCTGCTGCTGCTGCTGCTCCTTAGTCACTCAATCATGTCTAACTCTTAGTGACCACATGGACTAGAGCCCAACAGGTTCTGTCCATGGAATTGTCCAGGCAAGAATACTGAAGTGGGTTGCCATTTCCTTCTCCAAGGTATACATCTGGAAGCACTCAATGGTGAGTAACTAAAAGGAGTAGTTACAACTTGGACTTATATACCATCATAGGCTAAAGAAAAAAAAAGGGAATTCTAGGTTTCTGGGAAGGTGAAGCCATTTATGGTAAGGTGACCAGGAAAAGTATGGTAAACAAGATTTGTTCTGTTTAGCAACATTTGTTACTTTAAGCTGGTGACCCATTGATAAGAAGTTGCTAAGAATTCTCCTCTTCTAGTACTGAAGAGGGTGGTGTCTTTACTAGTGGAAATTTGCTTTATAACTATACATTTCTTTTATTAAGGAAACTGTGTGTCCTGTTTTTAGAACTTTTTCTGTATCTGCTGGTTGTCGGTGCCCCTTAGTTTAAAACAATCTGTATGCTAAAAAGGCATATTTTGTTGTGAAATGTGGTGCTAGTGATAAAGAACCCATCTGCCAATGGAGGTAGACATAGAGAAATGGGTTCAGTCCCTGGGTGGAGAAGATCCCCTGGAGGAGCCCATGGCAACCCGCACCAGTATTCTTGCCTGGAAAATCCTATGTGCAGAGAACCCTGACAGGCTGTAGTCCATACTATTGCATGGAGTAGAACACAACTAAAGCAACTTAGCATGCATTCTGATACCATTAGAGGGAAGTGGTGTCTACAATGACAGAGAAGTGGCTATTTATTACTAAGCTTCACTGATGCAGAGGGATAATGAAAAACTGAGGGCTGTTAACAAGAATCAAATGATAAGTATGAGAGCTAAGGGCTTCTTTGCAGTGCTCAGTAATTCAGTCATGTCTGACTCTTTGCGACACCATGAACTGTAGCCTACCAGGCTTCTCTGTCCATGGAATACTCCAGGTAAGAATACTGGGGTGGGGGACCATTTCCTCCTCCAGAAGGGCTTCAGTTCACTTCAGTTCACCAGCTCAGTTGTGTCCGACACTTTGCGACCCCACAGAACACAGCATGCCAGGCCTCCCTGTCCATTACCAGCTCCCGAATTTTACTCAAACTCATGTCCATTGAGTTTCTGGTGCCATTCAACCATTTCATCCTCTATTGTCCCCTTCTTCTCCTGCTTTCTGTCTTTCCCAAAATTGGGGTCTTTTCAAATGAGTCAGTTCTTTGAATCAGGTGGCCAGAATATTGAGTATCAGCTTCAATATCAGTCCTTCCAATGAACACTCAGGACTGATCTTTAGGATGGACTGATTGGATCCTCTTGCAGTCCAAGGGACTCTCAAGAGTCTTCTCCAACACCACAGTTCAAGAGTATCAATTCTTCAGCATTCAGCGTTCTTTATGGTCCAACTCTCACATCCATACATGACTATTGGAAAATCCATAGTCTTGACTAGACGGACCTTTGTTGGCGAAGTAATAACTACTTTTTAATATGCTGTCTATGTTGGTCATCATTTTTCTTCCAAGGAGTAAGCATCTTTTAATTTCATGGCTGCAGTCACCATCTGTAGTGATTTTGGAACCACCCCCCCCAAAAAAAAATAAATAAATAAAATAAAGTCTTCCACTGTTTCCCTATCTATTTACCATGAAGTGATGGGACCAGATGCCAAGATCTTAGGTTTCTGAATGTTGAGCTTTAAGCCAATTTTTTCACTCTCCTGTTTCACTTGCATCAAGAGGCTCTTTTCTTCACTTTTTGCCATAAGGGTGGTGTCATCTGCATATCTGAGGCTATTGATATTTTTTCAGGCAATCTGGATTTCAGTGTGTGCTTCTTCCAGGTCAGCATTTCTCATGATGTGCTCTGCATATAAGTTAAATAAGCAGGGTGACAATATACAGCCTTGACGTATTCCTTTTCCTATTTGGAACCAGTCTGTTGTTCCATGTCCAGTTCTAACTGTTGCTTCCTGACCTGCATACAGATTTCTCAAGAGGCAGGTCAGGTGATCTGATATTCCTGTCTCTTTCAGAATTTTCCACAGTTTATTGTGATCCACACAGTCAAAAGTTTTGGCATAGTCAATAAAGCAGAAATAGATATTTTTCTGGAATGCTTCCTTAGGTGACAAAAATGCCCTTCTTTCCTGTAGTAAATAAGGGGGACACAGTTAATGAGAATCCTCATATGTGATGATAGGTGTCACAGAGCTTAGTAAATGCTTAACTAAGGCAGTATTGTTATGTCAAGACATCTGGGTATGTGCACTGATGTTTTAGGCTCTGTGGATCCCTACAAACTTTCGAAACTTGCAGAGGTGTCTCATCATTTGTATTATGAGCTGGAATGTGAAAAGACAATTAACAACCTCTCTCCCTCTCTCTAGGCAACACAATTCTGCCATAGAAATTATTCTGTTATTTTTCTCTGGCTCAGGCCAATACCTGGGGTTAAAATCTCAGTATAATTGGGAACATACAAGGCCTGTGAAGAAATTATAGCCTGAAAAAGCTGTATGAATTAGCTGGCAGGAGTGTTCTCTACAAGGACTTTTTTTTTTTTTTTTAATAATCTATGGAGACATTTTTCCTAATCACCAGCAGTGAAATCTACAGCAAGTGAATCATGTCATTGTGTCAGGAATTAATTGTTCCTTTTTTGCTCTCAACAATGTGGTCCTCCTTACCACTTGGATGATGAGTGAGACATTCCTACATCCATCATGCCATCTATTTCCTTAGACCTTTTAAAGCACAGTAGCTATCCAAGTCTTCTTAGAAGCAGATGCCAAATCCAAATTTAGATGTGCAAGCAATTTATCAGGGAAATGCCTTTTTTTTTTTATTTTTGGTAAGATTTTTTTTTTTTTTTATGCTCACCTGTTTAAAATCTTTATTGAATTTGTTACATTATTGCTGTTTTATGTTTTGGTTTCCTTCTTTTTTTGTAAATTAATTTATTTATTTTAATTGGAGGCTAATTACTTTACAAAATTGTAGTGGTTTTTGCCATACATTCAGATGAATCAGCCATAAGTGTACATGTGTTCTCCATCCTGAACTCCCCTCCTACCTCCCTCCCCATCTCATCCCTCAGTGTTGTCCCAGGGCACCATCCCTGAGCACTCTGTTTCATGCATCTAACCTGGACTGGCCAACTATTTCACATATGGTAATATACATGTTTCAATGCTATTCTCTAAAATCATCCCACCCTCTCCATCTCCCAGAGTCCAAAAGTCTGCTCCTTACATTTGTGTCTCTTTTGCTATCTCACATATAGGGTTATCATGACCATCTTTCTAAATTCTATGCATGTGCGTTGTTCTACTGTATTGGTGTTTTTCTTTCTGACTTACTTCACTCTGACTTACTTCACTCTGTACAGGGCTTCCCTGGTGGCACAGAGGTTAAAGCACCTGCCTTCAAAGTGGGATCCCTGGGTTGGGAAGATCCCCTGGAGAAGGAAATGGCAACCCACTCCAGTATTCTTGCCTGGAGAATCCCATGGATGGAGGAGCTTGGTGGGCTACAGTCCACAGGTCGCAAAGAGTCGGACACGACTGAGCGACTTCACTTTGACTTTCACTGTGTATAATAGGTTCCAGTTTCATCCACCTCATTAGAACTAATTCAAATACTTTCTTTTTAATAGCTGAGTAATATTCCATTGTGCATATGTACCACAGCTTTCTTATCCATTTGTCTGCTGATGGACATCTTGGTTGCTTCCATGTCCTAGCTATTGTAAACAGTGCTGTGATGAACATTGGGGTACACGTGTCTCTTTCACTTCTGGTTGTCCTCATTTCTTTTAGTTCTTTTTTTCTATTTTCCTCTCTGCTTCATTTATTTCCACCATTCTATCTTCCACCTCATTTATCCTATCTTCTGCCTCAGTTATTCTACTGTTGGTTCCCTCCAGATTTCTTTTGATCTCAGTTATTGCATTATTCATTATTGATTGACTCTTTTTTATTTCTTCTAGGTCCTTGTTAAACATTTCTTGCTTCTTCTCAGTCCTTGTCTCTATTCTATTTTTCTGTAACTCCATTTTGTTTTCAAGATTTTGGATCATCTTCACTATCATTATTCTGGATTCTTTTTCAGGTAGACTCCCTATCTCCTCCTCTTTTTTCTGGTTTGGTGGGCATTTATCATGTTCCTTTACCTGCTGAATATTTCTCTGTCTTTTCATTTTGTTTAGATTGCTGTGTTTGTGGTGGCCTTTCTGTATGCTGGAAGTTTGTGGTTCCTCTTTATTGCTGAGGTTGCTCCCTGTGGGTGGGGTTGGACTAGTGTCTTTCAAGGTTTCTTGGTTAGGGAAGCTTGAGTCAATGTTCTGGTAGGTGTCCAGTAGTGAGTTCTGAGGTGTGTATGGGTTTGGTGTGACTTTGAGTAGCCTGTATTTTAATGCTCAGTGCCATATTCCTGCATTGCTGGAGAATTAGCATGGTATGTCTTGCTCTGGAACTTGCTGGCTCTTAGTAGAGCTTGGTTTCAGTGTTGGTATGGAGGCTTTTGGTTGAGCTCTTATTGATTAATGTTCCCTGGAGTCAGTTTTCTGATGTTCTCAAGTTTTGGATTTAAGCCTCCTGCCTCTGGCTTTCAGTCTTATTCTAACTGTGGCCTCAAGACCTCTCCATCCTTACAGCACAGATGATAAACATCTAAGTTAATGGTGAAAAGGTTCTCCACAGTGAGGGACACCCAGAGAAGTTCATGAGTTACATGGAGAAGAGAAGAAGGAGGAGGGAGATAGAGGTGACCAGGAGGGAAAGAGGGGGAACCAAAAGGGGTGAGAGCAATCTAGCCAGTAATCAGTTCCCTAAGTGTTCTCCACAGCCCAGAACACCCAGAGAGATTCGCAGAATTAAGCAGAGAAGAGAAGGGGGAAGGAGGAGATAGAGGTGACCTGGGGGAGGAAAGGGAGGGTCAAAGGGGGAGAGAGCAATCAAGCCAGCAATCACACCCCTAAGGAAAAATGGAAACTGAAGACTAGATTCCTAAAGGTACAAAATTGATAACAAATACCAAAAAGAAAAGATTAAAATCCTAGAGTAAAAGTTAGACTCTGAAAATACAATATTAAAAATATAAAACAAAATCAATCACAAAAATTATAAAAAAATATATTTATGAAATATGTTTTAAAAAATGGGTCTTTTTTTGCAAGGTAATAGTAAGCTATAAAAATGAAAATTCAGTTCAGTCGCTCAGTCATGTCCAACTCTTTGAGACCCCATGAATTGCAGCACACCAGGCCTCCCTGTCCATCACCATCTCCCGGAGTTCACTCAGACTCACGTCCATTGAGTTCGAAGGAGTAATAAAGAACTTAAAATTTTTAAAAATTAAAAAATGATAATAGTAAAAATGTATCTAGGAATTTCTCTGGAGCTGTTGAGGGTAGTGTGGGGTCAGTTCAGTTTCAAATAGTTCCTTGTTCCAGCTTATATTTCTTCTCAAGGTCTCTAGGCCTTTTCCAATGCTTAGTCAATGTTAACTACAGGGTTTTCATCTGTTGCACCTGTCACTTCTTCCAGAGCAGTTTCCTTTTCTTTGTTTGTTTGAGTTGTTTTTCTTTTTTTGGCTGCCTTTGTTTGCAAGTCTCTTCAGTGTCTAATTTCTGCCTTGACACAAGGTGGTGAAGGTGGTCACTTATTTAGGCTCACTTGCTCAGTTGTGCTGTAGGGAGGGAGGAACACTGCAAACAAGTATCACTGGTGTGTGTGGGGAGTGCTCACAGTGTATGGACTACACTGGGTTTGCCCCAGCTCACGGCGTGTGTGCTTTCCTGTCTACACTGCTCAGGCTCCAAGTTGCTTTGCAAGGGAACTGTCCAAAGCGGGCCCTGGGTTTCATGCACTTCCAAGGTATAAGCTGCTCAGGTTCATGTTCTCCAGTACTCCACAAAGGCACAGACTCGGTGGGCCTGTGTTTTGTGCCCTTCTCAGGTCTGAACAGCTCAGGTGACCAGGTGCTTGGTGAGCACACTGTCCTGGTGGGTGGTGCATCTTGATCACCTCCCCGGTCCCAGCTGCTCAGTTTCGTGGGTGCATAGCAAGAGCACTGTCTCAGGTGTGCAGTGTGTCTCCTCTGGGGAGCTGATCTCAGGCTGCAACCCTCCTGGCAGATGTCAATCGTCCAGGATTCCAGGAAGACTTGGTTAGCAACTGGGGGACTTCTTACAGTTTGGTGGAGGATGTCATCTCTGGGGCCAAGATTTCCCCTTGCTTTCTGGCTCTGGCTGTCGCCCGCCTGCCTCTCTGCCTCTGGTGGGGGCTGCGATGGGCCAGTTCACAGCAGGCTAGCTTACCTCTGGTGTTTGCTCTCTCAATCCTTTGTTCTATGAGCAGGCCAGGCTGTGCCTCAGGTTAGAGCTTTTCACGACTAAGTTCTCTCTCTCTCTCTATCTTTTTTTCTCTCTCTGGCTATCCCACAGTTTGGGTTGCTCTCTCAAGTTAGCTCCCTCAGATTGTCCTCAGGGCATTCAGGCCTGGTCCTTACCCTAAGCATGCAACCCTCACCTCCCTGTTGAGCCTCTGCTTGCTGATGGAGGATGCAAGCATCTGGGCTACTTCTCTGTTTGGGGGTTGCAGTTAGGTGCGTATTCTGCAGGGTTTTTTTCCCCCTTCTGGTTATGTTGCCCTCTGAGATTCCAAAACTCCCCACAGACCTACCAGTGAGAGGCTTTCCTGGTGTTTGGAAAATTCTCCTCCTTCACAACTCCCTCCCTGGGATGGGTCTCCATCCCTAACTCTTTTGACTCTCTTTTTGCCTTTTATATTTTGTCCTACCTCCTTTTGAAGGGAATGGGCTGCCTTTCTGGGTGCCTGGTGTCCTCCTCCAGCATTCAGAAGTTGTTTTGTGGAAGTTGCTCAGCATTCAAATGATCTTTTGATGAATTTGTGGGAAAGAAAGTGGTCTCCCCATCCTATTTCTCCACCATCTCAGCCTACTCCAACCATGTTTTGGTTTCTTGACTGCTATGTATGTGGGATCTTGGCTCCCCAACCAGGGATCAAACCCACAACCCCTGCATTGGAAGGTGAAGTTTTTTACCACTGGACAATGAGGGAAGTCCCAGGTGCAAAACTTCTGAAGGACGAAGGGGGAGAGAGAAGGAGTGGGCAGGGAGACCTTGATGCATGCTTGACACCTATGAGAGAAGAAAGGAAGGAAGATTGGATGAAAAGAGCCTCATACAATAACGTAGACCTGAGAATACTATGACCTGTTCCAGGAGTGTCACATGCAGTGGTAATGATTCAGCTCTAAAATCCTCTACTGTGCTCTGTCATTGTCTGGAAACATCCTGGGTAACTTTGGTGAATGCTTTGAGATTAATATGGAGGTATGGCCACCAGAATTATTACCCACAGCAGTTCTCCTGAGAGCATGTGTGAAGAACAAAACCATGTCCCCCATATTCAACATTGACTTGTTAACTCTTAGAAATTACACTATAGAGTCATAGAATTAGAACAGGCCATAAAACATAGGGTCAGTAACAGATAGATTAAGGGATTCAATTTATGATGATAGAAAAAACACCAGACTGGACGTTAGGAAAGTTGTGAACTCCTCTCAAACTCTACTTTTTTAGTCTTCATTAAATGAAGACAATAGTAGAAAACCTTTTATTTAAAGCTATGCCACTGGTCATTAAAGAAAAATCATTAAAGGGAAAAAATTTCAATGACTTATGTCAGATATTTTATTTGTATTTATAATAAAAACAGCAACAGCAAAATGCACACCATCTTTTGAACAAGGGTCCATGTTTGAGCTTGTATTTGCCATATTTGGAATTCTGCCTTTTCAATTTTTGTAATATGAGCTTCTGTGTGTGTGCTCAATGTCTCAGTCTCATCCGACTCTTTGCAACTCCATGGTCTGCAACCCTGATGTCTGCAATGCCCCCCTGTCAGGCTCCTCTGTCCGTGAATTTTCCAGGCAAGAACATTGGAATGAGTTGCAATTTCTCCAAGGGATCTTCCCAACCCAGGGATTGAACATGCATCTCTTGTGTCTTCTGCCTTGGCAGGAAGATTCTTTACCACTGTGCCATGTTAGAAGCCCTAACCTGAGCTCAAAGTACACCTAATTTTTATTCCATGTTTCTCCAATCTCTTTAGTTGTTTTCTTACACCTGATTTGACAATGATGCTTTAGCAACTCAGCTTTACTAAACTATCCAAGGAAACTTGCACTGTTTTATTTTGGGGCTTTTTGTAGTCATGTTTTATTTGCATGCAGAAGTCTTAATTAAGCAAATATAGGACCAATTCTTAGTAAAACATACTTCAAGTCATTAAATAGAAATAATTTGAAACAATAGAAATTAGCCTAAAATCTGTTAGAATTTGCAATGTTTATATAAATGGCATGAGCCGGAACTACAAAGAGTAGGTGACATACTAAAGACGAATTAAGAAAACCTCTACAAATCTCAGGCTTCCCTGGTGGCTCAGATGGTAAAGAATCTCCTGCAATGTGGGAGACCTGGGTTCGATCCCTGGGTCAGGAAGATCCCCTGGAGAAGGAAATGGCAACCCACTCCAGTATTCTTGCCTGAATATTTCCATGGACAGAGGAACCTGGCGGGCTTACAGTCTGCAGGATTGCAAAGAATCAGACATGACTGAGTGAGTAACATACATATACTACAAATCTCAGTGGGCTTTTGGAAATTCTAAGTTGAATGAATAAATAAATAATACACAAGCAACAATCATCAGATTAATTTTTAAAGGTTTATCCTTTGTACATCATTTTTATATTTTGATTGCCTTTTATCTCCTTCCTGTCAAGATATGGTTTCTACAAAACTCCCTTTTAGAATCTTTTTTTTTTACTAAGATGCTCACATGCACTAGGTATTTTCTGGGAAGCCATGGCTAATGTGTTTGCTTTTCAGAAAGGCACTCATACCCTAGCTTCTCTTCTATGATATCTTCCGTGACCTGCCTAGGTTTGGATTACTAATCCCTACTTTATCTCTTTTCATCATATACCAATTCTAAGTGGAAATTGGGCTTCCCTGGTGGCTCAGCGGTTACAGCGTCTGCCTGGAATGCTGGAGACCCGGGATAGATCCCTGGGTCGGGAAGATCCCCTGGAGAAGGAAATGGCAACCCACTCCAGTACTCTTGCCTGGAGAATCCCATGGAGGCTACAGTCCATAGGGTCGCAAAGAGTTGGACACGACTGAGCGACTTCACTCACTCACTTCACTCAAGTGGAAATTATTACCCTAAATGGTCAAAATAGCCCTAAAGTTAATACTGATTCACAGTAGCTCTTTACACAACTTGATGCTCTGTATTTGAATGATTTCTTGAGCAATTTTTTTCCCAAAAAAGTTGAGGATCTTTCTAGCAGTTTGTGTATCTTTTACATTGCAAAATTTAGACAAAAGTGAGTTTGACTCTGTAAGTAAGCTTAGCCTCTTCTGACCATTAATTTTTATTCAGAGATTTGAAAAGAAGAGCCCAGAAAGTTCATCAACAGGTAGAAGTGATGCTGCTTTTTGTGAAAATCAAGTCTTATTTTCCACTTCACATAATATAGTGCATGTTCTCATATCCTTTTCATTATGATGTCAGGCTCAAGTGCCTAAACAATTAAGTGGTGTTCCAGATGACAAGTTCAGTTCAACAAATATTTCTTGAGTCTTTATCGTGTGCTGGACATTGTGGGAAAATGAGAAGATTCATAACATACAGTCTGTACCCTAATGAAAATGACAATAAATTGGGTAGTTTTCAGACAAATAAATAATTATGGCATAAGGCAGAAAATCAACTCATTTGAGAAAATTGTATTGACTATAAAACAAAATAACCCAATACAAGGTGTAGCAGAAACTTTAGAAAGGAGATTAGGATGCCAGCAGTTGGACTGAGATTTAATGAATGAGAAACAGCCACCAAAAAAAAGACCTGGAAGAAGGGCATTCAAGGCAAAATGACCTCAAAGATAAAACCCCTTAGACAAAAAATAAGCTTGTTCTGTCTGAGGAATAGAATTAAGACTAAAGTTGCTAGAGTATAACAAGTTCAGGGAATTCTAATATGAAGTAAAACAGGGATACCACAAAATGTCTTGTCTATATTCAGTGTGAAGCCTGTAGTGGGTTTTAAGCAAGGAAGTTGCATTCTATTATGTTTGCTTATCACATTCTATAATTCTTTGATATTATTTATATGTAACATGCATGCATGCATTCTAAGTCACTTTAGTCATGTCTGACTCTTTAATCATGTCTGACTCTTTGCGACCCCACGGACCATAGACTGTAAAGCTCCTCATCCAAGGGACTCTCCAGGCAAGAACACTGAAGTGGCTTGCCATGCCTTCTCCAATATACAATGTATGTATTATATATTATAGGGCTTTCCAGGTGGTGCTAGTGGCAAAGAATCTGCCTGCCAAAGCAGGAGACACAGGAGACGCATGTTTGGTCCCTGGGTGGAGAAGATTCCCTGGAGGAGGGCATGGCTACCCACTCCAGTGTTCTTGCCTGGAAAGTTCCATGGACAGAGGAGCCTGGCAGGCTATAGTTCACAGAGTCCCAAAGAATCAGACACAACTGAGCAACTGAGCACTCATTCTATATTATGATTACATAGAGATGATCCCTGAAATAGTGTTTCAGTTAATATTTTTCAATTTTATGATGATGTGAAAAAAATTCACATACTTTGAATACTGATCTTTCTCCCAGCTGGCAATAAGCAGGACTCTCTTGTGATGCTGGGCAGGGATAGTAGCTGAGCTTCCTGTCAGCTGCACAATCACAAGAGTGAACAATGGATACACGTACAACCATTCTGTACCCACAAAACCTTCTCTTTTTCACTTTCAGTACAGAGTTCAATGAATTACGTGATATATTAAACCCTTTATTATAAAATAAGCTTGTATTAGATGATTTGCCCAACTGTAGACTTCTTTAAGTGTTCTGAGCAACTTTAAGGTAGGCTAGGCTCAGCTGTGATGTTTGGTTAAGTTAGGTTTATTAACTGCATTTTTGACTTACAATCCTTTCAACTTACAATGGATTTATCAAGGAATAAGCAAGCAAAGTTATAAATTAAATAATCATATTATTCCTCGTTTGTGGCTGTAGAAATAGAATTCAGCATTATGAACTTTTTCCTTTTCTCTTGACTTTCCCCCAGTATGTTTGTTTTTGTGATTCTACTCACTTATGACTCACTTCTGTAGAACCTCAGATGCAGAGCTTGATCTCATGAAGAGCTGACATCATTAGTGAGTAAAGAGACATATTCTGATATGGTCCATAGGTGTGCTACAGACGGGTGAAAAGTGAAAGTGTTAGTTGCTCAGTCATGTCCGACTCTTTGCAACCCCAGGGACTGTAGCCCACCAGGTTCCTCTGACCATGGAATTCTTCAGGCAAGAATACTGCAGTGGGTTGCCATTTCCTTCTCCAGGGGATCTTCCCAACCCAGGGATAGAATCTGGGTCTCCTCCATTGCACACAGACTTTTTACTGTTGGAGCCATCAGGGAAGCCCCACTAGAGACAGGTAGTGCTCAGAAAATTCTCAAGGTCTCTTCTGTATTTTTATAGCTTCTTTTTCAGGAAAGTAGGGAACAATGGATTGAGTACAAGAATTATGAGCATCACTGCTGGGCCAAGACAGTTCAGAGCTGACATGTCTCCTCCATCTCTCTCTCTGGTTTGGAGGTTATATGTTGAGATAATTAAGCCCCAGCTATGTGAATCCTATTTTCTAAAAGTCAAAATGCTCCCACCAAATTGCATAACATTTTATAAAAAGAAGTAAACGTTTGTCCTAAGCCATTGAGATTTCCAAAGGTTTTTTTTTTTTTTTCTTTTTTAAATTGCAATTGTTTTGACATAAATTACATTAACTAATAAAATAGGCAACCTATTCCTGCAGTGAACAGAAGAAAATGAGCATGGAGAAGGTCTCCTTCTACACTTCCATTAGAAATACACAATATATTTCTCTCTTCTCACTGCTCTAGCATTCACTGTTTGAGACATGGATCATCCTTTACATTTGTTTAACCATTTAGAATTGTGCAAACTATCTATACATAGTATCTACTGTGATCTTCATTAGAAAGTGAGGGTGAATAATGAAGTTAAATACCTTAATGCACCCAGCTTCCAAAAGAGAGAACTCTTTATTCCACTGTAGGTATGTGTGTACATAATGTTGAATATATATTCATTCAGTCCCTCAGTCATGTCTGACTCTTTGCAACTCCATGGACTTTCCCTGTCCTTCACCAACTCCTGGAGCTTGCTCAAACTCATGTCCATCAAGTCGGTGATGCCATCAAACCATCTCATTCTCTGTCCATCCCTTCTCCTCCTGCCTTCAGTCTTTCCCAGCATCAGGGTCTTTTCCAATGAATCATTTCTTCATATCAGGTGGCCGAAGTATTGGAGTTTCAGCTTCAGCATCACTCCTTCCAATAAATATTCAGGACTGATGTCCTTTAGGATTGACTGGTTTGATTTCTTTGCAGTCCAAGGGACTCTCAAAAGTCTTTTCCAACACCACAGTTGGAAAGCATTGATTCTTCAGCATTCAGCTTTCTTTGATTCTGAAGCTGAAGTTCCAATCCTTTGGCCACCTGATGCGAAAAGCTGACTCATGGGAAAAGACACTGATTCTGGGAAAGATTGAAGGCAGGAGGAGAAGGGGATGACAGAGGGTTAGGTTGGTTGGATGGCATCACCAACTCAATGGAAAGAGTTTGAGCAGACTCCAGGAGATGGTGAAGGACAGGGAAGCCTGGCGTGCTGCAGTTCATGGGGTCACAAAGAGTCAGACACAACTGAGCCACTGAACGACAACATACACATATACATTTAAATTTAAGTGTATCTTAGCAAAACAAATGAAATCCTAGTTTCTTTTTCTACTGATTTCTAAGTCTCTTGCCTAGGGTGCCAAAGAATAGCATTAGTGATTTATATTCTCCAATGTACAAAACTGCTTAAAGTTAGGAAAGCTGAGATAATAGTAATAATAGAAGGAACAGAGGTCTGACAGTCAGAAGATATAAAGGTGATTCTTGGCTGTGAACATACCAGTTGTGTGTCCTTGACCCCTTCAACTACTTCTGCAGGTCTCAGTTTCCTGATCTGTGAAATTAAAGTACTGGGAAAAATATGCTCTGATAATCTTTGTGGTTTAAAATGTTATACTTTATGTTGAAACAACTAGATGAGATCTCAGTAGTAGGAAAATTTTACTCCTTATTTTAGGAGTAAAGATAATTATTGCATCTTTAGAATTCAGGAGCTGGACTGGTGAAAACATGATCTGTGTTAAAAGAACTTGGAGAAGACTATCTTAAGCCATAGTGTCTTTCAGTAATACCATTTTTAAAACTTCACTGTTTGAGCTCTAATTTTTAAGAGCCATAAGGTGGAGTACAATATTAAAACCTAGATTTTTATTCTCCCTATGTTATAAACTTATTTTCTCATTTGGGTCAAGTTCTTATATTCCACAGTTTTGTTGTTGTTGTTGTTGCTTTGTTTGTTTTTGTGTTTTTTTTTTTTTTTTTAATGGCTATAATAGTACTGTCCTACTGCAAGAATCATTACAGGAGTTCTTAGGAAAAATAAATTAAAACACACATTTACATTCTTTTGGCTCATAGATATGTATAATAATTAATTGGTGAGTTTCATTAAGAATCTACTGAGTGCTCAGCACTTACTTTCACCTGGAGAATTTGGAAAATTTTTATCATCCTAGCCTCTATACTCATTTTACAATGGTCCAATGAAGGAGTCATTTCTCCAAATCAGTGACTATTCATCAGCATGTCCCTAGAAAAAATTATGATATTAACATTTTTCTTTCTCTTCCATAAGTTTCTCTTCTTTGACTCTTAGCTCTTCTATGTACTTTGAATATCCTGCCAATTCTGTTTGCTTTGCCAATAAAGGTCATTCTAGTCAAAGCTGTGGTTTCACATCTGTACAGTAGTCATGTACAGATGTGAAATTTGGGCCATAAAAACGCTGAGTGCTGAAGAATTGATACTTTCAAATTGTGGTCCTGGAGACTCTTGAGAGTCCCTTGGACTGTAAGGAGATCAAACCAGTCAATCCTAAAGGAAATCAATCCTGAATATTCTTTAGAAGGACTGACACTGAAGCGCTAATACTTTAGCTACACAATGAGAAGTGCTGACTCACTGGAAAAAGACCCTTTTGCTGGGAAAGACTGAAAGCAAAAGGAGAAGAGGAAAGGCAGAGGATGAGATGGTTAGATAGCGTCGCCCATTCAGTGGACATGAATTCGAGCCAACTACAGGAGATGGCGGACAACAGAGGAGCCTGGAATGCTGCAGTTCATGGAATCACAAAGAGTCAGATATGGATACAACTTTGCTACTGAACAGCTCCACAATCCTGTTCCCTCCCGCCCTTCTCAGTTCCCAGGAACCAGGCTTTCTCTAACACTGCTTTCCCCACTGCTCCCCTCTGCGAATGAAGATCTTTTTTTATGTGAAAGATGGATAACATATTTCTTCAAATATGTAAATAATTAATATCACCAAAGGACTTATTAATGGATAATGGATCAAACCAAAAGGAAAAGCATAAATTAAACTTATATATCTAAGTAGGTAAAATTGCAGATTTTAAATCCAGCTGGGAGGGAACAGGCTTAATATTTACAGAATGTGCAGTGTGCTCCTGACACTGTGAAAGGAGTTTTCACGTATATTATCTTCTTTTATCTGTACAGTAACGTCATGGTTAAATATGATGTTTTTTTATATAGAGATAAAGAACAGTGTTTGAGAAAGATAAGCAATTTGCTGAAGGTTACAAAGTCAGTAAGTAGCAGAACTGGGATTTCATTTCCAGGTCTGTCTGACTACAGAATCCACACTTTCCTTCTCAATCATTTTAAATCTTCTAGTTTCTGAAAGGATGTTTTGAAAAGAGCTGTAAGCCCCTGAGGCTGATCCTCCTTAAAGCTCTATAGAATCACACTTTTAACTCTTATTGTTTGCCAAATGACATTATCTAAATTTTAAAACATCTCTCACAGTGTGAACTATATTTCCCTGTTCCATCTAGGTCGCTTGTAAACGAAAATGCTCTGAAAAAAAAAAGAGAGAAGAAAAAGACAAAAGCAGAATTTACGACACCTACAACACAGGTATGATTACATTTAAGCACCATAATGGCACCCTACTCCAGTACTCTTGCCTGGAAAATCCTATGGATGGAGGAGCCTGGTAGGCTGCAGTCCAAGGGGTCGCTAAGAGTCAGACACGACTGAGAGACTTCACTTTAACTTTTCACTTTCATGCATTGGAGAAGGAAATGGCAACCCATTCCGGTGTTCTTGTCTGGAGAATCCCAGGGATGAAGGAGCCTGGTGGGCTGCTGTCTCTGGGGTTGCACAGATTTGGACACGACTGAAGCGACTTAGCAGCAGCAGCAGCAAACCTATTTTTTTCCCTGCTCATTTAATGCAACTTTCACAAAAATATTAACCCCAATGAAAGTAATACAGATTTATTTCTTTTTTGTGGGGAAGCCTCTCATGAAATGAAGGCTTTACTATTTTATCTTTTACTTTAAGGAAAATCTGAGCAATTTCATTTGTAATTTTAGTTTTTCAGATTCTGCAGCACAAGAAGTTAGGCTAGATTTTGGAACTGAGTAAGCAAACCAACTGGATTGCACTACACTTCCAGGATTTACTGCTTTAGAATGCCTTTATCTTGGGCTTGAAACTATGGGAAGTCTGACAAAGGTCAGAATATTTGACAGTGAGTTTGAGAGCATATATTCATATATACGGAATTCCTCAACTTTTTTTACCTAAAAGGTACTAATCAACATCACAAAAAGGGAAACAAAACAGAACTATCTCATTTGCTTGTATAGAAGCAAAAATCCTAAGAAAATAATAGCAAGAGAACACACCATGACATTAAAAGTAACAATATATCACAACTCCAAATAGTAAAGGCAATATAACCAAGCTCCAGAATGGATTTTTTTCTTGAAAATAGTTTAAAGGACATTATTTTTTTATTCATGATTTTTCATATTAACAAGTGTTAGTATTCTAATAAAAAGCTTCTCAGTAAGTGCTAAATATTAGAAAATAAGTTCTGAAAGAGAAGGGAATTAGAGACCACTTGACCTGCCTCTTGAGAAACCTGTATGCGGGTCAGGAAGCAACAGTTAGAACTGGACATGGAACAACAGACTGGTTCCAAATAGGAAAAGGAGTACATCAAGTCTGTATATTGTCACCCTGCTTATTTAACTTCTATGCAGAGTACATCATGAGAAATGCTGGGCTGGAAGAAGCACAGCTGGAATCAAGATTACCAGAACTATCAATAACCTCAGATATGCAGATGACACCACCCTTATAGCAAAAAGTGAAGAGAAACTAAAGAGCCTCTTGATGTAAGTGAAAGAGGAGAGTAAAAAAGTTGGCTTAAAGATCAACATTCAGAAAATGAAGATCATGGCATCCGGTTCCATCACTTCATGGCAAATAGATGGGAAAATGGTAGAAACAGTGGCTGACTTTATTTTTGGGGGTTCCAAAATCACTGCAGATGGTGATTGCAGCCATGAAATTAAAAGATGCTTGCTCCATGGAAGAAAAGTTATGACCAATCTAGACAGCATATTAAAAAGTAGAGACATTACTTTGTCCACAAAGGTCCATCTATCAAGGCTATAATTTTTCTAGTAGTCATGAATGGATGTGAGAGTTGGACTATAAAGAAAGCTGAGCACAGAAGAATTGATGCTTTTGAACTGCGGTGTTGGAAAAGACTCTTGAGAGTCCCTTGGATTGCAAGGAGATCCAACCAGTGCATCCTAAAGGAGGTCAGTCCTGGGTGTTCATTGGAAGAACTCATGTTGAAGCTGAAACTCCAATACTTTGGCCACCTGTTTTGAAGAGCTGACTCATTTAAAGAGACCCTGATGCTGGAAAGGATTGAAGGCAGGAGGAGAAGGCGATAACAGAGGATGAGATGGTTGGATGGCATCACTGACTCAATAAACATGAGTTTGGGTAAACTCTGGGAATCGGTGATGGACAGGGAGGCCTGGAGTGCTGTATTCTGTGGGGTTGCGAAGAATCAGATACAATTGAGAGACTGAACTGAACTAAACTGAACTAACTGGGGCAAAAAAGTCCAAAAGATGGACTGTTGTAAATCTCCAGATGGAATTAACTAATTAAATAGAAAAATAAATCCACACAACTACTAAAGGAAAATTTAGGTTACTATTTCCACAATATTGTAGCAGTAATTATTTTTAAAAGGTATCAGGAAAGGTATAAATTGTCAAAGAAATAATGGTTAATTGAAAATATGTTAATATTAAGAGTAAAAATCTCTGCTGAGAAAGTTGACTTCAAAAGAGGCTCAGGACACATTTTAAGTGAAAAAAAAAAATCATTTAACAGAGCACTGTGTGTCTTAATAGTATTTTATTTGTATGTGTGTGTATGTCTCAACATGAATAAATTTCAGTGTGCCTACACATGTCTATATAAACAATGACTAGAATTCTATTCAACAAAATGTCTTTAGGTATTACCTTAGGACAGTGGAATCATGGGCATTATCCTTCTGTATTATCTGACTCTTATACAAGGATTATATATTATACTTACATATTTTTGCAAAGCTATTTTAATTCTTGAGAAGGATTATTTTTGTTTACTTAACATACTCTGTCTATAATTTTCAGTCTTGATTCATTTATGGATAAAAACAAACAATATAAAAGATTCTTATAATGGAAATGATAAAACTCTGTTGAGAGACATTATATAAGAACTAAATAAGTGGAAAGTGAAAAGTGAAAGTGAAGTCACTCAGTTATATCCAACTCTTTACAAACCAATGGGCTGTAGCCTACCAGGCTCCTCTGTCCATGGGATTATCCAGGCAAGAGTACAGGAGTGGGTTGCCATTTCCTTCTCCAAGGGAGCTTCCTGACCCAGGGATCAAATCCAATTTTCGCACATTGCAGGCAGATGCTTTACCATTTGAGCCACTAGGGAAGGCAGATAAGTGGAGAAGACCTAAATAAAGACACTAAATAGGTAAATATTTATTAAAAAGAAAAGTCAACATGGTAGAAATGTGAATTCCCCAACAAACTCTGGTAAATCCTATACTTTACAAGTGGTGACTGCAGTCATGAAATTAAAAGTTGCTTGCACCTTAGAAGACAATCCATGACCAACCTAGAGAACATATGAAAAAGCAGAGACATTACTTTGCTAACAAAGGTCCATTTAGTCAAGGCTGCAATTTTCCCAGTAGTCATATATGGATGTGAGAGTTGGACCATTAAGAAAGCTGAGCGCTGAAGAACTGATGCTTTTGAGCTGTGGTGTTAGAGAAGACTCTTGAGAGTCCCTTGGACTGTAAGGAGATCCAACCAGTCCATCCTAAAGGAAATCAGTCCTGGATGTTAATTAAGTACTGATGTTGAAGATGAAACTCCAATACTTTGGCTATGTTATGCAAAGAACTGACTTATTTGAAAAGACCTTGATGCTGGGAAAAATGAAGGCAGGAGAAGAGGACAATAGAGGATGAGATGGTTGGATGGCATTACCAACTCAATGGACATGAGTTTGGGTAAACTCTGGAAATTGGTGATGGACAGGGAGGCCTGGTGTGCTGCAGTCCATGGGGTTGCAAAGAGTCAGACATGACTGAGCAACTGAACTAAACCGATTATAGATTCAGGAATAAAGAAGTTAACCAGTGGAACAAAACAGAAAGTACAGAAATGAAAGTAATTAAATATATATGTAACAAATGTGAGAAAAGAATGGGGTATTCAAGTATGGAGCTAGGCAGGGAGTATCAGTTAATTGGAGAAAAAATGTAGTTGGATGGATAAGAGGCAAATCTAGGCAGTTTACTGTGATTGTTCAGAAATTTACACTTGTAATTTCAAATTAAAAACGGTATAATTGTCTTAATTTAGACTTTGAGGTTTTCATTTTGTTTTGTCTTCTCTTTTTGGCAGTATAAACTAGAGGGAATTATTTACTTGACCTAGAGTCAATTTTAAAACAAGCAAAAGAGCACCCATGAACTTGATTTGATTTTCCCAAAGCCAGTGCTAATTTTCATCCTTGTTTTATCTGCTTAAATGAGTCATTTACCTTTGCCCCAAGGCAAGGTCATTTACCTTTGCCCCACGTCTGAGATCAAGGGCAGTGGCCGAGATGAGCTACTACGTCCGAGGTCAGGGGTGGCGGGCAGAAGGAGCTACCCCACACCCGAGGTCAGGGGCAGTGGCCAAGAGGAGCAACCCCGCATCCAAGGAGTGGTGGCTGCGCAGGTGCAGGAGGGCCTAGAGGAGCCCACGTTCAAGGTCAGGAGGGGCGGTGAGAAAGTACCCCTTGTCCAAAGTGAGGAGCAGCAGCTGCGATTTGCTGGAGCAGCTGTGAAGAGATACACCATGCCCAAGGTAAGAGAAAGTCAAGTAAGAGGGTAGGTGTTGTGAGAGGGCATCGGAGGGCAGACACACGGAAACCATAAACAGAACACTAGGCAATCTAATGTCCTAGACTAGGACCACAGCCTTGTCTAACTCAATGAAACAAAGCCATGCCCTGTGGGGCCACCCAAGATGGGCGGGTCATGGTGGAGAGGTCTGACAGAATGTGATCCACTGGAAAAGGGAATGGCAAACCACTTCAGTATTCTTGCCTTGAGAACCCCACGAACAGTATGAAAAGGCAAAATGATAGGATACTGAAAGAGGAACTCCCCAGGTCAGTAGGTGCCCAGTATGCTACTGGAGATCAGTGGAGAAGTAACTCCAGAAAGAATGAAGGGATGGAGCCATAGCAAAAACAATACCCAGTTGTGGATGTGACTGGTGATAGAAGCAAGGTCCGATGCTGTAAAGAGCAATATTGCATAGGAACCTGGAATGTCAGGTCCATGAATCAAGGCAAATTGGAAGTGGTCAAAGAGGAGATGGCAAGAGTGAATGTCAACATTCTAGGGATCACCAAACTAAAATGGACTGGAATGGGTGAATTTAACTTAGATGACCATTATATCTACTACTGTGGGCAGGAATCCCTCAGAAGAAATGGAGTAGCCATCATGGTCAACAAAAGAGTCCAAATGGAGTACTTGGATGCAATATCAAAATGACAGAATGATCTCTGTTCGTTTCCCAGGCAAACTATTCAATATCATGGTAATCCCAGCCTATGCCCCAACCACTAATGCTAAAGAAGCTGAATGATTCTATGGAGACCTACAAGAACTTTTAGAATTAACACCCAAAAAAGATATACTTTTCAGTATAGGGGACTGCTATGCAAAAGTAGGAAGTCAAGAAACACCTGGGGTAACAGCCAAATTTGGCCTTGGGACATGGAGTGAAGCATGCCAAACTCTAACAGAGTTTTGCCAAGAGAACGCACTGGTCATAGCAAACACCCTCTTCCAACAACACAAGAGAAGACTCTACATATGGACATCACCAGATGGTCAACACCAAAATCAGGTTGATTACATTCTTTGCAGCCAAATACAGTCAACAAAAACAAGACTAGGAGCTGACTGTGGCTCAGATCATGAACTCCTTATTGCCAAATGCAGACTGAAATTGAAGAAAGTAGGGAAAACCACTAGACCATTCACGTATGAACAAAATCAAATCCCTTATGATTATACAGTGGAAGTAAGAAATAAATTTAAGGGCCTAGATCTGATAGACAGTGCCTGATGAACTATAGACTGAAGTTCCTGACATTGTACGGGAGACAGGGATCAAGACCATCCCCATGGAAAAGAAATGCAAAAAAACAAAATGGCTGTCTGGGGAGGCCTTACAAATAGCTGGGAAAAGAAGAGAAGCAAAAAGGAAAGGAGAAAAAGAAAGATATAAGCATCTGAATGCAGAGTTCCAAAGGATAGCAAGAAGAGATAAGAAAGCCTTCCTCAGCGATCAACGCAAAGAAGCAGAGGAAAAGAACAGAATGGGAAAGACTAGAGACATCTTCAAGAAGATTAGAGATACCAAGGGAATATTTCATACAAAGGTGGGCTTGATAAAGGACAGAAATGGTATGGACCTAACAGAAGCAGAAAATATTAAGAAGAGGTGGCAAGAATACACAAAAGAACTGTACAAAAAAGATCTTCACTACCCAGATAATCACGATGGTGTGATCACTCACCTAGAGCCAGACATCCTGGATTGTGAAGTCAAGTGGGCCTTAGAAATCATCACTACAAACAAAGCTAGTGGAGGTGATGGCATTCCAGTTGAGCTATTTCAGATCCTGAAAGATGATGCTGTGAAAGTGCTGCACTCAATATGCCAGCAAATTTGGAACACTCAGCAGTGGCCACAGGACTGGGAAAGGTCAGTTTTCATTCCAATTCCAAAGAAAAACAATGCCAAAGAATGCTCAAACTACCATACAGTTACCCTCATTTCACATGCTAGTAAAGTAATGCTCAAGATTCTCCAAGCCAGGCTTCAGCAATACGTGAACCACGAAGTTCCAGATGTTCAAGCTGGTTTTAGAAAAGGCAGAGGAACCAGAGATCAAATTGCCAACATCCACTGGATCATGGAAAAAGCAAAAGAGTTCCAGAAAAACATCTATTTCTGCTTTATTGACTATGCCAAAGCCTTTGACTGTGTGGATCACAATAAACTGTGGAAAATTCTGAAAGAGATAGGAATAACAGACCACCTGACCTGCCTCTTGAGAAATCTATATGCATGTCAGGAAGCAACAGTTGGAACTGGACATGGAACAACAGACTGGTTCCAAATAGGAAAAGGAGTACGTCAAGGCTGTATATTGTCACCCTGCTTATTTAACTTATATGCAGAGTACATCATGAGAAATGCTGGGCTGGAAGAAGCACAAGCTGGAATCAAGATTACTGGGAGAAATATCAGTAACGTCAGATACGCAGATGACACCACCCTTATGGCAGAAAGTGAAGAGGAACTAAAAAGCCTCTTGATGAAAGTGAAAGAGGAGAGTGAAAAAGTTGGCTTAAAGCTCAACATTCAGAAAACTAAGTTCATAGCATCTGGTCCCATCACTTCATGGGAAAAGATGGGGAAACAGTGGAAACAGTGTCAGACTTTATTTTTTGGGGCTCCAAAATCACTGCAGATGGTGACTGCAGCCATGAAATTAAAAGACACTTACTCCTTGGAAGGAAAGTTAGACCAAACTAGATAGCATATTAAAAAGCAGAGACGTTGCTTTGCCAACAAAGGTCCACCTAGTCAAGGCTATGTTTTTTCCAGTAGTCATGCATGGCTGTGAGAGGTGGACTGTGAAGAAAGCTGAGTACCAGGGAATTGATACTTTTGATCTGTGGTGTTGGAGAAGATTCTTGAGAGTCCCTTGGACTGCATGGAGATCCAACCAGTCCATCCTAAAAGAGATCAGTCCTGAGTGTTCTTTGGAAGGATTGGTGCTAAAGCTGAAACTCCAATACTTTGGCCACCTCATGCAAAGAGCTGACTCTTTGGAAAAGACTCTGATGCTGGGAAGGATTGGAGGCAGGAGGAAAAGGGGACGACAGGGAATGAGATGACTGGATGGCATCATCGACTCGATGGACTTGAGTTTGAGTGAACTCCGGGAGTTGGTGATGGACAGGGAGGCTTGGCGTGCTGCATTCATGGGGTCGCAAAGAGTCAGACATGACTAAGAGACTGACCTGAACTAAGGCAAGAAAGTGTAAGCAGGATAATCTGTTAAGATATAAATGTATGTACGGTTTTTCCTTAATTTCCTGTTTTCCCATTCAAGCAAGTAACAAGGCCTATGTATTCATCGCCTTAAATATGGATAATTTCATAGGTAAGACATCAGATAACAGCTCCTTTCTCTGCTAAGTAAATGCCCAGCACATTGAAGGGACTCTGGGTACAGATAAAAAGAGAGAATTCTTTGAAATATGGAGGAAGCAAAGATGGGTGAACCTTGGCATCTGTGGACCTTTGTGGTCTGCTGTGTGGGGATGCCCTGGCAGGAAGGTAAGACTTCAAGGGTTTGGAGGCATGTTGTATGAGGGGAGTTGGACACTGGATGGAGCCATTCACCTCTGCGAAAATGTCCATGCCCGCTAATAGCTCATGAGTTGACTTCTGGCAATTATAGCAAATGGGAACAGCAGCAGGTGTCACAATGCAGGTCAAGATTTAAGGTCCTGACCCTGTTTCTGAAGTTACTTAGTCTTCCCAATTTCTAGAGCCATTTTGTTGAAAAGAAAGGCCTTGACACTAATTAAAATAAAATCTTCTTCCAGAGGGTATTGGAGTCAGCAGGGAAAGGTTTGGAGGTGGCTTTGAAAGTGAAAGTCACTCAGTTGTGTCCGATTCTTTGTGACCCCATGAACTGTAGCCTGCCAGGCTCCTCTGTCCATGGAATTCTCCAGGCCAAAATACTAAAGTGGGTAGCTGTTCCCTTCTCCAGGGGATCTTCCCAACCTAGGGATCAAACCCAGGTCTCTTGCATTGCAGGTGGATTCTTTACTGTCTGAGCCACCAGGGAAGATTTGTGTTGATTTAAACAATATCTTGAAGCAGCCTTTGTTTCTTGCTCTCCAGAGTTTGCAAATTAATATTCATTATTAATATTCATGTATGGTATATGGCTGATAATAACACTTATTGAGTCAACAGGGCTGACTTGACAGAACTTCAAGGGTCCCACATGGAAGTATTGTGTTTATTTAGATTGAGTTGATATCTTCAAACACATGGGAATAGAATAATGATCTTTAGTATGTATACACACTTGTAGAATTTTAGGAGAAAAACAAACAAACAAAAACTTTTTAAGCCGATCTCATTTTTTTTTCAGATGGAAAAGAATCTGGAATCCAAAACCACAAGATGGCCTTGAAGATCACCAAGGTTGAGCAGTCATGCGACTAGAGTGTGGAATGTGGCTCCTACACTACCAGACCCTCCAGGTCATGTTCATAAAGCTCTGAAGCAAGGCTGACCCTCCTTCCAAAAGTAATTGAGAAGAGAAAAACTTTGCCTTCATTCATGGCAAGTTTTCCCAAGTTATTACTGCTGCCTTCAGAAAATAGTATTCTTTCAGTAGCTCATCTACCACGTGACATTATTCTTCACAGTAAAGCCTTGAAGGTTTTGGATCTATTAGTTTGATTTGTCATCAGGCCCCACTATCATCAATTCATCAGTTCGTGTGTGAGGCCTGAGATGGGAGATTATTCTAGGAGTAAAAAGAGATGCATTGAGTTAACTAACAGCTCAGATATGCAGATGATACTGCCCTAATGGCAGAAAGTGAAGAGGAACTAAAAAGCCTCTTGATGAAAGTGAAAGAGGAGAGTGAAAAAGTTGGCTTAAAGCTCAACATTCAGAAAACTAAGATCATGGCATCTGGTCCCATCACTTCTTGGGAAATAGATGGGGAACCAGTGGAAACAGTGTCGGACTTTATTTTGGGGGCTCCAAAAAAGTGAGGTGCTACTTTGGCCACCTCATGCAAAGAGCTGACTCATTAGAAAAGATTCTGATGCTGGGAGGGATTGAGGGCAGGAGGAGTAGGGGACAACAGAGGATGAGATGGCTGGATGGCATCACTGACTCGATGGATGTGAGTTTGAGTGAACTCCAGGAGTTGGTGATGGACGGGGGCCTGGTGTGCTGCAATTCATGGGGTCAGACATGACTGAGTGACTGAACTGAACTGAACTGAACAGCTTGCAAGAGAGACTGAGCAAAGTCAGCCTTATTTCTGGGCTCGTGTAGCAGCATGAACAGCACAATGTTGAAAGAAGGGGATTTTCCCCTTTCAGTCTGTAACTGTCCCATAGTTACAACTGGAGAGACTTCAGTGAGACACTGCACATCTCAGAAGCAGTGAGCTAAGATGGAGGAAATGTGGGTGGCAAGGAGACGGTGCCCTGGGTCCAGCCTACAGCTCTTTCCGAGAAGAGAGTAGGACCTGCGACAGTGGTGAGGCCTCTTTCTGCTGCTCCTCCTCAGCGGCACAGCATCCTCTTCATCCCCAGAGAGAACGAGGAATGATGGGCCCTCCAAGGGAGCAGAAAGGATGTGGCTGAGCACATGGGCAACACCCTCTTAGGGCCCACAGAAATAATCCATGGCAAAAGGTAGAACCTGTCATAGTTTCTCTGACAGAGGGCTAGAACTGTAGAAACAGAATCAGCAATGGTTAATGTGGTCCAGTTTTTACCCACAGGCTGCTTAGGGGCTTTAAAACCATTCAAATAAAATAAAATGAGACCAGGCTAGAGAATTCCCCAACCAGACAAAACCATTTAATCCACGTGCATGTCCGCCTGTGTTTTTAGTTTTGCAGTGGTGTCTGACTCTTTGTAACCCCATGGAATCCTGGAGTGGGTTGCCATTTCCTCCTCCAGGGGATCTTTTCAACTGAGGGATCAAACCCGAGTCTCTCTTAGGTCTCCTGAATTGGCAGGCAGATTCCTTACTATTTGTGCCACCTAGGAAGCCCATTTCTTATAAGTCCCTCTGATAACCAAAAAATAAACTTTATTATCTTCTTAAATGCTGTAACACAAGCACCTTTAACCCACTGTCTAGAAATACTTATGGTAATAAATGATCTTTGTAAAAGTTAGATGACTTCCTGCTTTTCACTTCTTAAGTCACCCTGTTATGTCATGCCTCTGAGCTTCACACTGGTTTTGAATTTGAAGACTCCTAGTACTCTTGCCAGGAAAATCCCATGGATGGAGGAGCCTCGTGGGCTGCAGTCCACTGGGTCACTAAGAGTCGGGAATGACTGAGCGACTTCACTTTCACTTTTTACTTTCATGCATTGGAGAAAGAAATGGCAACCCACTCCAGTATTCTTGCCTGGAGAATCCCAGGGTCAGAGGAACCTAGTGGGCTGCTGTCTATGGGGTTGCACAGAGTCCGACACGGCTGAAGCGACTTAGCAGCAACAGCAGCAGTTCACAAACTGGGCTCCCTGGTAGTTCAGATGGTAGTAAAGAATCTGCCTGCAATGCAGGAGACTCGGATTCAATCCCTGGGTCAGGAAGATTCCCTGGAGGAGGAAATGGCAATCCAATCCAGTATTCTTTCCTAAAGAATCCCATGGACACAGAGCCTAGCAGGCTACAGTCCATAGGGTCCTAAAGAGTTGAACACAACTGAGTGACTGAGTATGCACACAGTTCACAAACTGTTATTTTGTGCACAGTAAACTCTTACTGAGTACTTTTATTGACCTGGCTTTAATTTATGATGTTTTTAAATGTTTGACAAGACAGAGGGATTCAACTGGAGCAATTGTTTAGTATTTTCCATTTTTATCTAACTGCTTTGCCCTCCCCAGTTCCTACTCTCCTCTCCACCTGGCTCAGACTTTCTTTTCCCAATGTGTAGTGTGAACTTCGAGTCAATTTTGAAATGCTTCCGAATCTGAACCTCAATGACTTTCTGATCTCTACCACTGAGTTTTAATTTATTCTATGCTACCTAGTTATATTGGTTATCTTTTCATGTGTATCTAATTTTCCTCTTGTAGATTGTAAGCCTCTGGATTTTGTCTATGAATAACTACCGTTCAGCACAGTCGCTTAGTCCTGTCCAACTCTTGGCGACCCATGAATCACAGCACGCCAGGCCTGCCTGTCCATCCCAACTCCCGGAGTTCACCCAAACTCATGTCCATCAAGTTGGTGATGCCATCCAGCCATCTCGTCCTCTGTCGTCCCCTTCTCTTGCCCCCAATCCCTCCCAGCATGAGTCTTTTCCATTGAGTCAACTCTTCATATGAGGTGGCCAAAGTATTAGAGTTTCAGCTTTAGCATTAGTCCTTCCAAAGAACACCCAGGACTGATCTCCTTTAGAATGGACTGGTTGGACATCCTTGCAGTCCAAGGGACTCTCAAGAGGCTTGTCCAACACCACAGTTTAAAAGCATCAATTCTTCAGGACTCAGCTTTCTTCACAGTCCAACTCTCACAGTCATACATGACTACTGGAAAAACCATAGCCTTGACTAGACGGAACTTTGTTGGCAAAGTAATCTCTCTGCTTTTGAATATGCTATCTAGGTTGGTCATAACTTTCCTTCCAAGGAGTAAGCATCTTTTAATTTCATGGCTGCAATCACCATTGGAGTGACTTTGGAGCCCCCAAAAATAAAGTCTGACACTGTTTCCCCATCTATTTCCCATGAAGTGATGGGACCAGATGCCATGATCTTAGTTTCAGTTCAGCTCAGTCACTCAGTCATGTCCGACTCTTTGTGACCCCATGAATCGCAGCACGCCAGGCATCCCTGTCCATCACCAACTCCAGGAGTTCACTCAGACTCACATCCATCAAGTCAGTGATGCCATAGAGACATCTCAATCTCTCTTGTCCCCTTCTCCTTCTGCCCCCAAGCCCTCCCAGCATCAGTCTTTTCCAATGAGTCAAGACTTCACATAAGGTGGCCAAAGTACTGGAGTTTCAGCTTTAGAATCATTTCCTCCAAAGAAATCCCAGGGCTGATCTCCTTCAGAATGGACCTGTTGAATCTCCTTGCAGTCCAAGGGACTCTCAAGAGTCTTCTCCAACACCACAGTTCAAAAGCATCAATTCTTCGGTGCTTAACTTTCTTCACAGTCCAACTCTCACATACATACATGACCACTGGGAAAACCATAGCCTTGACTAGGCAGACTTTTGTTGGCAAAGTAATGTCTCTGCTTTTCAATGTGCTACCGAGGCTGGTCATAACTTTTCTTCCAAGGAGTAAGCGTCTTTAAATTTCATGGCTACAATCACCATCTGCAGTGATTTTGGAGCCCCAATAAATAAAGTCTGACACTGTTTCCACTGTTTCCCCATCTATTTCACATGAAGTGATGGAACTGGATGCCATGATCTTCGTTTTATGAATGTTGAGCTTTAAGCCGACTTTTTCACTCTCCTCTTTCACTTTCATCAAGAGGCTTTTTAGTTCCTCTTCACTTTCTGCTATAAGGGTGGTGTCATCTGCATATCTGACGTTATTGATATTTCTCCCAGTAATCTTGATTCCAGCTTGTGCTTCTTCCAGCCCAGCGTTTCTCGTGATGTACTCTGCATAGAAGTTAAATAAGCAGGGTGACAATATACAGCCTTGACGTACTCCTTTTCCTATTTGGAACCAGTCTGTTGTTCCATGTCAACAGTTCTAACTATTGCTTTCTGACCTGCATATAGGTTTCTCAAGAGGCAGGTCAGGTGGTCTGGTATTCCCATCTCTTTCAGAATTTTCCACAGTTTATTGTGATCCACACAGTCAAAGGCTTTGGCATAGTCAATAAAGCAAAAATAGATGTTTTTCTGGAACTCTTTTGCTTTTTCCATGATCCAGCGAATGTTGGCAACTTGATCTCTGGTTCCTCTGCCTTTTCTAAAACCAGCTTGAACATCTGGAAGTTTGTGGTTCACGTATTGCTGAAGCCTGGCTTGGAGAATGTTGAGCATTACTTTACTAGTGCATGAGATGAGTGCAATTGTATGGTAATTTGAGCATTCTTTGGCATTGCTTTTCTTTGGGATTGGAATGAAAACTGACCTTTCCCAGTCCTTTGGCCACTGCTGAGTTTTCCAAATTTGCTGGCATATTGAGTGCAGCACTTTCACAGCATCATCTTTCAGGATTTGAAATAGCTCAACTGGAATTCCACCACCTCCACTAGCTTTGTTTGTAGTGATGCTTTCTAAGGCCCACTTGACTTCACAATCCAGGATGTCTGGCTCTAGATGAGTGATCACACCATCGTGATTATCTTGGTTATGAGGATCTTTTTTGTACAGTTCTTCTGTGTATTCTTGCCACCTCATCTTAATATCTTCTGCTTCTGTTAGGTCCATACCATTTCTGTCCTTATCAAGCCCATCTTTGCATGAAAAGTTTCCTTGGTATCTCTAATTTTCTTGAATATGTCTCTAGTCTTTCCCATTCTGTTCTTTTCCTCTGCTTCTTTCCATTGATCACTGAGGAAGGCTTTCTTATCTCTTCTCGCTATTCTTTGGAACTCTGCATTCAGATGCTTATATCTTTCTTTTTCTCCTTTCCTTTTTGCTTCTCTTCTTTTCACAGCTATTAGTAAGGCCTCCCCAGACAGCCATTTTGCTTTTTTGCATTTCTTTTCCATGGGGATGGTCTTAATCCCTGTCTCCTGTACAATGTCATGAACCTCATTTCATAGTTCATCAGGCACTCTGTCTATCAGATCTAGTCTATTTCTCCCTTCCACTGTATAATCATAAGGGATTTGATTTAGGTCATTCCTGAATGGTCTAGTGGTTTTCCCTACTTTCTTCAATTTAAGTCTGAATTTGGCAATAAGGAGTTCATGATCTGAGCCACAGTCAGCTCCTGGTCTTGTTTTTGTTAACTGTATAGAGCTTCTCCATCTTTGGCTGCAAAGAATGTAATCAATCTGATTTCAGTGTTGACCATCTAGTGATATCCATGTGTAGAGTCTTCTCTTTTGTTGTTGGAAGAAGGTGTTTTCTATGACCCATGCATTTTCTTGGCAAAACTCTATTAGTCTTGCCCTGATTCATTCCATATTTCAAGGCCAAATCTGCCTGTTACTCCAGGTATTTCTTGACTTCCTACTTTTGCATTCCTGTCCCCTATAATGAAAAGGACATCTTTTTTGGATGTGAGCTCTAAAAGGTCTTGTAGGTCTTCATAGAACTGTTCAACTCAGCTCTTCAGCATTACTGATTGGGGTATAGACTTTGATTACTGTAATATTGAGTGGTTTGCCTTCAAACCATGATCTTAGTTTAGAGCCCCTTAAACCTTGTAAACTTTTGATAAATGTCTATGATGGTTTTATTGACATGAAGTTTAAGGTTTAGTTAAACATTCCATATCTAATTACAAAGAACACAGTAATAGAACTGTAAAAATAGCTGTTCATCCACTTGTGTGTTCCATAAATTAAAAGATTCATAGTTGTTTGCACTGACAATTAAAAGACTGTCTGCCCTAGATTCTTTCCCAATGCAAAATTGATATGGTGTTTAATCAATAATCACCTTGAGCAGATGGAAAGCAGTTTTCAGTTTTGTTTTGTTTTTTTTCTTTGTTTTGTGCTGTGCTAAGTCTCTTCATTGTGTCCGACTCTTTGTGACCCCATGGACTGGAGCCCACCAGGCTTCTCTGTCTATGGAATTTTCTAGGCAAGAATACTGGGGTGGGTTGCCATGCCTTCCTCCAGGGCATCTTCCTGACCCAAGGATGGAACTCTTATCTCTATGTCTTCTGCATTGGTAGTGGTTCTTTACCTCTAGAGCCACCTGTTAAGTACTCCTAAATACCTCCTAATTTAAAAGGAATCAGTGGGTAGGGGACAGTGATTTATCTATTATTATCTGCACTCTATGTATTGCAGGTAAGCTACAGAAAATAAATGCAGTATTTTTTAGATACTGATTTAAAAACAAAAGATTTAAAAATTAGATTACAAATTAAAAGCAGTCAAAACAGCACATTTCACACTTTATTTAAAATGTGAGCTAGTTAAATTTGTTTATTTCAAACTTAATAATCACATGTGAAGGTTGATTATTTTTCTTTTGGAGTAGATTTCCCTGAGGACTTTAAAAAAATGAGTTCCCTGACACCTTTAAAATCTGAATCAACCAAAGTCCACTCCAGGATAAACAAAGACTTTTAAAACCCTCCAATGTCTCCATCCATTTCATGCCTTCACAGAAAACTTAGGGCTGGTCCTCGCCTGACCTCTGCCTACCTATTAGCCCCAGGATGTGTCCTTCACTCCAATGAGTGTTGCTGTCTTCCCATTTCTGTCTTTCATTTCTGGAGGGTGCTGAGCTTTCCTGTTCTGGCCCTTGCACTTGCCGTTTCACCCTTAGAGAGCTCTCCATTGCTCTATTTATAGACATAGCCAGCAGACAGGTCTCACCAGTCCCTGTGCCCAAAGGGTTTCTCCCTGAATTCTTAGCATTTGTCTCATTCCCAGTCTGTAGCACTCATGCCTGCCTCAGTAGTGTCCAACTCTTTGAGACCCTGTGGACTGTTGCCCACCAGGGTCCTCTGTCCACGGGATTCTCCAAGCCAAAATACTGGAGTGGGTTGCCATTTCCTCCTCCAGGAAATCATCCCTACCCAGAAATCAGACCCATGTCTCTTATGTCTCCTGTATTGACAGGCGGGTGCTTTACCACTAGAGCCACCTATGGAGGCTTCCCAGCTCCCCCCGCCTCCTTGCCATTCTCTGGATTCAGCTCAAATGTCACAGCCACAGAGCTCTCCCCTGACCACCTTGTCTTTCTCAATTTCACTTCTATCTTTTGGTCCAATTATATCCTTTGTGGTAATAACAATTTTCAGGGTTTTTTTTTTTTTTTTTTCAATTTGTCAGTAAATTTGCTTACTTATTTGTTTACATGTATATTGTTGGATTGCCCATGTATTCGTTCTTTGAGATCTTATTTGTCTTGCTCTGTAGTTCTAAATTCCCCAATTCCTGTCACATAGACTACCATCATAAAAGAGGAATGAGTTTTGAAATGTTCTGTTAGTACTTGTAAAAAGCAGCAGGTTGATATCAGGTTAGACTCAGGAAACACTTGAGATAGTCTGGAATTTGGGAAGCTGAAGAAGACCATCAGTGGAGACTTTACTTCTAGCTTTCCCAGGGAGCTAGCCATGAGATTCACAGGGGGTGACTCTGGATGACATATTTGAGACACTTCAAGGCTTTAAAACTCTATAGTGATAGTCGTGATAGTCGCTCAGTCGTGTCCGGACTCTTTGCAACCCCGTGGACTGTAGCCTACCAGGCTCTTCCATCCATGGGATTTTCCAGGCAAGAATACTGGAGTGGGTTGCCCTATAGTTCTGTGATTTATTGACTTTGCTTTAGATTCAAGTGATTACATTGTGCTACTTTTCTAAGATAATCAATAGCCTATGCTTAATTTTCTTTTGTTTTAATTTTTTTCAGCATTAGGTGTCTGACTTCTCTCCAGCAACTTAACTTTTTTTTTTGGTTGGTGGTGGAGGCAGAGGTTTCTTTATTTGTCAGTTTCTTCATCTATGAATGGAAAGGGCAGGAGGAGAAAGAGTCACTAAAGGTTCCTTTGGAGGTTTCTTTTTTTTTTGGCTTTTTTTGACTTTTTTGTTTTTTATTTGTTTTGTTCTTATAATATAAAGTGGTATGAAAGAGAAACCAAGGGAAAGAGAAAAATAGACACCAACAACCTACCTTGTGGAGTCTTCCAGAGGATGCTAGCAAGCCCATAGCTACTTGCTGATGATTGAAGCCAACTTCCTTTTATTACTTTCAGGTAGAAATATACACATTTTCTGTTTCTTCTGCAACATAACCACTCAGTAAGTTTCCAAGAGTGTTAGCTGGTTTTAGACAACTGGTATGGCATTTGTCACATAGAAGGGCATACCTAAATGTTTACCAACATAGTCTTTAAAATAAGAGCTTTAAATGATAGTTGTTTAATATCTGAGAGTGAGAAAGCATGGAAACAATCGTACAGGTGGAGTCAGCAGGAACACTGGAGGAGTGGAAGTGCTTCTACTATTTTAGGCTTTTCTAATTTTGGCCACCTCATGAGAAGAGTTGACTCATTGGAAAAGACTCTGATGCTGGGAGGGATTGAGGGCAGGAGAAGGGGTCGACAGAGGATGAGATGGCTGGATGGCATCACTGACTCGATGGACGTGAGTCTGAGTGAACTCCGGGAGTTGGTGATAGACAGGGAGGCCTGACATGCTGCGATTTATGGGGTCGCAAAGAGTCGGACACGACTGAGCGACTGAACTGAACTGACTGAATGTCTTACTCACTGATACTTTTAGAATCCTGTTTTCCTTTTCCCACTAAATTTTGCCCAGTACAAGCATCCTTATTTCTGTCCCTTTTGAACTGGTAACCTGATGGAGCAGATGGGTTACTTGGAGTAGCACATGGCTTTAGGAGCATTTACTTCTGTATTCATATAGAAGATTCATCAATGGAAAACCAAGGTCTATAGCAGTCAAGGGGCTGCTGGCAGCTGGCATCAACTTCACACATATGAATGTGCCCTGAGCTAAATGGTTGTGTCTTCCATGGCTTTCCCCTATCCTAAAATAAAGATTAGGGTTCACCTAATCAAATCCTCTTGATTAAAGGTAACCATGCTGTTTTCAGAGTAAAAATAGTTGATTCATTAAATACACTGATTAAGAGTTGTCTGGATCTGTATCCTAGCCCTACCACTATTTTCTGACTTTGGAAAGTTTAACATCTTAGTGCCTCCTACCTCGTCAGTAGAACTGATGTAGTATAGTACCAGGAGATGTGATAAATATTTTACATTCATTTGCTATTTAAGGAAGCATCCCCCTAAAATGGGAATCTTTGAGCAAGCAGATGACTTTGGGAGAGATACATTTGAAGACGTGAAATTTAAAAAAAAAGTGTTCTTACACCTAACCATGACTCAACTAGGTTAATCCTGTGATAACTAGTGTAATGGGGTTTTACTTTGTGAGAAAAAAGAGACTGTCATAAAGGAGAAAGTCTTCCATAACCCATTAACTGAAAGAAAATTATGCCACCACTAATTATCTTCTTTAAGCATTTTATAAATACCAGAGTGTCTCGCTCCTGAAAATAGGATTTGTAAATTTTAGGCATATGTGAAGAACTTTCTTAAACTTGTTGACTGATAATGTGAATCATCAGAAATACTGAGCAAGAGGGGGCAAGTGAGATGAGAGAGAAAAAGTTGTTTTTCAATGTCTCTATCTCATTTAGAGGCAGTATGAGCATACTGTAATGTGCTGATAAATAAAATACAAATTATTTTCTTATTATTTCAAGTCACCTTACAGAAATGAGCAATTAATACTAAACTTTTAAAGACAGAAACAAGCCAATTAAATTTATGTTTTTACATAGTTTCTTTGAACTATCTCCTTTGAGAATACCATTAATTTTAGTTCTCCATGCTTTTCCAACTAGAAATAATATGAAAGTCAAAATTACAATATAGGAATTTTTAAGAATTTATTATTTTATTGTCTTTATGCTCATTTATCTGCCATTTCTCCTATAAGTAGACTATCTTTCATTTGGTTTTGTTTAGTTTGACTTATACTTGTCTGATTTAATTTGGGTAATTTTTTTTCTTTGGTTCTATTTTGCTGTTCAATTCAGTTCAATCACTCAGTGGTGTCCGACTCTTTGTGATCCCATGAACCACAGCAGGCCAGGCCTCCCTGTCCTTGGACTTCAGTTAATAGAGTCTATTCATGAATAAGTAAACTGTCATCCAGCACATTGCCCACCAATGCAGGAGGTGCAGAGACTCAAGTTCAATTCCTGGGTCAGGAAGATCCCCTGGAGAAGGAAATGGCAACCCACTCCAGTATTCTTGCCTGATGAAGCCCATGGACAGAGGAGCCTGGCAGGCTACAGTCCATAGGGTTGCAAAGAGTCAGACACGACTGAGTGCCTGAGGATGCACACATGCATGCACATGCAATTTATTTATGAAACTTGTGTACATACTAGTATATTCAGTTCAGTTCAGTTAAGCCACTCAGTCGTGTCCAACTCTTTGCAACCCTATGGACTGTAGCCTGCCAGGCCTCCCTGTCCATCACCAACTCCCGGAGTTCACTCAGATTCACGTCCATCAAGTCAGTGATGCCATCCAGCCATCTCATCCTCTGTCATCCCCTTCTCCTGCCCCCAATCCCTCCCAACATCAAAGTCTTTTCCAATGAGTCAACTCTTCGCATGAGGTGGCCAAAGTACTGGAGTTTCAGCTTTAGCATCATTCTTTTCAAAGAAACCCCAGGGCTGATCTCCTTCAGAATGGACTGGCTGGATTTCCTTGCAGTCCAAAGGACTCTCAAGAGTCTCCTCCAACACCACAGTTCAAAAACATCAGTTCTTTGGTGCTCAGCCTTCTTCACAGGCCAACTTTCACATCCATACGTGACTACTGAAAAACCATAGACTTGGCTAGACAGACCTTAGTTGGCAAAGTAATGTCTCTGCTTTTGAATATGCTATCTAGGTTGGTCATAACTTTTCTTCCAAGGAGCAGGCATCTTTTAATTTCATGGCTGCAGTCACCATCTACAGTGATTTTGGAGCCCCCAAAAATAAAGTCTGACACTGTTTCCACTGTTTGCCCATCTATTTCCCATGAAGGGACGGGACCAGATGCCGTGATCTTAGTTTTCTGAGTGTTGAGCTTTAAGCCAACTTTTTCACTCTCCTCTTCCACTTTCATCAAGAGGCTTTTTAGTTCCTCTTCACTTTCAGCCATAAGGGTGGTGTCATCTGCATATCTGAGGTTATTGATATTTCTTCCAGTAATCTTGATTCCAGCTTGTGTTTCTTCCAGTCCAGCGTTTCTTGTGATGTACTCTGCATAGAAGTTAAATAAGCAGGGTGACAATATACAGCCTTGACGTACTCCTTTTCCTATTTGGAACCAGTCTGTTGTTCCATGTCCTGTTCTAACTGTTGTTTCCTGACCTGCATACAGATTTCTCAAGAGGCAGGTCAGGTGGTCTGGTATTTCCATCTCTCTCAGAATCTTCCACAGTTTATTGTGATCCACACAGTCAAAGGCTTTGGGATAGTCAATAAAGCAGAAATAGATGTTTTTCTGGAACTCTCTTGATTTTTTCATGATCCAACAGATGTTGGAAATTTGATCTCTGGTTCCTCTGCCTTTTCTAACACCAACTTGAACATCAGAAAGTTCCCGGTTAACCTATTGCTGAAGCCTGGCTTGGAGAATTTTGAGTGTTACGTTAATAGCAAGTGAGATGAGTGCAATTGTGCGGTAGTTTGAGGATTCTTCGGCATTGCCTTTCTTTGGGATTGGAATGAAAACTGACCTTTTCCCGTCCTGTGGCCACTGCTGAGTTTTCCAAATTTGTTGGCATATTAAGTGCAGCACTTTCACAGCATCATCTTTCAGGATTTGAAACAGCTCAACTGGAATTCCATCACCTCCACTAGCTTTGTTCGTAGTGATGCTTTCTAAGGCCCACTTGACTTCACATTCCAGGATGTCTGGTTCGAGATGAGTGATCACACCATCGTGATTATCTGAGTCGTGAAGATCTTTTTTGTACAGTTCTTCCGTGTATTCTTGCCATCTCTTCTTAATATCTTCTGCTTCTGTTAGGTCCAGACCATTTCTGTCCTTTATCGAGCCCATCTTTGCATGAAATATTTCCTTGGTATCTCTAATTTTCTTGAAGAGATCTCTAGTCTTTCCCATTCTGTTCTTTTCCTCTATTCCTTTGCATTGATCGCTGAAGAAGGGTTTCTTATCTCTTCTTGCTATTCTTTGGAACTCTGCATTCAGATGTTTATATCTTTCCTTTTCTCCTTTGTTTTTCACTTCTCTTCTTTTCACAGCTATTTGTAAGGCCTCTCCAGACAACCATTTTGCTTTTTTGCATAACTAGTATATTAGGTCACTGCTAAATCCAAGAAAGGTAAAATTTCTTCTTTGTTATGGTTTTAAATAGGTCTTAGCAGAAATCAATACAGCTTATTTTGTATTCAAATTAGATATTGTGAAATATTTCAGAGTTGAAATAGTACATTTAGAAGCTTTGTCTTGAATTGTGTTGTTCTTTTGACTCCAAACAAGGGTACTTCTGCCTTAACTACTGTCCAATATCAACCATTATTAGGAGGAATAATCATGATTGCATGTCAGCAAGTAACATTGTTTTAAAGTAAATACTATGTACAGGTACCGTGTTTAGTATTGTCAAGTATTTTCTGACTTAATATGTGTGTGTGTTAGTAACTCAGTCGTATCTGGTTCTTTGCAACCCCATCAATTGTAGCCCACCAGGCTCCTTTGTCCATGGGATTCTCCAGGCAAGAATACTGGAGTGGGTAGCATACCTTTCTCCAGGGGCTCTTCCTTACCCCAGGACTGGACCTGGGTTTCCCACATTGCAGGCCGATTCTTTAACCATTTGAGCATCATACAGCAAACGTAAGTATCATTGTTTCAAGAAACTAAGTAACTTGACCAGTTTCAGAGTTACTAATGTAGTGAAGCTGAACCTTTAACTTGAGTTTATTTGACCAAAAGACTAGATATCAGTCTTCACTTTTAAGTTAACCAGTATTTTATTCTTATTCTGCCAAATAGCTATATTAAAATGAACATTCTCAACAGTAAAAGTATAATACATTTAAAGATCTTTATTGCTCTCAATTGAGAGAGGAACATTAACATATATACACTCAGTTGTGTCTGATTCTTGGAGACCCCATGGACTGTAGCCTGCCAGGCTTATTAGTCCATGGGGATTCTCCAGGCAAGAATATTGGAGTGGGTTGCCATGCCTTCTTCCAGGGTATCTTCCCAACCCAGGGATGCAACCCTGGTCTTCTGAATTGCTGGCAGATTCTTTACTGTCTGAACCACCAGGGAAGCCTAAGAATACTGGAGTGGGTAGCCTATCCCTTCTCCAGGGGAAGGTCCTGACCCAGGAATCAAACCAGGGTTTCCTGCATTGCAGACGGATTCTTTACCAGCTGAGCTACCTGATGCTGCTACTGCTGCTAAGTCACTTCAGTCGTGTCCGACTCTGTGCCACCCCATAGATGGTAGCCCATCAGGCTCCCCCATTCTGGGATTCTCCAGGCAAGAACACTGGAGTGGGTTGCCATTTCCTTTTCCAATGCATGAAAGTGAAAAGTGAGTGAAGTCGCTTCAGTCGTGTCCAACTCTTCGAGACCCCCATGGACAGCAGTCTACCAGGCTCCTCCGTCCATGGGATTTTCCAGGCAAGAGTACTGGAGTGGGGTTCCATCACCTTCTCCGTGAGCTACCTGAGAAGACCTATATATACACTACCATGTGTAAAATAGATAGCTAGTGGGATGCTGTTGTATAGCTCAAGGAGCTCAGCTCCATGCTCTATGATAACCTGGCAAGGGGTGGAAGGCAGGGGAAAGAGTACATGGGAGGTTCAAGAGAGGGGATGTATGTATACTTGAGGCTGACTCATGTTGTTGTACAGCAGAAACCAATACAAAACTGTGAAACAATTATACTCCAACTTAAAAATAAAAATCTTTATTACTTGTGCTTGCTCTCTTTCTCTTTATTTACCTCTCACTTTCTCTTTAAAATTTTTGTGAAAAATAAGGATATTGAATTTATCAGTATATTCTACATTCTCAACAAAATGCATTCTGTTTTTAATTTAATGTATTTCCATTTAAGTAAATGTACTTTTAGAAAAATCATACAAACATGTTAGATATTTTAAAAGAATTCTTCACCTATACCATTTATTTAATTCAACAAAGAAGATTTAGCAGAATAAAATTAGCCATAATATCATACATTCATATTTCTTTTTAGCACAACAACCATCCTTGAGTAGCTTCAACATTCAACAAAGAAATTCAGCAGAGTGCTTATATTATCTTGAACTGAATTACCTGAAAGCAAATTGAAAATGAAGAAAATTAAATTCATGTGCTGTGTAGACTTCAATACAAATTTTACAATAATTGTTTTCAAATTTCAGTTTTTGCTTCACTTAACAATTGTATCCCTGTGAGAATTATTGGGAGAATTGTGAAGAAAAAACACAGGTATAAAATTTCTAAAAAAAAAATGTTACTTGAAAAGTTTTTTTTTTAATATAAACTTATTTATTTTAATTGGAGGCTAATTACTTTACAATATTGTATTGATTTTGCCATACATCAACATGAATCCGCCACGGATATACACGTGTTCCCCATCCTGAACCCCCCTCCCACCTCCCTCCCCGTACCATCCCTCTGAGTCATCTCAGTGCACCAGCCCCGAGCATCCAGGATCATGTATCGAACCTGGACTGGCGATTCGTTTCATATATAATATTATACATGCTTCAATATAGTTGCATTTTGAAAAAGTATTGTTTATAGTTATTAAGTGAAAATCAATTGTTTTAAATAGAGAGTCTAAAAACTCATTATATGATACCTCTTGAATTTGAACTCAAAATGATGCATAAAAGAATATGGGAATACCAGGTGGGATGGAGGGCAGAAGATGGAGAGATTATAAAGGCTGCATAATCTGGGTTTTGGTAGATGTCAGAAGACAGACTGAAGAATTCCATGCCATCCTCAAATTCTTTCATTTTGCTGACTTGAGTGAAAACAAAGTTTTAACACTAGAATTATGGTTTGATTCACAAAAAGAAAGAATTCAGTTGAAATTGCATAAGCTCATAAATCATAACACAAAATATCAAATTAGGAGAACTCAGTAATCCAGACTGGAGAAAACTCTTGAGAGGCCCTTGGACAACAAGGAGATGGAAACAGTCAGTCCTAAAGAAAATCAGCCTTGAATATTCATTGGAAGGACTGGTGCTGAAGCTGAAGCTCCAATATTTTGGTCATCTGATGCAAAGAGTTGACTCATTGGAAAAGACCCTGATGTTGGGAAAGGTTGAGGGCAAGAGGAGGAGAGACAACAGAGAATGAGACGGTTGGATGGCATCACTGCTTCAATAGGCATGAGTTTGTGCAAATTCACAGAGATATTGAAGGACAGGGAAGCCTGGCATTTTGGAGTGTATGGGGTTGCAAAGAATCAGACATGACTTAGAGACAGAGCAACAGCAACAAATTACCCAGACTAACCTTGAGTTCTCTCTGGAATTATAAAGCCACTCTTTTAGCCCAGTATTTATTGAAAATGTGGTCCATAGACTGTTTATACCATAATGCACCAAAGGAATCTATAATACATATATAGATTTCAGGTAGGGACTACCATACTACCAAATCAAAATACCTGTGGCAGAGCTCAGGAATTTCTATTTCAGAAGGTATTCCAAGCTTTTTTTTTTTTTTTTTTGGTTTTTAAGTTTGCTTCTCTTTATGAGATGAGATTTTATTATAATACATTTTTAAATGTTTATTGGAATATAGTTGATTTACAATGTTGTATTAGTTTCAATATAACATTAAAATACAGAAATCCCAAGTGTACCTGGATGAATATTTGCATATGAATATACCCACATAACCTCCATTCAGAATCAAGATATAGTAAATGATCATCCATAATGTATTCTGTCTTAATTGCTTTATAGTTTCATAATGGATATTTTGGTAGTCTTCTAGTCAATTCTTATAAACTATAATATTTAAAAATCTTTCATTTAGATCTTTTGAGAAGTATTCTGTGGTGGACTGATGCAGCCTGCAACCAAAATAAGAACTTTCAAAAGTGGTATCGCCAAATCATTTTACCATGGGGTTTCAAACTTGAATAACTTCCTTGGTTAAAATAGTCATAGAGGTTTGAATTTATATTTATATAAATGTTATCTGAGAGAACCTTATATGCATAAACTACATAAAATGCTTTATCATGTTACCATGTATAGGTTTATTAGATTAGTTTGAAGGTTGAAACAGGAAAAAATAATGAACAAGAGGTATGAAATTCTATTTTGATGATAGAAACAGGGGAGGGAGAGTTAAGGAAGAGAAAAAGGGAGTAAAGTGGTTCGTAGCACCATTGGCCACTTTCTCAAATACATGGCATCCCTTTCCAGTCTCAGCTCAGAAAGTAAAGTGTCTGCCTACAATGCGGGAGACCGGGGTTCGATCCCTGGGTGGGGAAGATCCTCTGGAGAAGGAATGGAGACCCATTCCTGTACTCTTGCCTGGAAAATCCCATGGGAGGAGCCTGGTAGGCTACAGTCCATTGGGTCACAGAGTTGGACAGGACTGAGCGACTTCATTTCACTTCACTTCACTTTTTGTTGAACTCATCCTGGATTGGGTAAAGAACTTCATTCTCTTTCCATGTGTTCTGAGAAAAAATACCAACATCAAAAAGGCAGGATTATCTCTTAAACTCTTTTCCCAGGTTTAGGCAACAAGACCTAGGTTGACAAGAAAACGCCTCTCTGTGTAGCTCTTGTTGGTGCCTCATTCAGAGTAGCTTCAGGCGTTACCTCTGACAGACAATAAACACAGAAGGTTCCAGTGGTGGTTTATGAATATAGATGTTCTCAAACGTCACCCTTTACTCAGCATGGGGCTGAATGCAGGCTAGGGACGCTCAGAGAATGGGACATTGCCGGGGCACAATTTAATCCATGTTCAAATTTACTTTTGAACAGTAGATATATTTCTTGTGTAATAAAACTAGGATATGCCTTCCATTTGACTGGGGAACTGGTTTCTTTGTTGGGTCCCTGAGTATCTGAACCAAGGGTCAGTGAAGAAGCCTGGATTAATGGTAGCAGTCTAAAGCTTTTTTGCAGTCTTCCATATGAAACTGTCTTTGTATATGTACATATGTGTACATGGTACATGGTGTAAATGGTTTCTGAATAGGTTCACTAGAATGTGCTGGACTGGACTAGGACTCCTTATTATTTCTCAACTTAATTCCTCACATTGGAGGCATTGTTGTCAAAATTCAGTCAAAAGCTGAATATCTATCATAGTCTTATATCACTTAAAAAATACCTAACATTAACAACAGTTGTGAATCCTTGACATTTCATATTTTGCATGGGATCATTCATAAAAATTTCCCCCTTATTTCTTAATTATTTTGCTGTAGTAGCAACAGCCCATTTTCTGGGTGTTTCTCTGGTTTTCTAACCATCTATAACCAATTACATAATGACTTCTGGAATCTGAAAACTTTTAGAGATTTAATGTTTTCAAAATAATGCATGCTCAAGAATTAAGAAAGCTTTTGAGACTTTTACAGGGTGGGTCAGAACAGAGTCTTGTTTTGTTTTGTTTTTTACTTTGAGAGATTGGGCAACTGAGGCAAGAAGAAATAAATTATTTATTTCAGTGAATTAAGAAATGATGCTAGGTATAAACCTTACTGTTAGGTTATTGCCTGCATTTTTGCACAAATTTTTGCTAGAAAGAGAACAGCTAATCCCAGAGGCCCTTGCACAATGTTTTATGAATTTTTGAGTTCAATCACTACAGTAAGAAAACCACATGTGAAAACTGAAAAAAAAAAAAAAGCTTGTCTTTGTATAAGAATACACTTCTCAAGGCTAATTTCTAAAGCACCTTTGCCTTTCATTATAGAAAAATGCACCATTCATACTTTTATTATAAGGACTGGAAATTGTCTCCTTTTAACAATTTAGCATTCTTTTGTTCTTCTCAAACACTGGGAAGACCCCTGAATCCTCATCTCTCTCACTTCCATACATAGATGTCACACTAGAGCAATCAACTTTTACTCGCAACATGCAGTTCAACCAACCTGAGAACATCTAAGTCAGCTCAGAGGACTTTGCCAGAAACTTTGGTAGCTTCTTATCTTGTCCAGAAAGGAATCCAAAACCTAAAAAATAAAAAGAAAAAATTCAAATTCCTTACATTGGTCCATAAGTTTGTAGATTATCTGTTGCCTCTCTAACTTCATCTCCTACCCTTCTCTTCCTCGCTCCTTTATTTCCCTAGGCATATTGGCTTCCTTACTGTTCCTCACACACCCAAAGCACACACCTAGCTCAGGGTGTTTCCCCTCACTGAGCCTTCAGCCTGAACTACTCTTTCCAGAACTATTCCCATAACTTGTTCCCTCAGTTCAGTTCAGTTCATTTCAGTTGCTCAGTTATGTCTGACTCTTTGTGAGCCCATGGACTGCAGCACTACAGGCTTCCCTGTCCATTGGCAACTCCCAGAGCCTACTCAAACTCGTGTCCATTGCATCAGTGATGTCATCCAGTTATCTCATCCTCTGTTGTCCCCTTCTCCTCACACCTTCAATCTTTCCCAGCATTAGGGTCTTTTCCAATGAGTCAGTTCTTAACATCAGGTGGCCAAAATATTGGAGCTTCAATTTCAGCATCAGTCCTTCCAGTGAATATTCAGGACTGATTTCCTTTATGATGGACTGGTTGGATCTCCTTTCAGTCCAAGGGACTCTCAAGAGTCTTCACCAACACCACAGTTCAAAAGCATCAGTTCTTCGGTGCTTAATTTCATTTATAGTCCAAGGGACCCTCAAGTGTCTTCTCCAACACCACAGTTCAAAAGCATCAATTCTTCAATGTTCAGCTTTATTTATAGTCCAACTCTCACATCCATATATGATTACTGGAAAAACCAAAGGCATGGTTTGACTAGGTGGACCTTTGTTGGTAAAGTAATGTCTGCTCTTTAATGTTGTCTAGGTGGGTCATAGCTTTTCTTCCAAAGAGCAAGCATCTTTTAATTTGATGGCTGCAGTCATCATCTGCAGTGATTTTGGAGCCCCAAAATATAAAGTGTCATTGTTTCCATTGTTTCCCCATCTCTTTGCCATGAATTGATAGGACAGGATTCCATAATCTTAGTTTTCCTAATGCTGAGTTTTAAGTCAACTTTTTCACTCTCCTCTTTCACTTTCATCAAGAGGCTTTTTAGTTCTTTGATTTCTGCCATAGAATGCTGTCTTCTGCATATCTGAAGTTACTGGTATTTCTCTTGGCAATCTTGATCCCAGCTTGTGCTAAATCCAGCCTGGTATTTCATACGATGTGCTCTGCATATAAGTTAAATAAGCAGAGTGACAATATACAGCTTTGATGTACTCCTTTCCTGATTTGGAACCAGTCTGTGGTTCCATGTGCAGTTCTAACTGTTGCTTCCTGACCTGCATATAGATTTCTGAGGAGGCAGGTAAGGTGGTCTGGTATTTCTATCTCTTATAGAAGCTTCCACAGTTTTTTGTAAACCACACAATCAAAGGCTTTGGCGTAGTCAATAAAGCCAAAGTAGATGTTTTTCTGGAACTCTCTTGCTTTTTCAATAATCCAGCGGATGTTGGCAATTGATCTCTGGTTCCCCTGCCTTTTCTAAAACCAGCTTGAACATCTGGAAGTTCACAACTGACATTTTGTTGAAGCCTGGCTTGGAGAATTTTGAGTATTACTTTATTAGCATGTGAGATGAGTGCAATTGTGTGGTAGTTTGAGCATTCTTTGGCATTGCTCTTCTTTGGGATTGGAATGAAAATTGAACTTTTCCAGTCCTGTGGCCACTGATGAGTTTTCCAAATTTATTGGCATATAGAGTTCAGTACTTTCACAGCATCATCTTTTAGGATTTGAAACAGCTCAGCTGGAATTCCATCACCTCCACTACCTTTGTTCATAGTGAGGCAAGGCCCACTTGACTGCATTCCACGATGTCTGGCTCTAGGTGAACGATCACACATCACACCATCATGGTTATCTGGGTCATGAAGGTGTTTTTTGTAAAGTTCTTCTGTGTATTCTTGCCACCTCTTCTTAATATCTTCTGCTTCTGCTAGGTCCATACCATTTCTGTTCTTTACTGTGCTCATCTTTGCATGAAGCATTCCTTTGGTATCTCTAATTTTCTTGAAGAGATCTCTAGTCTTTCCCGTTCTGTTGTTTTCCTCTATTTATTTGCTTTGATCCCTGAGAAAGGCTTTCTCACCTCACCTTGCTATTCTTTGGAACTCTGCATTCAAATGGGTATATCTTTCCTTTTCTCTTTTGCCTTCAACTTCTCTTCTTTTCTCAGCTATTTGTAAGACCTCCTCAAACAATCATTTTGCCTTATTGCATTTCTTTTTCTTGGGGATGGTCTTGATCAGTGCCTCCTGTACAACGTCACGAACTTCTGTCCATAGTTCTTCAGGCACTCTATCAGATCTAATCCCTTGAATCTATTTCTCACTTGCACTGTATAATCATTAGGGATTTGCTTTAGGTCATACCTGAATGGCCTAGTTTTCCCTACTTTCTTCAATTTCAGTCTGAATTTGGCAATAAGGTGTTCATGATTTGAGCCACAGTCAGCTCCCAGTCTTGTTGGTGCTGACCTTTAGAGCTTCTCCATCTTTGGCTGAAAAGAATATAATCAATCTGATTTCGGTGTTGACCATCTGGTGATGTCCATGTGTAGTCTTGCCTACTCAAATGTCATTGTGTTATGTAGAACTTTCTTGACAGTGCTGAATAAAAGAGCAACTTCTTTTCTCTCTGGCTCTCCTCAGCCCCTAGACATATTACTGCACCTTCACTTAGTGAAATTTCATTGCCTGTTGCTATTTCTCCCAACAAGAAGCTGAGTTCCATGAGCTTGCACCTTTCCTTGTTCCCTACAGTTTTCCCAAGAATGGAAAATAGCACAAAACGGATGCTCAAAACATAGGGACAAATAATGGTATAGTAAAACCTAAATTGTGAAACAGCTGAGGTCAGGCCCAATTCTGTTTGTCTTTTATTAGCAAAGACATTATTGTAAAGACATGGCAGCTGGCCTAACAGGTGCCAACACAAATGTCTGAAGCTCACAGACAAAAGATTTTGGGGTGACATGTGTATCAAAGACAGGGAGTATATTTATGTCTCATTTCTATAGAACTGATGTCTCTGCAGCATGCCCTAAGAGGTCACAGAGACATAAATCGTGAACCTCACTCCATGCAACAGGTGTGACCTCGAACCCTCAGCCTCCATTTGTAGCTTCAATGGGCAATGAAACTATGACACATCAATAAAGAGCAAGGATTCAAAACTGGTTTTGATATTCTGTTACCTTTCAGATATATATTTTAATCTCTATCTTCTTTTCTTCCTTGACTTCCTAATTCTTTAACACTTTCCATCATCTTTTCTACATTGTCGAAACGTACCAATTTTCCCAGTTCTAGAATAGCTCTTTGATTGTTTCTGTTTTCTCCCTGCATGCCGTTTGGTGAGGAAATAGTCTGTACCTTATCTCATAGTTTCTGAAACAAGCTCTGTCCAGTGCCAATGTCGATACTCTGCTCTCTCAAGAGGAAGCAAGTGGTCTGTTCGAGACTTCAAATCGGAGTCAGCAGGAGCAGCCTTTTGTTTCTGTTGGTACCAGCTTTTCTCTCATCCCACATAGAAATTTCCCTTAGAAGCCTGTGTTCTAGACCAGCAGGAAGTACAAGGGAAGAGGCCTAGAGGTGGGGAGTTATAAACGTCTTAGTGACTGATGTTAGCAATAGGAATAAGCTCTCAACTCATCTATAGTTTTTCTAACTGCATATATACCATTAAAGTGGTCCCACTATATGATGAAAAGTGGGGAGAAAATCACATTTGATTGTTTTTAACTGCAATTACCATTTTACAAAATGGGAATGAGGGAATGAGGAACCCAACAGAACAGCGAACATAGAAATAGTGGCTGTTTTAGAATAGGGAGATGATAGGTACATTTTTTTCAATTTTGAATTTTATGATTGTTTTATTACCAGGAAGTTGCATTAATGATTATTTAAAAGTTGGGAACAAAGTAGATGTTGTATGGTGGGTTTGCTGGTACTAAATCTAGGGACTGTATCTCAATTCTTAAAAGAAAAGATTCATAATAGTACCTATAAGTGCTTTCCATTCACATCTAGCAAATAGCACTACATCAAAGTATGGAAAAATTAGGATTACAGGTGATTATAGCCCACTTTATGCAAATCAAACACTAAAGACAATTTCATCAAGACATGGAAGGTCAAACGGGAAAAAAGTAATTCTTGCTGAGCATATAATATATGGCAGACATTCTCAGGTTGTCTCATTCACTTCCACAGCAAATCTTGGTGATGAATATATTACCCCATTTAAGAGAGGGGCAAATGAAGTTTTGAAATGATTGTGTAAATCCAAAACCCCAGAACCAGAGAACCTGATTCAAACCTGTGCCTACCTCCACTTGCAATAGGAGCCTGTGAAAATTAATAATCACATGATCCTAACAGAGTTCATAACTTTTATATTAGCAAAGAATTTTTATGTTCATATTTAAATAATATGGGAACTCTGAGTAGCTGGGTTCTTGAGAACTCATTATTTTACTCTAACTTGGGTGAATTTATATATTCCAGTTCAGTTCAGTGGCTTAGTCGTGTCAGACTCTTTGCGACCCCATGAATCGCAGCATGCCAGGCCTACCCAGAGTTCACTCAAATTCATGTCCATCGAGTTGGTGATGCCATCCAGCCATCTCATCCTCTGTCATCCCCTTCTCCTCCTGCCCCCAATCCCTCCCAGCATCAGAGTCTTTTTCAATGGGTCAGTTCTTCGCATCAGGTGGCCAAAGTATTAGAGTTTCAGCTTTAGCATCATTCCTTCCAATGAACACCCAGGACTGATCTCCTTTATGATGCACTGGTTGGATCTCCTTGCAGTCCAAGGGACTCTCAAGAGTCTTCTCCAACACCACAGTTCAAAAGCATCAATTCTTCCGTGCTCAGCTTTCTTCACAGTCCAACTTTCACATCCATACATGACTACTGGAAAGACCATAGCCTTGACTAGATGGACCTTTCTTGGCAAAGTAATGTCTCTGCTTTTGAATATGCTATATAGATCGCTCATAACTTTCCTTCCAAGGAGTAAGCATCTTTTAATATCATGGCTGCAATCACCATCTGCCATGATTTTGGAGCCCCAAAAAATAAAGTCTGACACTGTTTCCACTGTTTCCCCATCTATTTGCCATGAAGTGATGGGACTGGATGCCATGATCTTCGTTTTCTGAATGTTGAGCTTTAAGCCAACTTTTTCACTGTCTGCTTTCACCTTCATCAAGAGGCTCTTTAGTTCTTCTTCACTTTCTGCCACGAGGGTGGTGTCATCTGCATATCTGAAGTTATTGATATTTCTCCCGGCAATCTTGATTCCAGCCTGTGCTTCCTCCAGCCCAGCGTTTCTCATGATGTACTCTGCATAGAAGTTAAACAAGCAGGTGACAATATATAGCCTTGACATACTCCTTTTCCTATTTGGAACCAGTGTGTTGTTTCATGTCCAGTTCTAACTGTTGCTTCCTGACCTGCATACAGATTTCTCAAGAGGCAGGTCAGGTGGTCTGGTATGCCCATCTCTTTCAGAATTTTCCACTTTAAAGAACACAAAACTAGGAAATACAGAGGAAGCATTGTAAGTATAATTTATATAAAAAGATTGAAATTTTAATTGCAGAATTAACTTGTCCTACAATAAATATCAGAAAGTTAATAAACATATGCATTTAGTATAAAAATTTTAAATATGTTTAAATCACTTCTCATGAATATTTGCTTTAAATAAAGATTTTGATTAACAAAAATGACTCTTTTTAATTAATAAAAATTAACCATCTTCTGTTGATTGCCTCATTTATTAGTTTTGTATTAGCAGCTTGAAACTATTCAAATACAATACTAATTTATTTTTTCAGTTTTTGGATATCAGAAGTCAACGTGGATGAATTCTCTACTCAAGGTCTCACAGAGCTGAAATCAAGATGTCAGTCATGTGGGGCTGCCATCTGGGATTAGAGTTCCTCCCAAGCCCACTGGTTGTTTGCAAAATCCATTTCTTGGAATTCTAAGACAGAGGTCTCCCACTTTCTGTTATTAGCTGGGGGCCACTCTCAGCTCCTAGAGACTGTCCACAGTTCTGCGCCATGTTGGCAATTCACAACAGGGATTTTTTTTTGTTTTTCCTGGTCTGTCTCTGGTATTTTCTTCAGTGATCAGCTGGAGAAAATATTCTACTTTTAAAGGGCCCTTGTGACTACGTTAGACACTCTCAGATAATCTCACTTTCTTAAAACTCTGTCTTATTTGCATAACTTAGTCACCAGAGTGAAATGAATTACAGTCACAGTGCCTATAACCATAGAAGACTCATGCACTAGGAGCTCACAGTCTAAGCGGGTAGTGAGATTTCTGCACCACAGTCAGAAGAGGCTGACTCACGACTGCAGTGACTCCAGTATCCCCCAGTCCACACCAAATAAGCAAAGCTCAGCTGAAACCAAATGACTAGCTGTAACCTCTAGTTGCTGCTTTCATCCTTTTTTCACCATTTTGTCCTTTCCAAAACAACCTAATGTTTGCAGGATGAAAAAAGCCTCATGATAATATTATCAAAGAGTGGTGGTTGCAGTACCGAGAGAAGGAGAAATTCTTATTTTATTAACAAAACACTTGAAAAAAATTCTCAGTTAGACATCCTCCTACTCTCTGACACTCACATAATTTTTCTTTAAGAAGAGACTTACTTTCCAAAGAAAGTGCATTTATTTGGAATATTATTAGTTCGGGTTGGTGAGAGTAGATTAAAAATGTGAATCCCAAAATAACTATTTGCTGTCTCCAAGGAGAAAATACTTCACAATAAAAAATTAAGATAATAGCAAAGGAAAACAATAGCAATGATGCAGTATCTGAGAACTACATGGGCTGTAGCCCGTCGGCAGTAAATATAGTCTGCAGTCAATGAGACTCTGCTGATGACCGCCACACACCAAGGAATGGCAGAAAAGAGGTGTTTTGATGGCTGTGTCGCTGTGGCCTGTAGGTGCAGACACCATGGTTCTTTCCAGATCTGTTAATCTGTGCTTCCTACTTTGAAGGGCATCAAACAGCCTCCCCTTCTCTATGAGCCTTAGCACCAGGTAGTAAGTGTGCCCTTTGTCATCACACACTCTCCATGTTTTCTTGGAATGAAAAAAGGAAGCATAACTGATACAAGTGAGAAACTGATGGTGAAGCACATTTCCAGTCCTTAAAGAGACATTCCCCAGAACTTCTCTGGGCCCAAGGAAGCAAATCTTTGTGCTGTAAAAGGTAAACAACAGCTGGAGAAATAGAGGAAATTTAATCATCAAATGAATGCTATGGCTGGATGTTTTTAAGACTCTTCCCTGCTTTTCTATGAACCTGTATATAGACTATATCATAAAATGTCTAGAAGACTTTAGCAGTCAAGCAAAGTGGATATGACTGAGTCAATAGTCGTGAGTTATCATATTCTCATCCTTTCTGCTAAGCACCACCCCCAACAAAAAAATCAGTGGACCTTTCTTCAACCTTTCCATTTGTTGTTCCTTGAGTAACCATTATCCCATATAAGACGTAAATATATGACTATCATGTATAAATGGTGTTTCAAAACATACATACTTTAAAATGCTTAAACAAAACCACCTGAAATATTATCAGCTGAAGTATAATGCAAATAGTCCAGATTTAAATAATATTTAGAAGCATTGTAAGAATACAATGGCATTTCAACTTGTAGAATTAAAAACAAAAATTTTCCACTTTCAGTATCCAAACTCTTATGGTCATTGAGTACCAGCCACTTTAATATAGAAGAGAAATTTCCAGAATAGCTACCAATTCTACATAGGAATAAAGCAGGCTAGAAATTTTGCATCAGCATTTATAACTTAAGTGAAGCATATTTTGTGATGAAACTCTTTAGAAGTATGAAGAACACCTAAGATCTCTCAGCCACCAGAGATCTTAATGAACTCTGAGTCATGGATGGAACAAACTCAAGAAATATAGCTGAATTTCCCCGAATCAGGCCTTACAAAAGTTTGCTCCAATTTTTCATCTCTTTTGACTATACTGCTACTGTGGCTTAGTCTCTTAGTTGTGTCCAACTCTGAGACCCCCTGGACTGTAACCTGCCAGGCACCTCTGTCCATGGGATTTCTCCAGGCAATAATATTGGAGTGGGTTGCCATGCTTTCCTCCAGGGGATCTTCCCAACCCAGGATTCAAATCAGGGTCTCCTGAATTGCAGGTAGATTCTTTACAGCTGAGCTAACAGGGAAGCCTCTTTTGACCATACCCATTCCTTCCTATAATGTGGACATGAATTTGAGCAAACTCCAGGAGATTGCAGAGGACAGAGGAACTTGATGGGCTGCAGTCCATGAGGTCGCAAAGAGTGGGACACATCTTAGGGACTGAACAACAAACAATAACCTTCCATAATGACTCTATCAGTTTTTCACACTGTGCACTCAGCCTGTTACCAGATGTCTGACAGAAAAACAGTTTGAAGGGGGTCAGAAATCCTGATACACTTCTGTGCGAGTGTAAAATAGTGCTACCACTTTGGCTATCAAATTTGCAATTTTGTAAAACGTTAAACATACATTTACCCTATGGCCCATAAAATTCACTCCTAGGAACTCATTCAAAAGAAAGGAAAATATGTGTTCATGGAAAGCTTGTACAAAAGTTCTTATAACAGATTTATTTATAATACCTAAAAAGTGGAAACAATCTTTGTGCCCATCAAGAAGACAATTAATAAACAAACAGATATACAATAAAATATTATTGAGAAATAGTATTGAGTTACTAAAACATACAAATTAACTGAATCTCAAAAGCCATGTTAACTGAAAGAACATAGGCACAAAAGAGTGTATATGTATAATTTCATTTATATGAAAAAGGCAGAAGTACCTTACAATGATAGAACATGGATTTATGGATTCCACAAAACTCAAAGATTGACTAGGGAGCAGGAGGTACTCTTTGTAGTGATGAAATATTTCATAACCTGATGAGGAGATATGAGTTAAACAGATTTTTGCATTTGACGGAGCTATATAAACTATAAACTCAAGATGGGTGCACACACTGTAAAAATACTACTATCATCAAAAATAATTTTTAAAAATATTTTAAATTTTTGTTTTAGTTAATAAGTTTGAAAAACATAGGATTAAACAAAGTAAGACTTCACTGGTAATACCAAGAATACTATTTCTTTTATAGAATTAATGTTTGTGCTCAGTCACTTCAGTCATGTCCTGCTCTTTGCAACCCCACAGACTATAGCTTGCCAGGCTCCTCTGTCCATGAGGATTCTTCAGGCAAGAATACTGGAGTGGGTTGCTGTGTCCTTCTCTGGAGTATCTGCCCAACCTTGTATCTGCATCTCCAGCACTGCAGGCGGATTCTTTACCACTGAGCCATTGGGGAAACCCAAAGTATTGATATTCACTATGAATTTCCAAGCGCTGTAGTAAGTAAACTTTTGCCATAGAACATTTTGAGGACCACTTTTAGAGAGTAAGCCTCTTCAGAACACAACCCAAGGGTAAAATTTTATCATAATGCATACCAAAAAATATTGAGAAAAAGAGTATGTGTGTGTTAGCAATATGATAATAGGAGTGAGATTAAATTAAGAAGACATCAGTTTCCATGGTACAATGACACATATCGTCTCTTCAATACCACCTGTTAGTAAGATCAGGAAAAAAATGGAAATTGTTCCTGAGCCTGCAGAGAAGATTAGAGGAGACAGCTGAAGAGCACAACAAAGGGAGATACCAGAACAATAAAAGAACAGTGTATTGGGACTTTGATTCACAGAAGCAAGGCAGTTGTATAGGAAGTCAGGAGTTTCATTTCAGCTCTGTTGCAGACTTAGCCAGGGGCCCTGAGCAGTTCATGCATGCAATTTATGACACTCTGGTTGGCTTAGTATATCTGACCCAAGAGTGTGTAATTGTCTGTGACTAGTGGCAGCTGTCACTGGAGTACAGTAAGAAGGTGATTCTTCTGTGCTTCATGTTTTGGGAGCCACCAAAACTACAACAGAAAATATGCTAGTAAAGAAAATGAAATATTCAAGATCAACTGTAAACAGATCACTTGTGAATACTCCTGATGAATTGCAATCCTTACTTTAAGAGTGACCAGGTGTTTCAGAGCTTTCAGAGAACTGTAAAATACATTCCCAGGGCTGGAGATAGACAGTAGGATGAGGGTGACTCTGGTGGCAATCTGATGCCAAGAAAGAACTTAAAGACATCTATTAGGTTGATACAAAAGTAACTGCAGTTTTGCATTGTTGAACTTTCTCATTTGATATTGGAATACACTCTTAAATAAACGTGGTCATGTTATACGTCATTTTAATGTGCATTTCCCACTTTATGTTTTTTTCCTAATGACCTATTACTTGCCATTTATTTTATGTTTATTTTAGAGTGGGAAATGATTTTCAATAAAAAAGCAAATTTGAGCAATTTTCTTATTTAAGTTCAAAATGGGTTGTAAGGCAGTGGAAACAACTCTCAACATTAACAACACATTTAGCCTATGAACTGCTAATGAACATACAGTCCAGTGGTGGTTCAAGAAAATTTGTAAAAGACATAAGAGTCAAAGATGAGGAGTGCAGTGGCCAGACATCGGAAGCTGAAAACAATGAATTGAGAGCAATCATCAAAGCTGATCCTCTTACAACTACACGACAAATTGCTGAAGAACTAAACATTAACCATTCCGCAGTCATTTGGCATTTGAAACAAATTGGAAAGGTGAAAAGCTTGATTACTGGGTGTCTCATGAGCTGACCACAAATCAAGAAAATCATCATTTTGAAGTATTGTCTTCTCTTATTCTGTACAAAAACAAAGAACCATTTTTCAATCAGATTGTGACATGCGACAAAAAGTGGATTTTATACAGCAACTGGCAATGACCAGCTCAGTGGTTGGACCAAAAAGAAGCTCCAAAGCACTTCCCAAAGCTTGTATATTCTAATATACAAGGGAAGGGGAGGGTCAGTTGTGAGGCAGAAAGCCAGTGACTCATATATTGCTGGAATTCAATAGAACATATCTGACATTAACATATCCCACTGATTGATTAACTTTGTGGAAAAATACTAGGGGGACATGAATAATTGAGGTTTGTTTGAGTCACCAGACACACTGCTGCCTGAGGGCCTTTGCATGTGTTGCTCAGAAAGCTCTGCCTCTAGATATCCTCCTAACTCACTGACTTCCTTAAAATAACAGAAGTCATTACTCAATCTATCTAATATTTCACTCCTTCTAAGTATTTCATATGTTCTGTTTCATTATTTTTTCTGAGCACATATCACACCCAATGGATAATCTATTATTTAATTATTACTTATCTATTTGTTGTCTTCCCCATACAAATGTACACTCCACATTGCAAAGGACTTTTATGTCCTTTTTTGCTGCCAAGGCATAGCACTTAGAACACTGTCTAGTACATAGTAGGCCTTGTTAGCCATTTTGTGAATAAATAAATAAACCCATGTTGAATTATTATCTCTGAAGAGCAAGAGGCTGGATGGGTTTTTATTATTATTATTATTATTATTATTATTATTTAGTCTTGTAAAGCTAATAATAACCTTGAAGATCAAGAAGCTGGATCAGTTTTTATTATTGTTATTATTAGTCTTATACTATAACTTTACTGAGACACACTCTCATTGAAAAGTATATATGCGTGTGTGTGTGTGTGTGTGTGTGTATTTAATATTTATTTATTTTTGGCTGTGCCGAGTCTTAGTTGTGGCATGCAGGATCTTCAAAGCTGTGTTTGGGCTTCTCTCTAGCTGTGGGTTGTGGGCTCAGTAGCCCTGAAGCACGTGAGATCTTAGTTTCCTGGCCACGGATCAAACCCACATCCCTTACATTGGAAGGAGGATTCTCATACACTGGACGATCAGGGAATCCCTGAAAAGTATACTTTTTTAAATAAAAAGATCAAATATAAAGAAAAATCTTTCTAAAATGATACTGAATTTGAAAAATGTTTGGACAGTCCTGCGGAGGTTTCAGATAGGTTTTAACCCTTGTTGACAGCCAGTCTGGAGACATAAGTACTAAATAATGAATGTTTGAAAAATTAGCTATTCTACTAGTTACTGAAGACAAGATTTAATGCTTCTCAGAAGAGTTACTGGCCAAAATATTTTAAAGACTAGATCTAAAGAAATAAACATGTGAAGAAAATGATAGAATTATCTTTTAATTCTGTAAAATTCAAGACTGAGAAAAATTTTTTAATTTTTTTCTCCTAACAAAGAATATATATATTTCATTGTGTAACATTTATAAAATGGAAATTGGCAAAATGAAGAAGTTTAATCCATAATCCTATTGTTCAGAAACATTTTTAATAAATGTGTGGACATTTTAGAGTTCTATTCCCAAATGTGTATGTATGTGGGTACGTTTGTGTGTTGTGAATATGTATAAACTTCCTCTTATTTTCAAACTGGGATTTGTGATATAAATGCATTTGATGAAGAAGGTTGGACACTTTTCTTCTTTGTACTAGCAAACTTGGTCATTTGTACTCTAAAGACTACACAGCTACTATGGACTAAGAGTAGATTAGAGCTTTTGACCCTGAGGTTGAAGTTTCCATGTCGCCTGTTACTAATCTCCTGAGACAGCTTGTCCCCAGACATTATATCTTTTTGGCATGTTTTTGCCTAAGTTCCTTCTCACAATAACCCTCTTAGAATCTCTCAGTCTAAGACTGAAAACTGATCCTTGGAAAAACCATACCGTGCTTCTCAAAACATATGTTGAACCTTGATCTTCTTGTAGAAATTTCACGGTTGGTATGAACTGCCCTATCCAGAAAGTTTCCCTTTACTGTTAATAAGGAATAGCTCAGAGAATAACATTTTTTTTTTTTGTTAACAGTGTAGTTTCCAAACATATATGGAGCACACCAAATAGAAGCTTTCCAAAAAAGAAAGCCACTTTTTCTGAGTATCATTTCCTATTTTTATAAATAATCAGGTAGCTATTTTCTCCCTTTTTTGTTTTGATCCCTCCATTCTCTCTTATAGATTCTGCACAAAGGACCTGATCCAATCATGACAAGGTCAAAAAAAACTCAGTTCCAAACCCATGCATGTATTTGCCTTAAATTTATCTCTCTTTTGGCACTCAGTTATCATAGACATATGAAATAGTTACCAAACTGAAGCCAGGAAAAGGAAAAAATTCCTTGTGACACAACTGAGATTAAAATACCAAAGTGAATTCCCATGGCCTCAGAATAGTATTAAACAATTGCCTCATAGAAGAGCTTTACAAGTGCATATATTGGTCTAACAAAAAGTAAATCCCTTTACTGCTGCAGGAAATTATGCACCTGTTTCACTGCCATTTCAGCACGACCCTTAGTACATGGTAATATATAAACCTCTGAATACCAATTGAGTTCTTTACGTGCAATTGAATTTGTTTAAACAGCTACTTTAGTAAAACGGATCCTCTAATTCCTTAAAGTATTTATAGTCTGAAATCCAGTTAAGCATTAAACTCATTGTATGCTCAAAAACACTCAATGCCAGCATTTTTATTGTCCAAATTATTGGCTGCAATGACATTTTTTCCTTTGTGCATTTCTAACTGGATAAAAATCCATACATTTGAGTTCGACTAGAAATTTAATATTAATAAAAGGGGTGAAATGAATCTTCTGTCCTTCTGAGACAGTATTTTTTAGCACAGCTTAGATCTAAATATGGGGCTTCCCTGGTGGCTCCTAGGTAAAGAATCCACCTGCCAATGCAGGACATGCAGGTTCGATCGGGGTTCAGGAAGATCCCCTAGAGGAGGAAATGGCAACAAACTCCAATATTCTTGTCTGGGAAATCCCATGGACAGAGAAACCTGACAGGCTACAGTGCATGGGGTCATAGAGTTGGATACAATTTAGCAACAGAGCACACACACACAGATCTAAATGTATATGTTGACTTCCAATATTTAAATGGTGGAAAAAAATGATCCTGTTCCATTCTCCTCTTGAAAATCATGTTGGGAAGAAGAATAAGAAACAGAAGTAAAAGTCTCATTTTAAGGGAAGTGGATGATATTTAAAATTCAAAGTACAGATATAATGTGGAAAACTACATAGTGGAGGTAGAAGAGTTATGAAAAAAATGAAAAGAATGAATGATTTCAAGATCTCAAACCATCAGCTTGTTCACATCTATCTAACAGGAGATAATACACCCCAAGGGAAATACCCAGAATCCATACCAGGAACAATAATATTGTGTGGAACTTGGTGTTGAGTTCCTCCTTAGCCTCTGAAGTGGTACCCAGAGAAACAAGGGCAATAAGGCTGAAAATCTGCTGTTTCCACAAGGAAGAGATTTGCACATGTCTTTTGGGAAGAGATTCTGAATCATGACGATCCCTGTAGCTAGAAATCCTGCTGGCTGAAGAAAACAGAAACAGGATACAAAATGTATACAGTTCTGTCATAAGGAAATTTCGTGTGAATTGGGGAGAATACTCACCATCTGGGAAACCGGTGCTGCTCACTTTTCCAATGACTATTCTGTAATTAAATCGTCTTGTTAAAACTCATCAAATTCAGAGATGAGAAAAAAAAAACAAAAAACAAAAAACTGGAAACCATTAGAAAATGCAACAATGGAAAGAACATGAAAAATAAACCAAAGATGAAGAGAAAACATTACTACAGAGTAGTGTGCTTCCATGAATTTGAATAATTTAACAAATCAAAAAAGTCGCAATGGAAACTATAACTCAGCGTAGCAACAATGAGACAGAAAAACATAGACTATAAGCTAACAGCTCCCGGTAGAAAAAGTATAAAAGAAAGACAAATCATAACATAAATAAAGGCAACATATATGTGGACGTGGATAAAAACACAGAATTAAGAAGAGTAAGCAAAATAAAAATGTAAAGGTTTATGAAGCAAATATGAGATCTGGAAGACAGTCAAAGGAGGTACTACATGAATATAAATACAGCTGGAGAAGAAAATCAAACTTCCAAGAGATATAAAAATGTGTTTAAAGATATACATTTAGAAGTTTTCTAGATATAAAAAAGTCAGATTTACAGATTGAAAGAGACATACTGTGCCTTTAAAAAGGTCATTTTATTATTCTAAATGGGCACCAACATGCATCCTAGTAAAATTACTGGACTTCAAAGATAAAGAAGAGGTAAAAAATAAGGAACCTTTTGAGTCTTCATACAGAAAAAATAAAAAAGACTTGAGTCACACAGAGGAAAACATTTAGATTCTCCTTAAACACTGCCAGCAACAATCTTCAACACTAGAATTCAGTGGAGAAATACATTGACAAGTCTCAAGGGGCAAAAATGCTGAGATACAAGAACACTATTCCTAACAAAGTGTTGGGCTCTGGGCCCAAACAGTGTCTGCAAAACAGTGAAAGGATGTATAAATGAACAAGCTTAGTGATGGTATATGGGTTTGGTTCCCTACTGGACATCTACAAGAGGTAAACTTAAAGTCATAAAGAGAAAGCCCAGGAGGAAAGAGGTCACATTTGTGAACCATGACAAATTAGAAAAGAGTATAAGCCAGGAAGGAGATAAAAAGCCCAAGGAAAATAACTTTCCATAACAATATCCTTTCAGAACTAAACTGTATTAGATACAGTAAAAACACAATCTAGAGTAAGATAATGCTTACTATTGGCCAGGCACTGTCAAAAGCCTGTGACGTGAATCAACTCATTTAATTCTCATGAACATCATGTAAGTAGCTACAGCTGTTAGTACTATTGCACCCATTTTACAGACAGAGAATGTGAGGCACAGATAATTAAAGTTCCATAGCTATTTGAACACAGTCTGGCTCCACACACATAGTTGCTTCAGTTAGCGAGAAAGGAAGACCATCCCAAGAAAGCAACAGAGAGAAAGAGAATTTCAAGGCAATCACACTGAAAACAGAGTCAGACACTACAGAGAGGTCGAGTGGTATTTGGCAATTAGGTGGATTTTCCTGACAGTTGGACAAACAATCTCAGCAAGTGTTGAAGGCAGAAGCCAGACTAAGGTGAAAATAGTAAGTGTAGGCAAGAAAAGTGAAACAGCAAGTATAGATCAATACATAGACACATTTGATATGGAAAAGAAGATATGAGTATCTCCTAAGACATTTCAGGGGAGTTTCCGGGTGACTCAGTGGTAAAAAGAATCTGCCTACCAGTGCAGGAGACACAGGAGATGACGATTCAATCCCTGGGTTGGGAAGATCCCCTGGAGGAGGAAATGGCAACCGACTCCAGTGACCTTGCCTGGAAAACCCCATGGACAGAGGAGTCTGACAGGCTACAGTCAATGGGATCACAAAGAGTCAGACACGACTGAGCATGCATGCATAAATAAGACATTCTGGAGATTTTTTTGGTCTTTCTTTTGTAAGGGAAGCCGAAACTTGACATTGTCATTTTTACCTAATTTGAGAAACACATCTCAGAAATGTATATATTTGTGGCGTTTAGATTTTATTTCTCTGTCTTAAATACCGTCTTTTGACTTGTAAACCACACAGCTTACAGGGGAGAACTGCAAAATGGGTAATCAGAGCATAAACCACAAAAAGTTGTAGGAGATATCAAGAGTATCTGGTTTGATCTACATTTGTCTTGTTTTTAGGTAAACCCATTTACAGGACTATTTCACCTTCTTGTTTAAAGCTTTGGGGATTTTGTTCTTGTCAGTGTTATAGTTCACAATATTGTTTACCTAAAATAGTGATCTTAGTAACTAAAGTGCATAAAAACATGCTTTTGATAAAGAGCATACAATACAAGTTATAAGCTGCAGAACAGTAGTTTTACCTAAATTAGCAAAGAAGTTTTGAACTCTGTCACCTCCTCTTTGATTACCTAGTGCTACTGCCCAGTAACAGCCAGTCTTCCCAAGCTATGTCAAATAAGGCAGGTCTACATATGCTGCAGATCTTAAAAATCTGTGAATTTACACTGTAGAGTAGGCCCCTTGAGGCTCGAGGCCACATATAAATAGTGATGACACCATCAGGATGTTTGGGTATATCTCTCCAACAGTACAAAGGGAGCTTTTTTTTTTAATCACCAAAACAGTTAGCCAGCTGTTGCAGCATTTCCCTGACTACTTTCAAGAACCATTTCTCTCTTTCCTTTGATGGAAACAGCCAGCTACCTTTCCCAAGCCTTCTCTGTTTTTGTGTCTCACACAGTATCTGGGATTTAACAGTGGAGAGATTTTGTGTTTGTGCTGTCACAAAACAGTCTGTCTCTGCTTGGAAGCAGCAGAAAATATGTATATAGAGCATCATATATAAAAGGAGGCTGTCCTACACTTGGCAAGAGAGAGATGTGTGAACAGACACAAACAAGACTGTATTACTCATGCTTGCACTGGAAGACACATCGATCCTCATAGAATTAAGCTACAAGCAAAAATCTCATGCCATGAACCAAACTGGTCATCAAGGTTCTAAATGGAAATAAGGCCCATACTGACTTCAGGCTCTTTATCCTTTAGCATTTCCCCCATGGAGTCCATTCTAAATAACTTGATGTTCTTTGCTCTGAGGTTTCTATAAGAGCTAAAATAGCTAATTAAGATTTCTGAAAAGTAAGAATACAATCCTAAATACCTAAGCATATGAATATCCAGCATATGACACAGTCTCTGTGCTTCCCTCCTAAGCTAATTATTATTGAGTTGCAGACTTTGAACATTTTCTTCATAACATCCTCAGGTATTTTCAGGTTTCTCAGTCGTTTAACTTTTGTGATTACCTAGGGCCAAGTGTGTCCTATGGTAGGGAGTATACCCAATTTTATAGCCCCTCTTTTTATAATTTAACACATAATTACTGGTGAAAAAAAATGTTGTATGAATTGTATGTCAAAAGATGGTACTATACCCTGAGAGAAAACTTAATTTTGATTTTTATATTTTTAATTCCAAATAATTGCATCTCCCCTAATAGATTGGGCTTCCCAGGTGGCTCAGAAGGTAAAGAATCTGCCTACAATGCAGGAGATGATGGAGAGATGGGTTTGATTCCTGGGTTGGGAAGAATCCCTGGAAGAGGGCACAGCAACCCACTGCAGTATTTTTTGCCTGTAGAATCCTCTGGACAGAGGAGCCTGGTGGGCTACAATCCATAGGTTACAAGGAATTGGACACGACTGAAGCGACTGGGTGCAGCACACGCAGCACAGCACTAATAGATTAAATCTGGCTAAGAGATAGCATTTTCAGACTGTTTTATGACTTCATATTCTTCAAAAACTTTTTTTAGCAGGAAAAAAGCAGCCATAAATTCCTCATCTTAGCCTAAGCTGAATTCTGTCCACTAAACTCTTCGTTAGATGTGGATCACGACGACTTTAAGTCAACCTGTGAAAACATGTCTTGAGCGCTCCTATATATGCTGTTGCACGTGTTTGGGGAAACTCTTCGTCTGCTTTTATACATTTGCAGTTTTGGCTGCTCTGCTCCTCAGTCTTAATCCAAGAATTTCGGACATGCGCAGTGCTGAAACGTCCTCCCAGGGCTTGTAAATTCTCCCTTAGAGCCCCCAGGCAAGTCTCATGCGTGCACTGCATGGGTGCTATCTGTGAGAGTCTGCCCTGCCTTCCTGGCTGGTCACTGATTCCTCCAACTCCTGGCCCTTCCGGCTCTTGGACAATGCCCATTCATTCCCCTCCAGCGCCACTGCCTGAGACAGACACTGTCTCTCACAGTGCTAAGCTTTTGGGGTTTTCCAGCTCCCTGTCTTTGAACATGTTTACAGTCAGCTTCCCTTCATCTGGCACACAGACAATGCCCAGGCAGCCTTTGTCCGGTGATTGAAGCCCTCTTCAGACTGTCATCGGAGTAGTTACACAGCCTCTTACCCTTTAGATTTATCAGATGTGAGTTAGTCACTAGTTCACCAAGCTCCAAGGAATATTCCTATTGAGGACAAAGCCACCCTGCCCCCATCCCCTCTCCATGGATAGAGCACTAGACGAGAAAGACAATTGACAGTTCTCTCCAAAAATCCTCTTCCGACATCCACCTGGATATTTAGGAATTTAGACTTAATGTGGGTGAGGAACTGATTCACAAACTGGAATTGGCCACCTCTCAGGCAACACTTGCATGATGGCCTCTCACCTAGTCTTGGAATGTTTATTGGGCTCCAACAAAACTGTGTCTAAAATAGTTCCATTTCAAAATAATATTACCGATGTGTGAAACACTACAGAAATATTGGCAAGAGAAGATTTCATTTTTGCTACATGAAACTAAACAACTGGATTGACCAAATTGCCACTATTGTGCAAAAGATCTCACAAAATAGGAACTCTGTTAACCATCAGGGATCAATGAATTTTAAATGAGAAGGTATGAAGAAGCTAGTGATTAATATAACATGAAATAATTCTAGATTTTTAAAATATCAGTTGGGAGCACTATTTTGAAAGGAGACCTTTTAAGCTTTGCTTGGATTTCTCCACCCCTGATTTATTGACTAAGCCAAAGCCTTTGACTGTGTGGATAACAACAAACTGTGGAAAATTCTTCAAGAGATGGGAATACCAGACCACCTGATCTGCCTCTTGAGAAATCTGTACACAGGTCAAGAAGCAACAGTTAGAACTGTATATGGAACTACAGACTGGTTCCAAATCTGGAAAGGAGTACATCAAGGCTGTATACTGTCACCCTGATTATTTAACTTATATGCAGAGTACATCATGTGAAATACCAGGCTGGATGAAGCACAAGTTGGAATCAAGATTGCTGGGAGAAACATCAATAACCTCAGACAAGCAGATGATATCACCTTTATGGCAGAAAGCAAAGAACTAAAGAGGCTCTTGATGAAAGTGAAAGAGGAGAGTGAAAATGTTGGCTTAAAGCTCAACATTCAGAAAGCTAAGATCATGGCATCTGGTCCCATCCCTTCATGGCAAATAGATGGGGAAACAATGGAAACAGAGAGACTTTATTTTGGGGGGCTCCAAAATCATGGCAAATGATGACTATAGCCATGAAATTAAAAGATGCTTGCTCCTTGGAAGAAAAGTTATGACCAATCTAGACAGCATATTCAAAACCAGATATTACTTTGCCAACAAAGTCCATTTAGTCAAAGCTATGGTTTTTCCAGTAGTCATATATGGATATGAGAGTAGGACTATAAAGAAAGCTGATTGCCGAAGAATTGATGCTTTTGAACCGTGGTGTTGGAGAAGACTCTTGAGAGTCCCTTGGACTGCAAGGAGATCCAACCAGTCCATCCTAAAGGAAATCAGTCCCGAGTATTTATTGGAAGGACTGATGCTGAAGCTGAAACTCCAATACTTTTGTCACCTGATGCAAAGAACTGACTCATTGGAAAAGACCCTGATGCTGGGAAAGATTGAAGGTGGGAGGGGAAGGAGCCAACAGAGGATGAGACTGTTGGATGGCATCACCAACTGGATGGACATGAGTTTGAGTAAACTCTGGGATTTGGTGATGGACAGAGAAGCCTGGCGTGCTACAGTTCATGGGGTCACAAAGAGTCATAGACGACTGAGCGACTGAACTGAACTGAAGTGAGATTTCTCTACATTCCTATCCCCATGAGGATAATCCAAGATCTATTTATTGGCAATGATGGTTTAGTCGCTAAGTCATGTCTGACTCTTGTGACTCCATGGACTGTAGCCTGCCAGGCTCCTCTGCCCATGAAATTATCCAGGCCAGAATACTGGAGTGAGTTGCCATTTCTTTCTCCAACTTATTAGCAAGATAGAGCTAAAAACTGTGACTTTCTTTAGGTTTTTATGGCCATTTTTAGACACTGAAAATTTTCCCAGGCTCTAAATTCAAAATAGGCTTAGCATATGGACAGAGGATCAAAGGAAAGGATAAAGATACAAAGTTCTTGCGGCTCAAACAAAACTGCACCTGCATTCAAGCTGCAGTTTGCTGTTCTGAGCAGTGGTCCTCTTAGCCATGTGTTGTTCTCTGCCATGGAAGAAATGGTGATTGCCTTTCATTCCTGTGTTTTTCCCTACAGATTAGGAGCTATATTAAAATCCTCTGAATCTTGTTCATGAATTTTTCTTTTTTCTCCAAAAAGGCCCTTCTTTCTTTTTCTCCTTCCTCTCTTCCTTCTCTCCTCCCTCCTATCCACTCTCTCCCTTTCTTTCTTCCACATTTTCTAATCAAAAATCCCTTTCTTCCCATCAGTACATGAACTTTCATCCTGTATCTCTCCTTGTAGTTTTCAGGTAGATTCCCAAAGTGAGCCTTACACATAACGCTAGTGATCCATCCTTCTCCCTGTCTTTATCTTTATCTTGTGATGTAGCCAAATGCCCTTCGAGGTTTCAAACTGTCAGGCTGGTCAAACTGGAACACTGGTACCTAGAAAAAATTCACCAAGAAATTTTCACAGGTATGACAAACTAAATTTTGCTATCTACTTAAAAGAAGAAAAATGCATTTGCCTTTCTTTCTGGTTGCATCCAACAAATTTATTATTTTCTATTGTCTGACAAAATGTACCCCATATCACTTTATCCATTGCATTAGAAAGATAATTTTATACTGAGCACCACCTGTAGAAAACATAAAATTGTTCAAGCTATCCTTGAACTGGTGAATAATCTGCAGCAAAAATGTCCAATAAAATCAACCTTCAGCAGTTCAGCCTGTCACTAATTCTAATAGGATGAATGTCTTAGCCTGTCTAAAACTGCATTTTTTCATCTCATCATGTTTAGGTTAGGATTGTTGATAGGCACAAAACCAGTACTTTATGCAGTTTCAGAAATAAGAAAAGTAATGATTATTTAATTTCAATAATAGTAATGAAATACAAGCTTATGAATAGGATATTTTATGTACTAAAATAATCATGCTGAATGAAAAATAAGAATTAAAATGCAAATAAAATTACTACTGAAAGGAGAGACTTAAATCATGAACTTCATCTACAGCTGTACAAGTTGTATTAGGGAAAAACCAATAAATATACAGCCTACTTTTAAATAAATTGGAAATACAATTAATCAGAAAACATTTGTTAACCTTTCTAGGGTATAAGTTAGTGTAAAGTCTTCCCTGGTGGCTCACTGCTAAAGAATTCTCCTGCCAACCAGGAGACCTGGATTGGATCCCTGGGTTGGGAAGATCCTCTGCAGGAGGAAATGACAACCTACTCGGTATTCTTACCTGGGAAATCCCATGGACAGAGGAGTACGGCAGGCTACAGTCCATGTGCTCACACAGAGTTGGACACAACTGAGTGACTAATAAGTTAGTGTAAGCTTCGGCAAGACTATTTGAAATGGGTCAAGTGGTGCACATAATGATGGAATGGGGTCAGTTGAATAATAAATAGAAGGAATGGAGAGGGAAATGAAAATGAAAGGAGAGAGAAAGAGAAGGGCATGGGGAAGGAGGAAAAGGACTCAGGACATACTCAGTGGAAGCTTCAGAATTCCCATCTAGGAAAGGCTTAGACGGCAATCTGCCTGGGAAAAGGTGAGCTTAATTCTCTAGTTGTTAGATAAAATTCTGACAATCTATTTGAACTTCCTGTCCCTCCTAGAGTTATTAACAGAACTTTGAATATTATGTTCAGCACAGAAAATAGTTTTACCAATTTCATACCCTATTGAAAGTGAAAGTCACTCATTCTTGTCTAACCCGTTGCTACTCCATGGACTGTAGCCTGCCAGGCTCCTCTGTCCGTGGAATTCTCCAGGCAAGAATACTGGAGTGGGTTCCCTTCTGCAAGCGATCTTCCCAACCCAGGGATCAAATCTAGGTCTCCCGCATTGCAGGCATATTCTTTACCATCTGAGCCACCAGGTAAGCCTGAGAATAGTGGGTAGTCAATCCTTTCTCCAGCTGATCTTCCTGACCCAGAAATCGAACCAGGGTCTCCTGCATTGCAGGTGGATTATTTACCAGCTGAACTATCCAGGAAGCCTCTATTGTCCCTATTACTTATTCTTAAATTGATTATTTTTGATGATTTAAGTAGTCACAGAGATACTTATTCCTAAATCAACACAGATTAATGGTGAGAAGAAACTAACACCCTTTTTTTTTTTAAGAAAAGGGCATTTGTTGAATTCATACTTTAATTTTGACAGTCGTAGCTAGGTGCTTTGCAGTAATGCTTTAACAAAGGGATTACTAGTCCCATTTTATAGTTTATTAAATGGAAATTCAGATAATTTAATTCATTAGCTAGCTAGGGTCACACAATTTGGAATTCATGATTCATGATACAGCTGTAGTTTCGTGGACTAGTCCTCCTCACCACAATACCTTTACTTAATGAGCTTGCTTGCTCATGATTCTCTTAGTCTGTAGGCATCCTCCACATGTGCTCTGACAGAGCCATCATTAAAATGTAAATGTTGGGTTAATATGTTTTCTATGTTATTATCTGCACCCCATAACTAAACTGACTATATTTACTGTGAAAAGTTATCTAAGAATCATTCAACTGCAGCCAAAACAATTGCAGTGGATCCCACAGTGCACCATCCAGATCTCCTGAACGGACTGAAACACTTACTTTCCCAGCTTATCAGAGTGCTGGCGGCTAAGAGTACTCAGGCGAGTATGTCTTCAGGACTTACTCGCAGTCATGCTCCATTTCCAGAAGCAGTGTGTGTCTAATGATGGATTAATAGAAGAATATAAAGATCCTTGCATCAACCTCAGACAGCTTTCAAGGGTTATCTCAACAAGAGGGCTCCCAGTAGGACTGGCTGAGTCCTCTTACATAAAACTTAACTGCAGTTAAATCTCTTCCTCTACTCGATCGATACCATTTCCTTTACTTTCTTCTTGGTGTTGATTCTGGGAGAACATCCCAGTAAATGTCCTTAATGCAAAGGTTTGTCTCAGGGGATGCCTCTGGGAACTCAATGTGAAATAGGTGGTGCTGGAGTGGTCTGAAAACACAACCCTAAAATGAGATTTTTGAAGCTGAATCTCTGGCTGGTGAGAAGAGCCTTATCATCGGTGGTCAGTGTAGAGACAGCCTTTTGTGTGAGATAAGTGGGACATTTGTCAAAACTTATACAGGTTGTGAATTTGGATGCTGTACTTCGAGAAGGAAAATGCATTAGTAGACGCAATGTATAAAGTAGTTAAGAAATACAGAGCAATCATGATTACAAGGATGATGGAATGTGATGACTGCTGTTGGGGACAATTGATGATTTGAAAAAGACAATGAAATGCTGAAGGTGACTAATCACAAATTAAGGACTATATATGAAAGACACTTGGCCTCAAAGGCAGCAAGTAAAGAGACTTATCTTTCCAACTAGAGAGTTCTCTGTGCCTTTAACATTCTTGACACTTCTAGTTCATCCAGTTCAATTAATATGGTGTCAGTGATGTAGTGGATAAGTGTGATGTTTGTGGGATGTCCTCATAGTTCTATTAAGCCTCCCAGTTATTTCAGACTCTGCGTGCTAAGAGGCCAACAGACAAGAATGATGAATCAATGTTTTCACAGATGCAATCGGCCTTAATCTTAAGGAGGTGTTGGAGATGATATTATATAGGAGGGGCAGTGAATAGTATGTTTGGTACCAACTAAGTAACCATGCACAGATTGCTTAATTTCTATGGCTCAATTTCCTCATCTATAAAATGGAGATAGTAATAGTGGGAATAATAAATGTCATTATGAGAATTAAATAAATTAATACAGAATTGAGAATAATTTTAGATATATAATATGATATACAAGTACTGCATAATTTTAGCTCTCATTGTTTCTATGACTTTTACCCAAATTTCACTGCTCACATTTTTAAAAAGGATATCATACTTTTGTTTCATTAGCGACATCGTATTTTTGAGAATTTTATATTTTGCTGCTATAGGCCTTATTTTCACCTTATGGATTTTTGCAACTAAAATATGACTTTCAGAGACAAGTAATATATTTCTAGGCACTGATCCACAAGTCAGTTGAATACTACCACATTAATGGTGGATGCTGGCTATGGTTGTCATCTGGTTAGCTAAATCTTTCTAAGTATTATTGATGGAGAATACAAAGCCCCAAAAGATTATTTTCTAGATTTTCCCATTCAGGATCAAAAAGTACAAAGTATACCTTGACTACAAGGAGATCCAACCAGTCCATTCTAAAGGAGATCGGTCCTGGGTGTTCTTTGTAAGGAATGATGCTAAAGCTGAAACTCCAGTACTTTGGCCACCTCATGCGAAGAGCTGACTCATTGGAAAAGACTTTGATGCTGGGAGGGATTGGGGGCAGGAGGAGAGGGGGACGACCGAGGATGAGATGGCTGGATGGCATCATGGACTCGATGGACATGAGTCTGAGTGAACTCCGGGAGTTGGTGATGGACAGGGAAGCCTGGTGTGCTGCAATTTCATGGGGTCACAGAGTCGGACACGACTGAGCGACTGAACTGAACTGAACTGATACCTTGACTTTGCTAATCATGATGAGGATTTTCTAACTTATGATTATGCAATACTTCATATACCATATATATCTGAAAACTGCATCTGATAGCTTATAGTACTGACAGCCTAAATGTTAGGCAAACACTATTTCCCAGATCAGTAGATCTCAAACAGGAGATCAGATGTGTGTAAGAATCCTAAGTAAATGTTATTAAGCACCTCTCTTCCACAACCTCACTCTATTATATACAATAACCATTCCCACCTTGGGACAGATGAGAATGTTTGACATGGCAAACAGAAACGTCCCCCAGAGACTTCTAACAATTCCCCATGCCCAGCATCCACTCCTCATTTTTCTGGTTAAAAACTCTGATTCAGAGCCTTTTCTTTCCTTCTGTTCCTAATTCTCTTCCCAGGAAAGTTATTCAAACTCTTCAAAGCTACTCCATCTGTATAGTTTGTCATTCATAGTTCTTGAGATTTTTCTTTCTGCATTAGAGAAAATTTTATAATCTTATTATCTATAATATATCAAATCTGGCTATTTCTCAAGATCTTGACTCAGAAACTCTCCCTAGAAAGTTTATCCTTTTCTGACAAACAAAAAATTACTTTCTCTTTTCTCTATTCCTTGATAGAACTTTATTTAAAAAGCCGCTAAGATATATAGATGAAAGTGAAAGTGAAGTTGCTCAGTCGTGTCCGACTCTTTGCAACCCCATGGACTGCAGCCTACCAGGCTCAACCATCCATGTGATTTTCCAGGTAAGAGTACTGGAGTGGGTTGCCATTTCCTTTTCCAGGGGATCTTCCTGGCCCAGGGATCGAACCTGGCTCTTCCACATTGTAGGCAGACGCTTTACCGTCTGAGCCACCAGGGAAGTCCAAGATATATGACCATTGATATGCTATTTTTATGTATTCCTTGAAGACAGAGCTCTACCTTATTCAATCATATGTCCCCTATATTTGCTCTAATGCCTGGGACATAAAAAACTTACTTATATACTTTTTCCATTTTTCTTTATGGAGTCAACATAATAGGATGTGGTAATTCTTGGCCTTCTCTGTGTACAAGTATCACCAGGGGAATCTGTCCAAAAGTAAGTTTCTAGCCTGTCCTAGAAGAGAATTTTATTTGATGGATCGGGGAAAGAGCTAAGGATGGCTTTTTCTGTAGCCACCCCAGGTGATTCTAATAATGATGGTCATTAGGACAGTGGAAGAAACAACAGTCTAGAGTCAAGTTCACAGCTTCACAAATCTAGAAACTAGAGTTTGCCAGTAAACCTAAAGACAATCAGAATCAGAGTAACTAATTCATAGTAAATGTGATCATAATGGTAATATAATAACTTAAAATGAGAAATAAAACTATAGAAAGACTTATCAAATAAACAGTTAATTTTCTCCTATAGGAAAATTAACAAGAAATCAGTTCAGTTCAGTTCAGTCACTCAGTCCTGTCCAACTCTTTGTGACCCCATGGACTGCAACACGCCAGGGCTCCCTGTCCAACACCAACTCCTAGGGTTTACCCAAACTCATATCCATTGAGTCGGTAATGCCATTTAACCATCTCATCCTCTGTCATGCCCTTCTCCTCCTGCCTTCAATCCTTCCCAACATCAAGGTCTTTTCAAACAAGTCAGTTCTTTGCATCAGGTGGCCAAAACATCAGGAGTTTCAGCTTCAACGTCAATCCTTCCAATGAACACTCAGGACTGATTTCCTTTATGATGGACTGGTTGGATCTCCTTGCAGTCTAATGAACTCTTAAGAGTCTTCTCCAACACCACAGTTCAAAAGCATCAATTCTTCAGCATTCAACTTTCTTTATAATCTAACTCTCACATCCATACATGACTACTGGAAAAACCATAGCCTTGACTAGATGGACCTTTGTTGGCAAAGTAATGTCTCTGCTTTTTAATATGCTGTCTAGGTTGGTCATAACTTTCCTTCCAAGGAGTAAGCATCTTTTAATTTCATGGCTGTAGTCACCATCTGCAGTGATTTTGGAGCCCAAAAAAATAAAGTCTGTCACTGTTTCCATTGTTTCCCAATCTATTTGCCATGAAGGGATGGGACCGGATACTGTGATCTTCGTTTTCTGAATGTTGAGCTTTAAGCCAACTTTTTCACTCTCCTCTTTCATTTTCATCAAGAGGCTCTTAAATTCTTCACTTTCTGCCCTAAGGGTGATATCATCTCCATATCTGAGGTAACTGATATTTCTCCCAGCAATCTTGAGTCCAGCTTGTGCTTAATCCATCCCAGGTTTCTCATGATGTATTTTGCATATAAGTTGAATAAGCAGGGTGACAATATACAGCCTTGACGTACTCCTTTTCCTATTTGGAACCAGTCTGTTGTTCCATGTCCAGTTCTAACTGTTGCTTCCTGACCTGCATGTAGATTTCTCAAGAGGCAGTTCAGGTGGTCTGGTATTCCCATCTCTTTCAGAATTTTCCACAGTTTATTGTGATCCACACAGTCAAAGGCTTTGGCATAGTCAATAAAGAAGAAATAGATATTTTTCTGGAACTCTCTTGCTTTTTCCATGATCCATTGGATGTTGGCAATTTGATCTCTGGTTCCTCTGCCTTTTCTAACACCAGCTTGATCATCTGAAAGTTCACAGTTCACTTACTATTGAAGCCTGGCTTGGAGAATTTTTAGCATTACTTTACTAATGTGTGAGATGAGTGCAATTGTGCAGTAGTTTGAGCATTCTTAGGCATTGCCTTTCTTTTGGACTGGAATGAAAACATCTTTTCCAGTCTTGTGGCCACTGCTGAGTTTTCCAAGTGTGCTAACATATTGAGTGCATCACTTCCACAGCATCATCCATTAGGATTTGAAAAGGCTCAACTGGGATTACATCACCCAAACTACCTTTATTTGTAGTGATGCTTCCTAAGGCCCACTTGACTTCACATTCCAGGATGTCTGGCTCTAGGTGAGTGATCACACCATCGTGATTATCTGGGTCATGAAGATCTTTTTTGTACAGTTATTCAGTGTGTTCTTGGCACCTCTTAATATCTTCTGCTTCTGTTAGGTCCATATCATTTCTGTCCTTTTTTGTGCCCATCTTTGCATGAAATGTTCCCTTGGTATGTCTAATTTTCTTGAAGAGATCTCTAGTCTTTCCCATTCTGTTGTTTTCCTCTATTTCTTTGCACTGATCACTGAGGAAGGCTTTCTTATCTCTCCTTATAAGCTTAAAATCAAAAAATTGTGCCATGAGCTAGGCCAGTTATACAGGTAATGTTCCAATAAATGGCTTATTTGAACTTGCTTTATAAATAAGAAAATGATATCATACAATCAATGTCATAATTATTTTCATAAAGTTTTCTTAAGCAAAGAAGTGTAAATGTTAATTTATTTTAAGCAGAGGAGTTCCAATTTTGCTGCAGTTTGGTCTTTCACTTCGATTAGAATGCAATTTCTGGGAAGGGTACTGTGCATTTTCACTTGGCAGATGAAGGAATTTTATATTCATGCAATTCCCAGGTGGTGCTAGTGGTAAAGAACCTCCTGCTAATGCAGGAGACATAAGAGTCATGGGTTCAATCCCTGGGTTCAAAAGATCCCCCAGAGAAGGGCAACCCACTCTAGTGTTCTTGCCTGGAGAATCCCAAGGACAGAGAAGCCTGGTGGGCTACAGTGCATGGGGTCGCAAGGAGTCGGGCACGACTGAAGCAACTTAGCAATCAGCGTGCACATGCACACAGATACTAAAAACTCATGCTGAAGTGAGAAAAATGGAAACAAGAGGTCTTTACATATTTCAGGGGCAACTACAGAAAGACAAAAAAGAGGCTGCTTGTCCTGGCACCATCATCATCAGGAGTTCATTGGGAAATTCTAAGCAAATATCCCCTGGCAAGTGACCCCCCAAAAAAGCATCAAGCTTCTGCCTAACAAAATAAGAATCCTCGAGAAGTACTCCCCAAAGCAGCAAAACATACCCACCCCCACCCCCCCCCAAAAAAAAAAGGTGGGGGGGAACAGATTTGGGCAGGAAGAAAATAGAGGAAAACCCTAGACAAAGGTCCAAAGAAGGTAGCTTTGTTCCTCAGGAAATTCACATTAATATGCTCTAGAAAACACCTTTATCTTCTCTTTTTTACCCCTTGAATCAGTTTAAAATAAAAGTATGGAGCCAAAAGTGCTAACATTTCAACTTCTGCTTGTTGAGATTTAAGTGGATTTTCATGAGTAAAATATGTTAAATAGCCAAACCTTTGCACTATCTACTTGACATTACAGTTTAATTTTCAGAAGATAAGGGAAAATAGCAATTTCAGTCTGTAGAATCAGTGGGATAAAATCACCACTGAGAAAATTATATGTGCAGTAGCTTTCTGTAACATGTCTCTAGAATATCAGAGATTAAAAACTAGGGGATTTGGAAATGAAAAAAGAAAACATTAAATTGAGAAAATATTTCATTTGCACAAAAGCTACTGATGCACATAAACAAGAATCTTTAAAATGTCACCCTGGTAGATTTTAACATTTAGGATATATTATTCACTTTCAAAACACTCCACAAATGGAGGATTTGCTATTCAAAAAATTAAGGACTTTGTATATAATTCTTTTCACTTCTCTGTCACTAATTTACTGAAGGACCTTGGTAGCAAGTCTCTTAACTGTTCCAAGTCTCAGTTTCCTTCTCATTTTCAAAAGATACAAGAATTCTACAAATCTGGGGCCTTAGATAAGCAATTAGTATATGGTAGATAAAAGATGGCTAAAGAATCTTTGTTATCCCTCCCCCTGAGATGTGGAGCCAAATTCCAAATGAATGTCAGTTGGCTTTAGGAATTGCTAACTGAGGAGGCCTCTGATAGCCACATAGTCACAGGAAGAGCAAAGATAGTCAGCTGACACCCATGTGCTCCAGCATCTCAGGCCACCTGACAGATATGTGAGTAGAGAAACCTTCAGATAACTCCAGCCCAGCTATCATTTGACTGCAATCCTAACAGAGATCCCAAACAAGAACTGGCCAGTTGACCTAGTCAACCAAAAAATGTGAGAAAGAATAATAAACTGTTTGAAGATACTATATTTTGGCATCAGTTCAGTACAGTCGCTCAGTCGTGTCCCACTCTTTGCGACCCCATGAATCGCAGCACGCCAGGCCTCCCTGTCCATCACCAACTCCCGGAGCTCACTCAGACTCATGTCCATCGAGCCCGTGATGCCATCCAGCCATCTCATCCTCTGTCGTCCCCTTCTCCTCCTGCCCCCAATCCCTCCCAGCATCAGAGTCTTTTCCAATGAGTCAACTCTTCGCATGAGGTGGCCAAAGTACTGGAGTTTCAGCTTTAGCATCATTCCTTCCAAAGAAATCCCAGGGCTGATCTCCTTCAGAATGGACTTGACATAGCCCATTGCATTTCAATAAATAACTGGAGGGCTTCCTTGGTGGCTCAGATGGTAAAGAATCTACAATGCAAGGGTTCCAGGTTCATTCCCTGGGTTGGGAAGATCCCTTGGAGAAGGAAATGAGTATAAAATTTTTGCAAAACTCTGGTTTTCTACAGTAGACTTCACAAGTAGCTTCTGTAAAACCCTAGGGTACTATGAGATTCTGCTAACGGGTTCCCCAGTAGAGAGCAGTTTTTGGGAATAAGCGTAAATTTTGAGCTTCAAAGGTTGCAAGGCTTATACACAAAGTGATGGACAGTGACCATGCAGCTTTGTTATGAATTTCTGTATTGACTCCATATGGAAGAAAATAGCAGAGCTGTGTATTTGGTTGATTCCATTCTCCATTTTTGGCACGGAACCTGTTGACAAATTAGTGCTTTCTGTATTACAAGAAGGGGATGATGTTAGGTTGATGATAAAAACCTCTCCTTCCCAAATTATTTTCCTCAATTTCTTGTTATACATAATTGCCAGATTTGCCGGCATGAACAAGCTCTATTAGTGTAATTGAATAATGAGGGAAATTTTCATTATAAAGAAAAAAATCATGATATCCTTAGCTTTATTTGCCTCTTTTCTGTTGTTGAACACATTGCAATACATGACTTGTGTAGATTAGAAATAAATTGTAATGGGACAGTTCTTAAAGTTTTTGCAATATTTTTCATTTAGTTATTTTTATATCTCTCTATTTTATATTTCTTTTGTTTTTGCTGTTGTCATTTAGTCACTAAGTTGTGTCCCACTCTTTGCAATCCATGGATTGTAGCCCACAAGGATCCTCTGTCCATGGGATTCTCCAGGCAAGAAAACTGGAGAAGGTTGCCATTTCCTTCTCCAGAGCATCTTCCTGACCCAGGGATCAAACCTGAGTCTCCTTCATCACAGGTGGATTATTTACCACTGAGCCATGGGGAAGCTCTTTACTATTTTCTATTTTACCAAAGTTTCTGAAGATCCAGTGTGTTCATGTTTGATAATAAGGTATATGAGAGAAGAAGAGAAATTTAGAACTGTCCTAAAAGAGTATTCTGATAAAGTTCATGATGAAGAAAATGAAGACCTCAATCACAAATTGTATAAGCTAATTTACTTATGACAAGTCACGTGATGCTAAAAAGATTTTGTGCAGTAAACTAGAAACCAATGGCTTCTCCAATATGTTTACTTGTCAACAGGTTTCATCAGTAAATGTCATTTTTCAAAGATTTTTTAATATTTATTTTTGCATTCTTGGCTGTTCTGGGCCTTTGTTGCTACATGAGCTTTTCTCTAGTAGAGGTGAGCGAGAGCTATTTGTTTAGTTGCGGTACTCAGGACTTCTCATTGTAGTGGCTTCTCTTATTGCAGAACATGGGCGCTAGAGCCCACAGCGCACAGGCTTAGTCGTCCCAGACTAGGGATCAAATCCATGATCCCTGCTTTGACAGGTGGATTCCTTACCACTGGATTACAAAGGAAGTTTGGTAAATGTCATATTTTAGCATTTGCAAGATTCAAAAATAATTATGAATTTTATAATTTTTCTCTGTTGTGAAAAGCTGATCCCCCAAAGCAAACATCTCTTCATTTTTTAAAACACAGTATGTGCCTTGGACAAACTGACTTGGCATCTGTACCGATGGTCCTCTGTTAAGAGATTTTTGTCTCTCTTGTGAAAAAAGAAAATACTATCATAACATGCTATTTTTGTCACATCAGAAAGGTGCTAGAGTCAAATAGTCTTGGAGATGGAAGGATAGAATGTCTGGATAATGGCCCAGAAATGGTTAGTTTTTCATAAATCAAAACTATTTCGTTTAAACTATTCTAGAAAACTGTGAATGCTTCTCAACAGGATGTTTTAACTGAAAGTATAATTACAGAAGTGCTATCAAGAAATGAGTCAGATTTTACTGAAATGCTTTGAAGATGAAGCATGACTACACAACACTGATATGCAGAACTTGGCAGGAATTTTTCATCACATAAACCATTTGTATATATCTCAGCAAGGTCCTGGAGAAAAATGTTTAGACTTCAAGGAATGCAATTCTTGGATATTAAGGGAATTGGAATATTTATAAACAACCATGTTGCAAAAGAAACCATAAAATGTTTCATTTGCTGCTTGGGCCTGAGAGTAAGGAAAAAGTTCAGCAAGTTTCAAATCCTATTGAAAACCAAAATTTCTGTTTATTTGTTTTTGACCAGATTGCAAAGCTTGCAGGAGCTTAGTTCCCTGACCAGGGATTGAACCCAGACCACAGCAGTGAAAGCACTGAGTCATAACCACTGGACCACCAGGGAATTCCTCCTAAACTCTTTAGAATATAGTAGACCCTCTTGAACAGTCTTTATGTATGACTGAGTGAAGGAATCTATCTGAATAGTCTTCTTAGCTGAAGAATGTGAATTTGAGAGACAAAGAAGAACTTAATGAGCTATATTTGACCTGGCAGTAAAGAGAAAATTGACTGAATTCTGGAAAAGTTCTGGGCTTCTGAAAGCAAAACAAAAGTATCCTGCCATTATAAGATAGCAATGAATGTTTTGCTTTGCTTTTCAGTTTCTTTCATATTTGTGTAAACATTTTCTTGCTGATCAAGTATCAAGAGCATGATACAAATTGTCTCATTTTTGTTGAAAATGTTATATTCTGTGTTTATATCATTTTTTAATCATAAAATGAGAATTTGTGTAGCAAAACCACAAAACAAAGCAAAAATAAAACATACCGATTTTAGACTAAAGGTAAAATTTTACTTCTTCATATTTAGCTTCAAATATTACTTTTTATCATATGTAGATTCATAAATAAGATCAAATAATCAACTTGTTTATATTTTGATAATTCTAAGCCTATATTTGAGTCTTATATCTCTGATTAGAAAATGTATTTTTTTAATTTATATAACATTTGCATCATATGTTATATTTTTACTCAGTGCTTTGGATTATGACTTTAAAGTTTTATTATTCATATTGTTAATAGATTTTCATATTGCAAATAGCCTTAATTAAATCAAATGGCGGCTTTTGTTGAAATTGAAATCCACCAAGCCTTCTTTTAGAAGAAATAAATGTCATTTTGTCTTGAGACAGTGGTTTAACAGAAATTTGTTCTGCGTCCCTTATGACTATGTAAAACTTATAAGATGGGAAGAAAAAAGTTAACACTGTGAAAAGTAAAATTAATCTATTATTTTTTCTAAAAAGTTTGACTAAAATTACTTTCACTTTTTTAAAAAGTCTTATGGGTCTTTTTTATAAGTCTTTTTATTTTATATCAGAGTATAGTCAATTAACAATGTGTGATAGTCTCAGGAGCACATCAAAACAACCAGACCAATACATAAACACATATCCATTCCCTTTCATTTTTAATCAAAAAATACTATGCTTGAATCTGTTATACAACGTATCTCATTCACAAACACAATGAAGAAACATGCTATGACACTTTTAGATTAATATGGATAAGGTTAGAAAACTTCAGTAGGATTTTTTTTTTTTTAATGAGAAATTGAAGTTCTTACACCTACAGTAGCCACTTGTTTTAGCAATTATAATCTTTGTAGAGGGTGGAATCATACAAAATGAACAGACTAATAAGTTAGTTATAATAAATAGAAACATATTTGAAAATGGTATTCTGATGCAAAAGAACACTGGCATTTACTATAAGATTTTTTGATCTACAACATACTGATCGATCAAATATACTGTGTGATATAGATATCATAGCTTTATGCAGGACTTTTGTGAGTTTTGTGTGTTCTTCCAGAATAAAAAGATTAAGAGATTAATTTAGAGCAATGATTTAAAAAATAGCACCATGGCATAGTTTTATAATGAGAATTAAGGTATGGTAGTATGTTGTTTCATGTCCAGTTCTAACTGTTGCTTCCTGACCTGCATATAGGTTTCTAAGAGACAGGTCAGTTGGTCTGATATTCTCATCTCTTGAAGAATTTTCCACAGTTTATTGTGATCCACACAAAGAACTGGACATGGAACAACAGAGTGGTTCCAAATAGGAAAAGGAATACATCAAGGCTGTATATTGTCCTCTTGCTTATTTAACTTAAATGCAGAGTACATCATGAGAAACGCTGGACTGGAAGAAGCACAAGCTGGAATCAAGATTGCTGGGAGAAATATCAATAACCTCAGATATGCAGATGACACCACCCTTATGGCAAAAAGTGAAGAGGAACTGAAAAGCCTCTTGATGAAAGTGAAAGAGGAGAGTGAAAAAGTTGGCTTTAAGCTCAACATTCAGAAAACGAAGATCATGGCATCTGTTCCCATCACTTCATGGGAAATAGATGGGGGAACGGTGGAAATAGTGTCAGACTTTATTTTTTTGGACTCCAAAATCACTGCGGATGGTGATTGCAGCCATGAAATTAAAAAACTCTTACTCTTGGAAGGACAGTTATGACCAACCTAGACAGTATATTGAAAAACAGAGATAGTATTTTGCCAACAAAGGTCTGTCTAGTCAAGGCTATGGTTTTTCCAGTGGTCATGTATGGATGTGAGAGTTGGAGTGTGAAGAAAGCTGAGTGCCAAAGAATTGATGCTTTTGAACTGTGGTGTAGGAGAAGACTTTTGAGAGTCCCTTGGACTGCAAGGAGAGCCAACCAGTGCATCATAAAGGAGATCAGTCCTGCCTGTTCCTTAGAAGGACTGATGCTGAAGCTGAAACTCCAGTACTTTGGCCACCTCATGCAAAGAGTTGACTCATTGGAAAATACTTTGATGCTGGGAGGGATTGGGGGCGGGAGGAGAAGGGGACGACTGAAGATGAATTGGCTGGATGGCACCACCAACTCGATGAATATGAATTTGAGTGAACTCCAGGAGTTGGTGATGGACAGGGAGGCCTGGCATGCTGCAATTCATTGGGTTCAAAAGAGTCAGACATGACTGAGCAACTGAACTGAACTGAACTGAACTGAGTATGTTGCTCCCTGGTGCCAAACAAATTTAACACTGCAACTTGATTAACTCCTCTAAAATAGCTGCTTTTGCTGAAGGAAGAAATGAAGGAAGGAAGGAAAAAGGGAAAGGGAGAAGAAAAAGAAAGGGAAGAGAGGAAAAGTGAGCAGAAGAGAGAAAAAGAGAGACACTGTGAAACTACGACAATAACAATAACAAAACTGAGCTGAATAGTCAATCATTGTGCTACAATTTGTGTTTTCGAAAGGACATGTACACATTCATATTTAAATAGCCATGGAATACTCCTAGAAAGATGCCTAGTTCAATGTTTACCTAAAGGGAACGAGTCTGGGGGTTTGGGGTCCAAGATCTACTTTTCATTTTCGTATCTCCACTGTTTGAAATATTTTTTAGGCATGTCTAATTTTCTCGCAGAAATCTGGTTAACATTAGTAAGTCCATTATAGTAATGGCTTAGTCTCCAGGCAACCATCCTAGGTTTAAGATGAAGAAAGACATCACTCTGACTTGCTGGGATCGAGAGCAAACAAGGAATCCTTAGATGAAGGATTAAGGAGCAGAGAAATTGAGTGAGAAAGGAGTAAACACTGAGGAAGTGGAAGAATACTACAAATTGTACAATATGATTCCTCACTCCTAATTCCTTCTGATCCTGAAGAAAATTTACTTTGAATGTGCTTGAATTTCTTGTAAAACCTGAAAAAGATGCCACATGAGATCATGAGATGAAGTTGGGAAGAAGTGGGAGAAACATAACGGATATCTTGGTTGACTGAATCAAATAATCAAGGACTTTATTTCGTACCTACTGAGAGACAAAGGCGGAAGGAAAGACAAAAAGAAGGAAGGGAGGAAGGAAAAAGGGAAGGAGAGAAGAAAAAGGGAAGAGAGGAAAAGAGTGAGGGAGAGAAAAAAAGAGAGAAGGGAGGGAGGTAAAAAGAAACAGGAAGAGAAAAAGAAAATGAAAGAAAGGCAGAGAAAGAAAGGAAGATAAAGAAAGAAAAAAAGAAAGAAAGACAAAATGAAACAATTAAGTGCTTTGAAAGAAATTCAGTGCTAGGCCAAATCTAATCAAATGCAAATATGCTCATGTTCTGTAAAGAAATGAACTGAAGGAACTAGAAGTCAGGGACCAGGTACTTGACACTTCAGGAACTAAGCAGAGGGAGAAGAGTGAGACAGCCCAGAGGATAGAAGATTCCAGTGGGGAGAAGAGGGGGGTGGAATGTAGAGAAATACAGATGCCACTAACTACTCCTTCAGAGAAACAAGTTTGGAGAAGATATGAGAAAAACAGGTGTTGGACAATGGGAGAGACAGTGACATAAAATAATGGAGAAGCTTGTAGAGATATTAGCTGAGGCTGAAGTGAGCCAGCCTCATGTAATAAGCATGAGTAATAGGAAGGGAAGAGATACAGGAACATGCTGGTGAAGTTTGTCATCTTTGAAATATGGTGTAGACTGGATGCAAAGGAGATTCCCCAGAGAGGAAGAGTCAGGAGTAACAGAGATCCTCTTACATTATCTGAAGTATAGTCTTATCTGAATGAAAAAGTGCAGAAATTTTAGCACTTCCACCTTCGAAGAACTAAGCAACCCTTATTTAGACCAGGGGTGGGCAGAAAAATAAAGTGGTAAACAAGGAACTGAAACTAGAGACTACTATTCAAATCCAAATTCATGCACAAAGTAGAAAGTTTAAATGAAGTGGCAGGTACCTGTAATGAGCAGGGGTATTTTTAGCACAGTTGGTAAACTTTAACTTAATGACTGAGCGTGTGTGGGGCTAAGGAGAATTTACAGGTGGAGGGAACAAGAGGAATGTGAAAGTGGAAACTCCAAAGTCCTAAGACCAGTGACATGGGAGAATATGCTTATTGCTGCTTCCTTTTATGAAGGCATTAAGAATTACTCACTCATGGATTGGAAGGACATGCTGCTTAGCTCTGTCTCACCACACCTTTACTATTTATATGCATAGAGCCAACTTTGTCTTTTTTCATTCCCTATGGACACAAAGGTCAGCACAGTACCTTGAATAAAATAGATTCCTGATAAATATTGAAATGAATAGATAGGAGAAAACCCTTATCGCGTTGGTCCTTGTTTCTGTTCCTTCACTCAAAAGAATATTATAATCTAAAGTTTAGTTTAGGATGGAGTTAACATTACATTTCTACCAGCCATCTGTATTCTATTCCTATATTTGAGGCAGCAATCACATACTCATAACGTAAAAATCTAAAGCCTGAAACCCATTAATTTCCATGTGAAAAGTCTTGATAGGAAAATGTCCAACAATAAAGTGAAAATGACCTAACAGTAGAAACTGGCTTTCACTGGCTGTTCCTTTTTCCATACATTCATCCATTTCTCTGCTACAAAATGGCCACATGAGTTTTCGGTACCAATAGCTTTCCAAAATATCTTAATATTTTATAGGTGTTCTTACTAAGTTATAGTTTCTTAACTATTCTCAGGTTTGTAATTTTAGAACAAACCTGGTAATTCCTATATTAACTTATATCTGATGGTAAAATGCTGGGGTTTTGTATGTCTTAGAAATGTTTCTAAACCTGAACATATAAGCTGCAGTGGACTAGAGGAGCCTCTTTAATTTTGTGTTGTCACTTCATTCTGTGTCAGTTTCTACCCTGTCATCATTCAAGTTTGCCTAACTTATACTTGCTAAGTTTCCTTGGCAATTAACTTCTCTGAAGGGCCATGGCAGATCCTTTAATCTTCCCAAAAGTTTGCTTTTCCTTAGTCATAATTAAACAATAATTTTAAACTCTACAAGATCCCAGTTAAGAAGATGTAGGTAATAAAATGAATCTTTTTTTGTTCTGATATCTGAACTTCATACTGGACCACTTATAAATTAAGAAGAAATAAAAGTATCTTTTTGTAGATAAATTCATAAAATATGGTAATCTAGAACAAAAGAATTTTTTTGAAGTTAACCTCAGCTTTCCTACTTGATTCTGAAGTTAAAATATCTTGCAGAATGTTTTGTTTCTTTGGTAGGAGGAGGCATATAATCGCTATGCATATGAGTGACATGCTCATTTCCTATTGTTCTGACCCAGCCATTTTGGGTTTTTCTGAGGAATATTGGAGTGAGGCTCACTGTGCACCCAACACATGTAAACTGTTCAAATCTTCATTGCTCAGTTGAGCACCATATGATCAGAAGTCACACAATAGTGTAAGGACAGTGTTATTGCCCTTTGATGACGATGCAAATTTAGTAAGTATTGGTAAGCCCCTTGGGTTCAGCATGAAGAGAAGGAGGTTAGGCAAGCAGAAATTACGGATTTCAGTAAAATTTGGGTTGTTTGGATTTTCACCAGACTGTAGACTGTGGAGAGCTGATCTCTCCAACATACCCCAAACATTCCTTGGGGGTGATTCATCCAGTTTTAAGTATCACGGACTATATGCTTCACTGCTTCTTTTCTCTTCTGTATAAAAAGCCTATGAATCTTTGGGGGGAAATGAGAAATGAATTTCAAAGGAGGCTTTAACAAATGAATGGCATAGAGTTTGCACCATGGAGGAAAAAAGGCAGTGGGGGAAGTAATTAAAGTATTTAGAGATTCATTGAATTTAGCAAGCTAAATAACAGAGCTATGGGTTGAGCTGCATCATGGTTAACATTATGCAGAAATGCCACTATTTCCTTTCATTCTTCTCTGGAAATGAATTTAAATTATATTCTTCAGGTTACTTAACAAAAGGTGGTGCTTGTGAGAAATTACAAGTCATTGAGATGTGGTCCATTGTCACTGAAATGTGTGATTTGATCTGAAGTAAAGGAACTCACAAAGAGTTTTCCACCTGGTTATGACTTAGTCATTCTGACGGGAGTTTGGGAGATGAGAAATATTCCTCTAGGTATTCCCTGGTAGCTCAATTGGTAAAGAATCTGCCTGCAGTGCAGGAGACCTAGGTTCGATCCCTGGGTCAGGAAGATGCCCTGGAGAAGGAAATGGCAACCCATTCCAATATTCTTACCTGGAAAATCCCATGGACAGAGGAGCCTGGCAGGGTATACAGTCCATGGGGTCGCAAGAGTCGGACATGACTTAGCGACTAAACCACCAGTATTCCTCGCCTTGTTGGCCTGATAATTGGCAAGGCAATGCACATGGAGTTTGGGTTAGGCTGTTCTCCACACTGTGTATATCTGGTAATGTGCTTCAGTGTTTCCACTCCACTTATTGAATAAAGTTCAAAGTCCTTAGTATGGCCTAACAAGCTCTTCACATTAAGGGCTTCTGACTCCTCAGTTCTGCCTGATTCCTGGCTACTCCCCCCAAGGCAGATCCCAGGCTTTGTCATTCAAATGCTTGCAGCTCCTGCCAGGTTTTCAGCCATAGACTGGAAGGTGGTTTCTCTCTTGGGCTGGTCTTGTTTCTTTAACACACAGCCCTGCTTTAACTACTTTATGAAAACAATGTTTTTTACATCTTGAAAAAGTTCTCCTTGTTTCAACTCCTACAGTTTTTACAGCATTGATCAGGTTTACACAGTCTTACCTCTTGAAGCAGACCACCAGCTCCAGGAAGACAGGAGATGTGTTATTTTTATCTTTCTTTCCCTTAGAGTATAGCAGTGACTCAAATAAGACAGGAAGCCTATTTAATTTTTTATATTTAAATTTTTAATGATTCTTCATTTTGCCTGTAAGGGAAATGCTGTAGACAGCTTCTAAGATGACTTCTAATAAACTTTACCTCCTATATATTTGCTCTTGTCTAATCCCTCCACAAGCCTCATACCAGATTCTACGCGCATCAAGCCAGTCTCGAGACATTCCTGCTGCGGTCAATAATGGGGATACAGGCTTATCAAACAGGAAGTGGTCCTGAAGAGGGTTAAAGGGACTAGGGTTAAGAATCTACACAGTAGCCCCCGGGCTTCTCAGAGACCATCTACCTCATCTGGCCCAGCCTCCTTTGATTCTCACGTCTTTCCATCTGCCCCTCCTGCCCAGCTCCCTCTCAAAGCCTCTCACATCAATTAGCTGCTGGTGCTCAGCTTCTGTCATCTCACTGAGCCGATAGTAGCATCTTGCCAGCTCACCCTTCAGGCCACTCAGCGCATCCACGACGACACATTCCACCTCTCGTCGCTCTCCCTGAGTATGGGCTGGAGGCAGGCTGAGTCCCCAGATACTTCGACCAGTTCTGACTCTCAAGGACAATACATACCTCTCATCAAAGTAGCCAGACGGATTTGGAAAATAGTAGAAATTAAGGTCCAAGGAGCAGTGGATGCACCGGCGCAGGAGGGCCTAGAGGAGCCATCCCACACTGAAGGTCAGGAAGGGTGGTGGTGAGGAGATACCCCTCATCCAAGGTAAAGAGCAGTGGCTGCGCTTTGCTGGAGCAGCCGTGAAGAGATACCCCACACCCAAGGTAAGAGAAACCCAAGTAAGATGGTAGGTGTTGCAAGAGGGCATCAGAGGGCAGACACACTAAAACCATACTCACAGAAAACTAGTCAATCTAATCACACTAGGACCACAGCCTTGTCTAACTCAATGAAACTAAGCCATGCCTGCGGGGCAAGCCAAGACGGGCGGGTCATGGTGGAGAGGTCTGACAGAATGTGGTTCACTGGAGAAGGGAATGGCAAACCACTTCAGTATTCTTGCCTTGAGAACCCCACGAACAGTATGAAAAAGCAAAATGATAGGATACTAAAAGAAGAACTCTCCAGGTCAGTAGGTGCCCAATAGTCTACTGGAGATCAGTGGAGAAATAACTCTAGAAAGAATGAAGGGATGGAGCCAAAGCAAAAACAATACCCAGCTGTGGATGTGACTGGTGATAGAAGTAAGGTCCGATGCTGTAAGAGCAATATTGCATAGGAACCTGGAATGTCAGGTCCATGAATCAAGGCAAATTGGAAGTATTCAAACAAGAGATGGTAAAAGTGAACATCGACATTCTAGGAATCAGTGAACTAAAATGGACTGGAATGGGTGACTTTAACTCAGATGAACATTGTATCTACTACTGCGGGCAGGAATCCCTAGGAAGTAATGGATTAGCCATCATGGTCAACAAAAGAGTCTGAAATGCAGTACTTGGATGCAATCTCAAAAACAATAGAATGATCTCTGTTCGTCTCCAAGGCAAACCATTCAATATCACGGTAATCCAAGTCTATGCCTCATGTAACGCTGAAGAAGCTGAAGTTGAACAGTTCTATAAAGACCTACAGGACCTTGTAGAACTAACACCCAAAAAAGATGTCCTTTTCATTATAGGGGACTGGAATGCAAAAGTAGGAAGTCAAGAAACACCTGGAGTAACAGGCAAATTTGGCCTTGGAGTACAAAATGAAGCAGGGCAAAGGCTAATAGAGTGTTGTCAAGTAAATGCATGGGTCATAGCAAACACCCTCTTCCAACAACACAAGAGAAGACTCTACACATGGACATCACCAGATGGTCAACACTGAAATCAGACTGATTATATTCTTTGCAGCCAAAGATGGAGAAGCTCTATACAGTCAACAAAAACAAGACCGGGAGCTGACTGTGGCTCAGATCATGAACTCCTTATTGCCAAATTCAGACTTAAATTGAAGAAAGTAGGGAAAACCGCTAGATCAGTCAGGTATGACCTAAATCAATTCCCTTATGATTATACAGTAGAAGTGAGAAATAGATTTAAGGGCCTATATCTGATAGATAGAGTGCCTGATGAACTATGGAATGAGGTTCGTGACATTGTACAGGAGACAGGGATTAAGACCATCCCCATGGAAAAGAAATGCAAAAAAGCAAAATGGCTGCCTGGGGAGGCCTTACAAATAGCTGAGAAAAGAAGAGAAGCAAAAAGCAAAGGAGAAAAGGAAAGATATAAGCATCTGAATGCAGAGTTCTGAAGAATAGCAAGAAGAGATAAGAAAGCCTTCTTCAGTGATCAATGCAAAGAAATAGAGGACAAGAACAGAATGGGAAAGACTAGAGATCTCGTCAAGAAAATTCGAGATACCAAGGGAACATTTCATGCAAAGATGGGCTCGATAAAGGACAGAAATGGTCTGGACCTAACAGAAGCAGATGATATTAAGAAGAGGTGGCAAGAATACACAGAAGAACTGTCCAAAAGAGATCTTCACGACCCAGATAATCATGATGGTGTGATCACTAATCTAGAGCCAGACATTCTGGGATGTAGAGTCAAGTGACCCTTAGAAAGCATCACTATGACCAAAGCTAGTGGAGGTGATGGCATTCCAGTTGAGCTATTTCAAATCCTGAAAGATGATGCTGTGAAAATGCTGCACTCAATATGTCAGCAAATTTTGAAAACACAGCAGCGGCCAAAGGACTGGAAAAGGTCAGTTTTCATTCCAATGCCAAAGAAAGGCAATGCCAAAGAATACTCAAACTACCACACAATTGCACTCATCTCACACATTAGTAAAGTAATGCTCAAAATTCTCCAAGCCAGGCTTCAGCAATAGATGAACCGTGAACTTCCTGATGTTCAAGCTGGTTTTAGAAAAAGCAGAGGAACCAGAGATCAGATTGTCAACATCCTCTGTACCATAGAAAAAGCAAGAGAGTTCCAGAAAAAACATCTATTTCTGCTTTATTAACTATGCCAAAGCCTTTGACTGTGTGGATCACAATAAACTGGAAGATTCTGAGAGAGATGGGAATAGCAGACCACCTAACCTGCCTCTTGAGAAATCTGTATGCAGGTCAGGAAGCAACAGTTAGAACTAGACATGGAACAACAGACTGGTTCCAAATAGGAAAAGGAGTACGTCAAGGCTGTATATTGTCACCCTGCTTATTTAACTTATATGCAGAGTACAACATGAGAATCTCCAGGCTGGAAGAAACACAAGCTAGCATCAAGATTGCCGGGAGAAATATCAATAACCTCAGATATGCAGATGACACCACCCTTATGGCAGAAAGTGAAGAGGAACTAAAAATCCTCTTGATGAAAGTGAAGGAGGAGAGTGAAAAAGTTGGCTTAAAGCTCAACATTCAGAAAACGAAGATCATGGCATCCGGTTCCATCACTTCATGGGAAATAGATGGGGAAACAGTGGAAACAGTGTCAGACTTTATTTTTGGGGGCTCCAAAATCACTGTAGATGGTGATTGCAGCCATGAAATTAAAAGACGCTTACTCCTCAGAAGAAATGTTATGACCAACCTAGATAGCATATTCAAAAGCAGAGACATTACTTTGCCAATTAAGGTCTATCTAGTGAAGGCTATGGTTTTTCCAAGTAGTCATGTATGGATGTGAGAGTTGGACTGTGAAGAAGGCTGAGTGCCGAAGAATTGATGCTTTTGAACTGTGGTGTTGGAGACGACTTTTGAGAGTCCCTTGGACTGCAAGGAGAGCCAACCAGTCCATTGTGAAGGAGATCAGCCCTGGGATTTCTTTGGAAGGAATGATGCTAAAGCTGAAACTCCAGTACCTTGGCCACCTCATGAGAAGAGTTGACTCATTGGAAAAGACTGTGATGCTGGGAGAGATTGCGGGCAGGAGGAGAAGGGGACGACCGAGGATGAGATGGCTGGATGGCATCACGGACTCGATGGACATGAATCTGAGCGAACTCCGGGAGTTGGTGATGGACAGGGAGGCCTGGCGTGCTGCGATTCATGGGGTCGCAAAGAGTGGGACACGACTGAGCGACTGAACTGAACTCAATCCCTCCACTTGGACTGAACTCACTGACTCACTTCTAAAGATGATAAAGCAGCAGATGTGATGGAACAGCCCTTCGAATGTTATTTTAGAAAAGGACGCTGCCTCCCATCCTGGTCTAGCTCTTGTTCTCTCCAATTTGCCCTGTCTGAGGACAGTCAGATATGGAGAGGCCTACATGGTAGGAACTGAAAAAGGATCTGGTCAACAGAGAGGAAGTAAGGCCCTCAGTCCAGCATCCTGAAAGGAACTGAAATTCAGCCATTAATTATGTTGCAACTGAGCTTAAATGCCAATTCCCCCCATTGAAGATTTCAGATGACACTACAGTTTCAGCTGACATACGGACTGGACTGCACCTCATGAGAGACCTTAACCTAGAGGCAGTCTGCTAAACTGTTCCTACATTCCTCACCCATAGAAACTGGAAGATGAGAAATGCTTCTTGCTTTAAACTTCTAAGGTATGGAGGAATCTGTTATATAAGAAAATGCAACTAATGCAGGGAGTAAAGAATTACACTAAATTACACACTCTAAATTACATGTTAGGTAGCATGCTGTGAGTTGGTTTGGGTATATAGCAAAATAGTTTAATCTAGGCTTTACTCTGTCTGTGTGCTTGATGAAAAAAAAAAAAAAATCTTCTCTGCTTCCATAACAAAATACCACTAACTGACTAGCTTAAAGAACAGATATTTATTTCTCACAGTTTTGGAGACTGAGAAGGCTAAGGTCAAGGTGGTGGCCAATTCAGTTCTTGGTGAGAACTCCCTTCCCGTCTTGCAGATAACTGCCTGATTTCTCACTGTTTCCTTGGATGCAGAGACAGGAAGCTCTCTAACATCTCTTATTGTAAGGACACCTAACATCTCTTATTGTAAGGACACCTAACATCTCTTATTGTAAGGACACTAATCATACTGAATCAGGACCCCACTTTTATGGCCTCATTTAACCTTAGTAATTTCCTTTTAGGTGCTGTGTCCACATATAGTCACATTGGGAGTTAAGACTTGAACTTATGAAATTTGATGGGACACGATTCAGATCATTGCCCTCTGCTTTTCAAAACATTGTATTTTTTCTATATTATTATTTATTTAATCCCCCCAATACAAAAAGAATTATTAAAATATCTGGGAATAAAACAGGGAAAAAAGCAGGAACCTATTCCTGTTCCAGTTAATGGTAAATTAGTTTATATTGACTAATCTTTCTACAGATAACAATCATAAATTCTGAAGAAAAAGAAATGTTTGAAGCTATTTAAAAGCACAGGAAAATGCATGAAAGTGCAGAAACTGGAGAAGATTTGAGCCTTGAAAGAAAGTAAGAGGTCCATGTTTATATGCTCTTTACCCCAAAAAAGATGTCTTGGTCAGTTGTGAATACAAGGCTTCTATAATTTAAAGAGAAAGTGGAGTGAGTTCTCACTGATCTGATGGTTGAAGGACAGAATTTAGGCTGCCAAAGCAGCTTCAACTTGTGAACCTGGAAAAGGTGTGGTCACAAAATATATGTATCCAGAATACCTAAATAATCCCTCATGACTATTGATGAAAAAGCAAATCACCAAATAAAAAACAATGGGAGAAACTTTCCTGGTGGCCCAGTGGTTATGACTTCATCTTCCAGTGTAGGAGATGTAGGTTTGATTCCTGGTCAGGGAGCTAAGATACCACATCCCTTATGGCCAGAAAAACAAAACATAAAAATGAGAAACAATATGGTAACAAATTCAACAAAGACTTAAAAAAAAATACTGGAAAAAAGATTTGAGAGACACTCAAAACATCATACTACACATAAAAGATTAGTGTGTTTCACTGTATTTAATTTTACAAAATTTTCAAAAAAAGCAAAGCATACACTATTCCTATTCACAGGGAGCTTATATTTTGATTAACATGATTTTATTTGTCTAATTCAGTTTAGGAGGGAAATTTGAATATGAGATTGACAGAATCTAGAATTGTAGGGTATAGAATAGAAAAGATTGGAGTGTAGCAAATAGATGCAGTTCAACTCAAAAAAGCAACTGAAATACTTGGCAAGGAGTTCACCACTCTGAGATATTAGTGTCTGGGAGTGAGATGCTTTACCAGACTCTGATCACAGTCATCAGCTTCATGTAGCTTTTATTCCATGACTTGGGTTTAGTTTTGCAGGCAGGAAAGTAGATGACAGTTTTTTCTTCACTATCTGAAAGAGTATTACTGTGAAACTTTTCTTGAGCCAAAATAGCATAAAGCAAAACAGCAATTAACCTAGGACACATCTTGCTAACAGATGCACAATATAAATCAAGATAAATAAAGCAAGATGCTCATAGACACAGTTCAAAGCTATGGTAGCTTGGTGTGGATGCTGAATGCAGTTCCTGGGGAAAGAGCTTTGTGGAGCCACTCCTGCTGGCTCTGGGTGCTCACTGCTTCTAAAACAGGATCACTGCAAAACAAATGCCCAGTGATAATGTTGTTGTTTGCATAAAAGCAAAAATCCTTTTTGGATTTCATTCTGTTAAGGAAAACAGGTTCTGATGTAGGTCTTTCCTAAAAGCAAAGTGGCAGAAAGTGAAGTGGGTTTATGTGTGCATGCCTTTTCCAAATGGATAAGTTCACTGGTACACCAAACATGAGAGACATTAAAAGCTTAGATGCAGCGGGAAGAATTTTATCATGGACGTTGGTTAGATTCACTGGTGCATGAGAACAACAAGACTGGGCTGACTTTAAGTCAATTTTACTGTTACTTTTAAATTCTCCAGAAAAACAATGCACCCCTTATTGCCTGTAGGGAGGTGGATGCTCCCACTGCTCTTTTTCCTTTGGTGAAGCACTGGATGTCTCCATTCGTTGGGCCAAGGGACACTGCTGTTTACTTAGCAAACTTGGTTTTCTAAATCCCTAATGATTCTGGATTCTTTTGCGCCACTTTTCTCTGTTCACATAAGAGAAAGAATGTAAAACTGAGACTCAAGAGACATAGGAGTTATACCTGTTTTTGGCACATAATCACAGTGTTAAATAAGATAAGTATATGGAACCAAGCCCACACTCTCCTTTGAAATTTAAACAGATTGCACAAGCTAACTAACCCACAATTTTGTGATTTTTGTGAATTGCCATGGGTTAGTTCCTCATAATTACCTCTGGCCTTGAGTTACCACTTCTCTTCACTTCCTTATTTCAATCTTGTCTTACTCAAACTTAATCTCTTCACTATCTTCTCTCTGACTCAGGTGTGGAACACAACATCTTTTCCTAGATTTCATCAAATCCACTCATGCAATGCAATTATTATGTGTAGAAGACTTGAAAATTGTGGTCAGGGAAATTCATAGTCTAAGAACACACACAGGTAAAACAATCCAAGACCATGCTGCTATTCGGCAGCAGCATTTTTTTTTTTTTTTCATCCAGTACCAGCTCAAAATGTGATCTGATTCTTCTCAAACTCTCTTCGTAGTAATTCTACCTTTTATCTCCAAGGATTCATTTGTGGGATTTTCTAAGCAGAGGTACATCTTCTCTGGATCTTAAAGTTAAATAGCCAAGAAAAATAAGCAGAAACTAGACATTCTATTGTGTGTTTTCTCTGTTCCCCGTGACACTCTGAAATAAAAAAGATAAAGATATTTTCCCCCATTGATATGCTTTGTGTCATCCCTCAGAAGCAAAAGGCTTCAATAATTAGCCTAAAAAAAAAAAAAGTAAGTGCTTTTCTCTACCCCCTATATAGTAAAAAAAAAAAAAAAAGCACATTAAAAAGCATTTATTTAACTTTTGTTTTCATTCTTTAATAACTGTTGGTCAAATGACTACATCTCCTTTAGTTTTGCTACCCATTTTGACAATACTCAACATTTTTTGAGCTCATATTATGTATTAGAAATAAATGGTAAATAAGGTAACCTTTTAATTTACTTATTTCGCACTATAATACATACTAACTGGCATTACTAGATACAGATAAATATGATTCTGTCTCCATGTGTGTTTCCTAGAATGTTCTCTCGCACTATTTATGCATACAAGAGTCTAATGTTATGTACTTCATAATGTTATGTCCAGAGTTCGAGTCCCCAAAACTGAGAGAATAAGACGTCCACAGCAATGCAAAAGCATAAAGGGGTTTATTACTAACTCGAGCCAGGGCCCAGGTTTCATCCAGCACAGTGGAATCCGACAAGGGCCCCGAGTTTTGAATCACATATACTTTTATACAGACGGTTCTTTGTTTCTGTAACAGCATAGCTGATTGGTTAAATTGTATGCGTGTGCGGGACTTTTAAACCTTGCATCCCTATCTGGATTGGCTCGGGTCTGGCGCGGGCGGGGGCTACGGGGATTTTTCTGATTGGTCTAGCTACACTGCCTGTGGGCCTGCCCCTTAGAGCCTATCCTGGCTTCAGTTTGGTCCTAACAATAAAAAGTCTTTCATTTTCCATTTTGAGATTTTGTTTCTGAATTTCCATAGCCCTTGTGTTTCTTTCATGCGTTTCGATAGTGAATCATTTTCTCCAAATTTTGCACCTCCTTTTCAATTAATGGCAAATTGATGAAAATGTCTCCATTTGATTTTTTTGTATTCCTTACATATTTTTGTATTCCTTTTTGTGTCTGCTCTAATGCTTGTCGCTTTTAGATATTCAACAATACTTGTAGAAATGATACATTTCAATAGATACTGACATTTTATCATGTTTTTCCCAACTAGAATTTAAGAATCTTCTTTGACTCTGTATGTGTTACTTACTACACCTTTTGAACCAAAATTTCACTTTTTTTTTTCCATAGTATATGTGGTATATTTAAAATTCTACTCTTACCCTGTTTCACCAATAAATTAAATATCCAATCCTTTCCTGTCCTGTCTTGGAAATCTTAAAAATGTTTTCTGGAAATTCATTCTAGATTCAGTGGCTAAATAGTTTTATTCTTGTTCTCTTAAAAACATCAACCACCTCCTTGAAATAATTAATTTTATCCCCAGCCTTGCATTAAGAAAAAGGAATTATTTTACCTTAGCTTCCTAGACATCAGTCTCAGCTATTAAATGAAATACTGTTATCTATTCTTTTTGCACTAATATAACCCACACATTAAGATATCTGTTTTGCTAATTACTTTTTAGATTTGTTTTTATTTCTTTTATGTTTCACTCTCCAAGCAGAGAGGAAGGAAAAGGGCAGAATGAACTGTGGAGCTTTAAGACTGTAATAGAGATATGAAGTACTATAGCCATTACTTGAAAAACTTGCAGAAAGGATAATGTATGTACTGGATTATTATGGTTTTTCTATATGTAGATAATGTTAAATAGTTGCAGGGTTATTTTGATCATATTTTAGAATACATATGTATGAATATGGTAATGGCTCAAAAATATATATTAATTGATGGCATTTCTGAAGAAGTCATCTGAATTGATAAAAATGGCATCGTAAATCTGATCAAACACAAAAAGGTACGCAACTTCTTAGAAAATATTTTGTGGTGAATAGCCCCAAATTCCCTGGGTACTTTGTAGCCATTGAAATATAACAGCAGCATTAGGGGATGAAAGTGATGCCAAAAATTAGAAAGTAACCTGTAATAATCTTCATGGGAGTGGTTTATATCAATCAATTCATGTGGTTTTATATTAAACCAGAAAAAAAAGTACCAGATTCTCTAATATTCAATTAGAATGTCCCAGAAATTTCACAGTTGCTTTTCCACAAGGAAAAAGAAATGCTGGGGTCCAGCCCCGGTGGATCCAGGGTAATTCGAAGGTGGGGACGGAATCGGTGTCCTAGGAAAAAACTTATTTAATTACAGATAGAGAGAGATTAGAAACGGATAGTGTAGTAGGACATATTAGTGGAAAAAAGAGGTTAAATAACTTGGTTTACGTGGAATACCAATCACCACCTACGTAGGCCACAGGCATCTTTCCGTTCTCCCAAAGGAGGGGAGGCACTGAGGCCTCCCCGGTCTGATCTTAGAAGTCTAGGCAAAATTAGCAGGCTTGTTGAGTACCCACATTCCAGATGGGAATTCAGCCAGAAAAACGGGGAGCAAGAAAGAAACGACGTGGGGGGAATCAGTCTTACCAGAAACTGATCCGATTTCTTTATTTTCAGGTTTGCTTATATACCTTTTGTTATACATAGAGACAAATGGAAATTTTTAAGTCACCCAGGGGTCAGCAGTCCTGACCTTTAGCAATATCAGGTGCTTATATATAAAAAAAGGTCTTAGGGGTTTTACATTATCTTCTGGCCATGAGGCCTGCTGACATTTTACGATCCTTTCTTTCTGAAAACGGTCAGTTAACCAAAAAACTTTTATTTTTTCCAAGGGTGTTTTTTCTTAAACCAGGCTCCATCCTCTGAAGGTACCAGATAAAGTTGCATTGCTATAGGGTGAGGGTGTAGTGGGTTACAACTAAGAAAGGAATTTATTTAACCTAAGGTTAACATGATTAATCTTAAAGGTTAATACTTATTTCTCCTATATGCTAGTTATATTCATTATAAGGGCACGGAATATGGAGATTTAGCAGCAAACATGAGCCCAACAAATGAAAACACTTCACCAATGAAAGATATAAGCATCTGAATGCAGAGTTTCAGAGAATAGCAAGAAAAGATAAGAAAGCCTTCTTCAGCAATCAATGCAAAGAAATAAAGGAAAAGAACAGAATGGGAAAGACTAGAGATCTCTTCAAGAAAATTAGAGATACCAAGGGAACATTTCATGCAAAGATGGGCTAGATAAAGGACAGAAATGGTCTGGACCTAACGGAAGCAGAAGATATTAAGAAGAGGTGGCAAGAATACACAGAAGAACTGTACAAAAAAGATCTTCAAGACCCAGATAATCATGATAATGTGATCACTAATCTAGAGCCAGACATCTTGGAATATGAAGTCAAGTGGGCCTTAGAAAGCATCACTATGAACAAAGCTAGTGGAGGTGATGGAATTTCAGTTGAGCTGTTTCAAATCCTGAAAGATGATGCTGTGAAAATGCTGCACTCAATATGCCAGCAAATTTGGAAAACTCAGCAGTGGCCACAGGATGGGAAAAGGTCAGTTTTCATTCCAATTACAAAGAAAGGCAATGCCAAAGAATGCTCAAACTACCGCACAATTGCACTCATCTCACATGCTAGTAAAGTAATGCTCAAAATTCTCCAAGCCAGGCTTCAGCAATACGTGAACCGTGAACTCCCTGATGTTCAAACTGGCTTTAGAAAAGGTAGAGGAACCAGAGATCAAATTGCCAACATCTGCTGGATCATGGAAAAAGCAAGAGAATTCCAGAAAATTATCTATTTCTGCTTTATTGACTATGCCAAAGTCTTTGATTGTGTGGATCACAATAAACTGTGGAAGATTCTGAGAGAGATGGGAATAGCAGACCACCTAACCTGTCTCTTGAGAAATCTGTATGCAGGTCAGGAAGCAACAGTTAGAACAGGACATGGAACAACAGACTGGTTCCAAATAGGAAAAGGAGTACGTCAAGGCTGTATATTGTCACCCTGCTTATTTAACTTCTATGCAGAGTACATCATGAGAAGCGCTGGACTGGAAGAAACACAAGGTGGAATCAAGATTGTTGGGAGAAATATCAATAACCTCAGATATGCAGATGACACCACCCTTATGGCAGAAAATGAAGAGGAACTAAAAAGCCTCTTGATGAAAGTGAAAGAGGAGAGTGAAAAAGTTGGCTTAAAGCTCAACATTCAGAAAACTAAGATCATGGCATCTGGTCCCATCACTTCATGGGAAATAGATGGGGAAACAGTGGAAACAGTTTCAGACTTTATTTTTGGGGGACTCCAAAATCACTGCAGATGGTGATTGCAGCCATGAAATTAAAAGACGCTTACTCCTTGGAAGAAAAGTTATGACCAATCTAGATAGCATATTCAAAAGCAGAGACATTACTTTGCCGACTAAGGTCCGTCTAGTCAAGGCTATGGTTTTTCCTGTGGTCATGTATGGATGTGAGAGTTAGATTATAAAGAAAGTTGAATGCTGAAGAATTGATGCTTTTGAACTGTGGTGTTGGAGAAGACTCTTAAGAGTTCATTAGACTGCAAGGAGATCCAACCAGTCCACTCTGAAGGAGATCAACCCTGGGATTTCTTTGGAAGGAATGATGCTAAAGCTGAAACTCCAGTACTTTGGCCACCTCATGAGAAGAGTTGACTCATTGGAAAAGACTCTGATGCTGGGAGGGATTAGGGGCAGGAGGAGAAGGGGACGACTGAGGATGAGATGGCTGGATGGCATCACTGACTCGATGGACGTGAGTCTGAGTGAACTCCAGGAGATGGTGATGAACAGGGAGGCCTGGCATGCTGCAATTCATGGGGTCTCAAAGAGTCAGACAGGACTGAGAGACTGAACTGAACTGAAATGTTCCCCTTAAGATCTATTTAGTCTTAAGGTAGTGATAAAGTTACATTTTTGCATAGCAAGGACACAGTGATTTATAACAAAGTACAGTCGTCTATAACAAAAGAGAAAATTCATTAACTCAAAAAGTCTAGTATTGCTAACATCAAAAACTACTATATTTCCTTTTCTATATCTCAAATACATTGATTAATATATTCCCAGGTGCCTAAGGATATGGAGGCCTGGCGGCAATCATTGACTCAGCAATGAGAAAAACCCTATGCTAATTAAGATTTTCAAAATACTCCAAACTCTCTGTGCTTTTTATGGTTGAGAGGTAGTAAACAATCATGTGCATAGTGGCAGGAGTATGGATAATCCTGTCACACAAGCTAGTTTGCCGCAGAGAGGTTTGACCTGAGACACCCTTGTCACACCCAGGGCAGGGAATTAGCAGCAATTATTGGCACAACAAATGAAAAACCCTTCACCAATATAACTCCTAACCAACCCACTATACCGAATATTTCTAACTTCCCAAAAGAATCTGCCTTTAATAAGTCTAAAACATCTTGTGCCTCTCACGATTGGGAGGCTGTAAACAATCACATGTGGCTGGACGAACCTGTACAGACAGGTTAGATAACCTTCAGAGGAGTTTGTAAGTTGAAACACTCTTGTCATGCCCAGGAATTTTTATTGACTTGGAGCTGTAAGTTAACTCCTTCTCCGAGAGAGGTAATGGGGGTCAGCCCCCGATAAAGTCAGAGGTATAGGTGAGAGCATAAAACAGTAAAGTAGGTAGACTCTGGTTTTGGGGTAGATGCTCGGGAACAGGGGGTTTCCTGAGGCTCGATCCCACGTTTGCGTATGCGGAAGCCTCCTTCCTCATGACCTTTGCCATGGGCGGAGTTCCTCACACTGCTCCCAGCAAAGAAACTTCTATATTTTCCTGATTCTGGAAATATAGCAATCATATATCCTGGATTATACTGAAGTGACTTACTTAGCACGCACGCATAGAGAGCTATGCGTGCATACTAAGTCACTTTGGTAGTGTCTGACACTTTGTGACTCTATGGACTGTAGCCCACCAGGATCCTCTGTCCACAGAACTCTCCAGGCAAGAAGAGTGGAATGGGTTTTCATGCCTTCCTTCAGGGGATCTTCATGACCCAGGGATTGAATCTGTGTCTCTTTTTGTCTCCTGCTTTGGCAGGTGTGTTCTTTACCACTAGTGCCACACTATATTTATTTAAAAAAAAAAACCTTTCCTATGGCTGGACCCTGCATCAAAATACATCCCCCAACACATAATTCTGAAGAAAGAAAAAGTCTGTAGACATTTCAGAACTATTCTTTTATTCTGGTGTTTAAATTTAAGTTTTTCTTAAAGGCAACCCTTTCTTCTCTGATAACTGAACACTGTTAGTTTTATTAGAGAAGTGGAATTGGCTGACTGAAATAAAACTTTACCTCTAAGTATGGAAAGATCAGAATTGATCCTGTAGCCTACAGGCTAATCCATCAACTGCTCAATGATCAGATTCTATCTCTCTAAGATTAATAAAGAGAGAGTGTAATACAAAAGTCTAGCGTACATGAAATGAAAATTCATTTAAGGTCAGATTTGACCACGTGCCCAATGATGAGGAGCAAACTGGTCTCTTCTTTTAGCTTGAAGAAAAGAATAAACATGAAGCCACTAAGTGGCATTTCAGGCAGCTCCAATGAGCTGTGTTTCTTCATGTCTCAGTGCAGAAAGAAGTCAGCACAAGGCAAAATGATAGATAAGTAATTTATTAGAATAGGACACTGGTGAGGCTTATAAGTTGGGGGGCTGAGGGAGTTCTGTGTCCTGAGAACTAAGTGAGCTACAGTTTTATAATAAAAGGAAGAGTAGGGAGGGGGAAAGACCACATTCTTCCTTATTTCTTCAGTAAACATTGTGCTTCCATCATCAGCTCCCCCTCTATGTCAGATGGGGGAGTTTTCTTTTCCCTAGATGGTCAAGACAGGATTATCATGGCACTAAGGAAAAATTATTTCAGGCCTCAGGGCAATGAGACTCTTCCACCTTAAAATGTCACTTTTCCATAAATTACTGTTGTTGTTGTTGTTTGGGGGGGGGGGGGGGCTTCCCTCATAGCTCAGTTGGTAAAGAATCTGCCTGCAATGCAGGAGACCCAGGTTCAATTCCTGGGTCAGAAAGATGCCCTGGAGAAGGAAATGGCAACCCACTCCAGTATTCTTGCCTGGAGAATCCCATGGACAGAGGAGCCTGGTGGGCTATAGTCCATGAGGTTGCAAGAGCTGGACATGACTTAGTGACTAAACCACCACCACCACTGTTTTTTTATGTATGCAGGGGGCTTCCCTAGTAACTCAGCTGGTAATGAATCTGCCTGCAATGTGGGAGACCTGGTTTTGATCCCTACATTGGGACAACCCCCTGGAGGAGGGCATGGCAACCCTCTCCAGCATACTTGCCTGGAAAATCCTCAGGGACAGAGCAACCTGTGGTCTATAGTTCATGGGGTCGCAAAGAATCGGACATGACTTAGCAACTACACATAGCCCAGCACAGCACATGTATGCAAGGAGCATATCTTAGGGGTCATTACATTATTCGGTTCACTGGGCAAGATGTGGGTCTCATGCCACCATTATTTATTCTTTCGGGGGAATGTTTCATGCCTCTATTGCACAGTTTTGTTGCTAAGCAAGTCTGCTTGGTTTTGTGGTTAAGTAAAACCGTTTTCTTGAGTGCTCATTAATTTACAGGAGTCTCCCATATTTTCTGTTTACTTACAATCCCCTAGTGGGATTAACTATTTAATCACTTACTTTGTCCCTTTACTCTGTCCCTGTTAGACATTCAAAGAGAAGTCCTGGCCCCAAAGGTCCTCAAGTTCTCAAAGGTTGTTTCCCATGGGGACTGGCTAAGACTTGCTTCTTTATTCTTCTATACAGCTTTCTACTTCAGCCTGCCTACAGGGGGCCTTTGGGCTTCCCTGGTGGTTCAGTGGTAAAGAGCCTGCCTGGCAATGCAGGAGACATCAGTTTGAGCATTGGGTCAGGAAGATCCCCTGGAGAAGGAAATGGCAACCCACTTCATATTTTTGCCTGGGAAATCCCATGGACAGGACCCTGGCAGGCTGCAGTCCATGGGGTCACAAAAAAGTCAGACATGACTTAGCGACTAAACAACAGTAACAAAGGAATCCTTTATTACCAAAGTATGTTGACTAGAACACTAGTGTTTGAGCTATGAGTTGCTACTTAGGAAAACATTGTGTAACTGAGGCAGATTTCTAGGTCATTCCAATTAAAATATATTTTAGGGGAAGATACTCCATGAAAGATTAATTATTTTCATTTCTTAAAAATATTACTTTTCTTCCTTATCTACCATAATGAATACTTTAAACAGAGAAGCAAAAGGCAAAGGAGAAAAGGAAAGATATACCCATCTGAATGCAGGGTTCGAAAGAATAGAAAGGAGAGATAAGGAAGCCTTTCTGAGCGATCAAGGCAAAGAAATAGAGGAAAACAATAGAAAGGGAAAGACTAGAGATCTCTTCAAGAAAATTAGAGCTACCATGGGAACATTCATCTTTCCTTGTAGCTCAGTCGGTAGAGTCTGCCTGCAATGCAGGAGACCTGGATTGGATCCCTGGGTTGGGAAGATCCCCTGGAGAAGGAAATGGCAACCCACTCCAGTATTCTTGCCTGGAGAATCTCATGGACAGAGGAGCCTGGCAGGCTACAGTCCATGGGGTCACAAGAGTAAGACACGACTTAGCAACTAAGCCACTACCACATGGGAATATTTCATGCAAAGATGGGCACAATAAAGGACAGAAATGGTGTGAACCTAACAGAAGCAGAAGATATTAAGAAGAGGTGACAAGAATATTTTAAATAGAACTTTCTTTAAATATTATTCCCTTAAAAAATTGGAAAGATCCTTCAAGTTTGTAACTATTTTAATGAGTCAAAGAGTGCAAGGAACAGCCTAAATATAGTCTCTTGTCTTAGCTTTCAATAGACTACCCGTGTGTCTACAAGTCATAAGTATGGCAAGTCACTTTCTCACAGCAATCAAGAGACACAAGGCCTAATTCCATCATCCAAAAGCAAAGAGGTTAGATTAGAGGTCATCAAAGATTTCTTCAAGCATAAGAAAAAGTTGTGATTTCTATATTCACAGGAAGTGATGCCCCAAAAAATTAAAAATATCCACAGTTAGGTATTTTTTAAGCTTTCAATTAACTTGCTCAGCTGTGAGCACTGTGATAAAATTGCAGTGTAATTGTGATTAATGTTGTAATCGTTATGATAATTTTTATCATAACAAATCAGGAGGAGATATCCCACAGCTACAAAGGCAACAATACAGTACAGATTGCTGCTAATATTAACACTTTTCATTTATATAGAATTTTACAGCTTAAGAAAATATTTTACGTGCATTTTTTCATTTGATCTCACACCTACTCTGTGAAATATGCCTTGATAAAATATGTTCTCAGAAACTTTAAGATGGAATCATGGAGGCTAACAGAAAGATAATTTTCAAGTTAGGGGAGAATTAGTACAATTTATAAGGCCAATAAAACTGCAATTCCCAACATTTTAAGTGGGTATGTAGGTCACAAATCACTTTAGAATCTGAAGAGACCTATGAATCTCTACCCAAAGCATGTACATACCTGCTATTGACACTATAGAACCTCTAGGTGTTCATGAGTCCTTCGTTATTTACCTCTGGTTCTATCTCAGAATACTGTGAAATTTGAGAACTCATCAAAGGGGAAAGTAAAATAATTTTTTCTTTAAGCCTATACATGTAGGTAGAAGAAGGAAAGATATTTAGGTAGTAGGATATTTAGAAGAAAAAAAGATATTTAAGTGTAGGTAAAGAAGAAAGGGTATTTTGTATTTACTGAGTGATGCTTACATGTGAAATATTTTACAGTCATATCCTATTTAATTCTAATTAAATAGAATTTAAGGTCCAGAGAGGTCTATACACAATTAGAAAGCAACAGGAGGAATTTAAATGTAAATGGTTAAGCTCTGCACAAAGGATAAATTTAAACTTAAAAATAACTTTAAGAGAATTTAACCTGAGGAAGAGTCTCCAGTCCTCAGAAAGGATGTACTCTTTCTGTTACAACATATTGGTTAGCACGTTACTGCATTGTTCAGGAAAAGAAACAACCACTTTTGTTTGACTGTCTTTGTAAACAGTTGAGCTTAAGAGCTGAGATAACTGACTTTGCACAACTCCATCTTTAAGTTCTACACAAGAGGTGAGGAGAGACCATGCGGTGCATGAAGAAGTGATGATGTCATATTATATTCAAGAAATTATTTATATTGTGAAGATACATTTGAAGGAAACAGAGCAGACTAGAGATATAGCAAGACCAGATATAAGCACATATCAGGCAAACAGAAAAGATGGTTTATCTATGATGCCAGAAGCAGTGAAAAGAATGCCTATCAGAGCGATGTGGGACTGCCACGGAGGAAGGGAGAGTCACAGCTATAACCTGTCTTCAGGGGTATAAGCATTGTCTCAGGGCTGGACGCCTCCTCCCATATTGAGAAGGATCACTTCCTGGTTATACTTAGAGACACACCTTAACCATGGTCACATTTTGTCAAGGCTGTGATCCATGGGCAGAGCCCTACTATGCATTCACTGGGCCAATCTTCTAATTCCTACCCTCCTCAGTATTCAGTTCAGTTCAGTTCATTTCAGTCGCTCAGCCGTGTCCCACTCTTTGCGACCCCGTGAATCGCAGCACGCCAGGCCTCCCTGTTCATCACCAACTCCTGGAGTTCACTCAGACTCACGTCCATCGAGTCCGTGATGCCATCCAATCATCTCATCCTCGGTCGTCCCCTGCTCCTCCTGCCCTCAATCCCTCCCAGCATCACAGTCTTTTCCAATGAGTCAACTCTTCTCATGAGGTGGTCAAAGTACTGGAGCTTCAGCTTTAGCATCATTCCTTCCAAAGAAATCCCAGGGCTGATCTCCTTCAGAGTGGACTGGTTGGATCTCCTTGCAGTCCAAGGACTCTCAAGAGTCTTCTCCAACACCACAGTTCAAAAGCATCAATTCTTTGGTGCTCAGCCTTCTTCACAGTCCAACTCTCACATCCATACATGACTACTGGAAAAACCACAGCCTTGACTAGACGGACTTTAGTTAGCAAAGTAATATCTCTGCGTTTGAATATGCTATCTAGGTTGGTCATAACTTTTCTTCCAAGAGTAAGCGTCTTTTAATTTCATGTCTGGAATCACCATCTGCAGTGATTTTGGAGCCCCCAAAAATAAAGTCTGACACTGTTTCCACTGTTTCCCCATCTATTTCCCATGAAGTGATGGGACCGGATGCCATGATCTTCTTTTTCTGAATGTTGAGCTTTAAGCCAGCTTTTTCACTCTCCTCTTTCACTTTCATCAAAAGGCTTTTTAGTTCCTCTTCATTTTCTGCCATAAAGGTGGTGGGATCTGCATATCTGAGGTTATTGATATTTCTCCCGGCAATCTTGATTCCAGCTTATGCTTCCTCCAGCCCAGGGTTTCTTATGATGTACTCTGCATAGAAGTTAAATAAGCAGGGTGACAATATACAGCCTTGACACACTCCTTTTCCTATTTGGAACCAGTGGACCCCAAAACATTGTCCTTCAGTGATAATCTGTAATAGCTGATTAGTGAAAATGAAGCACTTTAACTCTCTGGGTCCTTGCTTCTCTTCAGCTCATCTACCTGCCAAAGGATGGAACCCAGCACTGTTAGAGTAACTTCCAGCAAAAGACTCCTCCAGATTGATTGCCATGGGAGCCTCTCCTGTGAATTTACTGCTGCCGCTACCAGATAAAGAGATGGTCATTTTTTCAGAGATTGAGCTCCTAGAAATCTCTGGTCTATCCATTTCTTTTTGTTTGTAGGTAACATGCTTCTCTCACAATCTCCATGACAATACAACATGATGCTCCAATACAGACACTTGTCAGAATCATTTGGAAAGCTTTTATATATATTGATTCCAGGACTCAATTCTTATGGCTGCCAATATGGTAAATCTGAGGAGAGATCCAGAAATCTGCCTATTTATCCATGCATCTATCTATCCTTCCATCTCTCCACCTCCCCAGGTAACTCTGGCCATCAGTTTGGAGTATCTCTGGATTAAAAAACATGCAGGGTCTGGTCTACAGTTCAGAGCTTTTATTTGGATATCATATGGGGTTGCAAAGAGTCGGACATGACTGAGCAACTGAACTGAACTGAACTGAAAAAATAAATACTCAAAAAATAATTCAGAGTCTTTAATATGTTAGAATACATTTTAGGATGCATAACAATTTCTATTAGGGAAGCTTAGAATGAAAACTGCATGATTTTTGGAAAGATGTAAATACACAATCTTATTATTCAAGGTTGGCACCAATTGCATCTGCCAAAAAGGCTTTAATTAACAGACCCACCTCTGGGCTTGAGTTTTTCTTTCCCAGCCCCAGGCTGAACTTTCCCTCTTGGTGTCATGACATCCAGGAAGCAAGGCAGTCTCCTCTTTGAAACTCTGATTGATGCCCAGAGCTTCATGTCTAAATTGCCCTTCTCAAAGTCACTTGAACTGTGACCCAATCAGATGTTTCTGCTTTAATCACAATCTCAGTGAGCACATCCCAGATTTACTTCTATTCTTAATTATCTTTTTCAATAATGAGCTCAACTTTATTCATGCCCTTTTATAGCTCCTACTTACCTGGTAGGTGCTACTGTAATAGATTCTCCTTTCAGTTACTTTGCTTCAAGATCACAATTTCCTTTGGCATTATCAGAGTTACTCCCATATATTTTTATTTTATCATATGATACCTGTTAAACAGGGGCAGTCCAACTTGATTGTAAGAAGGTATAGTTTCTGCAAGCCTATAAAGTGTAAAGAGATTGCTGTGCTTCTTAATTTAAGAATGGTTGTGTGGCAAATGGGGTTTACCAGTGGGATTAGTTGTAAAGAACCCATCTGCTAATGCAGGAAACACTGGAGACTCAGGTTCAATCCCTGGGTTGGGAGGATCCCCTGGAGGAGCTCATGGCAACCCACTCACCAGTATTCTCATGGACAGAGGAACCTGGAGGACTATAGGAGGTCGAAAAGAGTTGGACATGACTGAAACGACTTAGTACCATATCACAGCATGTGGCAAACAGCACCATGGAACTTAGAAAGTTCCAAATGGAAGCTAAAGAATGAGAATTCTAGAATTTGTAGGTTTAAGTTCTTGAGGATGAAGGAGATATGCAAAAGAATAGAGAACATCAAAGAAGTAAAAAAATAAAATGAAGAAAGTAAAATTTTAAAATCACTGACAGCATAGGAACTAAAAATGAAAAGAACAAATAATATCAGAATGCTAAAGATGCAGGTGGTGACTCTGTACTGCAGTTACTTCAATTTAGTTATCCCTGCTTATGTTTAGAAGATACTGTCTGTTCTGGATTCATATGATTACCACATGGGGAGCCCCTTATTTCCTTTGTGAGACTCAAATCTGCTATTTCCTGATCTAACACATTTACTTTAAATTGCCTTGCAATTCCCAGTGATTTCAATTTCAATTTAATGCTAGCAATAATTGACTTCTGGTTAATTCTGAGCTTCATTTACAGGAAAGAGATCGATATTGTGTGCTGTAGTTTCTGAGATCCACCCTGACAGTGCTCAGAGGAATCCAGAGCTAGCATTTTCAAGACAGAAATCATAGGCTCTACTGAACACAGTGAAGCAAAAGTCACAAGATAGAAACTAGAAGTCTGCTCAAATCTGTGAGTCTGAAACAAAGTCTAAGTAGTATTTCTGACCAAAAAAAAAAAAAATTCCAAAATAGAATCTCTTACATTTTTCTTTATTTGATAATCATAATTCAAGGGAAGGAAGGCATATTCCACAGTGATTCAAAACAGTATGTGGACTCTCTTCTCTGAGTTTGTGTGAAAAATAACTAATATCTCATATTAAAAAGCAAAATAAACAACATTCTATATTGCTTGTGTGTGTGCTCACTCAGTCCTGTCTGACTCTTTGTGACTGAATAGACTGTAGCTCACCAGGCTTCTATGTTCATGGATTTTTCCAGGCAAGAATACTGGAGTGGGTTGCCATTCCCTTCTCCAGGGAATCTTTCCAACTCAGGGATGGAACCCACATCTCCTGTGTCTCCTGCATTGGCAGGCAGATTCTTTACCCCCAAACCACTCAGGAAGCCCTATGTTCTGTATTATAGCACTCTAAATAATTGTGTTATTCAATGTGTTTCCAAATACCTTCCATTGTTTTATCTTCATAGCAGGAGGTAGACAGATTGATCAATTGTGTTTTATAGTGAGAAGTCAATATTTAAAATAATGAAAGGTCTTGCCTCAAATCATTCAGCAGGGCATTGATGTAGATGAGATTAGAAGTTAGATCTCATTGTTCTGAGGCCTTGGGGAGTGTCGTTATCTACCCTGGTATCCCTAATTAATTTATACCAATATAAGATGTATTCATAAATCAAAGAATAAAGGACAAATGATAAAGGGATACAAGATTACATAACATGTATATATACATAAGATATATGATCTATGATATGAAGTTTCATATGATAAATGAGAATTTATTAAATTTGATAGATCATAGAGTCAAGGTTAAGAATATAAGCTGTAGTGCAAAATCTGTAATCCTGTGCTATGTTTCCATTTCCATATCTGTAAAATATAGATAACGTTGCTGCTGCTGCTGCTGCTGCTAGATCGCCTCAGCCATGTCCGACTCTGTGCGACCCCATAGACGGCAGCCCACCAGGCTTCCCCGTCCCTGGGATTCTCCAGGCAAGAACACTGGAGTGGGTTGCCATTTCCTTCTCCAATGCATGAAAGTGAAAACTGAAAGTGAAGTCACTGAGTCGTGTCCGACTCTCAGCGACCCCATGGACTGCAGCCCACCAGGCTCTTCCATCCGTGGGATTCTCCAGGCAAGAGTACTGGAGTGGGGTGCCATTGCCTTCTCCGATAGATAATGTTAGTATTTATCAAACAGAATCAGTGGGCAGACGAAAAGAGTACACATAAACCACCTAAAATAGCATATGCAATGGCATTTCACTTATAAATGATATTGGTATGGTCATGAAATATGAGCAATACTATATTAACTTTTAAAATTTTAAACATGAAATACTTCAAACACACATAAAAGCACAGAAAATAAAATACTGGATATTTATATGCAGAAAGTGGGCCTTAGGAAGCAGTGCTGTTAATAAGACTAGTGGATGCAATGGAATTCCAGCAGAGCTATTCAAAACCCCAAAGGATGATGCTATCAAAGTGTTGCACTCAATATTTCAGCAATCTGGAAGACCCAGAAGTGGCCACAGGACTGGAAAAGGACAATCCTCATCCTAATTCCCAAGAAGCATAGTACTAAAGAATGTTCTAACCATCGGACAGCTGCACTCATCTCTCATGCTAGTAAGGTCATGCTTAAAATCTTGCCTGCTAGGCTTCAGCATTACATGAACCAAGAACTTCCAGGCTTCAAAGCTGAATTCAGAAAAGGCAGAGGAACCAGAGGTCAAATTGCCAACATTCGCTGGATTATAGAGAAAGCAATGGAATTCCCAAAAAAACATCTACCTTTGTATCAACAACTACACTAAAGCCTTTCACTGTGTGGCTCTTAACAAACTGTGGAAAGCTCTTAAAGAGATGGAAATACAAGACCATTTAAACTGTCTCCTGAGAAACCTGTATGCGGGTAAAGAAGCAACAGTTAGAACTCTGTATGGAAAAACTGATTGGTTCCAGGATGGAGAAAGGAGTAGACAGGGCTGTCTGCTGTCACCTGTTTATTTTGAGCACATCATGAGCAATGCCAGGCTGGATGAGTTACAAGCTGGAATCAGCATAGGTGGGAAAAACCACAACCTCAGATATGTGGGTGATAACCACTCTAATGGCACAAAGAGAAGAGGAACTAAAGAGCTTCTTGATGAAGGTGAAGGAGGAGAGTAAAAGAGCCGGCTTTTACTAAGATCATGGCCTCCAGCCCCATTACTGCATGGCAAATAAAGGCGAAAAGGTGAAAGTACTAACAGATTTCCTCTCCTTGGGCTCTAAAATCACTGTGGATGGTGACTGCAGCCATGAAGTCATAAGACGATTGCTTCTCAGCAGGAAACCTTTGATAAACATAGACAGTGTGTTGAAAAGCAGAGACATTACTCTGCCAACAAAATTCTGTATAGTCAAGGCTCTGGACTTCCCAGTGGTCACATAATGGTTGTGAGAACTGGACCGTAAAGAAGGCACAGCACCAAAGAATTGATGCCTTCAAACTGTGATGTTGGAGAAGACTCCTGAAAGTCCCCTGGACAGCAAGGAGATCAAACCAGTTAATCTTAAGGGAGATCAATCCTAAATACTTGTTGGAAGGACTGATCTTGAAGCTCCAGTCATCTGATGTGAACACTGACTCATTGGAAAAGTCCCTGATGCTGGGAAAATTGATGGCAGAAGGAGAAGAGGGCATCAGAAGATGAGATGTCTAGATGGCATCACTGATGCAATGGACATGAACTTGGGCAAACTTCAGGAGATGGTGAGGGACAAGGAGGTTGGTATGCTGCATTCCAAAGGGTAGTAAGGATTTCGGACATGACTGGGAGACTGATTAACAACAACAACAACATATGTGGAAAACCCAGATTTATCAAACTTTAACATCTTGCTTTATTTCTTCCAAATCATTCTTTATCAAGAGTTAAACACTACAGATACAGTTAAGACTCCACTCTATATTCCTTGTCCCTCTTTCCCTTGAAGGAACACTACTCTGATGTTGGTGTGGTTAAGTTTCAAGTATTTATCTTTTAATACATATATTATAATTTATATATTTTTAAATTTACATACACATCATCAAACTGTGAAATATCCTTTTATCACTCAACTTAATGATGTTTTTAAAAGCATCATTAGTTTGAGTGATAAAAGGACATTTTATGTTTATATTCTTTTGTACATAAAAGGATACCAACCATTAATCTCTGCTTGATTCTTCTTATGCTTACTAAATAGGCATTCCACTTTATCAACTAAAACTAAGTTTATTCATTCCTCTCTTAAGAGATGACTAGACAGGTAGTTTTCATTTTTCTTCTATTGCAAAAATACATTGATTTTCTGCACATTTGGGAGAATTTTTCTAAGTAGATATCTAGATCTCTACTTGTCCTTTAATTGCTAAGTTGCATCCAACTCTTTTGTGAATCCATGGACTATAGCCATCCTTGACTATGGGGATTGACTATAGTCAATCTTTGACTTGACCTGACTGAGATTTCCAGTCAAGGATATTGAAGTGGGTTGCTATTTCCTTCTCCAATTGGTCTTCCTGTGTCTCATGCTTGGCAGGCAGATTCTTTACCACTGAGATGCCTGGATAGCCACCACTATCTATCAAACAGACTCCATGGGCATCTTCAGCTATCCAGGTACCAACGAATTGCTTTCCAAAATTTTGGTAACAATTGACTCTCCTACAAGCAAGACTATTTTCCTGCACCCTTACCATATTATCAGACTCAAATTTTGCCAACTGAAAGTATATGAAGTGGTATATAATTGATTTTAATTTACATTATCTGATTATTAGAGGGGGCAAGTATCTTCTAAAAGTTCTTTTATTACCTTTTACATCTTTCAATTGTTGTGTAGGCATGTGAGAGGGGGTAAAGGCACAAGAGTCAACAATAAGATGCTAAAATACGTAGTCACTACCTAGTTATCTATGTGGTTATAGCCTGAAGACTCATGTAATTCAAAGAATCTCAACAATGCCATTTATAAACAGGAAAATAATCTGTCACTCCTTACACTGATTTTGTTGTGTTTGTATTATAGCAACCACTCTCAAGATTCTTATGTACTTATTCTACTCTTCTTAAAACAATTGGCAACCACAGAGAAAAACAAAATCATAAAATAAGAATAACTTGGGATAATGTGATGCATTTCTCTCAAAATTGAGATGAATGTGTACACTCCCACATGCCTAACTGGGATAAAACGACCTTTTGAATATTTAAATGAGTTATGACTGAAAAATTCAATTAATGAGCAACAACTAAGATACAAAGAAAGACAACATGGACAAAGTCTGTCAGCTGCTTCTGAGACTAGAAGACTAGCATGACTATGAAATAGCTTATTTTTAATTAAAGTACCATCAATCATAAAAGATTTTACTGTGGGGCATCTTTCAAGAAAAAAATCCTCCATTGTGTCTCATGAAAAACTGAAAATGAAAAATCTTCATTTCTGCATTCACTGTAATTACATTTGCTATTAATTGCCATAGATTAGTGGATACCTTGGTGGGATGTTTCAAACAAGCACAATTACTATGACAGCTCTGCATTTTATGACATTTTGTATTTTCCCCTGATTTATATGCTTTTAGGTTACACATTAACATGCTTTGTTGCATTCCATATAGAATGAAATGGGATCAATGCACATCTTAAACTCATTATGCTGATATTACAAATGCAAATTGCCTGCTACCTACAGAGTAGTTAAATATCATCCTGCAGTTTCCTGTTACTTATGAACAATTTAGAAATAACATCTGCAATTTTAAATATGTTTTATTTGTCTACTCAATCTTGTGGTGCTCCCAAATACATGCCATATCTTGGAGGAAGACTTGTAAAGGCAAACTTTTTTTGTTTGTACATCTAGCATTTTCATCTCTCTGTTGAGGAGTCAATACAAACTCTTTGCTGTCCACAGACAGGGGCCACACTTTCAGGGAGGTGGCTTCAGTCTTTAGAGCCTCTCATGACAAAGCAGCATCACTGAATAGTACTAATGAGAAAATGAATACCCAATTTGGCCCCAATATGTGACAGCATTTCCAGGACAATATAGGCTTCAAAATCATAATTATTACACCAATTTCTGCTTGCAAATGTCATAGGAGAAGTTGCAACAATTCGTATGAGGAGCATATTCTCTTCTTAAGGATCAGGAAAAAGGGTTTGACTTCTTTGCCTCTCTTGGATCTTGTGCTTTCAAAGACTAGACACAGAGTTCAATGAAGAGTTCTCTTCTTTTCTTCAGGCTTGGGGCTTCATTTGATTTCTCAGTTAATGAGAATTTATAGCTGCTTTGCTTTCTTATTTTTTTTTTTTTTAAATCTTCAACCTTTTGGTTTTTCTTGTGTACACATCCACCACTTGTCTATCTGTACATGCTTCTTCCTGGAGCTCATCTTCTGGCTGTTTGTGAACTTTCCAGACCAGCAATTAACTAATCTGATAAGTTCATTCATGCCTCTGTTCCCGTGCAGGTAAAGCAAAGAAGTAAAGGTATTTACTGTTGACTACATTTAAAAGTTTCTTTCTGTATTTCTTTTCTGTTGTCCAAATAGTTAACTTTAATTGGAAATTTCAAGTCAGGAGGAAGACAATGACAGTGAAATACATGAGAAGTTGATGTTTCTGAATAGACTGAGCCTTAAACACAGTATGTTTTATTCTTCTCATATCTTTCACCCCAGTATATATAAGTGGTCCCAAGCATAATGATAATGCATACTGAATTATCCATTTATTTCATCAAATTGAAAATTTATAATTAAATATGCATAGTGAAATATTAATAAGGAATTGTATTCATTTAACAGGGTTCCCTCACAAACACCATAGACTGGGTGACTAATAGAAATTAATCTTCTCATAATTCTGAAAGCTGGAAGGCCAAGATCAAGATATTGGCAGATTTGTTTTCTCTTAAGTACTGTTTCCTTGGCTTACATAAGGCTGCCTTCTCAGTGTGTCCTTGCATGGCCTTTCCTTAGTGTTTGCATCCCTGCTGTCTCCTTGTGTGTCCAAATTTCCTCTTGTAAGAGGACACCAGTCAGATTGGATTAGGGCTCACCCTAAAGGCCTAATTTTAACTTAATCACCTCTTTAAAGGTCCTATCTCCAAACGCAATCACATTCTGAAGTATTGGGTGTTGGGGCTTCAACATTCAAATTTGAGAGTACACAATTCAGCTGATAAGAGCCCTGAAAATAATTATGCTCCATTTTTAATGCTTAAAGCTGGAAATGCTTTAAGAGACATTTTGATTAAATGAAGGCATTTTCATGTCTTATGATAGCATCTTAAGACAATTCTGAATCTAGTCACCCTTGCCTTCAGAGAACAGTTAGGCCAGTTGGTAAAGACAAATGCTTGGCATAAGTAGTGTCGCCCCTCTGTCTTACCAACTGACTGGAATTAGTAACTGATTAAAATATTCCAAGCCCAGACATGGTTTCTGAGTCTTTTCACCGTAACTTCCTAGGCTGTTGTTAGTAATCAGTAAGAGATGGTACATGAAAAGAAACTTATTTGCCCTACCAAACTCATATGTTAAACTGCTTGACATAAAATTTAAAAAAAAAGATGAATTTTAGTTAATAGTTTGGCTTTCCCTTTATACCTAGTCACTATTCTATTAACACAACCTTTGATTGGATTTGCTCAGTATGGATTAAAGATGGCATTATAGGTATTTTACATGGAACAATTCTTCATTGTGCTAGACTTGCCTATGTGTTATCTGCTACTAAATGTCTAAATACCTGCAGAGTCCCCAGACGCTATAAAAACCCAAATTTCCCTTCACATATCCAAACTCTCCTGAGATAAGTTCAGCTGCCAGTTTTAAAACATGGACCTGAAGCAGCCACACAACACTGGTAGAATAGCATCATATAAAATTATCTAATATTTTTCAATGATAGTTCTTCTCAACTTGCTGTGTTTTTTTTTTACACAGTCTTGTAGGTATGCCTGTTAAAGTTCATCTTGTTGAGTCTCCAGTATATACCACAATTTGAAGGAATTGACCCTTTGACAATGTATTTTTTACTTCCAAGAATTTAAAGATATATATATATACGCTTCCCAGGTGGTGCTAGTGGTAAGGACCTCACCTGCCAATGAAGGAGATGCTAGAGACTCAGACTCAATCCCTGGGTCCAGAAGATTCCCAGGAGGAAAGCATGGCAGTGAACTCCAGTATTTTTGCCTAGAGAATCCCATGGACGGAGAAGCCTGTTGGGCTATATTCCATAGGGTTGCACATACACATAGATGAAATGCACATGGGTATTTATAAAAATATTTTTTATAATGACAATAAATATCAACCCTAAATATTAGTAAGAGGTAATTGATAATTAAATTATAGTATATTTGCATAGTGGAATATTATGTAGCCAAAAACAAGATGAATGAGCTCTAACTGTATTAACATGGAAAGATGATAATAACTAAGAAAATGATAGATTAATACTTTTAAAATATGATCTCACTTTACAAAGTTGGTGTTTACATGAACACATATAAAATTATAAGTATATATATCAAGTTTTATAATTGATAGTTTGAAGTATTGAAATTAATTAATATATTTTAAATAAATATATGTATTTATATCTATGACACTTTGCATATAACTTTTTTAAATGAATCTAATTTTATTTACAATGAATATTATTGCATTTATACTTATAAAATATTTTTCCAAAATTTATCTTACCACACTTAATCCATAGTTCTACCCTAAATTCTGTGGATCCTGTTTCAGTCATTTGATATAGCATATATTATTTCTAAATTTGATAAACAAAATCCAATATCTCTACTTAAATTTTAGATAAAGAGACTCAACTATAAAAGACTAAGAAAAGAACAAAATCTAAGCCTATGGAAATATTCATTTATTAGTCAATACCCTTTTGGTGAAGTTAATCAACCATATGGTTCACAAGAGTACCAAAAGAAATTTAGTGTTTGAATTCTGGAAGTGGTATATCAAAAGCATTGTTTTTATTCATGCAGAGTAGTAGTTAGGAAATGTTAAAAAGAAAAGATGAAGAAGGAGGAGGAGGACAATGTAGGAAGGAAGGAAAGAAAAGAAAAAAATGGGAAAATAAAGAAAGAAACCAAGAAACAAATAAATAAAAAAATAAGGAATTTTAATAATTTGATTTGCTTTCTTGTAAATCCATGCTGATCCCTATTAACATCTTCAATAAACTGTTCAAAAACCATATTTTTTAGCCTCTTAATGTGTCTTTCCTGTTAGCTCAGCTGGTAAAGAATACACCTGTAATGCAGGAGACCCTGGTTTGATCCCTGGGTCAGGCAGTTCCCCTGGAGAAGGGATGGGCTACTCCAGTATTCTTGTGCTTCCCTGTTGGCTCAGATGGTAAAGAATCCTTCTGAAATGCAGGAGATCTAGATTTCATCCCTGGGTTGGGAAGAGCCTCTGGCCATTAGCATGGCAACCACTCCAATATTCGTGCCTTCAGAATTGCCCATGGACAGAGGAGCCTGGCAGGCTGAAGTCTACAGAGTCACAGAGTCCAGCATCACTAAGCATAGCATGTCTCTCAACTACACCAATCTCTTTTTCGCCTTCAGATCTTGGTATGTGTCATCTTTCCTTCTGGAAACTCCTCTCAGTCTCCTCCAACCTCCCTCTCCCTGACCCTGCTATGCACAGGCACAGAGTGTGTTTAATCTCTTAGTGAATCTTCTGATAAGAGTTTAAATTTTCCACTTTAGGCTCTTTTGAATTCTATTGTGTATTACTTGTATTAAGTGCCTACTTACTGGTATATAATCCCCCACTTGGTTGCAAACTCTTTAAAGTTATGAAGTTTCTTGGTTATCTCATATTTTTCTCTGTACCTCAACAACTAATACCATGTCTGGCACATCTGAATTGAATAAATAATTACTCAATGACTGAATCAAATAATTAATCAATGAATCTAGGCATCAAAGTCACTAGGAGTCTGGGGTTTATGTAATCTTTCCACTTCCCCTTTCTGTATTCTGAATATATGTGCTTGTTTGCAACCTTCTGGAACCTTGTACACCCTCTGCAAGTCCTTCTAATTCCAAGCTGAGCTTACAGTCTTAAATTTATTTAAGGGACCCAAAGGCCCTTTTATTTTTCCTGGTCTCAGTTGCCTTTTGTCAATGTTTTTTCACGTGCTTTTCATTCTGTAGAAATTCCAACTTGGGATTCATGTTTAATCAATGAAAATTGTGAAAGTCATTGTTGTAATTTAAATTCATAGAAGATAAATCTTCAATATTAATTTTTTAAAGCAAAGTGATTTTTTTTTTTTTAGAATTAATAAGCACAAAGTGTTGGAGTATCAGCATTTTGAATAACAAAAGAGATTTGGCAGAGAAATCCATGAACAAACCCCTGGTAAATGTTGACCAGAAATAATTAAATGATAACAGTAATAAACAGAATCATGAAAGTAACCAAGTCTGTCTTCTATCCTCACATTTAAATGCTCTCAACTATAAAATTCATTATAGACTGTGAAATTACCATTGTTTCCTACCAGGAGTGATCATTAATAGTGCTGTGACCAGTTCCTAATTTAAATAGAATTTTAAAGGTCTTCCCCTGATTCATGGTATATGGAGAAAAACAGATACACAAAGCTAGAATTTTATTATGCACATTTTCCTGGCTCACAAACACTAGGTTTTTCAAATAATTTATTTAATATGTCAATATTCAACTATTTTATTGCCCAGAGGTTATAAAAGAGCTTGTTTGACATTAGCTCCATTTGCCCTCACAATTTCAAAGACTTTTTTCAAAGGAATAGAGAGATGTCAGAAAAGAGGATGCAATGCAGAGGTGAATTAAACATGAGGCTATACCAATGACTTTCTGAAAAAAAGCCAAAGGAAAAAAGATGACAAAAATTTTTAGAAACAGTCTTTTAACATAGACAAAAATAAGCCACTTCCAAAGGCATGTTGTTTACCAGTCTGCCTAGTGGGAAGATCAAATCCCTAAATTCTGGTTTATAAATCATGGTACATACCTCTTTGTAATTTAAATATATAATTCAGTTGGTTCTGAAACACAGATTTGTAAAATTCCTTCAGAACAGACCTGAGGAATGAATATTTTCTTCTGCAGAAAGAAAAGAAAGTGGAAGTTGCTCAGTCATGTTCGATTCTTTGCAACTCCATGGAATTCTCCAGGACGCCATACAGTCCATGGACTTCTCCAGGCCAGAATACTGGAGTGGGTAGCCATTCCCTTCTCCAGGGGCTCTCCTCAACCCAGGGATCAAACCCAGGTCTCCCACATTGCAAGTGGATTCTTTACCAGCTGAGCCATTCAGGAAGCAGAATTCCTGAAGGCTTTCTGTGAACTGGACAGCTCCAAGTCTCACTTTCAGTTACACACTAGCAAACTGGTAGGATCCTTGACAAAGAGAAATATTCTCAAATCAACCAGATAAATATGAGTTTAATAGAATCACAATGGGATGATTTGTTTAGTCTTCTGAAACATTTTTAAATAAAAGAATAATCACTTGGGGTTATGGATGACTATAATTTTCTATTTTAAAGTTTTCTCTAGTTTCCTAACTTTTCACAATTTGTATGTATTGTGTTTGCAATTGTAAAAAAAAATTAAATGTTTTGTTGTGTTTTTGATGGTGAGTTGACAGAGCTTGGCAGGAGTACAAAAGTATAATTGTAGATTATTGAAAACATTTGGACTATATCACACTAAAGATTGTTTTAAAATAAAGTCATCAGGATATTGGGGAAAGGAAAATGTCACTCACTGGGTCAGAAAAGATGTGGCTTTTAAGAAGCAAAATACTGGTAAAATACTTCTATCTATGGCAAAGGGTAAAGAGCGGGGTTCTTCATGAATAATTCCAGATCTGTTTTACTTAGCATCTTATAAATGACTGGAGACAGGAGTAAAGCAGAGTGAAATCTCACATTTTGGAAGCACAGAGCTCTTATAAAGTATAGGGACAGGTGAATGAAGATAATAGTAGTTTCTCAGAATCTGTGCAGGTAGATAGAAGTGTAGCAGATAGAGCCATCTGAAGGCAGAGATAGATATATAATTTCATTCATCTGTGTATCTCCAGTCCCACTAATAATGAGAAAGTAGAAAAAGAAATTAAGGAAACAATTCCATTCACCATTTCAATGAAAAGAATAAAATACTTAGGAATATATCTACCTAAAGAAACTAAAGACCTATATATACAAAATTATAAAACACTGATGAAAGAAATCAAAGACACCAATAGATGGAGAAATATACCCTGTTCATGGATCAGAAAAATCAATATAGTCAAAATGAGTATACTACCCAAAGCAATCTACAGATTCAATGCAATCCCTATCAAGCTACCAGCGGTATTTTTCACGGAGCTAGAACAAATAATTTCACAATTTGTATGGAAATACAAAAAACCTCGAATAGCCAAAGCAATCCTGAGAAAGAAGAACGGAACTGGAGGAATCAACCTGCCTGACTTCAGGCTCTACTACAAAGCCACAGTCATCAAGACAGTATGGTACTGGTACAAAGACAGAAATATAGACCAATGGAACAAAATAGAAAGCCCAGAGATAAATCCACACCCCTATGGATACCTTATCTTCGACAAAGGAGGCAAGAATATAAAATGGAGTAAAGACAATCTCTTTAACAAGTGGTGCTGGGAAAACTGGTCAACCACTTGTAAAAGAATGAAACTAGATCACTTTCTAACACCATTCACAAAAATAAACTCAAAATGGATTAAAGATCTAAATGTAAGACCAGAAACTATAAAACTCCTAGAGGAGAATATAGGCAAAACACTCTCCGACATAAATCAGAGCAGGATCCTCTATGATCCACCTCCCAGAATTCTGGAAATAAAAGCAAAAATAAACAAATGGGATCTAATTAAAATTAAAAGCTTCTGCACAACAAAGGAAACTATAAGCAAGGTGAAAAGACAGCCTTTGGAATGACAGAAAAAAATAGCAAATGAAGCAACTGACAAACAACTAATCTCAAAAATATACAAGCAACTTATGCAGCTCAATTCCAGAAAAATAAACAACCCAATCAAAAAATGGGCCAAAGAACTAAACAGACATTTCTCCAAAGAAGACATACGGATGGCTAACAAACACAAGAAAAGATGCTCAACATCACTCATTATCAGAGAAATGCAAATCAAAACCACAATGAGGTACCATTTCACGCCAGTCAGAATGGCAGTGATCCAAAAGTCTACAAGCAATAAATGCTGGATAGGGTGTGAAGAAAAGGGAACCCTCTTACACTGTTGGTGGGAATGCAAACTACTACAGCCACTATGGAGAACAGTGTGGAGAATCCTTAAAAAATTGCAAATAGAACTGCCTTATGACCCAGCAATCCCACTGCTGGGCATACACACCAAGGAAACCAGAATTGAAAGAGACACATGTACCCCAATGTTCATCGCAGCACTGTTTATAATAGCCAGGACATGGAAACAACTTAGATGTCCATCAACAGATGAATGGATAAGAAAGCTGTGGTACATATACACAATGGAGTATTACTCAGCCATTAAAAAGAATACATTTGAATCAGTTCTAATGAGGTGGATGAAACTGGAGCTGATTATACAGAGTGCAGTAAGGCAGAAAGAAAAACACGAATACAGTATACTAACACATATATATGAAATTTAGAAAGATGGTAATGATAACCCTGTATGCGAGAAAGCAAAAGAGACACAGATGTTTAGAACGGACTTTTGGACTCTGTGGGAGAGGGAGAGGGTGGGATGATTTGGGAGAATGGCATTGAAACATGTATACTATCATGTAAGAAACGAATCGCCAGTCTATGTTCAATACATGATACAGGATGCTTGGGGCTGGTGCACGGGGATGATCCAGAGAGATGATATAGTGTGGGAGGTGGGAGGGGGGTTCAGGATTGGGAACTCATGTACACCCGTGGCTGATTCATGTCAATGTATGGCAAAACCAATACAGTATCGTAAAGCAAAATAAAGTAAAAATATTTTTTTTTAAAAAAAAAGAAGATAAAACAGAAAAACAAAAAGAAGCAAAATACTGGTAAAATACTTCTATCTATGGCAAAGGGTAAAGAGCGGGGTTCTTCATGAATAATTCCAGATCTATTTTACTTAGCATCTTATAAATGACTGGAGACAGGAGTAAAGCAGAGTGAAACCTCACATTTTGGAAGCACAGAGCTCTTATAAAGTATAGGGACAAGTGAATGATGATAATAGTAGTTTCTCAGAATCTGTGCAAGTAGATAGAAGTGTAGCAGATAGAGCTATCTGAAGGCAGAGATAGATATATAATTTCATTCATCTGTGTATCTCCAGTCCCAGTCACAGGGTATGGATCTCATATTCTTGCACAAAAGTTTGTAGATAGATAGTTTTAAAAGCTAAGAAATCAAAAACTGGAAATCTGAGAGTTATGTACAAACTTAAGAGCTGTTATTCACAACTCTCTGCAAAGGGATGTGGGATGGATAAAAGAAGTTGAGTCAGTATGCCCTGGTTACCAAGAAAGGCATCAAAATTAATTCAGTTCAATTTAGCATCCATTAAAGTACACATAAAAAGACCCAGACCCAGATAGACCTGAAGTCCAAGGAGGAAAGGGGACTGGATTAAATCATTCCATTTCCACTTGTACATAACAAGACTCCTTACAACTCTAATTTTAGTTAACTATTGGTGCTTACTGTATACAATGATAAATCCCTGTTTTTGTAGTAAAGCAACTTTAGACAAGACATGACTTAAATATATTTTGCCTCAGAGACTTCAAAACAAAGGATGAAGTTGAGAGATTCTTTCCAAATCCTGGAGGACTTGAGTGATGCCAGCAGAAAGGATAGCAGGGGAGAAGACTACTTCTCCATCAGTAAGCATTTGGATTGTATTTATTAAGTCTCTATCATGTGTCCAGTGCCAAGGATATAAAAGTTAGAAACAATAAAGGATTACCAAAAATTCACTTAATTAAAAGATGCACCAGAACTTTCTGCTCAACAAGTATTTAATCCAATCTGAATTAGTCACTATGATGGGGAGGGAAAGGATAAAAGGAAAAGAAAGAGATTTCAAGTGCAAGAGGAAATGTGAAAAATCTGATGCTGCTTCTAATGCCTACAATATATATATATTTTTTTAATATCCTTAGGAAACTGCCTTCTGAGGTGGTAGGCATTGTATTGAGCATTATCAATTCTTGCAGGCTTTCTTCATTTGAAGAAGCCTATTTATTATTTAAACCTTTAATGGAAAGTTTCACATAAATATAATAGGGCAAATAGCATAATAAATCACCATGCTGGTGTGGGTTGCCATTTTCTTCTCTGGCGGGGGGGCGGGGGGGGAGGGGTCTTCCTGATCCAGGGATCAAACCCAGATCTCCAGCACTGCAGGCAGATTCTTTACCAACTAAGCTACCAGGGAAGCCCACCTGCCAGTCACCTGCAACAATTACAAACTCATAGCCAATCATACTTCATATGCCCTTGACCAATTTCTTCAACCTCAGATTATTTTGAATACAAATCTAGGCATCAATCATTTAATTTCATATAATTACAGCTTTTTGAATAACTAAAAGATAAGTACATTTTAAAATGTGACCACAATACCACTTTAATAACTTAAACAGTATAATAATTCCTTAATATCACTAACTAATCAGCATTCAAATTGCTCATATAATCTCAGTTTTTAATAGCATGTTTATTCAGATCAAGTTCTTAAAATTTCTATATATTGGAAATAGTTGATATATTTAAGGTTTTTAAAATTATCTTTGATTTATAGCTTCTATTATTATTACCTTTTACTTTTTCTTCACAAATTATTTTCTGAAGAATTCAGACTTTTTTGTCCTGAGACTTTTTCAGACTGGATGTTGTAGGCTTTATTCCGATGGCAACATTTAGCACATTTCTCCAGCCTCTTGATTTCCCATAAACTGATAATTAGTTTTAGAGACTTCAGCAGATTCAGGTTCAATTTTTAGAAAAAATAGTATCTGAGGCTATATTTATTTAAATAAACAAATACTCAAAGGTCTTTCAGAGTCCAATGTAATGAGAAAGATGAAGTGTTCACTTGAATAATAGCCTTTTAAGGATGTATCTTAGAAGAAATGTGACTCAAAAATTTATTTATCAATTTTACAAAAAAAAAAAAAGCTTTACAGACAATTCCAAGAATAGCTGCAAAGACTTTAAAAGAAAAGCTTTTTATTTTGTGTTGGAGTATAGCAGATTAACAAAAAATGTTGTGATAGTTTCAGGTGAACAGTGAAGGGACTCAGCCGTGTATATACATGTATCCATTCTCTACCAAACTCGTCTCCCATCCAGGCTGCCATATAATATTGACAGAGTTAAAGCAATAGCAACATAATTTAAATATATAGAAAATGGTCCCAAAGTGATGTTAACTTTTATGAAGTGACTGTACATTTGAAAAATTAGTTCTTGTTGCTCTTGCTTTAATATATGTCATGATTCTGACTCTCAGAACTTAGTCTTTTGACAACACACAATAAATACAATAAAACAATTAAAGAATACAAACTAATGCATGAAAAGTTACTATAAAATGTGTTTTATATATATAAAAAGCTCTATAATTAAGCCAAATTATAAAGTGGAAAAAATATAAATTGGAAAAAGTATAGTCAAAGTTAGGAAAAGATGTTTAAGGATAGAGTCATTTGATGACTTGAGAGAAAAAGAATGATAGAAAGAAAAAACAGCCATTAAAATGATTTGATTTTCATAAAAGTAAAAATGAGCAAATAAGACTTAGTCAAACTTGAAAGCTTTTGCACAGGTAAGGAAACAAACAAACAAACAAACAAAAACATAACCTATGGACTGGGGGAAAATATTTTCAAATAATGCAACCAACAAGAGATCAATTTTCAAAATATACAAATAGCTCATAAAATCTAATAACAGAAAAATAAACAACTTGATCAAAATATGGGCAGAAGACTAAATAGATATTTCTCCAAAGAAGACATATAGATGTGCAACAGGCACATGAAAAGATGCTCAACTTCACTAATTATTAGAGAACTGCAAATCAAAACTACAGTAAGGTATCACCTCACACCAGCCAGAATGGCTATCATTAAAAAGTCTGAAAATGAACAAATGCTAGAGAGGGTGTGGAGAAAAGGGAACCTGTCTACACTGTTACTGGGAATGTAGATTGTTGCCATTAAGGAAAACAGTGTGTAAGGTCCTTTAAAAACTAAAAGTAGAGTTGCCATATGATCCAGCTATCCCACTCCTAGGCATATATCCAGAGAAAACTATAATTTAAAAAGATACATGCACCCCAGTGTTCATAGCAGCACTCTTTACAACAGCCAAGACATGTAAGCAAAGTAAATTTGCATTGACAGATGAATGAATAAAAAGATGTGGTATATATACACAATGGAATACACTCAGTCATAAAAGAGAATGAAATAATGCTATTTGAAGCAACATGAATGAACCAAGAGATTGTCATACTAAGTGAATTAAGTCTGAAAGAGAAAGCCAAATAACATATGATATGTAGAATCTAAAATATGAAACAAATGAACTTATATTCAAAACAGGAACATAATCACAGATACAGGAAATATATATATATAGTTACCAAAGGTGAAAGGGGCAAAGAGGAAAAAGGAGTTTGAGATTAGCAAATACAAACAGCTATATATGAAATAAAGAACAAGATAATAGGGAAGAATATAGAATATCCTGTGATAGTCCATAATGGAAAAGAATATGAAAAAGAATATATATGTATATGTGTGTGTATGTGTATATATATACATATACATATATATATATGTATATATATATATATATATATATATATATATATATATACTGCACACCAGAAACACAATATTTTTGTTTCCTTGATCACTTTTATTGTAAATTTATTTATCTCATAAAAAATAACATACAGAGTGCAAAAAGTAAGTGACTATCCATTCCCCATTCCTGACCTTCAGTTCCCCAAATTCACTTATCTATTTCTACTAACATAATATTTTCACAACATTTTAAATCAACTATATTAAAAAAGAAAATAACATTACCTGATTTCCCTAAATTTGATGAATATAACAAATGTTTAGACGACTTATACCCTTGTTTAATTTTAGATTTCTATAGTTCAGACTTCAAACAGGTGCAATCCTATTTTGTTGAATATAGCAAAATTAGCAGTAAATATGATTGTATTATGAATAAACAAATTTATTATGACTTCAATAACCTATGAAAATAGGTTAGGTATCAGTAGGTTAGAAAGCATCCTTGTATGTTGATGGAATAGAATCAATCACAATAATAGAATCAGAATGTGCCAATGTGTTTATAGGATGTTATCAGTGGATTAAGCTTATCAAAAAAATTTGACAGTACTTCTCATCCAAGGACATTTCTCCATTGAGATTTTAATTATTAACACATGTATTTTTAAATAACACATTCTGAGAATAACAAATATGCCTTAATGAGACATGCTGATCAAAGGAATCCAAAATGTACTCTATGGCAAAATACCCTGTGATTTTTCAGTGAGATTCAATGTGGTGAGATATGATTCAGCATCAAGTATAAGGTAACTTGAAAATTGCCTAATTACAGTTTTCTGTGGACAAAATAGAAAGCGTGTTTGTGCCATCTCATCTCTCTTTCTTCTTATGGGTCTTATGAGAAAAACCTGGATTTTGTCCTAGGACATCACCTTACATTATACTGTGGAGTAATCAAGAGCTCCCAGTATCAATCTACATAGCAGGTTTTTTAACCACAGTATTAAAAAAATACGTGCCTATACTTGTTTGTGTATGTTTGATACATACAAAGCACATTTATTTGAGATGAAACTGTGACTAATAAATCTTGTACCCTTTGGGAATTTTCCTAAGCTTTTCTCTCTGATATTTTACATGGCAAAAGATAGCAGGTGTTTAATTTATCCTGCTGACATTTGCTCAAATATATTTCCAGTAATAAAGGCAGTGTATCTTAGCTAATGCATCTTACTTGACCTACCAGCAGCATTTGGTACATATAATCATTCCCCATTTATAAAAATTCTTCCATCCTGGCTTCCAGGACACCACCCTTCTCACTTCCCTCCCATCTCCTGAGACACTCCTTTGCATTATTTTCCTGGTTTCTCCTCCCTCTGATCACAAAATATCAGTGCCCCAGGGATCAGTCCTCTGGATCTTTTCTTTATGTATACTCAGATGCTGGTGATCTAATTCATTCTAGTAACTTTAAGTATCATTTGTATGCTAAAGACTCAAATATAGACTTCCAGTGTAGACTTTCCCTCAAACTGCCATCTTGTATTTCCAACTGTCTCTTCAGCATCTTTACTTGGATATCAAATGTGTATCTCAAATGCAATATGTCACAAAATGTATTCCTGGTTTCCAGCTCCTTCTGTTCCCCCTGCAGTCATCTCCATCTATGAAATGTAATGCCATCCTGCCAGTTGCTCAGATAGAAACATGAGGGTCAACTTCGGCTCTTCGTTTCCTCTCAAACTCCAAATCCAATCGCTCAGCAAATCTTGTTGATTCTAGTTTCAAAATATGTTTAGAACTGACTATTTCTCTTCAAATCCTGGGACCTGGTTTATAACCATGCAGTTCCAAACTGTTGTCATCCCTCACCTGGATTAATTCAGGACCTTTCTAACTGGTCTCCCTGCTTTGAACTTTGACCACAATCCCTCCTACCCTCTTTCAATATGTCCTCAGCCATTTTGAGCCTAAGTCACAGCATGAAACTCTTCTGTTCAAACTGTTTTTGATCTTACCAAGTAAAATCAACCTGGAAGAGTGGAAAAAAAAAAAATGATAAGGTTGAGATTGAAGAGGAAATGGAACTGGGAGCAGATCACAGGGACTCTGAAGTCCTTTGCGAGAACTTTGGACTTTACTGTGGGAGCAGGGGGAGCTTTTCAGTATTTTAGGTAGATAACACTTTTATCACCATTTTTAGATGGTGATAGTTACCATAAGAGAACAAAAAGCAGGGGAAATCTAGTGGTAGTGAGAGGTCGTTTGTAATGATGCTCTGGGTGGGTTGACAAAAGCCCTAAATCCCATGTGGAAGCAAGCTCTATGAAGACCTGGGGGATTGTTCCAGGCAGAAAAATCAGCAAGTACAAAGGTCCTGAATTTTGAGTATGGCTTACTTATTCAAGTAAACTTCAAGAAGGACAGACTTGAAAACAATCACAAATCATAATCTCTTGCCTCCCTTAGAATGTATGTTTCATGAGTTTTAATAATTTTCCTTTTCACTTCCATATCCCCAAATTAAAAAAAAATACTTCATATGATATACATGTAATAACAACTTGTTGAATACATGAGTAGATAGTGCTAAAATAAGGTGTTATTACATATACTGATCCAGATTTGAAAATTATTTTCAGTGACCTGAGTTCATAATTAATAACTTTCAGTATATCCCAGAATCCACTGACTTTTACATGGCATGAGCTAAAAAGAATAAATAATGAAGGGTTAATACAGCCACAATAGGGTAAGCGGAGATGTGCCTGCAAACGGGTCTCTCTGCCCAGGCTGAACGTGCTTGCAAATGAGGCATTCTGCCAAGGAGTCTGGACACAGCCTTGATTTAATGGTCCCTTGCAAAAGAGGGAGCATTCCCTTCTTGTGATAAGAAGAAAAAAAAGGGCCCTGAACAGACTCTGCAGTAGACAGGGATTTCACTCCCCTTGCTGTACGATAACATGTATGCACCTGCGCTGTACTGAAAAGGCTTATTCATGCAGTCTGGAATTCTGCCTAGGGGGCTTTATAATAATAAACCGCAAATTGTTTGTGCAGTTCTGTTCCTCCGGCCAGAGTGTGTATTGTCTGTCTCTTGTGTGTCTCACGTGTTTTGTCTTTGTGTCATTTCCCTCGCAACAAAAGAATTCTATAAGTATATGTAAGAAAAGTCCTTTCCTGACCACCACAGTCCCATCAATCTGGATAAGGTACCCCTTCTCTCTGTATTATTGGATTGTCTATTATACTTGTCTTAACACGTATTATATGCTGCTGCTGCTGCTGCTAAGTTGCTTCAGCCGTGTCCAACTGTGCTGAGTGCTCAGTTGCATCAGACTCGTTGTGACCCCATGGACTGTAGTCCAACAGGCTCCTATGTCCATGGAATTCTCCAGGCCAGAATACTGAAGTGGGTTGCCATTTCCTCCTCCAAGGGATCTTCCTTACCCAGGAATCAAAGCTACATCTCCTGTATTGGTAGGCAGATTCTTTACCACTGCGACACCTGGGAAGTCCCATGGACAGAAGAAGTTGGTGGGCTACAGCCCATGGGGTCACAAACAGTCAGACACAACTTAACAGCTAAGCAACAACCACAACAACTGACAGACCACTGATTGAATAAACACGTATTGAATCCTCACACTGAATGTGTTTGTCTCTAGTCCCACTAATGAGATTTTAGGGTTAAATAAGTAGATTCTTCTTCCCTGCTCAAGAAAGACACAAGAATCAAGCAGTGAGTGAGAGTTTTAAATGTCAGTTTTTGTAGAGACGTATAAAAAGGAAGAAGGAAATGGCTACCCACTCCAGTACTCTTGCCTGGAAAATCCCATGGACAGAGGAGCCTGGTAGGCTGCAGTCCATGGAGTTGCAAAGAGTCAGACATGACTGAGCGACTTTACTATAAAAAGGAAAAACACTGAAATGATGGATGACTGAGGATGTGAACAAATGGTCATGATACGTGTTTAACACTAAGTTTAATATATATATAGTACTCACTCAATGACTCATTACAGATGAACAGCAATTGCTTTCAGTCTGTGTGGAAAGTGTCCTTCTTATTGCATGACAGAGAGAACCTGCTTTCTGCAAACAGAATGCTTCAAATCTGAGTGCTTTCACAAGAGAGAAGGCAGACATGTGCAGTGCGTGCATGCTAAGTCTCTTCACTCATGTCCAACTCTTTGTGACTCTATGGACTATAACCCATTAAGCTCTTCTGTGTGTGGGATTCTCCAGGTAAGAATGCTGGAGTGGGTTACCATGTCCTCCTCCAGAGGATCTTCCTGACCCAGGGACTGAACTTGCATCTCTTATGTCTCCTGCATTGGAAGGCAGGTTCTTTACCACTAGGGCCAGATGTGCAGTATCTGATCCTACACATCGCATCAGGTAAACTCATAAATCTCTTCTAAGCAGGAATGGTAAAGGGGTAGAGAAAGTCTAGGATTGATAATTATCTTCTCCTTGGAAATATGAAAAATAGGGGAAACTTGACTCATCCAATTTCCAATACCCACTGAACCATAAATCATGAATGTGTCTCGCATTCTCCATTTAAGTCCCTGTGCTTAAGATAAACTCTCAGATATAGAAAATGAATTGGATCTATATATCTATATCTATATACATAAAACAAGCTCTTGAAAGATCATGCCCAAGAATCATATATTATCCCCCCTTCCCAAAAAGAAAAGAATAAAACAACAAAATTATCCAGAGGAGGCAGAGGCAGGATAGATAAAATATGCTTAAGCATCTTGCTTGCTTTCTGCTGGGCCCAGTAAAAATTGCCAGAACTTATTTTTATGTCTGCCTCCCTCTGTCTACTGTACAAAAATAAATTAGAGGCAGTGATCAAGACCATACCCAAGAAAAAATTATGCAAAAAGGCAAAATGGTTGTCTGAGGAAGCATTACAAATAGTTGAGAAAAGAAGAGAAGCGGAAGGCAAAGGAGAAAAGGAAAGATATACCCATTTGAATGCAGAGTTCCAAAGAATAGCAAGGAGAGATAAGAAAGCCTTCCTCAGTGATCAGTGCAAAGAAATAGAGGAAAACAACAGAATTGGAAAGATTAGAAATCTCTTCAAGAAAATTAGAGATACCAAGGGACTATATCATGCAAAGATAGGCACAATAAAGAACAGAAATGGTATGGACCTTTCAGAAGCAGAAGATATTAAGAAGAGGTGGCAAGAATACACAGAAGAACTGTACAAAAAAGATCTTCATGACCCAGATAACCACAGTGGTATGATCATTCTCCTAGAGCCAGACATCCTGGAGTGTGAATTCCAGTGGGCCCTAAGAAAGCATCACTATAAACAAAGCTAGTGGAGGTGATGGAATGCCAATGGAGCTATTTCAAATCCTAAAAGATGATGCTGTGAAAGTGCTGAACTCAATATGCCAGCAAATTTGGAAAACTCAGCAGTGGCCACAGGACTGGAAAAGGTCAATTTTCATTCCAGTCCCAAAGAAAGGCAATGCCCCAAAATGCTCAAACTACCACACAATTGCACTCATCTCACACACTAGTAAAGTAACACTCAAAATTCTCCAAGCCAGGCTTCAACAGTACATGAACTGTGAACTTCCAGATGTTCAGGTTGGATTTAGAAAAGGCAGAGGAACCAGAGATCAAACTGCCAACATCTGAAGGATCATCAAAAAAGCAAGAGAGTTCCAGAAAAACATCTATTTCTGCTTTATTGACTATGCCAAAGCCTTTGACTGTGTGATCATAACAAACTGTGGAAAATTCTTCAAGAGATGGGTATTCCAGACCACCTTACCTGCCTCCTTTCTAATATAAACCCTTACATAATTATGATTATGTAATTTATATTAGAAAAATATTTTAATTTAAATTGAATAATTAGATCCCATTAGTGAAAAACATCTCTAATGAAATATCAAAAAAAAAAACAACCCAAAATGCTCTTTTTCCTATATTTGAACCAGTAAAAGCTACAAAAAAGTGTTAGTTATCCTGAAGGTTAACTAAAACAAATAAATTATCCTCCTCGAATTATCAGAAAATTTTATGCAATTTACTTAACTTACAATTGCAAATCAGTACCAGAGCCCTTATTAAAAAACAGCAAAACAAATAAACACTAAAAAATACTCAGATTTGTTGATTTTGTATATACAGTGATGGAGTTCATTTTATAAATATTAACATACTTTTTCAAAGCTTGTACAAAAACTTCACTCAAAAGATCATTTAAATGATGTCATAAAACATGGAAGATATGTGTGAAGAAACAAAAAGCAAAGGGGGAACTTAGGAGAGCTGACATCTTAGTTGCTCATGAATTCCGCAAGATTCCTTAATAGAACTGATGCCCATTTTATCATGACCTATGCTTGACTAAGCTAACAATAGCAGGAAAATATGCACAGTATTTCAAAAAGTTTGGGACTGTTGTTAAATAAATAATTTATTTGCCTTTTTTAATTATAATTTTTCACCAAGTGAAATAATTTATTACGACTTTGTATCTATCAGAAAGTTTGTAAATAGAAGATACAAATACTGTTATCTCTTTACATGCTTTATTTCCATGATGAAACTCAAAATAAATGTACCACCGTGTTCACCTAGTTATATTAACATTATGGGAAGGGAAAATGGCTATGGTGCGTGTAAGCTGATATTCTAAATTGTGCTGAGTTCAGAACTGGCCCATTTGGCAATTTCATAAAATGGGCTTTATAGCTTTATACTAGGCAAGAATGGCCCATTATTACTGGGCCACAGGTTAAAAGCAGACTTTCCAATCTTCATCTTAACCTTCTCTAAATTTTAAAGGATATGGTCATACTTTACTTTTTTTAATACTCAAATAGCACTTGTAAGCTTATATAGTTGAATAATTATAATGTTATAACTGAATAACTTAATCAACTATTATTTGTAGGTCAAAAAAAATTTACTTTCATTTTCTTTGTTTTAATCCTAAAACTTCCTCTCAATCCATTTCTAAATAAAAGCTAACCCCAAACTGACTTTGCAAAAGGATTTGAACTTTGTAAAAAATGAATAATGTAAACTTTGCCTTGGAGCACAATAGAGATACAGGCAGTTTTGTTGGGAGATCAATGATTTAATTTCTAATACATCCAATATATATGTCTTCATTACCGAATTAGTCAGTGAAGAGACAATGAGAAGTCAGCCTACACACGTGTATACCATAATAAGACCAATAATGTTTTCAAATGTTTCAGCATACATAACCCTTATATTCAAAATGAAGCCTTATAACACAGAGTGCAGAAAATCTAAACTTTTTCACTCTGTATTGATGGCTTTGATGTAGGAAGCTACACTTTTCTTAATGACCTCAGATTCTGAGCTCACGAGTCCCACACATCAGTAATAACAGAGATGATCTGCATTGATGAGGTAAGAGGGTAATTTTCTTCCTAAGTCTGTGGTGTGCTTAGATGGGTCTTACCTCCTTGAATTAAAGGTCTTACCTCCTTTAATCCTCCTATGCCACCTTTATCATTTCCTATATACTTTCATCTATAATGGCTCTCAAAAATCCTGAAAAAAAATGCACCAATATATTTAATATATATTCTATATTTTCTGTCAATATAGTTTTTTTTTAAAAATGAGATCAAGTTAAATAAAAAGGGCAGCCACTAAAAGATCCAAAATTTACAAATTTGTCATCTTGAGGGGATTTTGTACTTATGAGACTCAAATGTAGTTTTATGCTGTTGAATTAGTAGAGCATAGATTAGCATTTTTGAGCTCCTTTTGTCTTTCCTCTAGCTGATAGATCTTTTCTTTATTGCATATATTTAAGTCGTGCTTGCGTCCACAGTCGTATCAGTCACTTTGAACTCTTTGCGATCCTATGCACTGTAGCCTTCCAGGCAACTCTGTCCATAGGATTCTCCAGGCAAGAATACTGGAGTGGGCATTATCAGAGAATTGCAAATCAAAACCACAATGAGGTACCATTTCACACCAGTCAGAATGGCTGCGATCCAAAAGTCTACAAGCAATAAATGCTGGAGAGGGTGTGGAGAAAAGGGAACCCTCTTACACTGTTGGTGGGAATGCAAACAAGTACAGTCACTATGGAGAACAGTGTGGAGATTCCTTAAAAAACTGCAAATAGAACTGCCTTGTGACCCAGCAATCCCACTGCTGGGCATACACACCAAGGAAACCAGAATTGAAAGAGACACGTATACCCCAATGTTCATCACAGCACTGTTTATAATAGCCAGGACATGGAAACAGCCTAGATGTCCATCACCAGATGAATGGATAAGAAAGCTGTGGTTCATATACACAATGGAGTATTACTCAGCCATTAAAAGGAATACATTTGAATCAGTTCGAATGAGGTGGATGAAACTGGAGCTGATTATACAGAGTGAAGTAAGGCAGAAAGAAAAACATGAATACAGTATACTAACACATATATATGGAATTTAGAAAGATGATAATGATAACCCTGTATGTGAGACAGCAAAAGAGACACACATATATAGAACAGTCTTTTGGACTCTGTGGGAGAGGGAGAGGGTGGGATGATTTGGGAGAATGGCATTGAAATATGCATAATATCATATAAGAGACAAATCACCAGTCTAGGTTCAATGCAGGATATAGGATGCTTGGGGCTGGTGCACTGGGATGATCCAGAGAGATGGTATGGGAAGGGAGGTGGGAAGGGGGTTCAGGATTGGGAACTCGTGTACACCCATGGCAGATTCATACTGATGTATGGCAAAACCAATACAGTATTGTAAAGTAAAATAAAAAAATATAAAATTAAAAAAAAAAAAAAGATTACTGGAGTGGGTTGCCATGCCCTTCTCCAGAGGATCTTCCCAACCCAGGGATGGAAATCATGTCTCCTGCAGCTCTTGTATGGCAGGGGGATTCTTTACCGTTGAACCACCAGTGAAGCCCACATATATGTAAGTCAATGTGGTTTAATATCAGCTAAATCTAGCAGAAATACATTGAACATCTAGAAGATGCCATAGCAACACCATGAGTATACATTGTTTTTGTCTCAAAAATACTTAATATTTAGCATAACACAAAATATTGTCTCCCTGCTGCCAAAAACAACTATAAAAGTTGGACTGTCATCCATATGTATTATCTTAATTTTTCAGTTTGTAAAAAAAAAAAAAAAAGTTGGACATAACATAAAAAGCAACTTTCTGAAAGTACCAGAGAGCAACAAAAATAAGTTCTTCAAAAGTGCATTAATAACTTGAGAAAGAAAGATGGTAGCTACACCGGGGTAAGTAAGTGGCAGTTCAGTTCAGTTGCTCAGTTGTGTCTAACTCTTTGTGACCCCATGAACCACAACATGGCAAGGTCTCCCTGTCCATCACCAACTCCCAGAGTTTCCCAAACTTATGTCCATTAAGTCGGTGATGCCATCCAGCCATCTCATCGTCTGTCATCCCCTTCTCCTCCCACCCTCAATCTTTCCCAGCATCAGGGTCTTTTCAAATGAGTCAGCTCTTCACATCAGGTGGCCAGAGTATTGGAGTTTCAGCTTCAACATCAGTCCTTCCAATGAACACCCAGGACTGATCTCCTTTAGAATGGACTGGTTGGATCTCCTTGCAGTCCAAGGGACTCTCAAGAGCCTTCTCCAACACCACAGTTCAAAAGCATCAATTCTTCTGTTCTCAGCTTTCTTTATAGACAGACTCACATCCTTACATGACTACTGGAAAAAACACAGCCTTGACTAGACAGACCTTTGTTGACAAAGTAATGTCTCTGGTTTTTAATATTCTGTCTAGGTTGGTCATAACTTTCCTTCCAAGGAGTAAGCATTTTTTAATTTCATGGCTGCAGTCACCATCTGCAGTGATTTTGGAGCTGAATAAATACATAAAGTCAGCCACTGTTTCCACTGTTTTCCCATCTATTTACTAGGCATTTAACCTTGAACTAAATTCAGTCCACACTGTTTACGCAGTGGCATCAAAGACATTTGTGTTAAAGTCTACAGCAGTTCTATCCTGGAGAAAATACTGAAACTGGAAAACCATAAATGCTGAAGAGAGTGGGGGGATCCCCAAATGGAAAGAATCAGAGAGGGGAATCCTCAAACTTTTTCAATTCTCAGACAGTTTCTAACCCAAGCAGGCACAGAATAGACTCAAAGCAACTCAGCTAAAGACAAAAGATCTAGACTTAGATAAAAGATGCCACCCAAGAGGCAGAGTTTGCAGTTCAATTCCAGCCAAAACAAATTGACCCTATAGGACAAAGGAAATGCTCACTGGAGAAAATACACACTCCAGAATCTCCAAAGCATAACATTCATAATGTCCAAAATACCATCCAAAATTAACTGAAATAAAGAGAACCAAGAAAATGAAACCCTTTCTCAAGAGGATAGAAAATCTATTCAGTCTGACAGCTAAATAAACTAGATATTGAAACAAATGGATGTGGATCATAAAGAAGTTGTTATAATTGCTCTCCATGAACTAAAACAAAACATGTTTCCAATAAGTAAAAATATAAGCAAAATAATAGAAAGCATCAGCCGAGAAATAGAAACAATGAAATCTAATGAATGAAATAGAAATTCCAATATAAAATTCTGAAATAAAAATAGGATAAACTTGAGACCAAAAAAAATATAAAGGACAAAAAAACCCATCCAATATAAGAAAGAGGAAAGATTAAGATAGATAGATAGATAGATAGGCAGATAATGGGATATTATTCAACCACAAAAATGAAGAAAATCTAGACATTTTCATCAACGTGGATGGAGCCAAAGACTTGCGCTAAGTGAAATAAGTCAAGCAGAGAAAGATTAATACTGTGCAATCTCACTTATATGTGCAGTATGAAAAGTCAAGCTCAAATAACCAGAGACTATACCAGTGATTATCAGGGTCTGGGGCAGATTGAGGTGATGGAAAATGATGAGAAGCTGTTGTTTAAAGGGTAAAAATTTTCCATTATAAAATCAATAAATCCTGGAAATCTCATGTAAAACATGATGATGAAAATTATTAACATGTATACTTGAAATTTGCTAAGAGAGTAAATCCTAAATGTGCTCATCACACCAAAAGAAACAAAAAAATGAATTATGTGAGGTGACAAATGAAAAAATGAACTTGATTGTGGTAACCATTTCAAGTGTATATGTCTATCTAACCATTATGCTGTCCACTTAAAACATATACAATTTTTATTTGTCAATTATACCTCAATAAATGGGGGGAAAAGGAGGAAAGAGAAAATAAAGGCATTTTCAGGGAATCAAGAGATACAAATCTACAGTACAATAGATACTAAAGGAAATTTTTCAGTCTAAAGGAAGGTGATACCAGATTGAAACTAAGATTCCCAAAAAAGAATAAACAGCTGCTAAATATCTGGGTAAATGGTAAATATGGAAATGGTAACAATCTGGATAAGTGCAAGTTATTTTTCATGTTGCCTTTTACAAATCTGTTTTTTTGTAAATCATGCAATGTTTAACACAAAATTTTAAATATTTTCTTTTAGGATTTTAAAATGTATTTAGATAATATAGATACATTTTTACTATACAGATTATATACATATATATGTATATATTTATCAACTGAAAAAGGAAGAAAAATGGATCTATGTGCTTGCAAGATGTCTGTAATTTATCTCAAGTAACATGTGTTAACTGTAAGTGGTCTATGAAAATTTAACGATGTATGTTGTTAATCTATAAGGCAATCATTTAAAATGTAGAAATATAACCCAAAGTTTTCCAGGAAATTTTAAGTGGAATTCTTTAAAAAATCCAAAGAGAATTCTTTTTTAAATAAGGAACAAAGGAACAGAGAAGCAAAATTTAAAAAAGACAAGTAAAATAATATTAAAATATTAGACTCAACTATGAAAATATTAATTATTACATTAAAAGTTAACTAGATGCTTTTTTTAAAATCCTGCTTATATTCTGCCTACAAGAGACATACTTTAAGCAGCGGTCCCCAATCTTTTTGGCATCAGGTACCAGTTTCGTGGAAGATAAATTTTCCACAGACCATGGGGTGGGGATAGTTTGGGGTTGATTCAAGTGCATTACATTTACTGTACACTAGCTCATTATATTACATCAGCTCCACTTCAGATCATCAGGCATGAAACCCCAGAGGTTGGGGACACCTGCTTTAAGATATAAAGCTAGATTGGCTATAAGCAAATGAATGGAAAAGATATACCATGCATATATATGTATATATATATGTCAAATAAAGTAGATCTTAAGACAAAAAGAAGGGCACTTGATAATACAGTCTCAATCAGGAAAAGATAACAATCATAAATATACAAGTACCTTAATAACATAAGCTTAAAATATGTAAGAACTGAACAGAATTGAGGAGAAAATTATAACATTTCACAATTTTACATGAAGATTTTAACACTCATTTTCTACACAATTTATTAAATAATTAGGCAAAAGATAACAGACATGAAAAATCTGAACAGCATTATCAAATATCTTGACTGAATTAACATTTATAAGACTCTACATCCCAAAATAGGAGAACAACATCCTTTTCAAATGCATGGATACATTTACTAGGATAACTATATTTTGAGTAATAAGAAAAGCCTCCATAAATTTTAAAAAGTTTGAAAACCAACAAAATATATTCTCTAACTCCACTGTAATTAAATTAAAACCCAGCAATAATGTTTCCAGAAAAAATCCAGATGTTTGGAAATTAAACAACATATTTTAAATAAATATTGCATTGAATAAAAAATTAAATGATAAATGATAAAAATATATCAAAATGTATAAGCTGTAGCTAGAACAATGTTTCTAGGGAAATGCTTAGCACTAAAAACCTACATTGGAGGAAAAAAGTCTGATATGAAGGACCTAAACTTGTATTCTAAGAGATTAAAAAACAAATTAAATTAAGCCCAAGACATGCAGAAATTCAGAAATAAATATAAAAGCAGAAATCAATGAAATAGAAAGCAAAAATAATAGATATAATCAATGAAAGTAAAATATTTGGTGGGAGGGAATCAGTGAAATGAATATTTAACCAGAGGGAGAAAGATAAAGAAAAAAGAAGGGAAGAAAGGAGGGAAGGATGGAGGGAATAAGGATGGAAGGAAAGATAAGGCATATATTACTATCAACAGGAATCAAGAGCCTTCAGACTAAAGACAATAAAGTAATACAGTGAAAAATTTTATAGCAATAAATCAAAATGGACACATTCCTTAATGATACAAATTACCAAAGTCATCCAAGAAAAAGTAGAAAACTTGTATTGTCCTACATAAATTTTAAAAATTGAATTCATAATTAATATTCTCCTCTATCCAACACATACACACTTGCACAATTCCTTAGGCTCAGATTATGCCATTGAATGTTTTTTCCAAACATTTAAGAAATTTCAATCCTACACTTTCAAAAAAGAGAAAAGGGAATGATTCTAAATCATTTTATGAGGTTAATATTACCTTGATTTCAAAAGTACATAAAGACACCACAGGAAAAGAAAACCACAAACTGATGTTCCTCATGAATACAGCTACAAAAAATTTGAAAAAAAAATTAGCAAATTAAATCCAATAAAAATGCAAAAAGAAGAATTCATTGTAATGATGTGGAAGTCGATCCTGAGAATTCAAAGTTGGTTTAATGCTTAAGAAACCAATCAATATAACTCACCATAATAAAGGATCAAACATATGATCACTTCAGTGGATGCAGAAAATGGATAACTTTATTTTTAAATTTATATGGAAATGCAAAAAAGACCAAGAAAAAACAAAATAATTTTGGAAAGTAAGAACAAAGTTGAAGCACTTACATTGACTAATTTTAAGGCTTACCCTAAAGATACAGTACTCAAGAAAATAAGATCTTGATATAAGGGTAGACCAATTCATCGATGGAACAGATTAGAGGGCTCAGAAATAGACCCATGTGTATACAATAAATTGATTTTGACAAAGGTGATAAGTTAATTAACTGAGAAAAACATATTCTTTCAACAAGAGACGCAAGAATAATTGGTTATCTTTTTTTCTTGTTTGTTTTATCTTTTTTATAATTTTGCATTTATTTGTTGAGCTTTCATTTTAATAATTTGAAAGTGTCCTTCTCTTTGCTTTGAAAGAATATTTAAAACTAGTGAACTAGATTTATTTGTTTTCTATTGCATTTAAATTTCCTTATGTGTTACTGTTATGTTTATTTCTTTCCAGTTGTAGTCAAACATAATTGACATACAGCACTATATGAGTTTAGGATGTACAGCATAATGGTGTGATTTACATACATCATGAAATGATTACACTACTGAATGTGGGTTTGGAAAAAGAAAAATTTTAACCTCCTCAGCAAATGCAGAACTTAAATCAAAATAGGTAGTAAACTAACATTATGAAACTTCAAAAGAAAGCATAGCAGAAAATCTATGTGACATCAGGTTGTTCAGTCACTCAGTTCAGTTCAGTTCAGTTCAGTCGCTCAGTCGTGTCTGACTCTTTGCGACCCCATGAATCGCAGCACACCAGGCCTCCCTGTCCATCACCAACTCCCAGAGTTCACTCAGACTCATGTCCATCGAGTCATGATGCCATCCAGCCATCTCATCCTAGGTCGTCCCCTTCTCCTCCTGCCCCCAATCCCTCCCAGCATCAGAGTCTTTTCCAATGAGTCAACTCTTCGCATGAGGTGGCCAAAGTACTGGAGTTTCAGCTTTAGCATCATTGCTTCCAAAGAAATCCCAGGGTTGATCTCCTTCAGAATGGACTGGTTGGATCTCCTTGCAGTCCACGGGACTCTCAAGAGTCTTCTCCAACACCATAATTCAAAAGCATCAATTCTTCGGCGCTCAGCTTTCTTCACAGTCCAACTCTCCCATCCATACATGACCACAGGAAAATCCATAGCCTTGACTAGACGGACCTTAGTCAGCAAAGTAATGTCTCTGCTTTTGAATATACTATCTAGGTTGGTCATAACTTTTCTTCCAAGGAGTAAGCGTCTTTTAATTTCATGGCTGCAATTACCATCTGCAGTGATTTTGGAGCCCGAAAAAATAAAGTCTGACACTGTTTCCACTGTATCCCCAGCTATTTCCCATGAAGTGATGGGACCGGATGCCATGATCTTCTTTTTCTGAATGTTGAGCTTTAAGCCAACTTTTTCGCTCTCCTCTTTCACTTTTATCAAGAGGCTTTTTAGCTCCTCTTCACTTTCTGCCATAAGGGTGGTGTCATCTGTATATCTGAGGTTATTGATATTTCTCCTGGCAATCTTGATTCCAGCTTGTGTTTCTTCCAGTCCAGCGTTTCTCATGATGTACCCAGTTCTGTTCAACTCTTTGTGACCCCATGGACTGCAGCATATCAGGCTTGCCTGTCTCTCGCTGTCTCCCAGAGTTTGCTCAAACTCATGTCCTTTGAATCAGTGATGCCATTCAACCATCTAATCCTCTGTCTTTCCCTTCTCCTCCTGCCTTCAATCTTGCCCAGCATCAGGGTCTTTTCCAATGAGTTGACTCTTTGTATCTTCCAAGGAGCAAGCATTTTTTCATTTCATGGCTTTAGTCACAATCTGCAGTGATTTGGACCCCAAGAAAATAACAGTCTGTCATTCTTTCTATTTTTCCCCATCTTTTTGCCTTGAAGTGATGGGACCGTATGCCATGATCTTAGTTTTTTGTATGTTGAGTTATAAGCCAGCTTTTCACTCTCCTCTTTCACCTTCTTCAAGAGGCTCTTTAGTTCCTCTTTATTTTCTTCCATTAGGGTGGAGTTATCTGTATATATAAGGTTATTGGTATTTCTCCCGGCAATCTTGATCTAGGTTGAACTTCACCCAGCCTGTTATTTTGCATGATGTATTCTGCATGTAAGTTGAATAAGCAGGGTGACAATATACAGCCTTGATGGACTCTTTTCCCAATTTTGAACCAGCCCATTGTTCCATGTCCAGTTCAGACTGTTGTTTCTTGACCTGCATACAGATTTCACAGGAGGCAGGTCAAGTGTCAGGTATTCCCATCACTTTAAGAATTTTCAAGTTTTCTTGTGATCCACACTGTAAAAACTTTAGCATAGTCAATGAAGCAGAAGTAGATGTTTATCTGGAATTCCTTTGCTTTTTCTATGATGCAATGAATATTGGTAATTTGATCTCTGGTTCCTCTGCCTTTTCTAAATCCAGTTTATTTTATACATCTGGAAGTTCTCGGTTCACTTATTGTTAAAGCCTAGCTTGAAGAATTTTGAGCATTACCTTTCTAGAACTCACAAATGAGTGCAATTGTCCAGTAGTTTGAACATTCTTTGGCATTTCCTATCTTTGGGATTAGAATAAAAACTGACCTTTTCCAGTCCTGTGGCCACAGATGAGTTTTCCAAATTTTCTGGCATATTGACTGCAGCACTTTAATGGTATCATCTTTTAGGATTTGAAATAGCTCAGCAGGAATTCCATCACCTCCACTACCTTTGTTTATAGAAATGGTTCTTAAGGTCCACTTGACATCAGGTTAGGCAATGAATTTTTAAGCAGCACCCAAAAAACATAAAATGTTTTAGAAGAATATGTGATAAAATAAACATCAATTTTAAAGCTCTTTGTGAAAGCCATTCTTACCAGAACCAAAAGACAAGTCATAAAATATGATAAAGTTTTTGCAAAAATATATCAAGCAAACACCTTACTTTCAGAATATATAATATATAAAGAAGACTTACAACCCAATTTGACAATAAAAAAAATATAATATATATGAAAAGTGTTTCACCTAAGAACATACACAAATGCCTAGTAAGCACACAAAGTATTGTTTATTGTCACAAATATCTGAAAAATTAAAACTACAAGGAGTTACCATTACACATGCATTAGAATAGCCAGAGTTAAAAAGACTAATCTCACTAAGTGTTGGTGAGGATATGAACAACTAGAACTTTCAAAAATTGTTGGTAAAAATGATAAATGTTGCAGTCACTTTTGAAACTAACATACAGTATCATATATAATTAAGTATATACTTATTCTCTTTCTAGGAAATGATCTAGGATAAGTAAGAATAAATGTCTACTCAAAAACATGTACATGTATGGTCACAACAATAATAACCCTAAATTATGAACAAACCAAATGTTCATCAATTGGGAAATCAAAGGATAAATTGTGATACATCCATACTATGGAATACTGCTCAGCAACACAAACAAAATAATAATATACCCAACAACATGAATGCATCTCAAAAACATTTTGCTAAGTGAAAGAAATCAAACAATGCACTTTATGATATCAATTATGTTATTATAGGAGAGACAAACCTATAGTAACACCAGTAAATAAGTGGTAACTGGAAAATAATCAACAACAAAGTGCCATGAGAATACTTCTAAGATAAAGGAGCAAGTCTATATGTTATTAAAATGGTGCTTATGTAATTTTATACAATTACCAAAATTCATCCAGCTTTAGCCTTAAAATGGGAGGAATTTATTGTACATAAACAATACATTTTAAAAGAGCAAATGAGACTACATGTTGCTCAGAGGGTCGCAGGAGACTTTATTAACAGTTGTGTGTGTGTGTGTGTGTGTGTGTGTGTGTGTGTGTGTGTGTGAAATCTTGGGCTTGAATGATGAATAAAATGCTCTGATAGGTAAGAAAATTCCAGTCATGGGGACCTCATTGCTTGGCACAGAAGCTAGTAGATATAAGAATACTAGCAATGCTTATGGAGGAAAGAAGGGGAAAAGAAAAGAAAGAGATCAGCCATGGTCAAAAGAGAAGCAAAGTTCAGGATGGCCAATTTTCTCAAGTTCCTGGATCACAGAAGAAGAGTGCTTGATTTGGTAAAGCATTTGGATTTTACTTAGACTGTGGTGTTAATTCACTAGAGAGTTTGGAATAGTGGAAATACATTTTCTCACTTATGTCTTGAGATTTTTCTGGCTGTTGGGTGAATTGTATATAAAAAGGAAGACAAAAGTGGACACAGGAAGATAGAATAGAAGTCTGTTATCACAGTCTACATGAAAGGTGATGTTTGGAACAGAGTAGAAGTTCTGAAAACAGAAAAGTGAATGGTTATATTTTGTAAACAGATCTACAAAGATTTGCTGGAGTGGTGGTACAGGAAAATGAAGACTCAAGGATGATTTGGTTTGAGCAAATAAGTAGGTGGTGATGCCATCTCCTTAGATCAACAAGATTTTATCTAAAAAGGAAGATTATATTGTGAAATTTTAGTATTTTAAAACACTTCTGCTTAATATATACTTTTCAGGAATTTTCAACATTCAATTTTTATGAACATATGTATAAAAGTAGGAAAGAATCTATATTTAAAGCTGGTTTACTATATCACATTTCACAATTGGGTGCTGACCTCTAATATTCAAAGCAGTTATTTTCCTAAATCCGAGACTTCTGATGACAAAATATAAGACTGCATGGGAAAGATACAATTTCATTAAGCACTAGGATATAAGGTTTAAATAAATATGTTAGATGGAATGATGAAGGGTTTTACAGTGCTGCATAAACAGTCTTTGTCTGGCTCTGTCTTCATTTTCCTAATTTCTTCAGAATCCTGAAAACACACAATCTGAGACAAAAAGAAATCATTTTTCACATGGTTCCCTGGTGATATCTTGTCTGATATAAATTACTTCATTAAAATTAAACCATTCAGCGTTATAAGGGTTAAGATGACTTGAAATTAAAATTAACCTCCCTGGAAAAGAAAAGTCTACTATTACTTATATTTATAAGCACTGGATACCCTGGGAGCTTGCAAATCCACACAGTACTGAAAATTTAAACCAGCAAACATATCTCTGAAGATACAACCAAGACTTTAAAGTTCTGAAGCTGACAGAAATTTTAATAGAATTGGTTCTTTACGATCCATTTATGTTCAGGAACAAGGGCCCAGAATCTACTCTCTGCCCCAAACATACCTGGCTCTGTAGCTCTGAAGGCTCCCCTTCAGAAAGAAGACATACAGATGGCCAAAAGGTACATGAAAATTGCTCAACCTCACTAACTATTAGAGAAAGTGAAAGTGTTAGTTGCTCAGTCAAGTCTGACTCTTTGTGACCCCCATGGACTGTAGCTCGCTAGGCTCCTCTGTCCATGGGATTTTCTAAGCAAGAATACTGGAGTCAGTAGCATTTCCTTCTTCAGAAAGTGAAAAGTGAAAGTGAAGTCACTCAGTCGTATCCGACTCTTTGCAACCCCATGGACTGTAGCCTACCAGTCTTCTCCGTCCATGGGGTTTTCCAGGCAAGAATACTGGAGTGGGTTGCCATTTCCTTCTCCAGGGGATTTTCCCCACCCAGGGATAGAACCCAGGTCTCCTGCATTGCAGGCAGATGCTTTACCCTATGAGCCACCAAATATGGGATCAAACTAGTGTCTCCTGCATTGCAGGTGGATTCTTTACTGTCTGAGCTACCAGGGAAGTCCAACAATTAGAGATATGCAAATCAAAACTACAATGACATATCACTTCACACCAGTCAGAATGGCCATCATTAAAAAGTCAACAAATAAATGCTTGAGAAGTTGTGAAGAAAACGAACTTTCCTACACTGTTGGTAGAAATGTAAATTGGTGCAGCCTCTATGGAGAAGAGTATAGAGGTTGCTTTAAAAAAATAGAGCTAACACATGATTCTCCAATACCGCTCCTGGGCATACATCTGGAGAAAACCATGCTTCAAAAAGGTAGATACATGCACCCAAATATTCATTGCAGCACTACTTGCAATAATCAAGACATGGAAGCAAATGTCCATTGACAGAGTAATGGATGAAAAAGATGTAGTATACATACTTTATGAAATACTATTCAGTCAGAATGAAGTAATGCCATTTGCAGCAATTTGAATGAACCTAGAGATTATCATACTAAGTGAAATAAGCCAAAGACAAAGGTCATATGATAGTGCTTGTATGTGGAATCTTTTTTTTTAAGTTGGTACAAAAGTAAATGCAGCTTTACCTTATTCAACTTTGCCATTTAATATTGGAATACATTTTTAAATAAATGGTTTTGTTATACATCATTTTATTGTGCATTTCTCATTTTATTTTTTGTTGGTAATGACATTACTTGTTGTGTATTTTATATTTATTTATACAAAAAAGCAAATTTGAGTGATTTTCTTACTCAAGTTCAAAATGGGTCATAAAGCAGCAGAGGCAACTTGCAGCATCAACAGTACATTTGACCCAGGAATTGCTAATGAATGAACAGTGCAGTGGTGTTTCAAGAAGTTTTGCAAAGGAGATGAGTGCCTTGAAGATGAGGAGTGTAGTGGCTGACCATCGGAAGTTGACAACAACAAACTGAGAGCCATTATAGAAACCGATCCTCTTACAACTATATGAGAAGTCGCTAAAGAACTCAATGTGGACCATTGTATGGCTGTAAAGCATTTGAAGCAAATTGGAAAGGTGAAAAAGCTTGATAAATTGTACCTCATGAGCTGACTAGAAATTTTAAAAATTGTTATTTTTAGTGTGATCTTCTCTCATTCTCTGCAACAACTATGAACCATTTCTCACATTGTGATATGTAATGAAAAGCGGGTTTTATATAAAACTAGCAAAGACCAGCTCAGTGGTTGGACTGGGAAGAAGCTCCAAAATACTTCCCAAAGTCAAACTTGAACCAAGAAAAGATCATGGTCACTGTTTGATAGTCTGCTGCCCAGCTGATCCACTATAGCTTTCTGAATCTGAGTGACACAACTGGCATTCAGTATATTTTCCCTTTGTTGTTCAGTCACTCAGTCATGTCCGACTCTTTGTGACCCCATGGACTATACCAAGCCAGGCCTCCCTGTCCCTCACCATCTGCGGAAGTTTGCCCAAGTTAATATCCATTGCATTGGTGATGCCACCCAGCTATCTCATCCTCTGACGCTGTCTTCTCCTTCTGCCCTCAATCTTCCCCTGCATCAGAGACTTTTCCAAAGAATTGGCTGTTCACATCAGATGACCAAAATGCTGGAGCTTCAGCTTTAGCATCAGTCCTTCCAAAGAGTATCCAGGGTTAGTTTCCTTTAAGATTGACTGGTTTGATCTCCTTGTTGGACTTTTAGGAGTCTTCTCCAGCACCACAGTTCGAAGGCATCAATACTTTGGCATTTTGCCTTCTCTACTGTCCAGCTCTAACAACCATACATGACCATTGAAAAGATCATAGCCTTGATTATATAGACCTTTGTCGGCAGAGTGATATCTCTGCTTTTCAACACACCATCTAGGTTTGTCATAGCTTTCCAGCCAGGAAGTAATCATCTTATGATTTCATGGCTGCAAGTCATCATCCACAGTGATTTTAGAGCCCAAGAAGAGGAAATTTGTCACTCTTCTTTTTCTCTTCTAATTGCAAAGGAGAATGGAAGTGATACAATTCCACATCTTGAAAAAGGTTCACTTTACCATAATATTTACAAATAATACTGTGAGTGGTATATGTGATATGGAAGCAGATTGAAACTTTACAAAAGAGACTTTTTATTAATTCTTTGTGTGACTATTTAGGGTTTTTTTTTTTTTTTTGCATGTATATTGATACATAAGGCCATTCCTGTTCACTACAGATTATAGAACATTTTAGACATAGGTAGAGGGTTTAATTGGAGAAGGAAATGGCAACCCACTCCAGTGTTCTCGCCTGGAGAATCCCAGGGATGGCGGAGCTTGGTGGGCTGCCATCTATGGGGTCACACAGAGTCGGACATGACTGAAGTGACTTAGCAGCAGCAGAGGGTTTAATTTTAAAAGAAAAAAACCCACATTACTTCAAACACAAACCAAATACAATTTGAAATAACTTATGAAATAATTTGATTTAAAGGTAAACTACTGTTTTCCCTTGGTGCATTCCATAAATATTTTCAAAATAAACTTTTTGCAATAAAAACCCTTTCCTCTACTCCTTGGCATCACCATTACCCCAGCTGTACTGAGGAATATAACTTTCAATGCATTTTGAAGCACACATTTACCTGAATTGATGTACTCAATCCTTCCTTATACAGTACTGAACATCTGCTCTGTGCCAGGCATCATATTAGGCTTTGAGAAATATGACATTCATAACAAACCATTTTAATTTTTCATTACAAGATATGTCAAATACTTTCTAAGCAACACTTTGTTAGGCTATATTAAAACAGTAATTTTGCCAATAATAAATCTGAATTTATTTTGTAATAGTTTAAAACTTTTACAGGCCCTGCTCCCATCAGCTTGAAATAACAAATGCATCTAACACCCCATGCCCTTCTCGGGGTCAGGTTTTCTCAGCCCTACTCCAACTGCAGTTTTTTCTGGCACTACCTTTGACAAACTCTAACATGAGAGCGTCTACCCTCAGCTCTAACATGGACTTTTCACATCTGTTCTTGGACTTTCTGACTCAGCAGCAAGCACACAAATGCAATGGAAAGAATGAGGGAGTTAATATTCTATGGAGCACTTGTGAGTAAATGTTCTCCTCTTCCAGCCCATGTGTAATGGTTCTGCAGGAGAGCTCCTCAGAAGTTCACTATGTGGGGCCCGCTTAGTATTTAAGGTGCATTGGCTTTCCCTCCTTCTCTACTGCCCTCCTCCTTATCCTTCCCTCCTGATTCCTTGGGTAACTCCTCAAAATAAACAACTTCTATGCAAGCCCATGTCTCAGCCTCTGCTCAAGGTGGCACAGTGGTAATGAATCTGCATGCCAGTCCAGGAGACACAGGAGACATGGGTTCAATCCCTGGGTCGGGAAGATCCTCTGAAGGAGGAAATGGCAACCCACTCCAGTATTCTTATCTGGAGAAACCCATGGACAGAGGAGCCTGGTGGGCTACAGCCCATGTGGTCTCAAAAGAGTTGGACACGAGTTAGTAATTAAGCAATAACAACAATAACAAAGACTAGGACAGGAAGGTTTCACTAGTCACAAAATCTTTAGTGAGGCACATAGCTGCAAATCCAACATTCCTGAAAAATTTGTCCTCCCTTCAAGAAACAGTTCATGAATATATTCTTCTATTCACAACTTACTAATGAAACTGAAATTTCTTTCTTAATGTTAAAGGTTCTTCACAATCTACTTCCCCATCCCAGCCATCTCCACTCTCAATATGCAAGCTTACTCTCTCTTTTGTGCTCAGCTGGAATCCCTTTCTAGATGTCCTCTCACTACTAGTCAAGCATATCATGCATTGATTTGTGCTCTGAACCCTCAAGTTTGAAACCATGGTATTGTCTCAAAACCTCTTTTTGTTTTTCTTTTACTCTTTCCAATTACACTTTGAGGATAAAGGTGCTAGTTACATTCTATTTTTACATTTCACAGCACCTAGCAAAATGTGTACACAAAGTAGATCCTTAATAAATGTATACTGTTCATTGATTTTCCTTCCAGAATACTTGACAGGACATTACATGTTTTCCAATATCAGCTGGGCAAGAAAGATAGCCTAGGACTTCAACAAAGTCAGACTCATTACTCTCAGCTTTTGAGAAAGATCAAGGATATGACTAAATCTGACAAACATTAGCATGCACAAATGCATGTACTCACACAAAAAAATAAGTAACTACTATCCTTATTTAACTTATATGCAGAGTACATCATGAGAAATGCTGGGCTGGAAGAAGCACAAGCTAGACTCAAGACTGCCAGGAGAAATATCAATAATCTCAGATATGAAGATGACATCACACTTATGGCAGAAAGTGAAGAGGAGCTAAAAAGCCTCTTGATGAAAGTGAAAGAGGAGAGTGAAAAAGTTGGCTTAAAGCTCAACATTCAGAAAACGAAGATCATGGCATCTGGTCCCATCACTTCATGGGAAATAGATGGGGAAACAGTGGAAACAGTGTCAGACTTCATTTTGGGGGGCTCCAAAATCACTGCAGATGGTGACTGCAGCCATGAAATTAAAAGATGCTTACTCCTTGGAAGAAAAGTTATGACAAACCTAGATTGCATATTCAAAAGCAGAGACATTACTTTGCCAACAAAGGTACATCTAGTCAAGGCTATGGTTTTTCCAGTAGTCATGTATGGATGTGAGAGTTGGACTGTGAAGAAAGCTAAGCACCGAAGAATTGATGCTTTTGAACTATGGTGTTGGAGAAGACTCTTGAGAGTCCCTTGGACTGCAAGGAGATCCAACCAGTCCATTTGAAGGAGATCAGCCCTGGGATTTCTTTGGAAGGAGTGATGCTAAAGCTGAAGCTCCAGTACTTCGGACACCTCATGCGAAGAGTTGACTCACTGGAAAAGACTCTGATGCTGGGAGGGATTGGGGGCAGGAGGAGAAGGGGACGACCCAGGATGAGATGGCTGGATGGCATCACAGATTCGATGGACATGAGTCTGAGTGAACTCCAGGAGATGGTGATGGACAGGGAGGCCTGGTGTGCTGCGATTCATGGGGTCGCAGAGAGTCGGACACAAACGAGCGATTGAACTGAACTGATCCTTCTTCTTCAGGGTAATATGTCTTTTTTTTTTCTTTCTAAAAGAAGTGTAAATCATTGTCAGTAACTTAAATTTTTAGGGAAATACAATTTTTTTAACTTTCTTGGGGAGTTTAGAAAACAGAAAACTCAATCTATAAGGAACCACTACCCTCAGTTACACTGGGCTCTAGTCATAGCACTGTTATTGAACCCCTTTCCTATTGTAGATAGAAATTAGTAGTATATAATACAGTTTGAGGATGACACTTTCTAAAGAGCTCAATGTTCCTGACAAGCGCTAACAGCAGCAAGATGTGTTTGCTTGCTGTCATCTATAGTCACTGCCTTAGTTCAAGCCCTTAGGATTCCTCTTCTGGATTAATAATATTTTCCCAGGACAGTCCACTGAATAAAAGTGAGTCTTTTTATTATGACCTCTAAAGTCCTTCCTGGTTTGATCTCTGAATATGTCTTCAATTGGATCTCTCACATGCTTCTACCTCTCCCAAATCTAAATTCCTATCATTCAGAATTAATTGCAGTTTTCTTTTAACTCTGCCTTTGAACATTCTGCTTTGTTTTTTTGAAATGCACTGACCTTTCTTTGTTTGATTAACTCATTTTTGATGCTTTACACTCAGCTCAGTCACCATTTCCATCAAGGAGAAACCCCTGATGCTTCCACCTCAGTTTAAGAATTTATTGATGTATGTCCATCATAATAATTCAAAGTATTACACTGAATTGTATTTAGCTGATTTTCTATGTCTAAGTTCAATTAGCCTAAAAGTTTCCTAAGGGCATAAGCTACTTTATATTTGCATTGGTTTCCTCAACATATAATAAGCCATCAATAAATTTTCAAAGAATAAATAATTTAACTTACTGGATATTTAATTTATTGGATAATATTTCTAAAGGATATTGAGGTAAAAGCAAAATCTGAGGGGAAAAGGGGGACTAAAATGAAATGAGAAAAAATTAAAGCAACAATGCAGAACTGAGGTAGTCACACGAATCCATCACTGGTGATCCCCAAAATCCAAGATGGTCTAGGGAAGGACAAAAGACCTCAGATTAGAGAAATTTAGGGAAAGAGCTATGTACAAGTATTTTTTGCTATAGAAGATTCACAGACTGAAATTTCTCACACTGGTAAGCACCTCACACATACTAACTGACTAAATAATAACTAAATTTGGGTTTTTGAGCTAATCTATTAGCTGTTGTTTGGTTGCTGAGTTGTATCTTACTCTTTTGCAACCCCTTGGACTCTAGCACACCATGCTCCCCTGTCCATGGGATTTCCCAGACAAAAATTCTCGAGTGGGTTGCCATTTCCTTCTCCAGGTGATCTTCTTGACCCAGGGATCAAACTCTCTCATTGGCAGGTGAATTCTTTACTGCTGAACCACTAGGGAAGCCCATATATATATATATATATATTAGTGTATATATGAATATACTATATTATATGCTGGAGACCCAGACAAATCAGTGGTATGGTCTGAAAGCCTGAGCACAAGGGCAAGCAGAAGATCAATTTCCCAGCTCAAAGATTTAGAGAGAAAATTCAATCTTTCTTTGCCTTCTTGTTCTATTGAGACCAAATGGATTGGATGTTGTACACCAATGGAAGGGCCTAACAGAAGCAGAAGAGATTAAGAGCTGGCAAGACTACACAGAAGAACTATACAAAAAGGTCTTAATGATCAGGATAATCACGATGGAGTGCTCATCTAGAGCCAGACATCCTGGAGTGTGAAGTCCAGTGGGCCTTAGGAAGCATTACTATGAACAAAGATAGTGAGGGTGATAAAATTCCAACTGAGCTTTTTAAAATCCTAAAAGATTATGCAGTTAAAGTGCTGCACTCAATATGTCAGCAAATTTGGAAAACTCAGCAATGGCCACAGGACTGGAAAGGGTCAGTTTTTGTTCCAGTTTCAAAGAAAGGCAATGCCAAAGAATGTTCAAACTACCATATAGTTGCATTCATTTCACAAGCTAGCAAAGTAATGCTCAAAATCTTTCAAGATAGGCTTCAACAGTAAGCAAACTGAGAACACCCAGATGTACAAGCTGGATTTTGGAAAAGCAGAAGAACCAACGATCAAATTCCAACATCTGTTGCATCATAGAAAAAGCAAGGAAATTCCAGAAAAACATCTGATTCATTGACTATGCTAAAGCCTTTGACTGTGAAGATCACAGCAAATTGTGTAAAATTATTAGAGATGGGAATATCAGACTACCTACCTATCTCCTGAGAAACCTGTATACAGGTCAAGAAGCAAGTTAGTTAGAACTGGACATGGAACATGGGACTGGTTCAAAATTGGAAAAAAGTGTATGTCAAGGCTGTATACTGTCGCCTTGTTTATTTAACTTATACACAGAGTACATCATGGGAAATGCCAGGCTGAATGAATCCCAAACTGGAATCAAGATTGCCAGGAGAAATAACAGCAACCTCAGCTATGCAGATAATACCACTCTAATGGCAGAAGGTGAAGAGTAACTAAAGAGCCTCTTGATGAAGGTGAAAGAGGAGAGACAAAAAGCTGGCTTAAAACTTAATATTCAAAAACCAAAGATCATGGTATCCAATCCCATCACTTCATGGCAAATAGAAGGTGAAAAAGTGGAAGTAGTAACAGATTTTATTTTCTTGGGCTACAAGATCACAGTGGAAGGTGACTGTAGTCATGAAATTAAAAGCCGCTTGCTTCTTGGGAAAGAAAAAGCTATGAAAAACCTAGGCAGTGTATAAAAAGCAAAGGCATCACTTTTCTGACATAGGTCTGTAGAGTCAAATCTATGGTTTCTCCAGTAGTCATGTATCGATGTGAGAGTTGGACCATAAAGAAGACAATGCCGAATAATTGATGCTTTCAAACTGTGGTGTTGGAGAAGACTCTTGAGAGTCCCTTGGACTGCAAGAAGATCAAACCAGTCAATCCTAAAGGAAATCAACCCTGAGTATTCATTGGAAGGACTGATAAAGCTCCACTACTTTGGTCACCTGATGCAAAGAGCCAACTCATTGGAAAAGACCTGATGCTGGGAAAGATTAAGGGCAGGAGGAGAAGGGGACAACAGAGGATAAGATGGCATCACTGACTCAATGGACATGAGTTTCAGCAAATTCTGGGAGATAGGGCAGGACAAGGAAGCCTGGTGTACTGCAGTCCATGGGGTCTCAGAGACAGACACAGCTTAGTGACTGACAACAACACCAGCTTTGGGGAGGGCCATCTACTTTACTCAGACCATCAATTCAACTCTAATCTCTCCCAGAAATACCCTCCCAGACACACCCAGAAATAATGTTTAGCTATTTATATGGGCTTCCCTTGGCCCTATCAATTTGACAAATAGCACAGCAGCTGTTGTTCCAGTAGCAGCAATAGTTGTTGCTTTCATTTTAGTAGCAATAAAAATCATCTTATCTGAAGAAAAGATATCCTTGATTCTTTGAGTGTCAGTAGCGGAACTCTTCTACTAAGTTTCTACTATGCACTTTCACCATGGGGTCTGGACAATTTCCTCCTTTCTCAAATTTGCTGCTCTTGACAGTCTGAGAGATCTCAAGCATACCAAGTTGTTCTAGTATAAATTAAATGAGAGAGAGCATCATGGCTACTTTGAGGTCTTCATCACCATATTCAACTAAGATGCTTGAGTAAGCCTTTTCTCCGTTAGAAGCATTCCGGTAATTGAGCATCTTCTCACGCCTTTATTTCGTGACCATTATAAGACCACCAGAAAAAGAAACAGAAAAAAGGCACAGTAGATTGGATGTTGAACTTTTTTTTTATTATTATACCATGTTTTAAATTCTCTCTCATCCTGCCTGCCAGCAGCTCCAGACATTTTTAAATCTCTGAGACTGGTGAGAGTATTCTCTAAAGTGCCTGAATAACAAATTATTTTTAACAGAATCTCCCATGTCTTTCCAAGAAGAGCTTGTGACTCAGAAACCACCGTCTCTCCTGCTGATGGCCACCCCTGTCTCATCTCAGGATAAACAGACCACTGTAGTGTTGATAACCACTCCATTTATAGTGGGGCTGCCAAATTAAAGAGATCCACGCTTGATGTTTGTCCTAATTAGCTATCACTAACACACATGAGATTTGTGGGTTTGTTTGTTTGTTTTAGTTTGATGTGCTACAAGAGTTTACACATAAAGTAAACACTCTTGTGCTGCCAGAATGTTTTTTTGCAAGCCACCTTTAATTCACGTTTGAAGCAAAGTGCAATATTCAAATATCTGTCTGATGGCAAAATTCATTAAAACCCATAGGACTCTAATGATAAGCCAGTACTTTCTGCTTGACATCAAGATAATACATGCAGAACCTTCTCAAAGAGTCAGCTGGAAACATACCTTATCAACAAGCAGGGTCCAAATTATGAATCAACTCATAGAGTATACATACACTCACTGTCATATTGGAAGAGCCAAGAAACAACAAACAAACTGCCTGTAGTAGCATCCATTTAATGATTTAAAAGAAAACAATGGATTTCTTTGATAATCTATCTTTGCATCCAGAAAATTTAAAAAATATGAGCTGAATAAATTTTATCTTCAAATTTATATTTTCCATTTTAGCATAATACTTCAGTAAACAGAAATATTTTAAAATAAATACAAAAAGGAATAGCTTGACAAAGATTAATTTGAATGTAGTACATATATTCACACAGAGAGGAAACTTTATGGAATTACCCTCACTGCTATACAAATTAAAGCCCAAAATAGGACAACATATTATCACAGACCTATACTTATTACTCTATATAATTCGTAACATAGCAGCTTTCAGGAAAATTACATGTTTCCATAAAAAGCCATCCCATAGTCTTTGGTTTTTGAAGCTGTGTGCTCCTAAACCTAGGAATTTGGAGTTTTAGAATGTCACACCTGTACAATCGGATAATGTTCTTCATGCTATTGTCCAATCAATTCTTATCTTCTTATTCCAAAAATCCATTTATAGCAATAATAGCAACATATTTTTTACTTCATTAAGTATAATTATGATTATAATAACAATGGCAAAAATGTATACACTTTTTTCTCAGAGGCTCATTGAGACATTTAGAGATGTATGTACTGTTGCATTATCTTTGTGAAATAAGTTGAAGCAGATTATACACAGTTTTTCTAGTTTTCACCTAGAAAAATGAGGGCAAAATACTTTTCCTAAGGTTGACCTTGGCATGATTATATCATAGGTTTTTATTTATCCACTAAACACTTGACATTTCACTATCTGTTCCCTTTTTTGAATAGCAATCAAACAATATTTTATTCATATAATATCTGTACTTCTATGATTCTTACCAGTATTCCAAAATATATTCTTAAATTAAAATGAGCTTTTCTCACCCTACATCTACTAGTGTAACCACTTTATAAGACCCAATACTTTTACTTATCACTTCTTTCCAAGCCATAGCAATTCAGTTTGAGAGGTTTTCTGAGATGTCTTTGATACAGAAGAGCCATTGGAAAAAGAAGCTTAGAAAAAAACAAGAGATTCTATTTCTAACACTGAAGTGTAGAAATAAACACAGTAAGGCACTGGTGAAGGTAACATACCATTGTTATCACAATGAGATATGATATTTGAATTAAGTTGAAAGGAAGGCATTTCTAATCATACAGCTAAATGGCAGGTGACAATTTGAACTGCTTGATGTAGTTTACAGGTTTAAAGGCAGTGCCTTTATCTGATTTCTTCTCCGCATCCTTTGATAACCTCTTAAATGGAGTGCTGAGAAAGGCAACCTTCAAAAGTGATTGGACACATAGGAGGCTTAACTTTTCCTAATGACCTTTTAATGCAAAGCAAAAGGTCAATAGTGTTACTCACACTGAGTTTGACAAAGAATGTGGACTAAGTCTAAATGACAAAAGCTTGTTGTTGGAGGTCACTTCTCAATGGACTTTCCTGACATTAATGCTTGTTATAATCCAGGCAACTAGTTTTCAAGTTGCTGTTCTCACTTCAAAGCCCTGCTTATTATAGATAACATATTTGTCAAAGACATAGGTCACTGCTTACTCAGTTACTTGAATAGTCTGTAGAAATAAACCTTCAAAGGTTACTCATCCCGTCACAAGAAACATATTCTGGTACACTTTCTTTAAACTAGCTTGAAATATTTTTTTTAATATATTATTTATTTAATTGAAACATGTATAATATCATATGTAAACTAGCTTGAAATTTTAAGCCATGTCTCTAGAACATACTGGAGAAGACAATGGCAACCCACTCCAGTACTCTTGCCTGGAAAATCCCATGGACGGAGGAGCCTGGTAGGCTACAGTCCATGCGGTGGCGAAGAGTCAGACACGACTGAGAGACTTCACTTTCACGTTTCACTTTCATGCATTGGAGAAGGAAATGGCAACCCACTCCAGTGTTCTTGCCTGGAGAATCCCAGGGATGGAGGAGCCTGATGGGCTGCCGTCTAAGGAGTCGCACTGAGTCAGACCCAACTGACACAACTTAGCAGCAGCAGCAGCTAGAAGATACATGTAAAGAGTTTAGGTCTTTGGCATTCCTAGATGTGTCAGTAATGTTATTACTGTGGGTATGTTCTCAGGGTCTTCTTGGTTTATATGCATTTTCAGAAAGTGTGGTAGAGTGGAATGTGAACTGAATTCACTCAGCTGACCAGAGTTGCAGTATCCACTCTGACAGTCACCACTTTTTAATTGGTATTGTTTAAAAAGCTGCTTTTAAGGGCTGCCTAAAATTTATATGAGAGTCTAGTGGACAAGAGTCCTGTTTGGGTCTCAGTTTTCTAATTTACACATTTGGGATTTGTATAAATGATCTGTAATAGTACCTATGCAGATATTGCACTTCACACATGGTTGTCCCTTGTCACTTTTAGTTGAACTGTGTACCATCTTGAACATTTAGTAGCCCCATTTATTCATATTAGATTGAATACTCTCATCTCTACCACTCCTTCAATTTTGGAAAACATGTTTTCATAGCACTTTGGACAATCTAAACATGTTCACTGGCCATATCCAACCAGGATATGTTTCTTTCTCATAAGGGACACAGAAGAAAGAACTGTCCCATAACTTCAAATTCAAAGAATCAGATGATATTAGACTAGGAGAATCCTTAAACAGTCATATACTTTAACTGTGTTACTCATTAAACATTCAAATTGGTTTTCTCCTGCCAAAAGGTTTGCTAGACCTGTACCGTCTGGTGAGTCACTAGCCACATGTAGATGCATGAACTTAAATTAATGAAAAAGTTAAAAGTAAACATCCAATTTTTCCGTTGTTGGTCACATTTCACATGCTCATAAGCTGGCACATGGAGCTAGTGGATTCTCCATTGAACAGCAGAGGTACAGAGCTTTCCCACTACCACAACAAATTCTATCAGGCATTGCCAGTGTAAACAAGCTCCAACACTATCATTACAGAAAACTCAGTACCTCCCAAGAGTGTCTGTGATGCTTTTTAAATACTACTTTTTAAGGAATTTTTTTCCGTATATGTAATCAAACTTCTACCCATTTGTACTAGCTCCATTCCTTAAAATGTACCTACAAATTACGTGTTCTTCTACATGGTTCCCTTTCAGTTTTTTCAAGAAATTTGTCATGAGCCTCCTCTTCTTTATTTGTTCTCTTATATAACTATCTCCTGTATTTTATTAGATACATAACAGAATTTGGTAACTTTGCCTTAAAAATTCTGAAGTCACAAATTTTATTCTGAGTCACAAGTTTACAAACCTAGGTCACAGGTATATATATGCATAAATATTTTACATAAAAAGAAATAGTTATGTATCCTCCAAATTCTCCATTTTCATCCTGATTTCTAGGCATAGAATTGACAGTCAGTAAATATTGGTTGAATAAATAAAATAATAAATTTAACCAGGGAATGTTGCTCTTAATGTATTAATGGCTTGCTCTTGAAGTGTAATCTTCTCCATGTAGTAAATTAAAAATTCTTTTGATTATAAAATAATAATATTCAATGTAGGTAACCTTGAATATGCAAAAGAAAAAATAATCAAGATGCTGCCACTATAATTACTATTAATCTTTTTGTTGCCATGGTTTCTTTGAACAAATTTAGAGTATATGTTCATATTTATAAACTTATATTTTTCAACTGATAGATCATGAGAATTGTTCCATGCCACTGAGGAGACTTCAAATAGCTTTTATTTTTTTTAGCTATATTGTATTAAATTATTTTATATTACTTCATTTTGGATTAGTAAATATTTACTTGAATTTATGGACTGCATTGTTTCCCTTCCAAATACATATCTTGAATCCCCAACCACCAGTACCTCAGATTGTGACTGTATTTGGAGATTGGGTCTTTAAAAAGATAGTTAAGTTAAAATGGGATCCTTAGCATGAACCCCAATTCAACACAACTTGATAATCTTATAAAAGGTAAAGAATAGGATACAGACAAGAAGGGACAGTGGGATGACCACGTGAGGACACAGCCAGAACAGGATCTGCAAATCTGCACGTCAGGGAGCAAGAGGCCTTCAGAAGAAACCAAAGTGCTGACACCTTAATCTTGGACATCTAGCTTCCAGAATTGTGAGAATATGTATTTTTGTTTCTTAAATCACTCAGTCTGTGTTATTTTCTTATGGTAGCCTTAGTAAACTAATTGGAGAAGGCAATGGCACCCCACTCTAGTACTCTTGCCTGGAAAATCCCATGGACGGCGGAGCCTGGTAGGCTGCAGTCCATGGGGTCACTGAGGGTCGGACACAACTGAGTGACTTCACTTTCACTTTTCACTTTCATGCATTGGAGAAGGAAAGGGCAACCCACTCCAGTGTTCTGGCCTGGAGAATCCCAGGGACGAGGCACAGAGCCGGACATGACTGAAGCAACTTAGCAGCAGCAGCAATAAACTAATATGCATTATTTCCAATTTTTAATTTTCATAAGCAAAGCTATGTTTCAAAAGTATCTTTGAACCAAAAATTATTTTTAAAATTTTATGGAAAAGGCTTTGATATATATTTTTAAATTTTCTCATTAAAAGTTATACATTGAAACATGCACATTTTTTGCCAACTCAATAAACAAAGAAAAAAATCACATCCTGTGTTTAACTTAAAAATTCAAGTGAAATGGAACTTTTTTTTCGAATAGTTATCAGCCATTGTTTTTGTGGTAGTGTGATGTACAAACTTAATAGTCTTAATATAAATGTAAATATATACTGATTAGGTTTTCAAGTATTTGAGCATATATTTTTATATATGGTATATGTTCTCTGCCCTTGCTTTATTCAGCCAACATTATTTTGATATTTGTTTGCCTCGTACAGTTAGTGACATGGTGTAACATTATTCTGTACATCTCAATTACTTACCTATTCTCTTCTCAATGGGTTTTTAGGTTTTTCTTTTTATTATCAACATAATTGCTATGAGCATATTTGTATCTTTGTACATTGGAAACAATTCTGCTATGATTTATGTTAATAAGTGAAGTTACTGATTTTACTAGTTGAAAGGAACAGTGTAATATAATAGTTAAGAGGATGAACTCTGAAGCCAGACTACCTAGATTCAAGGCTGCTGGAACCAGTAATGGGTTTTTTGATGCTGACCAAGTTACCCAAATTCTCTATATCAATTCCCTTATATAGAAAGTGATTAAAATTACAGTATGTACCTGACAGTTATAAGGATAAAATGAAATAATATTGGTAAACTTAGGAAAATAAATGGGACATAGTAAACATTCCACAATGTTCATTATATTTCCAATAATATAATAATAAATTATTTTCCAAAGCAGTCATTTGAATTGGTACTTCGGCTAGTGTCACATGAGTTTGTGCACTTGATTTTGTGGAACTTTAGTCCACGATAAATAGCTATAATTTTCACTGCCAATGTTATATATTATTCCAATGTATTCATTAATCTCAGTTTAGTCATTCTCCTTTCAAAAAACTTTTAGATAGTTCTCAATCTAATGTTGCTATTACAAACATCACTATTAGCAATGTTTTTGTATTTTGGTGTCTGTTGGCAAATGTTTCCCCCAGGTTTATGCAAAATATATATGTTATCTCAAAGATAAGAACATTCACAATATTTGAGAGGGAATCAATTACAGAGCCCTAGATAATGTATCTATGTCTAAGGTTTAAACTCTTAATCTCCAATTGTCAAATATTTCTAGAATTTTTTTCCCACAAGCAGTCCTAACATATAAACTCTTCCCAAGATCTAAAAGGTGATCAATCTTTTCTACTCAGAAGGGATTCAGTTGTAGTTGTATTTTTGAAAAGAAATGGAGAGTTTGAAAGATCTTCAGAAATGGAGTAATAAGTGCCACAGCATACTCAGAGAATATACATCATATGCAAATAAATACATTGACTACCCTCAGGATTTCAGAGTTCTATCTGCCCTCTGCCAGTCATAGTTTCTCACTGTTGGACAGTGGCAGGAATATCACAGAATAAAGGAAATATTCCAAGGTTATTTCAGAATGTGTAGGCGAGGCACATGCAGTAACAGAGACTGAGAAAAAAACACTATTTTCTGCCTTCTCTTTCTGCTGAGATGGCACCAATCATCCTGATTTCTTGCCCTCTTATTTAGTCACTTCTTCAGTATTCATCTCTAATAAATAGAAGGACAAAACCATAACATAAAATGTGACAAGAAGCTACATTAAAAAGTAGTCTGTGTTCTCATCACAGAACCACTGTCAAGTGCCTTAATTCACATTTGGCTCCATCATCTTATTTGCTTTTCTTCAGGCTGGAATTCATCCTTCCATCTGCAATGACCAGAGTCATTGGTTTCTTCCACCATGTCAGCTGCAAGGTGGGAAAAACATTAATAAGTATAAATGACATTTTAAGCAAACACTAATCCCAGAAAAACAAGATCGTAGGAGTCTCCACTGGATGAGTCTATAGTATGTCTTTCAAATTAATTTAGATCTAGAGTTCTAGATATTGAAATAAAGATAGAATGAAAATGTCCAACATTGTGTTTTTGCAAATATGATGAAAGAGGCACACAAAGTTACTGCTGGTTTACAAAATACTTGAGTGGAGTGTGAAAAATAACTCATAGTTATCATGCTAAAAGTTATTTTAAAGGAGAAGCATCATGGTTCATGTTAATATGGCTGAAGCAATATAGAAAAGTAGAACAGGCACTGAAACTCAAGTCAGAAAGCATGACTAGTCTTTCAAAGTCTGTATTACTTTGTGCAAGCCACTAAATTCTGTGATTTTTATTTTCTTAATTTGGTCATAATAAACATGGAACACTATAGTTTGTTGTTGTTCAGTCACTCAGTCCTGTCTAACTTTTTTCAACCTCATAGACTACAGCACACCAGGCTTCCTTGTCCATCACCATCTCCCAGAGCTTGCCCAAACTCATGTCCATTGAGTCAGTGAAGCTATCCAACCATCTCAGCCTCTTCTCTTCCCGCCTTCAATCTTTCCCAGCATCAGGGGCTTTTCTAATGAGTCAGTTCTTCACATCAGGTGACCAAAGTATTGGAGCTTCAGCTTCAGCATCAATCCTTCCAATGAATATTCAGAACTGATTTCCTTTAGAATTGGCTGGTTTGATTTCTTTGCAATCCAAGGGACTCTCAAGAGTCTTCTTCAAAATCATCAATTCTTTGGTGCTCAGCCTTCATTATGGTCCAACTCTCACATCCATACACAACTACTGGAAACACCATAACTTTGACTAGACAGACCTTTGTTGGCAAAGTAATGTCTCTGCTTTTTAATATGTTGTCTAGCTTGGTCATAGCTTTTCTTCCAAGGAGCAAGAGCCTTTTAATTTCATGGCTGCTGTCACCATTTGCAGTGATTTTGGAGCCCAAGAAAATAAAGTCTGTCACTGAATAACTGAATAATTTTCTCCTTGACACATCAGTTCAGTTCAGTTCAGTTGCTCAGTCATGTCCAACTCTTTGTGACCCCATGGACTACAGCACGCCAGGCCTCCCTGTCCATCACCAACTCCCAGAGTTTACTCAAACTCCTGTCCATTGAGTTGGTGATGCCATCCAACCATGTCATCCTCTGTTGCCCCCTTCTCCTCCTGCTTTCAATCTTCGCCAGCATCGGGATCTTTTCCAATGAGTCAGTTCTTTGCATCAGGTGGCTAAAGTATTGGAGTTTCAGCTTCAGCATCAGTCCTTCCAGTGAATATTCAGGACTGATTTCCTTTAGGATGGACTGGTTGGATCTCCTTGCAGTCCAAGGGACTTTCAAAAGTCTTCTCCAACACTACAGTTCAAAAGCATCAATTCTTCAGTGCTTAGCTTTCTTTATAGTCCAACTCTCACATCCATACATGACTACTGGAAAAACCATAGCTTTGACTAGATGGACCTTTGTTGGCAAAGTAATGTCTCTACTTTTTAATATGCTATCTAGGTTGGTCATAACTTTTCTTCCAAGGACAAGTGTCTTGATTTCATGGCTGCAGTCACCATCTGCAGTGATTTTGGAACATGGAGGAGGAGCAAACAGAAGTCTGAAGTTTTCCTCTCCCTGTTAACCAGACCTACCTTGATTTGTTTCATATACTGGATTAGACAGCCACTGAGGTGCTTTGCATGATCTCTAAATCACTTTAGAAAACTACAACCATTGTTCTCAACTCTGGCTGCAAATTAGAATCTTCTTGGAAACTAAAACAATCAGTACCCAGAATACATTCTCGGAACTTGTGACTTAATTGGCTGTGGTGGGGCCATGCCAGTAATAATATTTAAAAGCTCCCCAGGAGATGTTCTGCAACCAGGGTCAAGAAACTCCACTCTCAGGGTTTATGAATACATGACTGGATTGGGACTCCTGATTTGTCCATTTACATTAGTCCACATGCCAAACACCAAAAACCATTCAGTCGGCAAGAAATTAGGCAGCAGACTTGAAAGAAACTGAATAAATATTTCCTTTTTATTAATCTCTCTGGCTAGACTTTTCATGGAGATAGACTGTTAAGAGTCTGAGCAGCAGCAGCTGGTGTATTCCTAGGCCACTGAGATGTTGACCAAAGGACTGTTTGCAAAAAGTTAGACAAGGATGAACAGATTCAGTGAACTTCAGTGTACTTATAAGAAACTTGGTAAGCCTTTCAGAAAACTACCAGACTTCCTAAATAAATATCCTAGGGCAGGGTTTCAGCAATAACCAAGTCAACCTTTCCTACTGTGTGGGTGAGGTAGCAAGAATCCATGAATTAGTGGCAATTTCATTCTCATTCAGTATTCACCTAATCTATCCCTGGTTCAACGGTTGTGGCCACTCAGCTGACACCTGTTGATTCATTCCAGCTCCAAACTCTATGACCTAGAAAATCTGTCATTTTTACATACATAGCAACTCTGTAGCCTACTCATTAGTGCTACAACATCTTCCGAAGACCTGGAATCATTCTACATTTCACTTTTTATTGAAATAATTTTTTTACAAAATTCACATCAGAGAGCTGCATTAATTTCATTTTTACTCCAAAAATAGAAATGCTTGTTAATCTATTTTAAACACAAGTAAGAAAAATTATTAAACTTTGTTTATAATATGAATGTACCTATTATGAACATTGTTGATGTTGTTTTTGTGAACATAAGCTCAGCTAAATGAAAAGTTGACTTTTATTACAATATGGAAGCATATTGATAAATGATAAGTGGGGATAAAATTTTATGATTATTAATACATATGACAATGCATTAATTATTCATAACCTTATGTATATGGTCTGAAAAATTACATAATAAAAGTAGATTATATCTAGAGATAGCTAACTACTTATAAATGGAGATGAGTATGAAAGTGGCATATGAAATCATTAAAAATGAATAGCCTATGAGTGAATAGCCTATAATTCTGAATTATACCAAAACCAGTGCATGCATCCTTATTTTAAATCAAGATATACCTTGGGCAAGGGGAGGATTGGTGTAGGTTAAAGGCTGCTAAGTACAATGTCAATTTTTACTTAACATGTGAATGCTTAAATTTTAGAGTAACGCATTGAGAGTAGAGGAAAAAATGGTCTCTCCTGTCTATGTGAGAATGTAAAAGCTTCCCAGGTAGCTCAGCTGTTAAAGAACCCACCTCTAATGCAGGAGACCCCAGTTCAATTCTGGGGTCAGGAAGTTCCCCTGGAAAAGGGATATGCTACCCACTCCAGTATTCTTGGACTTCCATGGGATTCAGATCATAAAGAATCCACCTGCAACACAGGAGACCTGGGTTCGATCTCTGGGTTGAGAAGATCACCTGGAGAAAGGCATAGCAACCCAGTCCAGTATTCTTGCTTGGAGAATCCCCATGGACAGAGAAGTCTGGCAGGCTAAAGTTCACGGAGTCACGGAGTCAGACATGAATGAGTGACTAACCACAGCGCTACAAAAGACAGAAAAGAAAACATTAAGATGCAATAAGTAAATAAAAGTAATAATAGAGATATCATTTTTTTAAAAAACTGTCAGTCACTAATCCATATAATAGATGTTTTATATACTTGCCAAATTCAGACTTAAATTGAAGAAAGGGAAAACCATGCCATTTCCATCCTTTTTTTTTTTTTGCCCATCTTTGCATGAAATGTTCCCTTGCTATATCTAATTTTCTTGAAGACATCTCTAGTCTTTCCCATTCTATTGTTTTCCTTATTTCTTTGCACTGATCACTGAGAAAGGCTTTTTTTTATCTCTCCTGGTTATTCTTTGGAACTCTGCATTCAAATGGGTGTATCTTTCCTTTTCTTTGCTTTTTGCTTTCTTTGCTTTTTGCTTCTCTTCTCTTCACAGCTATTTTTAAGGCCTCCTCAGAAAGCCATTTTGCTTTTTTTGCATTTCTTTGTCTTGAGGATGGTCTTGCTCCCTGTCTTTGTACAGTGTCATGAACCTCCATCCATAGTTCATCAGGCACTCTGTCTATTAGATCTAGTTCCTTTAATCTATTTCTCACTTCCACTGTATAATCATAAGGGATTTGATTTAGGTCATACCTGATTGGTCTAGTGGTTTTTCCTACCCTCTTCAATTTAAGTCTGAATTTGGCAATGAAGAGTTCATGATCTGAGCCACACTCAGCTCCCGGTCTTGTTTTTGCTAACTGTATAGAGCTTCTCCATCTTCGGCTGCAAAGAATATAATCAATCATATTCTGGTGCTGACCATCTGGTGATGTCCATGTTAGAGTCTTCCCTTGTGTTGTTTGCTAAGACCAGTGTGTTCTCTTTGCAAAACTCTAATAGCCTTTCCTTCATTCTCTACTCCAAGGCCAAATTTGCCTGTTACTCCAGGTGTTTCTTGACTTCCTACTTTTGCATTCCAGTCCCCTATAATGAAAAGGATATCTTTTTTGGGTGTTAGTTCTAAAAGGTTTTGTAGATCTTCATAGAACTGTTCAACTTCAGCTTCTTCAGCATTACTGTTGAGGCATAGACTTGGATTACCATGATATTGAATGGTTTGTCTTGGAAAACAACAGAGATCATTCTGTCGTTTTTGAGATTGCATTCAAGTACTGCATTTTCGACTCTTGTTGATTATGATGGCTACTCCATTTCTTCAAAGGGATTCTTGCCCACAATTTTAGATATAATGATCATCTGAGTTAAATTAACCCATTCCAGTCTATTTTAGTTCACTGATGCTTAAATTTCAATGTTTACAATCTCTTGTTTGACCACTTCCAATTTACCTTGATTCATGGACCTAAATTCCAGGTTTCTATGCAATATTGCTCTTTATAGTATTGGACTTTGCTTCTATCACCAGCCCCTCCCACAACTGGATGTTGTTTTCGCTTTGGTTCTTTCTCTTCATTCTTTCTGGAGATATTTCTACACTCTCTTCTTAGCCATAATGAATTACTTGTAGTTCCTCAAACGTACCCATATCTGTAATATCTTTTTATTAGTATATCTTTATCCCCCTAGGGATATCCCCCACCCCCCTAGGAATTTCTCCTCAAATCTTTGCTTTATCACTCTCCTGCTTTCCTTTTCTGCTTTGTTTACTCCCATTCATTCTTCAAGCCACAGTTCAGGCATTAGTTCCTCTGAAAATCCTTTCTGAGGCTCTACCTTTTGTTTAGTCTTAACTCTGCCATAAAGTTTACCATCATATTCCAGTATTATATTGATGGATCTAGTTCTATCTCTATCCCTCTAAATCACTAAGTTATACTGAACCAAGAAAGTGCATATTTAAAATCACAGGCATCTGTCAAGGAGGTTATCTTGGGGTCCAATGTGTTATGCAGACACTGAAGGTGACAAGATCTGGATGAACAAAGGAAAAAGTGAATGAATGTCCAAATAGAATTCATACCTTTGAATATATGTTTTTTAGACACTATTATATGGGGCTTCTCTGGTGTCTCAGATGGTAAAGAATCCACCCATAATATGGGAGACATAAGAGATGTGGGTTCATCCCTGGGTTGGAAAAATCTCCTGGAGGAAGGCACGGTAACCCACTCCAGTATTCTTGCCTGGAGAATCCCCTACACAGAGGAGCCTGGCAGATCTACAGTCCATGGGGTCATATCCAAGAGTTGGGTATGACTGAGCAACTAAGCGCACAGTTTATTTTCTAGATACCATACTGAGGTTTGGTACCGCTGCCACCCCTACTTGCTCTAGCAATTTTTGTCACATTGCAAATGCCTGATATCATCTTCACACAAAACTAAATGAATCACTTCATTCAATTGTAGGTAAAATTAAACAAAAACAGTCTGATCACTTGCTTGTTTAAAAAATCAAATTATTTTACTTATTTATTTTTGGCTGTGCTGAGTCTTTGTTGCTATGTGAGAGGTTTCTCTAATTGCAGAGAGCAGGGGCTACTCTCTTGTTGTGTTGCATGAGCTTCTCGTTTTGGTGGCTTCCCTTGTGGCTGAGCACAGGCTTTAGGGCCCGATGGCTTCAGTAGTTGCAGTTCCCAGGCTCTAGAACACAGGCTCAATATTTGTGGCACATGGGCTTAATTGTTCTGTGACATATGGGATCTTCCTGAATCAGGAATCAAACCCATGTCTCCTGCATTGGCCGGTGGATTCTTTACCATAGAGCCACTAGGGAAGTCCTGATCCCTTGCTTTTAAGATGATCATATTGATTTTTACTGAGTTAACAGCTTAGCTTACTCAAAATAATTGATTACACTATTGAAGCCTCAAATAAATCTCTAATTACTCTAACACATATAATCCATTTAAATTGGGAAGTAATTGGTCTAGGTTCATATTGCTGGAACTTTTTATATACAAATGGGATTATGCTACAGGTAAAGGATAGGTGGATCAATCACTTTATTAAGGACTCCTTTCTTCAGATGCAGTGGTAACTATTTTTGTACTTTGCTCCTCACATTTCTGAGCAATATTAAATTGGTTTAGGTCTTCCTCTCCATCTCCCAGCCCCTTCTAAGTAAATACTTTTAAAATTATATTTAATATAAAGTATGTTCATCTTTGCATGAAATGTTCCCTGGGTATCTCTAATTTTCTTGAAGAGATCTCTAGACTTTCCCATTCTTTGTGTGTGTGTGTGTGTGTGTGTGTGTGTGTGTGTGTGTGTGTGCTTTCTTAAATTTTTTTTTTTACTTTATTTTACTTTACAATGCTGTATTGGTTTTGCCATACATTGACATGAATCCACCACGGGTGTACATGCGATCCCAAACATGAACCCCCCTCCCACCTCCCTCCCCACAACATCCCTCTGGGTCATCCCCGTGCACCAGCCCCAAGCATGCTGTATCCTGCATCGGACATAGACTGGTGATTCGATTCTTATATGATAGTATACGTTTTTGCTCTATTTCTTTGCACTGTTCACTGAGGAAGGCTTTCTTATCTCTCCTTGCTATTCTTTGGAACTCTGAATTCAAATGGATATATCTTCCCTTTTCTCCTTTGCCTTTCACTTCTCTTCTATTCACAGCTATTTGTAAGGCTTCTTCAGACAACCGTTTTGCCTTTTTGGATTTCTTTTCCTTGTGGATGGTTTTGATCCCTGCCTCCTGTGCAATGTCCGGAACCTCCATCCATAGTTCTTCAGGCACTCTGTCTATCAGATGTAATCCCTTGAATCTATTTGTCACTTCCACTGTGTAATCATAAGGGATTTGATTTAAGTCATACCTGAATGGTCTAGTAGTTTTGCCTATTTTCATCAGTTTGAGTCTGAATTTGGCAATAAGGAGTTCATGATCTGAGCCACAGTTAGCTCCCTTTCTTCTTTTTGCTGACTGTATAGAACTTCTCCATTGTAGGTAACAGAGATTATAATCAATCTGATTTCAGCATTGACCATTTGGCAATGTCCATGTGTAGAGTCTTCTCTTGTGTTGTTGGAAGAGGCTGTTTGCTGTGACCAGTGCATTCTCTTGGCAAGACTCTATTACCCTCTATCCGGCTTCATTCTGTACTCCAAGGCCAAATTTGCCTGTGACTCCAGGTATTTATTGACTCTATACTTTTGTATTCCAATCCCTGTAATGAAAAGGACATCTTTATAAGTGTTAGTTCTAGGTCTTGTAGGTCTTCATAGAACCATTCAAATCCAGCTTCTTCAGCATTACTGGTTGGGACATAGACTTGGATTACTGTGAGATCACTTCAAGAAAATTAGAGATACCAAGGGAATATTTCATGGAAAGATGGGCACAATAAAGGACAGAAATGGCATGGACCTTACAGAAGCAGAAGATATTAAGAAGAGGTGGCAAGAATATACAGAAGAACTGTACAAAAAAGGTCTTCATGACCCAGATAATCATGATGGTGTGATCACTCACCTAGAGTCAGACATCCTGGAATGTGAAGTCAAGTGAGCCTTAGGAAGTATCACCACGAACAAAGCTAGTGGAGGTGATGGAATTCCAGTGGAGCTATTTCAAATCCTAAAAGATGATGCTGTGAAAGTGTTGCACTCAATATGCCAACAAATTTGGAAATTTCAGCAGTGACCACAGGACTGGAAAAGTTCAGTTTTCATTCCAATCTCAAAGACAGGCAATGCCAAAGAATCCTCAAACTACTGCACAATTGCACTCATCTTACATGCTAGTAAAGTAATGCTCAAAATTCTTCAAGCCAGACTTCAACAGTATGTGAAATGTGAACTTAGAAATGTTTAAGCTGGATTATTAAAAGGCAGAGGAACCAGAGATCAAATTTCCAACACCCACTGGATCATTAAAAAAGCAAGAGAGTTTCAGAAAAATGTCCACTTCTAATTTATTGATGATGCTAAAGCCTTTGACTTAGTGGACCACAATAAACTGAGGAAAATTCTTCAAGAGATGGGAATACCAGACCACCTGTCCTGCCTCTTGAGAAATCTGTATGCAGGTCAGGAAGCAACAGTTAGAACTGGACATGAAAAAACAGACTGGTTCCAAATAGGGAAACAAGTACATCAACATTGTATATTGTTGCTTATTTAATTTATATGCAGAGTACATCATGAGAAACGCTGGGCTGGATGAAGCACAAGCTGAAATCAAGATTGCCAGGAGAAATATCAATAACCTTAGATATGCAAATGACACCACCCTTATGACAGAAAGTGAAGAACTAAAGAGCCTCTTGATGATAGTGAAAAAGTTGGCTTAAAGCTTAACATTCAGAAAATGAAGATCATGGCATCCGGTTCCATCACTTCATGGGAGATGGGGAAACAGTGGAAACAGTGTCAGACTTTATTTTTTGTGGCTCCAAAATCACTGCAGATGGTGACTGCAGCCATGAAATTAAAACACACTTGCTCCTTGGAAGAAAAGATATGACCAACCTAGATAGTATATTAAAAAGCAGAGACATTACTTGGCCAAAAAAAGGTCCATCTAGTGAAAGCTATCTTTTTTCCAGTAGTCATGTATGGATGTGAGAGTTTAAAGAAAGCTGAGTGCCGAAAAATTGATGCTTTTGAGCTGTGGTGTTGAAGAAGACTGTTCAGAGCCCCTTGGATTGCAAAGAGATCCAACCAATCCCTCCAAGAGGAAATCAGGCCAGAATGTTCGTTGGAAGGACTGACTTTGCATCTGAAACTCCAATACTTTAGCCAGCTGAGGGGAAGAACTGGCTCATTGGAAAGGACCCTGATACTGGGAAAGATTGAAGGCGGGAGCAGATGGATGACACAGGATGAGATGGTTGAAAGGCATCACTGACTCAATGGACATGAGTTTGAGTAAACTCCAGGAGTTGGCAATGGACAGGGAGGTCTGGTGTGCTGCTCCATGTGGTCACAAAGAGTCAGGCATGACTGAGTGACTGAACTGAACTGAACTGAATGCATAATATAGTCCATAGGTATTAATGTGGAAATTGTTCAAAAAGCTTCAAGGCCATATTTAATAAGAAAATTTTTTATGGATCATCACTTCATTCCAAATTATGCTGTTCTGAAAATGCCAGGCTGAAGAAAATATTCATTTCTTTGCTGAATAAAAGTTAATATTTCACTGTTTAAAAATATTGTTTGTTAACAATGTTTCAATCCATTTCCTTTTATAAATTAATTTAAACTTTCCCAAAGTCCAAGAAAGCGTTTACCCTGAAAAGGAATTCTGTGCATAAATATCTTTAATAAATGCTGCATGCTACAAAATATCAACTTGACTAGATTCACAACAAATACTTCTTCTTAAAACCTTTGAAAAGTCCTGCAGCAAGAAAATCTGTTCAACCCACCATTTTCACCACAGACTTCCAAAACTTCCAGTTTTTGACCCCTAAAATTCTTGTATTCATTTATTCACTTTTAAAAATCTATCACTATTATCGCTAATCTTCATTAATTTTTCTTAAATTTTATCATTGGCATACTCGATGCAGGGCACTGATCTAGGCATGAAAAATGTGGAGTGGAGTAAGACACAAGTGCTGACTAGATGGTACAATAAATTCTAGATAAAAGAGATAATATTACTGTAAACTGTAAGCTCAAACAAACTTGACTTTAAATTCACCTCAGCCACATAAAAATGTGCAACCTTGGAAGTAACATTTAAACTATTTTTATATCAATGCCTTCATTTGTAAAATAGAAGATAATAATAATACATACTTTGTTTTTTTTAATAATACATACTTTGAATCATTATTTTAGGAATTAAAGAATGTGTATAAAATCATTAATACAGTAATGGATCACATGGCTAGAAATGTTAGACTTTAGTTACAACACCCTTCCTGTGACTATGTGCAAGTCCAAAGTCAAGCTGTTTGAAAAGAGAGAAAATACTCAACGAGGTTTTTCCCCTGCCCTCTTGGGGCCACAGCCTCAGATCAGCACCACAGTTCAACACCACAGTAAATGGCACTGATGCTTGCATGCTAAGTCAATTCAGTCGTGTCCGACTTTTTCTGACCACATGGACTGTAGTCTGTCAGATTCCTCCGTCCATGGGATTCTCCAGGCACGAACACTGGAGTGGGTTGCCATGGCCTCCTCGAGGGGTTCTTCCTGACCCAGCAGTCAAACCCAAGTCTCCTATGTCTGCTGCATTGGCAGGCAGATTCTTTACCACTAGTGCTATCTGGGAAGCCCAAATGGCTCTGATAATGACAGTAAGAAAATAAGGAGGACAAGAGGAGATGGAGGACAATTTGATGGAGGCAAAAATATAACATAAGATATTTTGTTAAAGATCAAATTGATTCTGTGATAATTTTAATCAATTGTAGAAAAGATCAACTGAGGTGGAAGAAATAAATCAAAAAGAACCAACTTAGAATTTATGCAGAGATATGTGCTTTGTATTCATACTCCGCTGTAGATATATTTTCTTATTTAAATACAATGTTAATAAAAAATAAAATCCAGATAAATATAATCTTCTAGTTCCTGACAAGGTATCACAAGTTCAGTTCAGTTCAGTTGCTCAGTTGTGTCCGACTCTTTGTGACCCCATGAATTGCAGCACGCCTGTCCTCCCTGTCCATTATCAACTCCCGGAGTTCACTCAAACTCATATCCATCGAGTCAGTGATCCCATCCAGCCATCTCATCCTCTGTTGTCGCCTTCTCCTCCTGCCCCCAATCCCTCCCAACATGAGGGCCTTTTCCAATGAGTCAGCTCTTCTGATCAGGTGGCCAAAGTATTGGAGTTTCAGCTTTAGCATCAGTCCTTCCAATGAACACCCAGGACTGATCTCCTTTAGAATGGACTGGTTGGATCTCCCTGCAGTCCAAGGGACTCTCAAGAGTCTTCTCCAACACCACAGCTCAAAAGCATCAATTCGTCGGTGCTCAGCTTTCTTCACAGTCCAATTCTCACATCCATACATGACCACTGGAAAAACCATAGCCTTGACTAGGTGGACATTTATTAGCAAAGTAATGTCTCTGCTTTTCAATATGCTATCTAGGTTGGTCATAACTTTTCTTCCAAGGAATAAGCGTCTTTTAATTTCATGGCTGCAATCACCATCTGCAGTGATTTTGGAGCCCAGAAAAATAAAGTCTGACACTGTTTCCACTGTTTCCCTATCTATTTCCCATGAAGTGATGGGACCAGATGCCATGAGCTTTATTTTCTGAAAGTTGAGCTTTAAGCCAACTTTTTCACTCTCTTCTTGCACTTTCATCAAGAGGCTTTTTAGTTCCTCTTCACTTTCTGCCATAAGGGTAGTGTCATCTGCATATCTTAGGTTACTGATATTTCTCCCAGCAATCTTGATTCCAGCTTGTGTTTCTTTCAGCCCAGTGTTTCTCATAATGTACTCTGCATACAAGTTAAGTAAGCAGGGTGACAATATGCAGCCTTGACATACTCCTTTTCCTCCTTGGAACAAGTCTGTTGTTCCATGTCCAGTTCTAACTGTTGCTCCCTGACTTGGATATAGGTTTCTCAAGAGGCAGGTCAGGTGGTCTGTTATTCCCATCTCTTGAAGAATTTTCCACAGTTTATTGTGATCCACACAGTCAAAGGCTTTGGCATAGTCAATAAAGCAGAAATAGATGTTTTTTCTGGAACTCTCTTGCTTTTTCCATGATCCAGCGGATGTTGGCAATTTGATCTCTGGTTCCTCTGCCTTTTCTAAAACCAGCTTGAGTATCTGGAAGTTCACAGTTCACATATTGCTAAAGCCTGGCTTAGAGAATTTTGAGCATTACTTTACTAGCATGTGAGATGAGTGCAATTGTGTGGTAGTTTGAGCATTCTTTGGCATTGCCTTTCTTTGGGATTGGAATGAAAATTGAACTTTTCCAGTCCTGTGGCCACTGCTCAGTTTTCCAAATTTGTTGGTATATTGAGTGCAGCACTTTCACAGCATCATCTTTCAGGATTTGAAATAGCTCCACTGGAATTCCATCACCTCCACTAGCTTTGTTCATAGTGATGCTTTCTAAGGCCCACTTGACTTCACATTCCAGAATGTCTGGCTCTAGGTGAGTGATCACACCATTGTGTTTATCTGGGTCTTGAAGATCTTTTTTGTACAGTTCTTCTGTGTATTCTTGCCACCTCTTCTTAATATCTTCTGCTTCTGAAAGGTCCAGACCATTTCTGTCCTTTATCGAGCCCATCTTTGTATGAAATGTTCCCTTGGTATCTCTAATTTTCTTGAAGAGATCTCTAGTCTTTCCCATTCTGTTGTTTTCCTCTATTTCTTTGCATTGATTCCTGAGGAAGGCTTTCTTATCTCTCCTTGCTATTCTTTGGAAATCTGCATTCAGATGCTTGTATCTTTCCTTTTCTCCTTTGCTTTTTGCTTCTCTTCTTTTCAAAGCTATTTGTAAGGCCTCCCCAGACAGCCATTTTGCTTCTTTGCATTTCTTTTCCATGGATATGGTGTTGATCCCTGTCTCCTGTACAATGTCATGAACTTCTGTCCATAGTCCATCAGGCACTCTATCTATCAGATCTAGTCCCTTAAATCTATTTCTCACTTCTACTGTATAATCATAAGGGATTTGATTTAGGTCATACCTGAATGGTCTAGTGGTTTTCCCTACTTTCTTCAATTTAAGTCTGAATTTGGCAATAAAATCTTCATAATCTGAGCCACAATCATCTCCTGGTCTTGTTTTTACTGCTTGTATAGAGCTTGTCCATCTTTGGCTGCAAAGAGTATAATCAATCTGATTTTGGTGTTGACCATCTGGTGACGTCCATGTGTAGAGTCTTTTCTTGTGTTGTTGGAAGAGGGTGCTTGCTGTTACACATTAGATTTCATTAATTTCAGAATCTAGTCTTAGACCCAGAAGACGAATATTTAACTTTACCTGATTCTGCTATCTATGAACAAAATGGTATGGCTTTCAAACCACTAACTGAAAAAATTTACTTTAAAGCATCACAAGTAATCAACTTTAAGTAGTAAGAAATATCAAAGAATAAAATCAATGAAGTAGAAAGCAGGAAAACAGTAAAGAATACCAATAAAATTTAAAAAAAGACTAATTATTTGAGAAGATCAATAATATTGCTGAATCCCCAGTCAAACTAATAAAGAAAAAAGAAAAAGACTCATATGACCAATAACAGGAATGTGAGAAATGATATCATGAGATTATATATATATATATATATATATATATATATATATATATATAAAAGCAAAAGTCAAAAAATAACAAATAAATTTATGCTTATAAATTTGGCCACTTAGAAAAGTTCTTGGAAGTACACAAATCCAAAAATAACCTAATAGCCTTCTATCTATTAATTAGATTTCTTAGACAGCAAAAAACAGTGTCCATAAAGTAAATAAATAGGCCCCCATGACCTTATGAACTGACCAGCAGTTCTCCTGGGTTTCCTTACCCTACTGCTCTCCACCCAGGTGCCCTTTCCCAATAAAATCTCTTGCTTTGTCTGCACATGTGTCTCCTCAGACAGTTCATTTCCGACTGTTAGACAAGAGCCCAGTTTCAGGCCCTGGAAGGGGTCCCTCTTCCCGCAACAAATGGCGCCTCTGGTGGGATTCTTCTTCACCGAGACTGACATCCTGACCACTCAGGGTACTCAGGGGCCAGCTTGCCTGCCAATGGACCAGACCCAGTGGCCGCAACTGGGACCCTTTTGTCCCTGGTCTCCTCCTGATGTGGACATCTGGCCAGAGTGCCCCAACCGGTAAGGAACAAGAGACTTTATTGACCTCTCTCCCCTTCTCTCTCTCTTTCCTCTCCTTAACCCTTCTTATCCTTCCCTTTCCCTGTTTTTCTAGTCTCCGAGTCCTGGACTCAGGAATCTGGTGGAAGGGCCCTCAGCCTGAGCTGAGGATTGGAGACTGATCACCTCCTCTTGGCAGAGAACTCGAATTCTGGTTCTGGTCTGGTCTGATTTCTGGTAGGGCTGAGTTCCAGTCCTTCCTTCTCTGGAGGCCGAGGGAAAAGTCCCATAACGCCTGGGTATCTGTAGGTGGCAGGAGGCGTCTGTAAGGCCCCCCCTTTTGCCCCCCTCTCCGGCCTCCTCCCCCTTCTTTCAACCTGGCTTCCTTTCCTCCCTTGAAATCTTTGATGTTAGTACTTGGATCTGAAGTTCTGTGTCTCTATAGGAGGTTTTCTGAGAAACTGTATTCTTGTACTTAAGGGCTTCCCTGGTGGTGCACAGGTTAAAGCGTCTGCCTGCAATGTGGGAGACCGGGGTTTGATCCCTGGGTTGTGAAGATCCCCTGGAGAAGGAAATGGCACCCCATTCCAGTATTCTTGCCAGGAGAATCCCATGGACGGAGGAGCTTGGTGGGCTACAGTCCACAGGTCGCAAAGAGTCGGACACGACTGAGCGACTTCACTTTCACTTTCATGACCTTATTGGTGAATGTTTCCAAATAGTTAAGAAGAAAATAATAGAAGTTCTACAATAAATCTAGCATTATCCTGAAACCAAAACCAGACGAAATTATGTAAAAAAGAAAACTACAGAGCAATATACTTCATAAGTACAATATAGATATTTAAAATTGTTATTTTTTAATTTTAGAAATCACAGTCCATGGGGTCACAAAGAGTTGGACATGACTGAGCACACGTGTACAAATCCTATAAAATATAAATCACACTACTTAAGATTTATACTGAGAATGCAGAGTTGGTTTTATATATAAAAAGCAATTAATATAACTCACTCTATTATCAAACTAACCAAGAAAAACCATATGATATTCTCAAGAAATGCCAAAAGAAGCATTTGACAAAATCTAACATCTATTCCTGATAAAAATTCTTAGCCCAAAGGGAATGGGAAGAAGATTCCTCAACTTAATACAGCACATCTACAAAAATCATACAGCTAATAAAAACAATTATCTATGCCAGAAATTCTAGAGAATCTACAAAAACACTACTATAACTAAGTTTGCAGAATAAAAGAAAGTCATACAAAAATCAACAGTCTTATCTATGTATTAGCAAATAATTTTGAAATTTCAATTTAAAAATATCATTTACAATATCATTCAAAAACTATGATATACTTAAGGGTAAATCTAACAAAATGTGTTCAAACCTCTACACTGAAAATTGCAATATATTGCTGAGAGAAGTGAAAATTCCTTTGAAATAAAAAGAAAAAAGAAAGTGATATATACAAGGTACCTATGTCAGAAAACTCAATATTTTAAAATACTAATTTCCACAAAATGGTTTATATATTTTACAAAATTCTATCCAAGATCTCAATAGCATTTTTGAAAATATTGAAAAGCTAATTTTAAAATTCATGGAAATGCAATTGGCAGAGTATAATTAAAACAACTTTGAAAGGACTTTCCAGTTTTAAGAGTTCTTCAAGTTATAGTAATCAAGATGGGTTGAATTGGCATAAAGGTAGGCAAATAGATCAATGCAACAAAACAGAGTTCAGAAATAGACACACACATGTATAGAAAACTGACTTTTGACAAAAGGCAAGATTAATTCAGTGGAGAAAAAATTACCTTTCCAATAAATGATACTTGGACAACTGTATATGCTTATGTTAAAGTTAAAAAAAAATACAGAAAAGCTTAATATCTATAAATTTTTAAAAGCTTAGAATGGATCTTAAAACTAAATGTAAAACCTAAAACTATAAAATTCTATAAGAAAATCTATACAGAATTCAGCTCAGGTCAGTCACTCAGTCATGTCTGACTCTTTGCGGCCCCATGAGTCACAGCACGCCAGGCCTCCCTGTCCATCACCAACTCCCGGAGTTTACTCAGACTCACGTCCATCGAGTCAGTGATGCCATCCAACCATCTCATCCTCTGCCATCCCCTTCTCCTCCTGCCCCCAATCCCTCCCAGCATCAGAGTCTTTTCCAATGAGTCAACACTTTGCATCAGGTGGCCAAAGTACTGGAGCTTCAGCTTCAGCATCATTCCTTCTGAAGAAATCCCAGGGCTGATCTCCTTCAGAATGGACTGGTTGGATCTCCTTGCAGTCCAAGGGACTCTCAAGAGTCTTCTCCAACACCACAGATCAAAAGCATCAGTTCTTCAGTGCTCAGCTTTCTTCACAGTCCAACTCTCACATCCATACATGACTATTGGAAAAACCATAGCCTTGACGAGACAGACCTTTGTTGGCAAAGTAATGTCTCTGCTTTTGAATATGCTATCTAGGTTGGTCATAACTTTTCTTCCAAGGAGTAAGAATCTTTTAATTTCATGGCTGCAATCACCAACTGCAGTGATTTTGGAGCCCAAAAAATAAAGTCTGTCACTGTTTCCATTGTTTCCCCATCTATTTCCCATGAAGTGATGGGACCAGATGCCATGATCTTCGTTTTCTGAATGTTGAGCTTTAAGTCAACTTTTTCACTCTCCTCTTTCTTGGACTAGGCTAATTTCTTAGAAATAAGATAATATCAAAAGTATTATCCATACAAGAAAAGAATACATAAATTAGACTTCATCAAAATAAAATTTCTTTCTTTTCTGGCATAATTAACAGAATAAAAACATAAGCCTATAGACTAGGAGAAAATATTTGGAAGTCACTTATTTGCTAAAGGACTTCGGCCCACAATATATTTTGTAAAGCTCCAAATTCAGTAATAAAGCAAGCAACTCAATAATAAGTGGACCAGGGATTTTGACAGATACTTCACCAAAATGATAAATAATCACATAAAAAGTTGCTCATCTTTCTTTTTCTCACCTTAATAAGTCAGTAGGAAAGGCAAATTAAAATCAAACTCAGATATCACTGTACTCCTTCTATAATGGCTAAAATTCAAAGACTGACATACCAAGCACTGGCAAGAATGTAGAGGAATTGGAACCATTAATATAAACTGATAGAAATGTAAAATTCTTCAAGCACTTTGACAGTTTCTTTAAAAGTTAGACATACATCTAGCACAGCATCTTGTCATTCAATTCTTAGGTATTTATCCAAGAGAAATAAAAGAATATGCACAGAAAGACTTAAATACACATATTTATAACATTCATGTATTTGTAATTGTAGTGGCCATACTCATGTATTTATAATTTATAAAAATATATCACAGGTGAATGGATAAACAAACTGTTATATATTGGTACTATGGAATACTGTGCATGCTCAGTCATGCAGTCAAGCCTGATGCTCTGTGACCCCATGGATTGTAGCCTGCCAGGCTCCCCTGTCCATGGGATTTTCCAAGCAAGAATACTGGATTGGGTTGCCATTTCCTTCTCCAGGGGACCTTCCCAATCCAGGGATTAAAAATGTGTCTCTTGTGTCTTCTGCATTGGCAGGCATATTCTTTACTGCTGTGCCACCTGGGAAGCCCATTATAGAATACTTGCTGCTGCTAAGTCGCTTCAGTCGTGTCTGACTCTGTGCGACCTCCTAGATGGCAGCCCACCAGGCTCCGCCATCCCTGGGATTCTCCAGGCAAGAACACTGGAGTGGGTTGCTGTTTCCTTCTCCAATGCATGAAAGTGAAAAGTGAAAGTGAAGTCACTGAGTCGTGTCCAACTCAGCGACCCCATGGACTGCAGCCTACAAGGCTCCTCCGTACATGGGATTTTCCAGGTAAGAGTATTGGAGTGGCGTGCCTTTGCCTTCTCCACTATAGAATACTAATCAATGGTAAAAAGAAAGAAATGTTTATATATGCAATATATAGATGAATCTCAAGTTAATTACATGGAGTGACAGAAGCAGTTCTTTAAAATGTAGTGGAAAACAGGTTTGATCAGAGTTTGCAGTCTTCCCATTCCCCAGTTCAGGGAAGACTAGAAGGGGAGATTAGAAAGGACAAGAGGAAACTTTCACAAGTGATGGATTGTTGCTGTTCAGTCGCTCAGCTGTGTCTGACTCTTTGAGACCCCATGGACTTCAGCACACCAAGCTTCCCAGGGAACAGCATCTTCTGGGTTTGCTCAAACTCATCTTCATTGAGTCAGTGATGCCAACCAACCATCTCATCCTCTGTCATCCCCTTCTCCTGCCTTCAGTCTTTCCTGGCATTAGGATCTTTTCCAATGAGTCAGCCCTTCCCATCAGGCGGCCAAAGTATTGGAACTTCAGCTGCAATTTCAGTCCTTCTAATGAATATTCAGTGTTGGTTTCCTTCAAGATTTACTGGTTTGATCTCTTTGCAGTCCAAGGGACTCTCAAAACTCTTCTCCAATACCACAGTTCGAACACATCAATTTTTCAGCACTGAGCCTTCTTTATGATCCAACTCTCACATCCCTACATGACTACCGGAAAACCATAGTTTTGACTATACAGACCTTTTTTGGAAAAATAATGTCTCTGCTTTTTAATATGCTGTTTAGGTCTTTCATAGCTTTTCCAAGGAGCAAGCATCTTAATTTCATGACTACAGTTACAGTCCTGAAGTCATGATTTTGTGATTTGGGATCCCAAGAAAATATGTCCACTACGTTGATAGCAGTGGTTGTTTCATGAGTATATTCATACATCTCAATTTACAAAATTGAACACTTTAAATGTGAAATGTGTTCAGCATCTTAAAACTGTTTTATAAATGGAATGAGAAAACTTGATATATATGTATATGTAATACACAAAATGGAATATTATTCAGTCTTGAAATGGAAAGAAATTCTGACACATGCTGCACCGTGGATGAATCTTGAAGACATGAGGCTAAGTGAAATAAGCCAGTCATAAAGAGACAAATACTGTATGATATCAAATATACAAATCCAGGAGTAGTCAAATTCATAGAAACAGAAAGTAGAATGGTGGTTGCAAGGGCTGAAATGCGAGGGAAATAGGGAGTTACTGTTTAATGGGTACAGAGTTTCAGTTTTGTAAGATGAAGTTCTGGAGACTGGTTGCACAACAATGTGAATATACTTGATACAACTGAACTATACACTTAGAAACGGTTACTATTGTAAATTTTATATTATGTGGTATTTTGTACCACAGCCTTTAAATATTTGCTTTTAAAAAAGTCCAAGTCATTCAGGCCATCCATTTATTGTTATTGGGGGTAGACAGAACACTCTGCCTGACACACACAGGGTGACTCTGAGGTGAGCACCTCCACTTGTGGAGGAATGATGGAAAGTGGTAAAAATCACTTGTAACTCTGGGATCTCATTTGAGGTAGTTGCAGTGGGTAGACATTTTTTAGTCTCAGCAACCTAGATGCTCGGAAAGATTGAACACAGAAGGAGACAGAAAATGAGATGGTTATTTGCCATCAGTGATTCAAAGGACATAACCTGGGCAGATTCTGTTGAGGGACAGGGAAGACTGGCATGCTGCTGTCCATGGAGGTGCAAAGAGTTGGACATGACTTGGCAATTGAACAACAATAAAGCATAAACAAATTTAGGAAGGAAATTTTCTATAGAAAGAAAGTTTTCACAAAAATGTTGCTAGAAATACTCACTATAATATTTTGTGTTTTAAAAAGGGCCTACATAGCCTCATGCAACCCACTTCATTATCACCTGTGTTGATTCTATTTTTCTCAAGAAAGAGGAAAAGTTATTAGTTGCACTGTGAAAGTCAAGAAAGGGATCTTCAGACTAAAATGGGGGAATTTTACCAAGATTATGCTAAATTATACCAAGAACCAAAGTATATCATGAATTGGGTCTTAAATGCTAAAATTTGAGAAGGAAGAGGAAATTTTAGGTATAGAAAACAGAATAGTTATATCAGTCTTAAAATAAGCTTAATGAAATATGTAAAGATTTGCTTTCAAATACCAATTTTATTGCTTCCCTAACTTTTCAGTTACCTGCTGAAATATCATCTCATCAGTCAGGACTCCCAATACCACACTGCATAATGTTAACCTTCAACCTCTTGCTCTATCATCTTACCCAAGTTTATTTTAGTAGATGACATTACATTATGTAGTACTAGAATGCATATTTATTTACTCTTTTGCTCACAATAAAATAATTTCCATGAATGAAGAGATATTGTCTAAATGTCTTCTTCACACTATGTCCTCAGAGCCTAAAATATTGCCTGGCCTACAGAATGTACTCATTAAATATTTGAATGAATGATGTTACAATAAACCTTTGGATTTGTGTATGTCCCTTATTACTGCTGTGCTGTGATTGGGATTAGGAGTCAATCAATGAGCTAGATTCTATCCTGCCATTTCTCACCTCAAACTCTGAGCACGTCATGGGTTATAAACACTTTCTTACATGATCATTTGGAGTCAAAGCTTATACTTTACATTAGCTCATTTTTATGTGTTCTATATTACAGGCAGGTAAAAAGGGCCCTTACAACTCACATTCTAGATAGTCTCCTCGTTATAGGCTCCCTGGATATCCTTGCAAATAACAAAGGAAATAATTTTTTTTAAAAAAAGATTTAAATTTGCATCTGTGAACCAGCAGATAGCTTTATTGCTTTATTTTCTGTCATAAATATAGCTCCTGGAGGGGGGAGGATAAATTCACTAGAATTTATGCCCATCACTACCGGGAAAGTTCACACTGTAAAACTCTTACAACAACATGAAGAGTTCACATTAGTGTAGCCAGATATCCCTGTGTGCTGACAAGTCTCTGAAAGTTTGGTGTATGAACAAAGACTATGAATCTCTACACGAACAGGTACTAGGCACTTTCTCTTTAGATTCCCTGGGTCCCCTCTCTAGAGATCATAACCTTTTCCACTTTGGAGATTCACAGCCATTTTTCCAGCCTCAGGACTTTCAGGTGGGTCTCAAGGTAAATAAATTAAATAGGTCACTATAATAAGAGTCTGACAGTGATATCTTGATCCCAGATTATCTTAATTATGTCTATGGTCACCTCTATAAGTTGTTGGAGAAAGACATTTTGAAACAAGTTCTCCTAATGATAACCCAGTGTAAAATAATTAGAATTAACATAGGCTTGTGCTACCTCACAGCCTCACCTCAAAATGCTGTTTACCTATAATTAACCACAGCTCACCAGGCTCAACCATCCTCTAATGTTATAGGTGCTCCCACAAATTAAAATGATTTAAGAGATGACAACAAAAATGAGGAGTGATAAAAATCAAATTATGCTGCAAAATGCATCTCCCCATAAAAATGTTAAGAGTTGGAAGGACTCCAGTTAATAAGATACTTAGATCCTGGTCCAACTGAAATAAAAAAGGGGAGGTTCCAGAGGTGAAATGAAGGAGGCACTACAGGAGAAAGAGCCAGAATAAACTTGGGGCTCCCAAGCCCCATTTCAGTGCTTCTTTCACAACTGTCCTTAATGTTCTCAAGTTGTGATATCTAAACTTTTTTTTTTTTTTCTTTTGAGGGAGAAGCTCTTTCTCAAACAGTTTTCAACTCAAAGCCTGATATTACCAACAGGTGAAAGAGAGGTGATCTCATGGGAGAATTGGGGAGATATTTCCCAAAGCAAAATAGCAGGGCCTCAGCTTTGGTTTTCCTATCCAGAGTTGAAATTGGAAGTAACAACTAAATTGTTGAAATCTGTCATTAGTGTTCATAGAGCTATTGTTCTACCACCTTCTTCTCTCTTTAGTCCCCACTTCTGATGCATTTACCCTTTCTGCCTGCTAAGCCTCTTTTTTATTTAAAGCTCAAAGCAGTCGTTGGCACACTGATTTAAAACTATTCACGCTAATAGTTTTACAATTACAGTCCAATTTGCTTTATAAGGCTTCTTTTCTCTTTAACTGTGAGATATAAGTGCCTCTCCCATTGAATACTTTGAACAATTGGGGTAATTATTTAGGTGACAAGAGTTCTAGTGTGCTTCACGAAGTGAGTTCTCTAACTGGATTCAGTTATTCTAGGCCTCCTGTATTGAAATTGAGATACTCTGTATTAGCTTGGTGCAAAAGTAATTGCGGTTTTGGACTGTGAATTTTACATCATTATGACTAGGCTCAAGCACATATTCAGAGAAGGCAGTGGCAACCCACTCCAGTACTCTTGCCTGGAAAATCCCATGGATGGAGGAGCCTGGTAGGCTGCAGTCCATGGGGTCACTAAGAGTTGAACACGACTGAGCAACTTCACTTTCACTTTTCACTTTCATGCATTGGAGAGAGAAATGGCACCCCACTCCAGTACTCTTGTCTGGAGAATCCCAGGGACGGGGGAGCCTGCTGGGCTGCTGTCTATGGGGTCGCACAGAATCAGACATGACTGATGCAACTTAGCAGTAGCAGCAGCAGCAAACACATCTTTATTAAACAAAGTAGTAACCATTACATTCAACACATTTTTGCCAAAGAGAAAAGCTTGTTTATTCCTGTAGCTTAAAAATCTGTGCTTTGAGACTCGACAAGCTTTTGGAAAGCGTTTTCTGCATTCTGCTGGTCGTGGGAGCATTTTCCCTGCAAAAAGTTGTCTAGATACTTGAAAAAGTGGCAGACTGTTAGCGAGAAGTCAGGTAAATACAGTAGATGATGAAAACCAAGTAGCCCAATTTATTCAACTTTTGAAGCTTTGGTTACATGACATGCGGTCAGGCGTCGTCATAGAGAAGAATTGGGCCCTTTCTGTGGACCAATGCCAGCTGTAGGCATTGCAATTTTCAGTGCATCTCATCTATTTGCTGAACATACTTCTCAGATGTAATGGTTTCACCAGGATTCAGAAAGCTGTCATGGATCCAATGGGCAGCAGACCACAAAACAGTGATCATAACCTTTTTTTTTTTTTTTTTTTTGGTGTAAGTTTGGCATTGAGAAATGGTTTGGATCTTCTTCCCAGTCCAACCATTGAGCTGGTCATCACCAGTGTTTGTCAAATAAAATCCACTTTTTGTTGCACATCACAATCCAATAGGAGAATGGTTTGTTGTTGCATAGAATAAAGGAAGACAACACTTCAAAACGACAATTTTTATTTTTGGTCAGCTCACGAGGCACCCATTTATTAAGGTTTTTCACCTTTCCAGTTTGCTTCAAAAGCTGAACAACCACAGAATGGTTGACACTGAGTTCTTCAGTAACTTCTCATGTAGTTGTAAGAGGATCAGCTTTGATGATCATGTCAACTGGTCATTGTCAACTTCTCATGACTAGCCACTGTGCTCCTCATCTTCAAGGCACTCACCTCCTCTCCGAAACTTCTTGAACCCCCACTCTACTGTATGTTCATTAGCAGTTCCTGGACCAAATGCGTTGTTGATATTGCAAGTTGTCTCTGCTGCTTTACAATCCATTTTGAACTTGAATAACAAAATTGCTTGAATTTGCTTTTTGTCTAACATCAATTCCATAGTCGAAAATAAGTATAAAATACATAAAAAGTAATGTCATTAGGAAAATAAGATAAAGCAAGAAATCCACATTAAAATGATATATAACATAACCATATTTATTTAAGAATGTATCCCCATATCAAAGGGCAAACTCAACAATGCAAAACTGCAATTACTTTCATTCCAACCTAATACTATTTTCTTTTCAGCTCTCCATGCCTGGGTTGTAAACTTGGCCCTACCAATCACTTGCTGTGTAACCTGTTTAACTTTTCTGATAGATAGATAGACAGATAGCATTAATTTTCTAATCTGCCAAATGATCATGAGATTTCTGTATCACAAACTCATTGTTCAGTCTCTCAGTCATGTCTGACTCTTTGCAACCACATGGATGGCAGCATACCAAGCATCCCTGTCCTTCACCATCTCCCAGAGCTCAATCAAACTTATGTCCATTGAGTTAATGATGCCATCCAACCATCTCATCCTCTGTCACCCTCTTCTCCTCCCACCTTCAGTATTTTGTGGCATCAGGGTCTTTTCTAGGGAGTCAGCTCTTCACATCAGGTGGTCAAAGTATTGGAGCTTCAGCTTGACTATCATTCTTCCAATGAATATTCAGGGTTGATTTCCTTTAGGATTGACTGGTTTGATCTCCTTGCAGTCCAAGGGACTCTCAAGAGTCTTCTCCAACACCACAATTCAAAAGCATCAGTTCTTGGTGCTCAGCCTTCTTTATGGTCCAACTGTCATATCCATACATGACTACCAGAAAAAGCATAGCTTTGACTAGATGGACCTTTATGTCTCTGCTTTTTAATATGCTGTCTAGGTTTGTGATAGCTTTTCTTCCAAGGTGCAAGCACCTTTTAATGTCATGGCTGCAGTGACTGTTTGCAATGCTTTTAGAGCCCAAGAAAATAAAGTCTGTCACTGTTTCCATTGTTTACTCATCACAGACTTAAGAAACATTAAATGATGAAGAATATAGTATATCCCACCATTTTTAGGGTAACAACAACAACAACAACAAAAAACAAACATTGATTCTAGTTTTTCCTCCCTTATCTTCATTTGGAAGAGATGATTTGAGTGAAATAGGCTATGACTCCTGATGATCTATTTCCAGTAGCTGATGGATGGGAAGGTACCATCATCTACCATCTTTGAAACTGGAATCTATTCTTCTCAAACAGAAGCTCAGCCACCATCACAGGCCCTTCCAAACCTTGCTTCTTGCTCCTTGATTTCCTTCTAGAGCACAAAGTGGTTCATTCATTCAGCAAATGCATGCATGGTTCTAGTCCTATTTTTACAAGTACACATGCACACGTATAAAACGCAGGTTTATCTCTTAAAACATCTACAGTTCAGTTAAAGCTCTGAATAGAACAAAGTTATTCACTTTCCCCTTAATCACACCTACCTAAGGGTTTCATAGATACCTACGGGGGAGAAGGGTTACTGATTAGGACATCACAGTGTAGTTGTAGAATTAATTATATTACTAATCACAGATTTTCTTGTAAAAGAAGCATCAATATGTGTATATTATGTTCATCTTATTTTAATAAACAGCAGCATAGCATATAGATTATTCTTTAAAGTGAGCATTATCATTTTTGTGATATAAAATAATTTTTCAGAAATTGAAAAGAGGAAAGCAAAGTAGATAGATGTTAATGATAAACATAGTAAGACATTAATATCTGAGATGAGCAAATAAAGCTACAAGTCTCAGTTATATTAATATAACATCACTTGACAAAGAGGTGCCTGTTGGTTTCCTACCTAACGTCTTCCCCTTTCCTTTTCTCTGCTTTTGTTCTATAAGAACTATTTTCTAGACTCTGCTGCCCCAACACTTTTGGGTAGACTTAGCTAATTGGAAGGCAGTAACCAAACACTAAATGTAAACAAGAAAGGACAGGAGGAGCAGGTAAGATGAGATATTTCTTTTCCTTCTCCATTTCCTGTGGTAACTTTGTCAATGACCATGTTTTCTCTGTGACAGCAGCTCCTATTGGACAGGCCAATATGGTCCAGGCACTGTGGGATCACAGACCTCCTTGTCTCTCTTGCAGCTGATAGAGGCTTCCTTCTGATGCTAATCTCTTGGTTGACTCATCATCTGTGAGAGTCTATAACCTGTGTAACCAACTCCCAATATTAAATGTTTTCAGTTTTAAATGTTTCCAGCATATCCATGTTCCAGTTTAGACTTTGTTTGATGCATAGGGCTTGGCCTAATATATGTATATTATACATGCAAGTGTGTGTTGTGTGTGTATCTGTATAACACTGTGAGCACACTGGAGACAAAAATTAACTTGTATACTATATCCAACAGTAACTGGCATTAGCAGGTGTTTAATGTCTACTGCTTGTAAATTAATTATTTATGGTATCAGGAGAGAGAAGATGAAAAATAATTCAAATGTGGGAAATTCATACTAACTAAAATAATTTCACTACCTAACAATCATGAATGCCTCTTCACTGTTTTTGAAAGTAATGCTCATTACGCATGTGTCAGAACAAGAGTGTTCAAAGTTTCATTTGACTAGATACCCACAGTGTACATTAGGTGCTTGCTTAGTTCTTCATGGGTTAAGGTGCATAACTGCTTTCTCACTACTTAAATATACACACTCCCTACTGAACAAGAGGTCCTTTCCCTCAAATTCTGAAATTTGATTCACATTTTGTTTGGCAATAGTCAATCAGTGTTTCTTGTGGCATTATATCAGGACTATTTGGAGCTTATGGGGAGAGTAAGGAAATCAAATTTATAAAAAGATATCATGATATATACTGCACATCAATTATACTTCAGTTTTGAAAAGACAAAAGCAAAACAAACAAAAAAGATATAATGCTATAGTGCTTAATAAGATACACAATGACTAGAGAGAAAGGCCACATTAATGGAGGCTGAGAAACCTGTGACACTTTCTAGAAGGGAGTGATCCTTTGCTTAGGTTGTGGGAATGGCTAGCAGGTTGATCTCACCTACAGGCTACTACTCTCCCCTTCCCATTCAAGCAGGATAGTTCTGCTTTTATCTGCCCGATATCTTGAGCTTTCATCTAAGATTTATTATGCTATTATCTTACTTTATGAAGATTTATTAAGAGCATTTAGATTATTTGATCTGTTACATTGCTGTAAGATAAGTATTCTAAGCATTAGAAATGAACAATTAAAAAACAAAACTTGAAAGTGAGTCACAATGCAGAAAGGAAAGTTAATAGAGAAACATTTTTAGCAAAGCTTAGAATATAAAGCCAGTATTTTTAGCATGATTAATCAGTGATGTGGGAAAGTGGAAGAAATAGATTAGGAGGCTATTATAGTAATTAATGTATAATACAAGAACACAAATGACAGTGGTCACATGTAGTGAAGAGAATGGAATAAGCACTTGAAACCTAGTAAAGAATAATTTTTTTAAAAAATGACATCCTTTTAATAACATAAATAATGCTGACATATATTAATGTTCTAAAAGAAAAGGAGGCTACAACAAAGACTTCAAAGTTTCTAGTCAGTGTGCATGGAGAAATAGCAATATCACCTACAGCAATAGTTAAGGTAGAACAGGCTGGAAGGATGATTAATTTGGTAAATATGTAGAGTATGAGATAATGGTAAGGACCCCAAATGAAATGCCCAGTAAGATGGAAAATTTCAAGTCTGCAAAACCTTCAGACTGGATTGACTATTAGTCAATAGATACATTAAACTTAATTATTGGTGCATCACATTCTTGTCCAGCTAATTAGTTTATCAAGCACCTTGTATGCGCAGTGTTTAGTTGTTCAGTCGTGTCTGACTCTTAGAGGGAAGAAAATAAAATTCATCTTAAAAGGTTCACTAAGAATTGTTTCTAATGCACCAATGAGGGAAAAGCCCAATATTTTGATTTTTTCATATACTTGACAGTAATGGATGCTGGTTTTGCTCAGATAAGATGAAGAAATTTAGGATTTTCAAAGCAGTAGCCAAGCATGATTTGTTGGCTTAATCCATAATCTTCAACATGAGAGTCTCTTTCTGAAGAAATTTACACTTGCTCCTAATGCTTTAATAAAAGAGTGGAGTGCATTTCATTGCTTCCCCTTTGGCAGATCTAATTTTATTTTGTAATTAACAATAACTAGTTTGGGAATTACACTGTGGTGTCCCTTGGTTTTGAATTTTCATTGAGTATTTTTTATGAAAAAAATCACAAACTTCTCAGAGGGACTGTTGTTGCCATGGATAATTGTCTCTAAATAAACTTAGGGTAGTTAAGTAGATATGAACAGATGGAAATAAATTGATGGACATTGACTATTGAGCGTCTTGGCTCCTATTTATTTGTCACCAACAGAATATCTTATTGTCTTGTCATGCTTAGAATTTTATGCACTGGAACTTTAACAATGTCAGCTGGATTCCTCCTCAGAGCCTGTGTGAAACTGAACTCCAGGATAGAGCTCTCTGCCAACCTGGCCAGAGTTACTGTAGAGACCAATGGCCTAATCACAGTTCCCTAAGCCCTATAGAAAGGAAGGTCATACATGTTGGTTCAGCTGTCTAACCACGTCCATGTTTACCTAGCCTCAGTTGGAATTGTAGGCAGGCCTCTATTAAGAATCACCATTTCTCTTTGCTTATTTTACACATAAGAAAAATAAAGCCAGGGAGAGGAAATGATTCAGCCAAGTGTTTAGTCATTCTCTGAAGTAATTCCTCAATTAGTTTTTAGGTGCCAGCCATAGACGAGCCACTATTCTGGATTCTGGGAATGCTATAGTGACAAGGCACAGTCTCTGCCCTGGTAGAGCTCACAACCCAGTATGGGAAAGGAACAAGTCACCAGAAAATTAAAATATGGTGTGGTAAGCATATCTCAGGGGCTTCCCTGGTGGCTCAGATGATAAGGAATCTGCCTGCAATACAGGAGACCAGGATTCAATCCCTGGGTCAAGAAAATCCCCTGAAGAAGGGAATGGCTATTCACTCCAATATGCTTGCCTGGAGAATTCCATGGACAGAGGAGCCTGGTGGGCTACAGTCCATGGGGTTGCAAAGAATTGGACACTACTGAGCAACTAACACTTTCACTTTCAAGCATATCTCAGAGTTGCATGGGAGCTCATAAGAGGGGCAATTAATGTAATTTTGATTAGTGGAAAAATATCTTCTTAAAGAAGGGACATCTTAGTTGTGACTCAAACGCTGAAGACTAAATGGCCAACTGGGAAAATAACTTACTGCCAAACTTACTGCCAATATAACCACACCCTTACATATTTTGGTTTAAACCAATAAATGTTTATGGGAAACTTGTATGCTTTTAACATTCTAATAGAAATTCAGGAGGATCCCAGAGACATAAAAATACCAAGATGCCTGCTCTCAAAAGAGAACAGAATCAAAACATTGGAATCAATTAGGGTATAATACAGAAAACTATTTGATTAAAAATTAAGATATATAATGCAAATTTTATTGTCATATGAAAGATCCTCAGAGTAGTTCAATAACATTCAATTAAAAGGCAGAACTAAGCTGAGGCTTGAAAGATGGGTGGACAGTACAGCTGAGATTTTGTGGCTTTTCCTTCTGATTTCATTAATCTCAAATTCTTATTAGATTCTATGCTCAGTATAATTCTGAATACATTTTTTAGGCTGGTTCTTTTGGAAACTACTTACTTTTCTCAAACCAATTGTTATGAGTTGTATTGTGTCACCCAAAAAGATGGGCTGAAGTCATAACTCTTGGTGTTTGTGAATGTGACCTTATATATAAATAGGGTCTTTGCAGAGGTAATAAGGTTAAAACGAGGTCCCATAGATTAGAGTGAATGCTAATCCAATATAACTAGCCTCCGTATAAGATGAGTAAAAGGGACACAGAGACGCACAGAGAAGGAAGACGATGTGAAGACACACAGGAAGAATGTCACATAACAAATGATAACACACTTGAGATTATTTAAAAATCAAAATGGAGTAGCTATGGTTCAAGCATATGAAATGGAGTCTGCTAGCCATTGTGGATGCAATTTCAGACAGGTTTCTGTGTCACTGAGAACTTGAATTTTCTCTAAGCTGTATCAAACTCAAGGACACTACCAGCCATTTTCAAAATGGCAGCTGCTAGCTGAAACTTTGTAGTTTCAAAGTCTTCCCACTTACCCTTCACAACTCTGAAATCATTTGAAACACCAGTGGATCCTTGCTTAAAAGGTACCTTTACTTCTCGCCAGGTCCAATCCTAATTCTTGAAAAGCAGTTTCTATAACCTTGCATTTCTGTTGCCTTTATAAACGTTCCCCCATTTTGTAGGCCAGCAGAACACAACTGAAGTGTTTCTTGAATCTGTGTCTCCCAGGCTGTAGTCCCAACAAAGTCCAAATAAATACCTCTTTATTTCCATCAGGTCTCTGTTTCTGAAGTTTTGGCTAACTCAACAGTGGCAGAGATTAGAATGCTGTGTCTGTAAGCCAACAAATACCAAGGATTCCTGGCAACTCAGAAACTAAGAAGAAAGCATGGAACTGACTCAACCATAAAGTCTGTGGAAAGAACTTGGCCCTATAATACCTTGATTTTCAATTTCTAGCTTCTGGAATTGTGAGCAAATTTCTATTGTCTTAAGCCGCCAGGTTTGATCGATATACTTGGTTATGGCAGCCCCAGCATGTTTGTACAAGTAAATATGTGGTCCCTGAAAGGAATGTGGCATTTATGAATGCTCTATATGAATAATATTTTTAAGATCACTTAAAATACCAGATGATGTAAAAGGCAAAGGAGTCAGCAGCAGAATACATGTAAAGGTTACTCAGAATGGTTATTGCAGATGGCGAGCTGCTCACCACAGGGATCAGGCCCTCCACAGCACCAGACTGAGACACAAGGAGCTGAAGAGTATGAGCTGTCACAGATGGTGCTGGGCTCTTTGGACCTCTGACTCTCCTCTCCCAGGAGCAGCATTTTAGAATGAAAGATCGTAACACTTAGGATGTTAACATTTTGCTCAATGGTTACCAAGGTTTTAATGTGATATTGAGCCATAAGATAAACATGTGTGCTCAAGTGTGTCCAACTCTTTGTGACCCCATGGACTGTAGCCCACCAGGCTTCTCTGTCCAAGGGATTATTTCAGCAAGAATACTGGAGTGGGTTGTCATTTCCTTCTCTAGGTATCTCTACTTCTCTTGTGTCTCCTGCAAGGTAAGGGCCCATATTGAGCTATATTGGAATACTAAAAACAGAACCAGAGTTATATTTAGAGCTAGTTGGATTCATTGTTACTCGGTGGAATTAAAAAAAAAAAAGTGACATTTTCTGATGACTAAACTAACAGCTTCATTCTTTGAGATTTGTTCTAGATACATTGAAAAAATAAAACTTCTTGTCCTACAAGAAGTTAAACTATTACAAAATTTAATTTTATTCTGAAACATAAAGTTTCCCTGTTGATACCAAAGTAGAGATAGAGAGGTATCATTATGCTGACAATATATTCCTTGACTTTAGATTGGCTTAGAGAAAGTCTCCTGCATTGCAGGCAGATTCTCTATCAGTCCGCTGAGCCACTAGCGAAGCCCACGAATACTGGAGTGGATAGCCTATCCCTTCTCCAGCAGATCTTCCCAACCCAGGAACTCACCTGAGGGTCTCCTGCACTGCAGGTGGATTTTTTTTACCAGCTGAGCTACCAAGGAAGCCCTTAGAGAAATTTAGGATTTTCAAATAACTTGAAGTAGAACCAACCATATGTTGTAAAACTTGAATATCAACAGGGGAGACCAGGGCTTTAAAAGAAGCACTGTTCATGAGAAAAAAGATCCCTCTGATGGAGAAATGCTGATACAACTTTAGGAAAATTTATGTCTAATGTCTAACAAGACTTAGGTGAAGTTATTGTAGTTTCTGCCATATCTTCAACCTTTTCTAAAAGCCCGTGACACCCAACAGTGTTGTATTCATGGTGCTCTGCAGAACTTGGTGCATTCTTAGAGCAATACAGGGTGGAAGGCAGAAAACAGCCACAGGACTTTGGAGGCAAACTGGAGCTGGTGCTGGGCACACCACTGCACACCTGAGGAGGGTGACACTTGGAAGGGGAAGAAGTAGGGAGACATTGGTCCTTCGTGGTTGAGACTACACAAGTAGGGAACACTTAGGTTATACACAGTTCCTTTCTTATCCTCAAGATTACATCTAATGTTTTATGAAAATCAGTGGAACAGTATGCACTGCAGTTAAATTTTACACAAACACAAAATAAGTAAAAAATAAATAATATAAATAAATGAGTGAGAGAATTAATGAGAAGAAAGGAAAGGAAAGAGAAAGGAGTGAAAAGAAAGGAAGAAATATCATCCTTGAGTATGAAAATCAGGAAAAAGGAATGCAAAATAAAAGACTGGAAAACGTTGAAATAAAATTGTTAGATAAAACAATCAGAAAAAGGGAAGAAATTGAACTAAGATAGGCATCTGAGAAAGGAGACAGCAGGGGACAAAAGAAAAAAAACCCAATTGTTGGAAAATACCTAGTTCCCCAAGTCGCAAGTCTAAGCTTCCTCAGAATTCTGTAGGAGTCACTCATGTGGAGGGAAGTATGACGTTGTCTAGGAGGAGACTGAAGAGATGTCGGGGGGAAATATTTTATATACAAAACACTGGTTTTAAGGTACCTAGTGATACTTCGGAGAAGGCAATGGCACCCCACTCCAGTACTCTTGCCTGGAAAATCCCATGGATGGAGGAGCCTGGTAGGCTGCAGTCCACAGGGTCGTGAAGAATCGGACACAACTGAGCGACTTCACTTTCACTTTTCACTTTCATGCATTGGAGAAGGAAATGGAAACCCATTCCAGTGTTCTTGCCTGGAGAATCCCAGGGACAGGGGAGCCTGGTGGGCTGCCGTCTATGGGGTTGCACAGAGTCCGCCATGACTGAGGTGACTTAGCAGCAGCAGTGATACTTGCTTTTTTATCACTTTGCATATTTAGAATCAATCGTGCTGAAAGTATATTTCACTAATATTATATTGATTCTTACCTTGCAACAAAACACTACATATTACATAAAGCACATTATATCCTGAGGCATTACTATTCTTGCATTGAAAAGCTAATTAATATTGACGATGACTCATTTAAATATGTTACATTGCTGATGGAAGTTAAAAGCCCTTAAAAAAAAAAAAGTCCTAAGGATTGGTTGCACAGAATTGTGAATGCACTAAACACTACTTAACTGTACACTTGAAAATATTTAAGATGGTAAATTCTATGTTGAGTATATTTTACCACAATTTTTTAAACTCTAGAAAGTAAAAGTCTTGCCTTATATCATACAGCAACAATGGTTGGGGAGCAGTATGGTTCAGTTTAGTTCAGTTCAGTCGCTCAGTCGTGTTTGACTCTTTGCGACCCCATGAACTGCAGCACGCCAGGCCTCCCTGTCCATCACTAACTCCCAGAGCTCACTCAGACTCACGTCCATCGAGTCAGTGATGCCATCCAGCCATCTCATCCTTGGTCGTCCCCTTCTCCTCCTGCCCCCAATCCCTCCGAGCATCAGAGTCTTTTCCAATGAGTCAATTCTTCGCATGAGGTGGCCAAAGTACTGGATTTTCAGCTTTAGCATCATCCTTCCAAAGAAATCCCAGGGCTGATCTCCTTCAGAATGGATTGGTTGGATCTCCTTGCAGTCCAAGGGACTCTCAAGAGTCTTCTCCAACACCACAGTTCAAAAGCATCAATTCTTTGGTGCTCAGCCTTCTTCACAGTCCAACTCTCACATCCATACATGACCACAGGAAAAACCAGAGCCTTGACTAGATGGACCTTAATTGGCAAAGTAATGTCTCTGCTTTTTAATATGCTATCTAGGTTGGTCACAACTTTTATGGTTATATTACATTAAATCTGATATAAATTTAAATTGCAAAATCTAAACACTTATCCAAAAGCAATATTATTTTTTACAATTTGTAAATACCTTGAAATCAGGCAATGGGGGGAATTATGATTGTAATAAGATAGTCACCTAAGAGATCACATTCTATAGACCAAAATAAAGTCTGCATCTAGAAGCTTCCGATTTCTACCAGTTTGATATATAAATGTCCACAAGATTTAAAATCTTAAAAATTCTTGATTTTTGCTCTTTATCTCTCAGCCCCAACACTAGAAATTATATGTATGCATATTTTATATTCCACTATCTAACCATATCCAGATCCTTCTTTTCCTCTTTGCTAAAAGTCAATTATCTCAGATATGCAGATGACATTTATGGCAGAAAGTGAAGAAGAATTAAAGAGCCTCTTGATGAAAGTGAAAGAGGAGGCTGAAAAAGTTGGCTTAAAACTCAACATTCAGAAAACTAAGATCATGCCATCTGGTCCCATCACTTCATGGCAATAGATAAGGAAACAAAAGAAACAGTGACAGACTTTATTTTGGGGGGGCTCTAAAATCACTGCAGATGGTAACTGCAGCCATCAAATTAAAAGACACTTGCTCCTTGGAGGAAAAGCTATGACTAACCTAGACAGCTATTGAAAAGCAGAGACATTACTTTGCCAACAAAGGTCTGTCTAGTCAAGGCTACTGTTCTTCCAGTAGTCATGTGTGGATGTGAGAATTGGACTATAAAGAAAGCTGAGTGTCAAAGAATTGATGCTTCTGAACTGCGGTGTTGGAGAAGACTCCTGATAGTCCCTTGGACTTCAAGGAGATCCAATCAGTCCATCCTAAAGGAAATCAAGCCTGAAGAGTCACTGGAAGGACTGATGCTGAAGCTGAAACTCCAATACTTATGCCACCTGATGCAAAGAACTCACTCGTTGGAAAAGACTCTGATGCTGGGAAAGACTGAAGGCAGAAGGAGAAGGGGACAACAGAAGATGAGATGGTTGGATGGCATCACCAACTCAATGGACATGAGTCTGAGTAAACTCCGGGAGTTGGTGATGGACAGGGAGGCCTGGCCTGCTCATTCCATGGGGTCGCAAAGAGTCAGACACGACTGAGCAACTGAACTGAACTGAACCTGTATGCATTCCTTCTCTTATCAAGGGCCCAGGCAAGTGCTCATAGTTCTTCCGTTGTTTTTCTGCCTTCACCACCAATAGTTGGGTTTCAGTTAAACTTCTCTGCTGTTTAAGAAAATGTCACCATTCAAACACTTACTTTGGCAAAATGCCTCAGAAGCTTGCCTAGGGAGAAAAAATTACAGGCTGAACTCCAGAGCAAATCAGTATATCATATTTGGTGGAAAAAAAAATTCTTCTTTATGGAAAACTCTGTGGGAAAATTGAGATCTCCACTCAACTGATACATAAGAGTGTGAAAAATTTCACCACCGGTGAGGCAGACAGGAGAGTGATGTTTGACAGATTTAGACAGAAAACAACCAAATGTCAGTCATGCCCCTCTCCCTTTCAAAGATTCTTGCCCAAAATAGGTCAAAGAATACTAATAGGTGGTAATAGCATACCCAGACTCAGTGACACCTAACAGCTCCACTACAACAGAGACTTTTAAGGGAGGGAGAGATAAGAAAGACAGAGATTTAAGTAACCCTCCTGGGGAGTAGAAATTTGAAGAGAAAGAGATTCTTCAGGGAAAATTTCAGAGATGTGTGCAATATAATGAGTGGTATATCTGAATCTGACCCACTTTACTACAATGGCTACCAATCTGAATGTCCAAGAAGGCACTAAAGTGGAGGCGGCTAACTGCCTTGAAGCACAAAGTGAAAAGTGCTGTAAGGGAAAAAAGCATGGGGTCACCAGATCTTCTGGTTTGCACAGGGAAGCCCAAATAACTGGATTTTAACATGAAATAGTCTAACTTCCAAAGGTTGGCAACTAACTCAAAATTTTCAACACTCTGTAAAGGCGAAATTCCAAATACCCACCGGCTATATTCAGACTACAGATTGACCTATAATGACCCCAGCTTTACATACCAAAGACAGAGCTGCCTGAGGGGGAGCTGGGAGAAAGAGATAAGAAATACAGAGCTTTCTTTAGGTACTCTTCTGGGGAGTTGAGATTTGGAGAGAAAGATTCTTAAGGGAAAATTTCAGAGATGTGTTCAATATAATGAGTGGTGTACCTGAATTTGTAAATCAAAACACCTTCAGATCTTTTTAAATTGTATTTTTATCTTTTTCTTTTGGATGTGGTAACATGCAGTGATTGATTTTATTTTCTTGGGCTCCAAAATCACTGCAGAAAGTGATGGCAGCAATGAAATTAAAAGATGCCTGGTCCTTGGAAGAAAAGCTATGACAACACTAGACAATGTATTACAAAACAGACATCACTTGGTCAACAAAGGTCGATATAGCCAAAGCTGTGTTTTTCCCAGTAGTCATGTACTGATGTGAGAGTTGGACCATAAAGTCGGCTGAGTGCCAAAGAATTGATGATTTTGAATTGTGATGCTGGAGAAGACTTTTGAGAGTCTCTTGGACAGGAAGGAGATCAAACCAGTCAATCCTAAAGGATATCAACACTGAATATTCATTGCAAGGACTAATGCTAAAGCTGAAACTCCAATACTTTGGCCACTTAATGAGAAGAGTCCACTTATTGGAAAAGACCCTGATTCTGGGAAAGATTGAGGGCGAAAGAAGAAGAGGGTAACAGAAGATGAGACGGTTAGATAGCATCATTGACTGAGTGGACATAAACGTGAGCAAACTCTGGGAGATAATGAAGAACAGGGAAGCATGTGCTGCAGTGCATGGCATCTCAAGAGTCGGACACGACTTAGTGAGTGAAAAACAACAATAACAACAGGCTAATATTGCCTTTAAAATAAGAGAGTAACAGTCTAGCTATATAAACTTACACTTACATTTATAAATGATAAATACTGCCCAGCCAAGTTTTTATTAAAAGCTCATATTGGATTTGAGCTTTAAAAAAAAAAAAAAAAACATAAACATGTCAGAGTTTATGTTAAAACCATAGCTCTCAGAGATTTAGTAAGTCCTTCAAAGTCATTCAAATACAGAGTAACAGTGTAGTGCATTGCCAGGTTATCACTATTTCCAGTCAACAAATCAACTCAGTACAGAGGATAAGTGCTAAAAGATGGACTGAAATGATTCCAAGACACCTGCCTGTTTTCTGGTCTCCATCAGACAGACATGCCCATATATCCATATACATGTGCTTAACTATCTAATAGATACTCTGTATTTGCAACATATCACTAAAAAGAAAAAAATTTGTAAAATATTCTTTCACTGAGTCTTCCCTGATACAAGGGCAGAAATCTCCATCATCCATTCAACCAACTAGAATAAACTTTAAAATCATTCCTTAAATAGAGTATTATCATGGAAGGCCACTTTTAACAGTTAGCTATTTTACTCATTTAAATGCAGTTTTAAAATTTAGTTCTTACATTCTCCATAACACTATGAGTATTACTTGTAAAATCTGCAATTCACATTATGTTAAATGAAAGAATATAGTTTTATTTAAAGAAGGCAGGCTTTGAAGTTAGCAAGACCAAGGTCAGATGGTGACTACCACTTACTGTGTGATATTGGCTACATTTTTAAACTTATCTGAGAACGTGATTCCAGCTTTCTAAAATGGAGCTATTATTCCCTACCTGATAGGATTGTTAAAAATGTTAAAATAAGATTTATAAGGCATCTAAAACTATGGAAACCCATGAAACTTACTTTACCATTTCCTCTTAAAAATGAAGCTACTGCTTAAATCCAACTACAGTGATTTTTAGAATTATCCTTGGTTAGTTGTGAGGGGCTAAATTTCCCCTTGAAGCAATTGCCAATTCGGAGCGGGGTAGCTAAAAAGTCTTAGGATCTGATCAAAAATAACGGGACCAAAGGGACCAAAATAATATGAAAGATTAGACTCCCAGGTCTACCAGGGTCGAGATCTCTTACAAATCCAAGTTTCAGGTTGGAACCATGAAGGAGTACAGCTAGGAATAAGACTGAACCCAAAGTAGATCAGTGCTTGGTGGTGGTATTGTTTAGTTGCTAAGTCATATCTGACTGCTTGCCACCTCGTGGATGATAGCCTCCCAGGCTTCTCTGTGCATGGGATTTCCCAAGCAAGAATACTGGGGTGGGTTGCCATTTCCTTCTCCAGGTGACCTTCCTGACCCAGGTACTCTATCTCCTGTTTGGCAGGGAGATTCTTTACTGCTGAGCCACCTGGTAAGCCCCGTGGTATAACTAAAGCCCAATACTGGATAACTCAAACTCTGAAAATAGATCAAGGAAATTTTTGTTTTCTAATATCCCTGAATATTTGTCTATTGTTTATTTATATTATCTATTATTTATCTATTATTAGCTATTATTTATCTATTATTCTTGGCAAGGAAAGAAAAAGAAAATATCTACTCCAAGATAGGTATTATCTTTCTAGCTTGTAAATGATTTCTATAGTTTTTCACATACATCATCCAGCACTCAATCAAAAATAATAATGTCTGTGAAGAATCAAAATAATATGAAAGAAATACAAAAGCAGACAGGAGCAATAGATCTACAAAAGCTTGAGAGACAAAGTTAAGTTGCATCAGAAAAGTTTGACCTTCTCCAGTCTTGCTTTTCAGCAGGGTTGCTTCTTGGACGTGTGACCTGTTCACTGCTGTCTCTGGGGTCACACGGAGTCGGACACGACTGAAGCGATTTAGCAGCAGCAGCAGCAGCAAGCTTGGTTTAACACTCTTCTCTTGGCAATTTGAAAGTCTTAATGATTTTGAACAAGGGGCCTGGCAGTTCCATTTTGCACTGTGTCCCACAAATTATGTACTTGGTCTTGCCTTTAAGATTTGTTAAATGGGACCAGAGCATCCTACTTCACCCCAGTGCCTGTGAATAATCAGATTTCCCAGTCAAACTGAAGGGGATCAGGTACTACTTCCATCTTGTGTGAGTACCAGTTGTTGTTCCCTCTAAGATTCCCATGGTTCTTTCCCCACCTCAGGTAGTTGGCTTGCTTGTTTGTGCTGATTTGCTAGCATTTGTTGGATCATAGAGAAAGCAAGGGAATTCCAGAAAAAACATCTACTTCTCTTTCAGTAACTATGCAAATGTTTTTGGCTGTGTGGATTATAGCAAACTGTGAAAAATTCTTAAAGAGATGGGAATACCAGGCCACCTTAACTGTCTCCTAAGAAGCCTCTATGCAGGTCAATAAGCAATAATTAGAACCGAACATGAACCAACGGACTGGTTCAAAATTGGTAAAAGAGTACATCAAGGTCATATATTGTCCTTGCTTATTAACTTCTATGCAAAGTACATCATGCAAAATGTTGGACTGGATGAATTACAAACTAGAATCAAGATTGTCAGGGGAAATGCCAACAACCTCAGATATGCAGATGATACCACTCTAATGGCAGAAAGCGAAGAAGAACTAAAGAGTCTCTTGATAAGGGTGAAAGAGAAGAGTGAAAAAGCTGGCTTGAAATTCCACATTCAAAAAACTAATATTATAGGATTTGATCCCATCACTTCATGGCAAATAGAAGGGGAAAACATGGAAACAGTGACAAACTTTTCTTTCCCTGGGCTCCAAAAGACTGCAGACAGTGACTGCAACCACAGAATTAAAAGACATTTGCTCTTTGGAAGAAGAACTAAGACAAAAGTGTGTGCTTAGTTGCTCGGTTGTGTCCAACTCTTAGTGACCCCGTGAACTGTAGCCTGCCAGGCTCCTCTCTCCATGGGATTCTCCAGCAAGAATACTGGAGTGGGCAGCCATTCCCTTCTTCAGGGGATCTTCCTGACCCAGGGATCCAACCCAGGTCTCCTGCATTGCAGGAATTCTTGACTGTCTAAGCCACCAGGGAAGCCCTGACAAACTTAGCGAATTAAAAAGCAAAAACATCACTTTGCTGAAGGTCTGTATAGCTAGGCTTTCCGGTAGTCATGTACTGTTGTGAAAGTTGGACCATAAAGCAGGCTGAATGCCAAAGAACTGATATGTTTGAATTGTGGTGCTGGAGGAGATTCTTGAGAGTCCCTTGGACTGCAAGATCAAACCAGTCAGTCCTAAAGGAAATCAACCTTGACTATTCATTGGAAGGACCGATGCTAAAGTTGAAGCTCTAAAATTTTGGCCACCTGATGTGAAGAGCCAACTCATTGTAAAAGACCCTGATCCTGGGAAGACTGAAGGCAAAAGGAGAAGAGACAGCAGAGAATGAGATGGTTAGATAGCATCACCAACTCAATGAACATGAATCTGAGCAAATTCTGGGAAGCAGTGAAAAATAGGGGAGCAGGACTTTGTAAATCCCTGAGAGCTATGGCTTTAACATGAACTCTGACATGAAATCCAATATGAACTTTTAATAAAAACTTGGCTAGACAATTTTATCATTTATAAGTGTAAGCATTTATAGCCAGACTGTATCTCCCTTATTTTAAAGCCAGTATTAGCATGTTGTTATTGTTGTTGTTCAGTCACTAAGTCATGTCTGACTCTTGTGATCCCATGGATGCAGTAAGCCATATAATACAGAAAATATAAAAACGGTAACAAAGAGTAAAAGGAAGCATATATAATAAAACAATAGTATGCATCATTTTCACAAAACTCAAAATTGCAATGAGAACATGTGGAAAACATTTTTGTCAAGAGGTATGTAATATCTTTGCTGGGAACACGCTAAAATTACTGAGACACAAGCTGTAAGAAGCAGTGTGGGTTTTGACATTGATATCCATGGTTATGAAGTATGTCATGTGTCAAAAAAATCTTTCTGCTAAAACAAGCCACATTTCATTAAATGGTTTCCTTGTTTACGGGGGATTTTTAAACTGAATTTACTGGTAATAATTTCCTTTAAAATATTTAGTAAATGACTAATACCTTATTTCTAGATTACTGAGGGTGGCTTGACACTACCTTTGAAGTTCACAGGTACTGCTAAGAGTGCAATTCTGTAGCCAGTTCAGCTCAAATGCCCAGATTCATCCACATCTCCAGCTTATGTGGCAGAGCTAGGGCTAATAGAAAACATCAGCTCTGATTTTGCTTTGTTATCAAATCATATGTGATAATGTCACAACCAGTGAGTTTTGTTTTCAGATATGTTTTTGCACTGACTTGACAGTGAAGCTAAAAAGTGAAATAAATATGAAGAACATGAGAAATTCTAAATTCTCACCCTTCAGGAGTTTTGATACTATCAATTTGCCTGTGTTTTGTTTTGTTTTAAACCATACAAAAATAAATATCTTCTTTCATTACCATTGCCCTCAAGGTTTAGAAAAACAGGACAAACTCTATACTAGCAAATTAATGACAAGACTAAGGCAAGTTATTTCAAAATTGATAAAATATTTGGATTTGTATTATTTGGTATCTGTTCAAAAAGATAATTGATATTCACACTGTCTTCCTACTACAGATAGCAAAGCAGTCTGAGCTGATAGAAAAGGGAGAGTGTTTGAAGGCAGAAGCTCAGAACCGGACTCTCCCCATAACACTTACGAGATGTGCTACCTTAATTAAGTCACCAAATGTGTTTAATTTTGTTATCATGATCATCTATGAAATGAAAATATTGATGTGTCTCACTGCGCACTTATGAATATAAATGGAGATGAGGCGAAGGGATTCTGTGACCTTTGTGGTTGCTTAGTCACTCAGTCATGTCCAACTCTTTGTGACCCCATGGACTGCAGCACACCAGGCTTCCCTGTTATTTTCCATCTCCTGGAGCTTGCTCAAACTCATGTACACTGAATCGGTGAGACCATCCAATCCACTCGTCCTCTGTCGTCCCCTTCTCCTCCTGCCTTCAGTCTTTCCCAGCATCAGGGTCTTTTCCAATGAGTCAGCTCTTCACTTCACGTGGCCAAAGTATTGGAGTTTGAGCTTCAGCATCAGTCCTTCCAATGAATAATCAGGATTGATTTCCTTTACGATTGACTGGTTTGATCTCTTTGCAGTCCAAGGAACTCTAAGAGTCTTTTCCAGCACCACAGTTTGAAAGCATCAATTCTTTGGCACTCAGCCTTCTTTATGGTTCAGCTCTCACATCCATATATGACTACTGGAAAAACCATAGCTTTGACTATATGGGCCTTTGTCAGCAAAGTAATGTCTCTGCTTTTAATATGCTGTCTAAGTTTGTCATAGCTTTTCTTCCAAGGAGCAAGCATCTTTTAATCTCATGGCTGCAATCACCATTTCCTGTGATTTTGGAGCCCAAGAAGATAGTCTGTCACTGTTTCCATTGTTTCCCCATCTATTTGCTATGAAGTGATGGGATAGGAATCCATGATCTTCGTTTTCTGAATGTTGAGTTTTAAGCCAGCTTTTTCCTCCAAGGGATCTTCCCAACTCAGGGATCAAACCCAGGTCTCCCACATTGCAGGCCAATTCTTTGCTATCTAAGCCACCAGGGAAGTCTAAATATACTGTAGTGAGTAGCCTATCCCTTCTCTGGGGGACCTTCCTGATTCAGGAATCAAACTGGGTCTCCTGGATTGCAGGCAGATTATTTACCAGCTGAGCTACCAGGGAAGCCCTATTCTATGTCCTAAAAATGTATGACTATCATCTGTGTAATAAGTCCCTCATTTTACAGAGCTGTAAACTGAGGCTTAGAGAAGTTAGGCAACCTGACCAAGGTCATAACTGGTAAAATGTCTTGCATTTGATGTTCCCTTTTATGAGTAAATCAACTTCCTCCTTCACATTCCCATGTTGTTCTATCCTGGCTAATGCTGTGAGAACCTCAGCCACCAAGCTCAGTCCATTATGGTATTCTGAGGGCTGCAAATGGAGACGTCTTTCTGATGAGAACACAAATCACTACAGCACAGTTTGAATTTTCATTATAATGGAGTTGTATCAATACCAGTGATCATTTTAATTTTTCATCACAGAGTTTTGTTATAGCTAACTTAACATGGGCAAAATCTTTTTAACTAGTTTCTATCACACACTTAACTCAGATTTGGTTGATGAGATTATCATAAATATCAAGTAACAGCATTTTTTAAAAAGCAGATTGTAGGACTTTGTCAACTTCTGAATCCCCATTGGGGTTCAGATCTACCAAAGGCTCCACTCCAGGTTTTCATCCTCTGATTCCTCCTTTATTCAGAATAAACTTCCCTCACACAGGGTTCTGCCAGGAGGCTTCCCCTCATTTCATATTTAGAAATACTTCTAGATAATGAAGGCCACTCATTTTATTTAATCAACTAGTGTCAATTAAAAATATATATAGATAATCTTTACAAGTTGTAAAGTGCTATATAGATTTAAGCAGGTATTGAAATGAGGAGGGCGGGAATGTACAGATTCAGATTGTAAATTGAACATTTACTCTGTGCTAATGTCAACCTACTCCAGTATTCTTGCCTGGAAAACCCTATGGACAGAGGAGCCTGGTGGGCTACAGTCTGTGGGGTCACAAAGAATTGGACACTACTGATCCACTAACTCCATCGCTTTATAGGAAATGGGAGTTTAAAAAAGTTAAGATAACATAAAATAGAGTCTCTAACTTCATAGAACTCATGATCTCATTAAGGAGGAAATACGGATATCAGTAAAATGACAAAAAACAATATAGGCATTTTACAACTAAAGGTAGAATTACTTAGAATAGACTGAAGAAATGTTAACTTGAACTTGGTTTTGAATAAGAAGTATTTCCACAGTTGGAAAGAGAGAAGAAATGCCAGTAGCAAAAGTGAGGAAGCAAAAACAAGTGCCACACGTTTGCATAGGCTATGTCAGGAAGCTGTGAAAGGGAGATGAAAAACCATACTTTCTTTTCACTGATCAGACAAGCTCTAGGTAATAGAAAACCATTGAAAGCTGTACTATCCTTCAGTAGCAACCTAAGCTCCATCTATACTCTTTCCCAGAAGTGCACTTTCAGACCTCTTCATAAGCAAGATAACCTCCTTCCTAGTTTGATTCTGACACAAACTAAAATTACTGATAGATATATATTCTTTTTAGCACTAAGTTAGAAACAAAAGACAGGGAACCAATGACTGATCTCACTGTTCCCACACCCATTATCACACATGCTCTCCACAAACATGGAGGATGAAACTGAGGAGGCCTGGCCAGTGTTTACCCCTCATATAGCTGAAGAGCCTGCCATACACATGGTTTAGATCATGTCCCCCCATATGAGAGGAAGGAGAGGGATTTCCTGGTGTCTACCCAAATGAGCCAGCAATAATCCCAGTTGTCCTGCAGAGTAAATGATAGAAGAGAGTTCTTCTAAGAACTCAAGTGCTCTCAGAGTTTATTAGTGTAGTAATTTAAGAACAAGATTCTGATGATCACAAATTGCATTTGCCTCAAAATATCTACCAATGCCCAATATCTTGGGGTGATCAAGAAATTTTTTAGAATTATATATATATATATATATATATATATATATATATATATATATAGTTTTCACTCAATCTAAAGGATATGTTATATGATTACAGAATAAGGAGTAAAATTTATTTTCTCTGTCTCTCTCAACAAAATATACTGAATGGAAAATACTGCCTATGGCCCAGTAATAGAAAATATATTAGAATCAGAAAATGTAGCTTAAAATTAAATATATGCAGTTATCAACAGTGTGAAAGAATTTGAAATTTTCAAAACAAATGAAAGTCTTTATAATCATTAACATCATCATCATTATTATCTTCAATGAGCTATTTGTAATTTAATAAGCAGCTCTTAGTGGTGGAGTTTTGATTTGAAGCATTTCTTAAAACACATTTTTTTTTAAATTCGCATAAGGATTATAAAACCATTCAGTTAATCACTTGAGCTTGTATATTCATTGGCAGAAAAAAAGAGAAAAAGGAGAATTTTTTTTTTTAAAGTAAGCATTTACCTGGCTGATTAACTAATATATGGATCCAGATAAGCCCTAGATTTCAACTTTAGGCTACTAGCTGCATTTTCCTCTGTCTATCTGATAGCCCTAAACTGTAGGGCAATTCATGCTGTTGGAGGAATAAAATAAACATTAACATTTAGTAAAATATTTTTTATAATTATTTAGAAAAACTTCAGCACTGTAAGAAAAGTTATATTCCAAGTACTGCCTAGATTCTAAACTGCACTGTTTGAAATACCTAGATTCTCCAAAGACAACAACCTCTAAAGTCTGCCAAAGCCACAGCCATTCACACTTCCTGAAAGCAATCACTGGCCCAGCGCAAAAGCCTAAGAAGTGGAGATAACTCCATAATTGATTGAGGGCCAAGACCCTGATTCACACATGGCATTTGGTTTTAATGGACTTTAAAAATCATCATTTTCTTTAAGACACCTCAGAAACATGAAACGAGATAATAGTGACAGGTAGAAGCCAATTTTTGGAATGTCAAGGCACAGGTGAAAGAAAAATAAAGACCAAAAAAAGTCATGTGAAAGAAGCTTAGAAATTGCTCCTTATGCAACATTTCCAAGTGAAAATGTAAGAAGTAACTTTGTGCAGCATAATATGGTACTAATTGGAATTGCAAACAAAAATAAAGCTTATTCTAAATATATCAATCTATATATACTTCTGAATAATTTGTTGTTATATATACATAGTTTGTACATGTGCACCTTATTGTTATTTCACATTATATCTATCTTTAGGATATATACATGTAGTATGCAGAATTTTGAAATAGGCTTCAAGATTTCCATACCCTAGAGTACATACCCTGTATAATACTGTCTCAGTAAGTATAAGCACCATCTGTGTTTATAATGAAAGTCACTCTGGTGATTAAGTTGTATGGAAAAGATGAAGAGGTTTTGCAGCCACAATTAAAGTCCCAAATCAGTTTGAGTTAACCAAAATGATCATTATTTTAGGTGGGCCTGGCCTAACTAAGTGAGCCATTTAAAAGAGCATCCAAGCCTTCTCCTAAAGGAAAATTCACAGTGAGAGAAAGTCTCCTGCTGGCTTTGAAGAAACAAACTGCTATAGAGCCACATGGCAGGAGGCCTATATTTCCTGAAAATGCCACCTGGCTAACAGCCAGCAAGAAAGCAGAGATCTCAGTCTTAACAACCACAAGAAACAGCACTCTACCAACAACTGCAGGTATATCTCAACCTGTTATACTTCACAGCTTTTTACAAATTTATGATTTGTGGTAATTCTCAATGCAACAAGTCTATTGGCACTATTTTCCCAATTATCATGTTTGCTATAGCAATCTATGATCACTGATCTTTGATGTCACTGCTGAAGTTGTCTTGGGGCACCATGAACCATGGCCATATATGACAGCGACCTTAAAAAATGTATGTGTTGCTACTGCTCCATTGGCTAGCTCACCCCCTTCCCTCTCCCTCTCCTCAGATTGTCCAAATCCCTGAGATAAAACAATACTGAAATTAGGTCAATTCACAGATCTACAATTAGCTCTAAGCATTCAAGTAAAAAGAAGAGTCACAGGTCTCTCACTTTAAGTCAAAAGCTAGAAATGATTAAGCTTAGTGAAGAAGTCATGTTGAAAGCTGAGACAGGCCGAAAGTCAGGCCTCTTGCACCAAACATTTACCCAAGTTGTAAATGCAAAGGAAAAGTTCTTGAGGGAAATTAAAAGTGCTACTTCAGTGAACACATGATTGATAAGAGAGAGAAACAGCCTTATTACCGATACAGTGAAAGTATTGATATAGAGAAAGTTAGTGGTCTGATGATCAAAGTTAGTGTTAGATGATCAAAACAGCAAAATTTCCTTTAGCCAAAGCCTTGTCCAGAGACAGGTCATAATGCTCTTCAATTCTATGAAGGCTGATCAAGGTAAGAAAGTTGCAGAAGAAAAGTTTGAAGCAAGGAGATGTTAGCTCATGGGGTTTAAGGAAAGAAACCATCTCCAAAATATCAAATTTCAAGGTGAAGCAGCAGGTGCTAATTAGAAGCTGCATCAAGTCATCTATTGAATAGAAGGTCTAGTTAAGGTAATCCATGAAGGTGTCCACCCTAAACAACAGATTTTCAATGTAGATGAACAGCCTTCTGTTGGAAGAAGATGTCATCTAGAACTTTTAGAGCTAGGGAGAAGCCAATGCTTGGCTGCAAGGCTGCAAAGTACAGGTGAACGCTTGTTACAGGCTAATGCAGCTGGTGATTTTAAGTTGAACCCAGTGCTCATTTACCATTACAGAAATCCTGAGGCTCTTAAGAATTATGCTAATTTGACTCTGTTTCTTTAAATGGAACAATAAAGCCTGGATAACAGAACATCTGTTTACAACATGGCTCACTGAATATTTAAAGTCCATTATTGAGATCTACTGCTCAGAAAAAAAATTCATTTTATTTATTTTTTTTTATTATGGTTTTTTTTTTATTAAATTTTAAAATCTTTAATTCTTACATGTGTTCCCAAACATGAAACCCCCTCCCACCTCCCTCCCCATAACATCTCTGTGGGTGATCCCCATGCACCAGCCCCAAGCATGCTGTATCCTGCGTCAGACATAGACTGGCGATTCAATTCCTACATGATAGTATACATGATAGAATGCCATTCTCCCAAATCATCCCGCCCTCTCCCTCTCTCTCTGAGTCCAAAAGTCCGTTATACGCAGCTGTGTCTTTTTTCCTGTCTTGCATACAGGGTCATCATTGCCATCTTTCTAAATTCCATATATATGTGTTAGTATACTGTATTGGTGTTTTTCTTTCTGGCTTACTTCACTCTGTATAATCGGCTCCAGTTTCATCCATCTCATCAGAACTGATTCAAATGAATTCTTTTTAACGGCTGAGTAATACTCCATTGTGTACATGTACCAAAGCTTTCTTATCAATAAAATTAGAAATGAAAATGGAGAGATCACAACAGACAACACAGAAATACAAAAGATCATAAGAGACTACTATCAGCAGTTGTATGCCAATAAAATGGACAATGTGGAAGAAATGGACAAATTCTTAGAAAAGTACAATTTTCCAAAACTGAACCAGGAAGAAATAGAAAATCTTAACAGACCCATCACCAGCACGGAAATTGAAACTGTAATCAGAAATCTTCCAGCAAACAAAAGCCCAGGTCCAGACGGCTTCACAGCTGAATTCTACCAAAAATTTCGAGAAGAGCTAACACCTATCCTACTCAAACTCTTCCAGAAAATTGCAGAGGAAGGTAAACTTCCAAACTCATTCTATGAGGCCACCATCACCCTAATACCAAAACCTGACAAAGATGTCACAAAAAAAGAAAACTACAGGCCAATATCACTGATGAACATAGATGCAAAAATCCTCAACAAAATTCTAGCAATCAGAATCCAACAACATATTAAAAAGATCATACACCATGACCAAGTGGGCTTTATCCCAGGGATGCAAGGATTCTTCAATATCCGCAAATCAATCAATGTAATTCACCACATTAACAAATTGAAAAATAAAAACCATATGATTATCTCAATAGATGCAGAGAAGGCCTTTGACAAAATTCAACATCCATTTATGATAAAAACTCTCCAGAAAGCAGGAATAGAAGGAAAAAAATTCATTTTAAAATATTACTGCTCATTGGCAATACACCTGGCCTCCCAAAACTGCAATGAAGATGTATAACAGGATTCATGTTGCTTTCATTCCCACTAACACATCCATTCTGCAACCTGTGATTCAAGGATTAATTATAATATCATAGGATCATTAAAAATATATATTTAGTGAGGCTGCCATTGTCAGAGATTGTGACTCCTCTGATGGATCTGGGGAATGTAAGCTGAAAACTTTCTGGAAAAAAAGTCACCATTCTAGATGTCATTAAGAACATTCATTATTCTTTGGAAGAGATCAAAGTGTCAACAATAATAGGAGTCTGGAAGTAGCTGATTCCAACTCTCATGGATGATTTTGATCAAGATTTTCATGGAAAAAGTAACTGCAGATGTGGTGGAAATAGAGAACTAGAATTAGAAGTGGAGTCTAAAGATGTGACTAGGTTGTTGCAATCTCATGATAAAATGTCAAGGGATGAAGAATTGCTTCTTATGAATGAACAAAGAAAGTGTTTTCTTGAGATGGAATCTACTCCTGGTAAAGATGCCATGAAGATTGTTAAAATGACACCAAACGACTTAGAATATTACATAATCTTAGTTGATAAAGTGGTGACAGGATTTGAGAGAACTGGCTCCAAGTTTGAAAGAAATTCTACTGTGAGTAAAATCCTTCAAAGAGCATAGCATGTTACAAAGAAATCTTTCATAAAAGGAAAAGTCAGTTGATGTAGCAAACTTCAATGTCTCCTTTCAGGAAATTGCCATAGCCATCCAACCTTCAGCAACCACCACTCTGATCAGTCAGCAGCCACCAACAGCAAGGCAAGACCTTCCACCAGCAAAAGATTATGACTCCCTGAAGGCTCAAGTGAAGGTTAACATTTTTTAGCTATAAATTATTTTTGAAATAGGGAATGAATAGTAGGATTTTTTAAAAACAAAATGATATTGCATGCTTAATAGACTACAATATATTTTAATGCTAACTTTTTTATGTACTAGGAAATAAAAAAATTTGTGACTCACTTTATTTCAACATCCACTTCACTGTGGTGGTCTGAAACTGAACCTGTATTATCTCCTTTAAGTATGTTTGAGGTGGTTTTGTAAGAAGATTCTGAGCTCCAGATTAGCAGGCAATCATGGCTGACACCCTTTCAGACTTGTGAGACCCTGAACAGAAAAATCTACTATGCCACGTTTAGACTTCTGACTGAGAGAAGCTGCGAGATCATCATGAATGGGTTTATTTTAAGCTGCTGAGTTTGTGGGAATTATTCAGTGTAGAAATCTAATACAGTAGAATTCTATTGGTAATCATTATCTTTGCCCCTTCCTGATCTACATACATACTCATTACTTTTTGCCCTTGTTCTAAAAGTAAATCTCATTTTCTTTAGCAAACTATTCCTCACGAACTCCAACCACAGTATTATTTGCCTCTGACTTCAGAAAAGGGCCCATGACTGTCAAAATCAAATGTAGAATCCAGTGGTGGTGACCTGTCATGCTGAATGGTCCAAGCATAAGTAAACGGCATAAACTAGGCTAAGAATGTGCCTCTATAGGATGGTTCAGAGAGTAAGTAGCAATAGAGAAAGTTCTTTTTAATCACTAAACTGGAATTTTGCCCATAACTCTATTCTCTGTCTCTTGGAAAAAGTCTGATTGCAATAAGAGAATATGAGACCAATAACTGAAGGAAAGCAAAGTGGAAAGATAGCAAGAAAGAGAGCCCTGGCAGCAACAAGTTCTAATCTTCGGTGTCTTTCTTGTCCCTACTCCTTTTTTTTTCCCATTACTTATGCTCCCATAAAATTTCTTTGGATGTTAGTAATAAAAAGAGTGCTGAGCTAGGTTTTGGTAACCAATCGAGCTGCTCTTTACTTCTCATTTTCTCACTCCAAAATATCTAACATGACATTTACCGCTTTTTCTCTTGCTACAAAAAATTAATCTGGAGGAGTTCAAATCTTTGCTCTTTATTTGTGTGTGTAATGTGCCAAAAGTGAACATACACTATTTTGTATTATTAAGTAGGAGGAGGGTAGAAACAACTCTTAAGAAAAAAATGAAAGGCAGAATAGAGACATATATATGTGTTCATTAATACTTCCTCTTTTTTTCATTCTCCACAAAGTTAATCTTGTCAAGAAAACCACTGGTTTTTTAAGTAAGAATTTTAAATTTCTCAAACTGATGATGTCATCATACCCCAAAACAAAAATGCCAGTCCCTCCAGGCACCCTTCTAGGAATAGAGGTCAATACAGGCACAGGATGACCAAGGTATGTATGTATGGGTGCATGCTCAGTTGTGTCCAAATCTTTGTGAACCCACAGACCATAGCCCACCAGCCTCCTCTGTCCATAGGATATCCCAGGCAAGAATAGTGCCATTTCCTTCTCTAGGGAATCTTCCCAAACCAGGGATCCGACTCATTCTCTTATGTCTCCTGCATCAGCAGACAGGTTCTTTAACACTAGCACTACCTGGGAAGCCTCAGTTTAGACAACTCCCGATGAAGAAAGCTACAGGATCATTTCAGGGATGTGTACCACTGGATCATCAAAAAAGCAAGAGAGTTCCAGCAAAACATCTACTTTTGCTTTATTGACTATGCCAAGCCTTTGACTGTGTGGATAACAACAAACTGTGGAAAATTCTTAAAGAGGTGGGAATACTAGACCACCTGACCTGCCTTCTGAGAAATCTGTATGCAGGTCAAGAAGCAACACTTAGAACTGGACATGGAAGAACAGACTGATTCCAGATCAGGAAAGGAGTACATCAAGGCTGTATATTGTCACCCTGTTTACTTAACTTATAATGCAGAGTACATCATGCGAAATGCTGGGCTGGATGAAGCACAACCTGGAATCAAGATTGCCAGGAGAAATATCAATAACCTCAGATAAGCAGACACCACCACCCTTATGGCAGAAAGCGAAGAAGAACTAAAGAGCCTCTTGATGAAAGTGAAAGAGGAGATTGAAAAAGTTGGCTTAAAGCTCAACATTCAGAAAACTAAGATCGTGGCATCCAGTCCTATCACTTTATGGCAAATAGATGGGGAAACAGTGGAAACAGTGACAGACTTTATTTTAGGGGCTCCAAAATCACTGCAGATGGTGACTGCAGCCATGAAATTAAAAGACACTTACTCCTTGGGAGGAAAGTTATGACCAACCTACACAGCATATTAAAAAACAGAGACATTTCTTTACCAAAAAAGGTCCATCTAGTCAAAGTTATGTTTTTTCCAGTAGTCATGTATGGATATGAGAGTTGGACTATAAAGAAAGCTGAGCTCCAAAGAATTGATGCTTTTGAACTGTGGTGTTGGAGAGACTCCTGAGAGTCCCTTGGACTGCAAGGAGATCCATCTAGTCAATCCTCAATGAAATCATTCCTGGATGTTCATTGGAAGGACTCCAATACTTTGGCCACTGATGTGAAGAACTGACTCATTTGAAAAGATCCTGATGCTGGGAAAGATTGAAGGCAGGAGGAAAAGGGGATGACAGAGGATGAGATCTTTTGATCACATCACCAATGTGATAAGACATGAGTTTGAGTAAACTCTGGGATTTGGTGATGGACAGGGAAGCCTGGCTTGCTGCGGTCCATGGGTTGCAAAGAGTTGGACACGACTGAGCAACTGGACTGACTGACTGACCAAGTCCTTAGTACCACCTACAATGACACTTAGAGTTTGAAATTCCATGTTTATCTAGCTCATCTGCAGGGCATACTTATCAATAATCTCAGCCCTACATCCTCAGTCATAGCACTGTGCTCTCCAGTTCTTGATGGTCTTAATAGGGTCTGTAAAGCCCCAAGACCTTCTGAAACAGAAGTATTCTTTATGAAAGGACTAAGGTAAATAGAACTAAGATATCCTACCCTTTCTTTTAGATCAGCTTCTACCTTTGATTTCCATCTCAGTGATATAGTTACTATACTTCAATATCTGCCCACTCCACCCCATGCCAAAATATGAAAAGGAAACTCATGTTTTTCTCATACAGAATTGGAAAAAGGAGGTGCTTGCTCAGCAAACATGGCTTAAAAAGAATAACCTAGTTTACCTTCTAAACAGGTTAACAAGCCTAAGACATTTCTATTTAAGAATTCTAACACCATCACTGTGTAAATGTGGCATCTGCAGAGCCCAGGCAGAAGGGACAGTTCTTGCCGCAGTCACTAAACAGAGAGTTGGCCTTAGATTTGTGTATATGAAGACACTGTGAGAGAAGAAACCAGAAATGAACTGAGGTGATAATTCAAGTCTGATCATTATTTTAAGCTCAGTTCAGTTCAGTCGCTCATTTGTGTCTGACTCTTTAAGCTCAGTGAAGCAGAATTGAATCATAAGACTGGTATTTGTAATTTTAGTTTTCTCTTTACAAGATGTTGTTAGATTTGCAACATTATTTGCAATAACATGATTTTTACCAACTGAGCACTGATCTGAACTACAGATCAAAGATGCAGATCTAAACCATGGATTTCCCTCTCATTATTCTTGTTAAAAATGAATTAGCAACCTTGATTGAAATTGCTAGCAAGATACACAAACCAGTATTATTATACACTATATTTAGGTGAAATAAGATTCAAAAATATGAACCTGGTATTGTTGTATCACATAGTCAACAATTCAGGAGAATGCAACCTTACTTGTACACTTATTTTTACTTTGCTTATAAACAACCAAAAATAAAAAGATAAAGAAGTGAGATAAAATTTTAAATAGTGCAGAAAATTCTGTTGACCATTATATCCACCTTACCTAATAAGGAAATGTGCATCTTCTGTTGTCGCTTTTAACCTTTTTCATTTCCCTTATGCCTCTATGCGTGCTCACTTTATTGCACTGGATGTGATTCAAATATTTAAAGATTACTATATAGGCACAGGGACACACACACACACACATACATGTTTGCACATGCAGATCTATATTTTTTTCTTATCATAGTTTTTAAACCAATCACTTGTTTCTGATAAAAAGAAGTATTACATTCATGTGTACATGTGTGTTAAGTCACTTCAAATGTGTCCAACTCTTTGCATCCCTGTGGACTGTAACCCCTCAGGCTCCTCTGTCCGTGGGATTCTCCAGGCAGGATGCTGGAATGGGTTGCCATGCCCTCCTCCCGGGGATCTTCCAACCTAGGGATCCAACTCATGTCTCTTATGTCTCCTGCATAGGCAGGGGGTTCTTTACCATTAGTACCACCTGGGAAGCCCCCATTATTGTATACACTATATATTTATAAATGCATAATACTGTACACTGTTGCATGTACTCTATCTACATCTTAGAGGGGTTTTTTTCCAAGGTTAATTTGGAGTCTATGAAGTTTTAACACTATACACGGTCAGCACTACCTAACCTCCACCAAGGCTGCCTCTATGCCTATCAGCTTATGTGAGGAATGAGTTTTCTGAGACACTAAAAAAACCAAAGGCAGAAATACAGCTCACCACTGACCCTCTGTATTCATAGATGAAGTATTTCAGGAATCTGGGGGACCCTGGATTGAGGCTGAAATAACCACAAAAATATCAGTTTTAGGTAAAATGTGTAGAGAAAGTGAAAAGTGTGATGAGAAGCCTTCAGAGAATGCTCACATAGTCATCAAAATCAAATAAGAGAAGAGAAAAAGGTTTTTTAAAGACTGACAGGTTAGAAAGAAGAAGACACGAACAGTAGTATAGTCTGCCTTAGAGGAACTTAAAAAAGAGAAGAAAAGTTAGGCAAGGAGTAGGGTGGTGAAAAGTGAAGGAACGTAAAGGAGGGGGTACAAGTCAGAGCATCAGCTTGGGGTCAGAGTGCCCCTAAATGAGAAACTGTTCACTGAAATGTCTGTGAATGGAAGATGAGCACAACTGCTCAGGGGATCAAGAGGCTGTTTTTACACATAGGACTTCAAGGATTATTGGGAAGTGGAGGAGACCTGGGCACAGAACTATTCTTCTTCTTTAGGTAGAGGCCAAAAGAAATACTAGAAGGTGATGATAGGGAGTCTAAGAAAAATAAAATAATATGCTTACTGGTGGCAGAGGTGGGGGTGGTTACTTTCAAATATAGAATAAACTAAAACCACAAGCCAACTGCAGAGACTGATTCTGTGGGCAGTGCAAATGATCTGCCCTGTCCATGGATTAGGCTAAATTAGGCTAAATGTAGAAATGTGTAAATATACAATTCATGCAGAAACCAAAATGAAACAAAATAAAATGATAACCTGCTAATCTCATTTATTCAATTTGTAGTTCACGATCCCCAGGTTGGTGAAAGGGTGAGGGTTAAAAGATGGCATAACAAGCAATGGGATCAAGCTAAAATCAGGTCAAGAAAGAGCATTCTGTAGGTAGCTCAACAAATGCAAGACAGACCTTAGATGTCCACCCTAACCCATGCCCTAGATAAGGTCAGAGCTCATCTCTTAAGGGGCTGTCTCAGATATCTTGCTCTCCATTCTCTCTGAACTCAACTTTCAGCTATTTTCAGCTGACTCCAATTGATAAGTGGTAAAAATATTGCCATACAAAAGGAATACAAAGTCTTATAGAATTAGTATATTTTTTCTTAAAAATATTTTTAATTAAATAACTGACATGCTAGAGAAGTTACTAAATTCATTTTATCTGTTTAAAAGTCCAGAACATCAATAACCTAATAGATAGAAATATCAAGTTTTAGAATCAAACACAGATTTTGATCCCAGCTTTACCACATGGCAGATAAAAGAAGATGCTTTCACCTTCTGTAAAGTCAATGAGCTGAGTTTCCTCAGCTGCTGATCAGTGATAAAAATAGCTAGCTTGAAGGTTTGTTGAGAGTACAGAATGAGATAATATATGTAAAGACTTAGTATCTGCTGCTGCTGCTGCTGCTAAGTCGCTTCAGTCGTGTCTGACCCTGTGTGACTCCATAGACAGCAGCCCACCAGGCTCCGCCATTCCCGGGTTTCTCCAAGCAGGAATAGTGGAGTGGGTTGCCATTTCCTTCTCCAATGCATGAAAGTAAAAAGTGAAAGTGAAGTCGTTCAGTCATGTCTGACTCTTCGTGACCCTATGGACTGCAGCCTACCAGGCTCCTCCATCGATGGGATTTTCCAGGCAAGAGTACTGGAGTGTGTTGCCATTGCCCTCTCCACTTAGTACCTATAGGCACTCAACAGAGATAACTATAAGGAGATCAAACTAGTCAATCCTAAAGGAAATCAATCCTGAATATTCATTGGAAGGACTGATGCTGAAGCTGAAGCTCTAATACTTTGGTCACCTGAAGCGAAGAGGTGACTCATTGGAAAAGACCGTGAAGCTGGGAAAGATTGAAGACAGGAGAAGGGGACAACAAAGGATGAGATGGCTCGATAGCATCACTGCTTGTATAGACATGAATTTGAGCAAAGTCCGGGAGATACTGAAGGACAGGGAACTCTGGCATGTTGCAGTCTATCGGGGTTGCAAAGAGTCAGACACAACTGAGTGACTGACCAACAACAATAATAATTACTACTTACACTTTTCTTGAAATGTATGTTTTTAAGCTTTGTTTCTAGATCCCATCTGAGGCTAGAACAGTTCAAGGCAGAGACATAAACCTCCATATCTACAGTTTCAGTGACTGTGAAACTTGTTAGTTACTTGAATACCTACTGTGGAAAGCATTTTTACTTACTAGACCCTTACATTTTAAAAATATCAAGTAACTAGGACCAAAAAAACATTGATATCTAATAACTTTACTGTAATCACATACTTGAACTGTATGTAACCATAAGCAAACGTGTAACAATGTTTTATTTTCCTAAAGGGAAAAATAAAAAGTGATAAATTGAATTTTTCATGACTTATTTTCAAATGACAAAAGAGTCAAGTCACAATATTTAAATAACTAAGAAAATCTAATCATTCAATTGTTAAATATCACATTGGATACTGTTAGACAAACTCCAAGGACATATTTTCAACTCATAAATATTAATAAGCTAAGTTTGACTTCAAATTTTAATGTGATTGAATCAGCCAGATGTTCTTCCATTTATTTCTGTTATTTTGATTTCTGCACAGGTATTCATTCTTCCATAAAAATGCTTTCAAAGATTGTGAAAATATCACTAGAAATTGAAAGATAAAAATAAATGGAATGTAGTGTTTTTCCTGAATCTCTTATTGGCTCATACCTACTGTGGTTGTACTAATAATCCCATCCAGATGCCAACATTTAATTTTGAGAAAATATGTGAAACAGTAGGTCAAATAAAGGACCAACTGAAAGATTAAATGATATTTGGTCTCCAGTTCTGAACTGTCCTTGTCTCACTTCAGCAAGCATAGAAAATCAGCAGCTCTTGGCTAAATATTGTACCTTCCACTCACATCGATACACAATGAAGGGAAAGAATGTCATTATAATATTTTTTAAAAGGCAACATGACTCTCAAAACTTTGCATTTAAAAAATGTTGTAATTACCTATGAACCATGTCTATCGTGTTTGTTTCTGCCTCTTTATTTATGTGCAGGGTCTTAACACTTCTAAGTTCTTGGCTAGGAGCCATTTAACAGAAGACAAACTAACAAGAGAAAAACAAACATGTATACATGTACAGGAACATGTATATTTCATATATACATAAGCCATGCCCAGAGAAATGAGTAACTCATAGAGATGGCTTAGAATTCAAGCTTAAATATCATCTTCAGCTAAATCAAAGAAAGGATGGTATGAGTCAATGCCAGTTATGGGAAGGTGACCAGGAAAAAAAAATATGACAGACAAGAGTAAAGCTGTTTATGCAGATTTCAATTAGTGCCTTTTCCACTGGCAAGTTTTTCTTATGATTTAGAATCATCCTCTTTCTGGTATAGAGAGGGAAATAGTCTTACAAATGGATATCTTTACAAACAGTAGATAGACTTATGAAAAGATAACTATTATTTATTTACAGAGATTCTCCTGTGTCTGCTATTTCTTAAAATAATTAGCTCAAAATACTCTTCATACCAAAGAGGTATGTTTTGAGTGGTGAGCTATAGTCTTCTACACTCAGAGTTTGGGGTAGCATATTCTGGTCTCCAGGTTTCCCAGGTGGCTCAGTGGTAAAGAATCCACCTGCCAACACAGGAGACACTAGAGACTCAGGTTTGATTCCTGGGTCAGGAAGATCCCCTGGAGAAGGAAATGGCAACCCACTCCATTTTTCTTATGTGGGGAATCTCACGGTCTGAGGAGTCTGGCGGGCTACAATACTAGAGATTGCAAAGAGTCAGACATGACTGAGCGACCGAGCACATTTTTATCTCCTCCAGTATCATGAGGTGAGAATCAGCAACGTGGCAGACAGGAAAAGCAGTGAGCATATGGAAAAATATTGACGAAGGAGTGAGGTAAGGACCAGAAACAAATAGTTACAGCAGAAACCAGTATACATGACTGGAAACTCAATATATATTTCTAGAATGGATATTTCATTTAATCCCACAAGTTACCCAGTAAATATGTAATTTTATTATTTTTATTTCTCATTAATAAATAGGAAAACTGATGCTGAAATGGATTGGGTAAATTGTCCTACACCAAAGAAAAAGGAAAAAAAATGGAATGAAAATAAATATGGATTAGGAAGCAAAGCACACACTATTACCATAATACCGTGCTTGGCTTCCCACTGTTCTCTGCTTGTCTCTGACTGTATAGGTAAGGTTACCTCTATTTCTCTCCTTGCTTTTACAATGTTTCCTCTTATCGCCTTTGTCTCTTTTTCCCTTAAAACAACCGTACTATCAAGCAGAACTTAGAATGCTTTCTGTGATTACTGGGTAAAATTTTACATTCTCTAGTTCTTATTTTAAAAAGGGATTGGGACATGAATGAAAATGTTGAATCTCTTTCATTTAAAACAAAAAGAGCAAGAGAGAGAATAAAGTCAAGACCCTACATTTTTTTTTTTTTCTTTCCTTCCCTGGGAATCAGGTTAATGATAAAAAAAAAAAGACACTAATTTTCTATTTCTCCCTATAACCTAAAACAATATCTTATGTTGGACTGCTACCAAGCAAGTAGGCCAAACTCAAAGCACCTCATATATCTGAATATTTATACTTGAATAACTTACAATAGAAAAGAAAATACAACAGATGTGGGAACAGAAACGATAAAGCCATTTTTAGCTACTTACAGTTTGGTGGCTCAGACAGTGAAGCGTCTGCCTGCAATGAGGGAGATCCAGGTTCGATTCCTGGGTCGGGAAGATCCCCTGGAGAAGGAAATGGCAATCCACTCCAGCACTCTTGCCTGGAAAATGCCATGGACGGAGCCTGATAGGCTACAGTCCATGGGGCCGCAGAGAGTCTGATACGACTGAGCGACTTCACTTTCACTTTTATTTTTAAGCCCAATCTGCTGCATTTATCGTGGTCACCCTGAAGTCCAAAGAAACAGGAAGGAAAAAGGCAGTGGGTAAGATCAGCAAAAGGGAGATGGCAGATAAAACATGTTAGGGCAGGTGAGGATTGGAAGAAGAGGGAACAAGAATCTGGGAAGATAATACTTCATATAAAGAGGATTAAGATATATGTATATATTATTTCCAGAATATAAGGGGGGAACAGGAGCTCTAAAGCATCATAAACCCCTTGGCACCCCAGGAGATCCACTTCTGTGACTACCCCTGGCGACTAAGGTCTGAGCATCAGAGCTTGATGGCTCGATGTCAGGGTGTACTCTTCTGCTTTCTTGACTTCCCACAGACAGAAGATACATGAAAGGATGAAATCACTAAACGGGAAGTTCAGCTCACCTTTAAATCTCAGTTTGTAAAGATTCCCATGACTTCTTCTTTCAAGACTGAATTTGTACCTTGCAAAAGTTGTTGATGAGACACAATCCACTTCTTTCCCTCGACTACACAAAATATTCCTTTCTTGCCCTTTAATAACAACAGTAATAGTAATAATCACCAAAATTTACCGAGCACTTTCGGTGTGCTGCTTGGCACTGAGCTAGTCATCACAAGAAAGAAAGAGTAAAAGAATCAGAGAGAGCAGAAGGAGGAGAAAAATGGATGTAGATTTGTGGATTAGTGGAGAAGATACACATACGGTCGGATTTTTCATGTAACCTGGAAGAGGATGGCACTGAGGCATGTCAGGGTGCCCAAAGGACACTTCCAGGTGGCTCAGTGTTAAAGAATCTGCCTGCTAATGCAAGAGACATAAGAGATGCGGATTCAATCTCTGGGTTGGGAAGATCCCCTGGAGAAGGAAATGGTAGCCCACTCCAATATTCTTGCCTGGAAAATTCCATGGACAAAGGAGCCTGGCAGGCTATAGTTCATGGCATCGCAAAGAGTCAAATATGACTGAACATGCACACACTAGACGCGAGGGTGCCCACAGTGACACAGATACATCATTAAGGCGCTTAATCCAACCTGAAGATTTAGCGAAAGTAACATTCTAGGAGCTTTGCACAGGAAAAGTCTTGAAAGGTAAGTCAGAGTTACCAAGAAAAATGAAAAGGACACTTTAGGCCAAGCAAAATCGCATAACTAGAAAAAAGTGTTTTAGCAGGGAAGCAAAGTGAAAGTCGCTCAGTCGTGTCTGACTGTTTGTGACCCCACGGACAATACAGTCCATGGAATTCTCCAGGCCAGAATACTGGAGTGGGTAGCCTTTCCCTTCTCCAAGGGATCTTCCCAACCCAGGGATCGAACCCAGGTCTCCCTCACTGCAGGCAGATTCTTTACCAGCTGAGCCACAAGGGAAGCCCTTTAATCAGGGAGCCATAAGTAATTTGAAGTTACTGAAATATAGTTTGTAATATGAAGAGCTGGGAAAAGAATTTTGAGAAATAGATATGGACAAGTTCATAGAAGGCCTTTCCTTTGTGTAAGAGTATTACCCATAGTTGATATGAAGTAGTATGATCAGCAGTCATTTCTCAATTAATCTTTCAGTTACTGTAAAATAGGCTTATGTATATTTTCTCTTATTTATAATTTCACTTAAATTAAAGTGAACATACATAAGATACAATTCTCCACGGACTAATCATCTTTAGTATTCTTTTAAAGACTGCCACTGTTAACATGTATACATTAAATGTTTTTAAAGAGGAGACTTACTGGAAATATGAAAATATAAGTGAATCTTCTTGATAGCTGAGATTATTCATATGCCTCTGACCTAGAGAAATGAACTTCAACTTAGTAAACAAAATGGTAAATATTTTATTTTTGTCACTCACAAATGAATAGTAGTAACACCTTGTGTTTTAGTTGTTTTTTAATAAACAAATCACAGACAAAGCTTTTGAAAAGTGTGGAGATCCATGCAGAAAACTGCAGCCCCGGTGCCCTCAGTTCCCAATCCCCTTTCAGGCCTAATGACTATTTTCAGACATCGTAAAATGTAGGTAAATCAACAAAATCCAAATCAAGCTGCTCCACAGCAAGCGTCTGACCTCGAGTCATCTACGATTTCTTTTCACTAAAATAGGATGTGTCCTTTCAAATTCTCTACTCCATTTAACACACGCAATCTCCAGCTACATCATGTGTTCACTTTCTTGGCTCTCCTCCTGAGAAACTTGCCCGGTTCTTGGCATGCTGGGATAACTAAATAAATTTATCTTCAAAAGGCCAAAGTTTTCTAAGTTCATGGATTTATTCCAATCCACATCCATCAGCTTTTGAGTATCTGTGTGTGTTTAGAGCTGTGCTAGGCACAGCAGGAGGCACCAATAAAAGAACACGTCCCAGCACTTGCTCGCACTGAGTTTATGACCAAGTCTGGGGAGACAAGACAAATATACATGCAACAACTGGAAAACAGTTTGAGACAGTATATAATTATGTGTTGAATGTAACACTGACTATACGTGCGCAGTTCTTAATAATTACAATTGCTTGAAGGAATTAAAACTTCGGGGATTCCAATCACAATTTCTCTATAAGCATTAATTCTTATACCCAGCAATTCAATTCATTTCAAAGAGTTACAAACATACCCTAGTTTTAGCAAATTATCAGCATTTTTCTCAGAAATCTTCCCCCCACCCATTAAGCAATTAATTTAAGTCCTGATTGTTCTGACCTCCAGGGCCTTTTGAAGGATGATTGCACCTCAGACGTAATTTAATTTTTTAGATGAACTTTTTGGCTGGTGCAGGATTCAGAACCCTGAGGGGAAGGAACTTGCTTTCTCCCTAGGAGCTGGGGAATAGGACACCTCTGGGTCGGAGCACTTCCACTCTCCCTTCTGACAGGGGTAGATAAACTCCAGTGCTGGACTCCTTTCTTTACCCTGTCTTCTTACTTCTCTTTTACTCCCTTTTCTTTCCCTCTTCCTGCCTCCCCTGGTTCTCTTCTTTTCCCTCTTCTCCTACATTTATTTCAATCTGACCAACAGTATCTGCAGAAAATATTTCCTTAGCTGGCAACTGCTAACCCTGCCTCCCCTGCCAACAGAGGCCAGTGGGGATCATGGCCCCAGAGAACAAGCTGAGTCCATCTTCTGGATCTTTAGCCAGTTTCTCATTAGCCAGCACATGCGCTAGAAGGATTGCAAACTATTTTCAAAGGCGCTTCCAGACAGAGACCTCACTGTTTCTTCACACCTGACTCTCCTGAGCATCCTCATGATCTTGCTTCACCCGGATAGCGTGCAGGGCTCTGGCAGACAACCACAGGTGGGCAGAACAGGAGCCACAGGAGACATGGGTTCAATACCTGGGTCAGGAAGATCCCCTGGAGGAGGACATGGCAACCCACTCCAGTATTCTTGACTGGAGAATCCCATGGACAGAGGAGCCTGGTGGGCTCCAGTCCATGAGGTCGCAAAGAGTCAGACACGACTGAAGCTACTTAGCATGTGTATAAGTATGAGATGACATGCTTTTATCTAAGCGTGATAGAGTGGGGAGGCAAGTTCAAGCTACCTCATTACCCTGAGCCTCAATTTGCCCTCAATGAGACAGTGATATCCACTCAGCAGTTTGCTGTGGGGATTGTATGGTGGTGAAGAGCCAGGATTCCTGGCTTCAAATCTCCATTCTGCTTCTTCCTAGCTGGGTAATCTAAACAAGCTGTCACTTTTGTGTTTCAAGTATTATATCTCATCTGTAAAACAGGAAGAATAAGAGAATCTACCTGAGACTTTATACCCTAGGATTAAATAAGTTGTATTCAATGTAATGCAAATACAAAATACTCTATAAAGATCAGCTTTTATAAGGTGAAGTAACTTGCATATCATGAATACTCTATAATACAAACTCTTTCCATTCATTTGCACCAGGTTACTGACAGTAAAATGCCTCACAGTTGTCAACTAGGAAATATCCCTTCCTCTGTCTGGAATTAGATAATTTTCAGCCCTGTTCCACCATTCAAAAGCACTATGTTTACCATCAGTAGAAGTAATATTTTCTGTGATCTGATAAACTTCAGAAATACTCACTGAAGTCTTCCTGAATAGAACACCAAAAGCATTAAAGACTAGTCCAAAAGAAGCAAAAATAGGTGCTACCATAAAAAGCATTTTTGAAGTGGAGTATATTCTATGGGCTGTAATATAAACTGTACAATTAGGGGATCTGATTTGACAAAAATAAAGATTTCAAAAATATTTTAATAACCTACAAGGTGGACGTGGAGCCAAGAGGATTTTGGAAAGTTCTGTCATTATTTACTTCCTAAAAGTCAATGGAAAATAAAATTTGGAGAAATAGATGAATAAAGACAGCTTTTCTCTTAATATACAGCCCTACCATAGTTAATAGTATTTCTCTCCTTCTACCAAAAGGGAAGTTTCAAGAGTCATTTTGACTGTGAGGACATTTCTAAACTGACCAAACTGATGGCATGAACCTAAAAGTACCATTTCCAGTAGGTCTCCCCACTCTAATTAGTAAAGTTTGGAGAAAGAATTTATTTTCAAAATTAAACTCATCTGAAGCCAAATGACTTCCTTGATATTGGTGGTGATGTTGATGATGGTGGTGGTGATGGTGATGGCTGCTATTTAATTGAATGCTTGCTATATATCAGGCACCATCTAAAACATGTTACAAATATTATGTCACCTAATCCACTTATATGATCTTATTCAGTCCTTTCACAACCTAAAAGGCAGAAACTATACCTGTTTCCATTTTACTAGTGAGCAAGTCAGTTCAGAGAGTTGAAGATCAAGCAATCAAAAAGGAAGACTTTTTTCTATTAAGAAGGCAGACAGGGCAACTCCAAAAGCACTTTGCAGTGAAATTTGAAAGCAAATGAATTAGGTCAGGCTCTGTCAATGGCAAGAGTATCATAATATAAAAATCTGAGCACTCGTTAATTTTTATGGTAGCAATATTGACTTTAAACACTAACTACCTCCTTATTTCCAAAGTCGTATCATTCTACTGTTAGGAGCCAAAGACTAAGAAAGTTCACAAGCTACCACCAACATCCAGTTTTATTTGTTAAGTACCAAATCCTCCCAATCCAGTTTATAAACCAGGAAACCTTTCACAATAGATAAGATCAGAATACAATTTAATCATTCTTTTCCTTTCACAAAAGAACAACCGACATGGCTGCTCACCAGTTTATACAAGAAGTACTATGGCCTTCAAATTTCTCATTGCCTTCTGGTTATCAAGAAAGTTAATTATTATCAATCTCTCCAGTCTCAAAAGGAAGCCCAAAGTCACCTTGCTCCAGAGCCCTTGCCAGGTAAATAATGTAGGTGAAAACTGCAGTTTCATTATGAGCCAAATTCTTGATGCTCTAGAATAACACAGGTAAATTTAGAAAACCAAATAAAATTGTTTCAGAAAAGTTGCTACATGGAACTGGGAGTACAGGGGATGGAGGTTTGAGAGAGTGAATTACTTAAGAACCACGAAGATAGATTGCTCTGAATAGATGATCAACTATTTCTAAGGCCGAATAATAGAGCTTGAGTAATGTGTTTAAAGCATTGCTTAATGAAAGAGCTAATCTAATAAGGTCAATTGCTCTTTTAATATGCCTAGAATCTCAAGTATTTAAAGGAGAAATCCCCATAAGAGGTCTGAATGCTTTGGAATTCATGTCCTGCAGAATCCCGTCTGTACTCAGAAGCATTCTGGAACACAGAAGAAGGCCACAGTCCACATATCTACCTATGCAGAGAGATGAGAGGGAAAGAAATTAGAGGTGAAAAGAGATGACAAAGAATGAATTTCAAAGAAAAGCCAGTAGTCAGAATATTTTTTGGTTTAAAGAAGTAATCAAAGAGTTCAAATTCTTGTTTGCACGGGATTTTGAAAAACTGGATTTTTTTTCCCTGAAGTCAAATGATAAGTGAATTGTATTTTCACTCAAACCAAAGTAAAAATAATCATAGTAGCCTTTAATATCCTCACAAATGATTCTCTTGACTTTGAACATATGGAATTATTTTGGATTTAATAGATTGTAAGACAATTCTGATGTTGGGAGGGATTGAGGGCAGGAGGAAAAGGGGACGACAGAGGATGAGATGGCTGGATGGCATCACCGACTCGATGGACGTGAGTTTGAGTGAACTCCAGGAGATGGTGATGGACAGGGAGGCCTGGCGTGCTGCGATTCCTGGGGTCATAAAGAGTTGGACACGACTAAGCAACTGAACTGAACTGAACTGAACTGAAGAGAATTCTAATTTATAAACCCAGTTTGTTCAGGTGAATTAGGAAAAACAATGATAACTTACGCAGGAATATTTTTGAACATAGTTGAGCCAAAGAAGAAACAATTTTGTAGTGAGGTTGATAGCATATGTGAACATTTGACTAGGAAGTACAGACCCCATAAATCAATACTCAAAAAAAAAAAAAAAAACCCACTTCAATTCATGAATTAACCATCATATCATATTATATCATGCTACTGTCCATAGGGTCACAAAGAGTCAGACATGACTGAAGCGACTTAGTACACATGCACACTTAGGAATAGTACACAAAAGAGCATCACGTATAGTTTACTATTCCAAAAGCATGATTCCTAAATGATCATTATCTGGCAAAAAGAGCCGGTGTCAACTGGGTTTGTAACAAGGTCAATTGCCTGAATAACATGGAAAGAGTATATATATATATATATATATATATATATATATATATATATATATATATCACATACCAAACTTCCAGAGGAAAAGGCAATGCTTCTTTCAAACGGGCAACTTTACAATTATCTCCTTTCGCAACAGTGATTACATTTGGGCTTTACATTATGGGTGCAATGAAGCTGGAATTTACTGCCTGAATAATAGATCAAAGCAAATCAGAAAGTAATTAGTTGATAGAGCAAAGGGCTGGTTATCTGAATGACTTGGTTTATGAAACATAAAGGAACATGAAACCTTTGACTTAAAGCTTTTGAAATGAAACAAGAGGAAAAACTATATGCAAGAGCAGTTTATCAGTAGGAAGAAAATCAACTACATCTATTCTTTTCTCTCGCAAATTAGGTCCCTTTCTTCCTTCGTACTAAACTTCCTAATCTGAGAAACCATTTCCCTTCATTGAATATGTTTCTCAGGAGGCTGCATATTCATTTTCTGGATATTAGATACCCTATTTACCACAGCCTGTAGCCTGGAGACATTTGCTCTGCAGGGCTTTTCCACTTCCCTTTCAACACAGAATTTTATAGTAAAAATGACTGATAAAGGGAGTGAGTTACAGACCCCTGTTGGGCAGCCAGTGATCACTACACATTTTGATTTTATATTATTATTATTTAGCATATTAAGTGCCTACTCTCTCATCATCGTGGGTGACTGCTCAGGGGGTAACAGAGCACTCAGCTTTGGGAGGACAGGGTTTAATATTAGGTTGAAAATGGTTAACAACAGGCTGAAGGCCTAACAAAAACACATTTAGAAAGTCAACCAGAGGGATTTTTCTTTTAATGAAAAAGAATAATGAAAAGCCCTCTGTAGGGAGAGCAAATTTGACAAGGTTATTTAAACATATATATAGGCTTTAATGTTTCAAAAGAGTCTTTTTTATTTTAAATAATGGGATTTAATCTAATTTGTGGGTTTGGTCCTGAGTTGCAGAGTGCTTGTAAGATAGTCTTAGAAAGCAAGACTCTTGCCTAAAGAGTTTAGAATAGATTTTAGGATGTTTGAGCTGAATGAGGACTTAGAGATGATCTAATTTGACCTCTTCACTCATTGGACAAGACACAGGGTCCAAAAATGTGAAATAAGTTCCCCAGGGCCAAGTCATCAGTAATACAACTGTACTTAGAGTGACCATATGATGAGCCCTTACACAGCTCATGTTGGTTAGTAACCTTATTCTCACTGTCTGTAATCCTCATAATAGTCTGTGAGCAGGTATTATTATAGGCTGGAATCAAGATCCCTGGGAGGAATGTCAACAACCTCAAATATGCAGATGATACCACTCTAATGGAAGAAAGTGAAAATGAACTAAATAGTCTCTCAATGAAGGTGATAGAAGAGAGTGAAAAAGCTGGCTTAAAACTCAACATTCAAAAAACTAAGGTCCAGTCCCATCACCTCATGGAAAATAGATGGGGAAAAAGTAGACAAAGTCACTGTGGACATTGACTGCAACCACGAAATTAAAAGACACTTGCTCCTTGGAAGAAAAGCTATGAAAAACCTAAACAGCATATTAAAAAGTGGAGATAATCACTTTTCCAACAAAGTTCTGCATAGTCAAAGCTACGGTTTTTCCAGTAGTCATGTACAGATGTGAGAGATAGACCATAAAGAACGCTGAGCACTAAAGAACTGATGCTTTTGAACTATAGTGTTGAGAGTCCCTTGAACTGCAAGGAGATCAAACCAGTCAGTCCTAAAGGAAATCAACCCCGAATATTCATTGAAGGAATGATGCTGGAGCTGAAGTGCCTGCACTTTGGCCACCTGATGCAAAGGGCTAACTCACTGGAAAAGATCTTGATACTGGGAAAGATTTAGGACAGAAGGAGAAGGAGTAAGCAGAGGATGAGATGGTTGGATGGTATCATGGACTCAATCGACATGAATTTGAGCAAACTCCAGGAGATAGTGAAAGACAGGGAAGTCTGGCATGCTACAGTCTACGGGGTGGCAAAAAGTTGAACATGAATAAGTACTACTCGACTGAACAAGTATTATTACTGCCAGTCTGTAAACAAAAAAACAGAAACTCACGGGAATTACATAATTTACCAAAGGTCTCACAGTTAGAAAAAGCTGCTTGCGTGTGGGCTCAGTCTTGTTCGACTCTTTGCAACCATATGGGCTGTAGCCTGCCAGGCTCCTCTGTCCATGAGAATTTTCAAGCAATACTTTTTGGATGCCATTTCCTACTTCAGGGGATCTTCCTGACCCAAGGATTGAACCCTTGTCTCCTGAGTCCCCTGCATTGGCATGTGGATTCTTTACCACTGAGCCACCTGGGAAAAGGTGACACATACATTTACCCGGTTCAGTCCTAAGAATCCATTAACCACGCACTGTAATGGAAAGCAGAGCTCTCTGATGTTTTCCACAAGATCTTCGGCCTCCAAGACACTGTGATTCTGCAGATCCAGCCAGGCTCTGCCTAATAAAACCATCACTTGGTCCTATTTCTTAGTTACTGATGCTGTAATTCAGACATCCCTGACTTGGTATCTTGAACCTGCCCTTGTTTCCACTTCATCCTTAACTCCTCCAGATGTTAGATTCTATTCCCTTTGAATCCTGCCTGGGATGACACCCATGTCTTCCCTCTTCAAGGTGGGGCTCCTGAGACCTCAGCTCAAGCCAATGCCCCTGATCTAGAATCAACTGAGAGGCAGGTCAAATGGAAAGAAAATTCTACCCAATTCCAAATACAGGTATAACAGAAGGTGACACAGAGGCCTAAGCATGTCAGGCGGGGTCAGGGCTCCAGCTGGGACATACCTGATAAGTAATTCAAGAATTAAGGAAAGGGGCCAAGGCTAGTTTTTCAGACAGTTATCAAAGAAAAGAAAGAAAAGGGAGACATACATATGTAAGGAAAGAAGAGGGGAGAAGGGAGGCTCTGGGACAAATCTTGAAGCCCAGTGATTCAACTATAGCTATGCCACCAAATCATAGGGTTGGTGATAGAAGTTAGTCTTTAGTCTGAATAAAGTTCATCTCTTTTGTTACCAGCCACCTTCTCATTTCTTGAAGAAACTGAACAAGTCACACCAGAGTTACCATGACTTCTGGGCCCCTTTTCTAATCAACAAGGTTGCATCCATCATGGGCCAGGTCAGTTTGGTCATCGTACTGAGCTACTGAAAGGTCTTTAGCTCCTGTGGTGTTATGCTTAAAGCTCTCCAGAGTCCCTACTTAGGTTCTTCTTTTTTATTGCAATATTAGGTTTAGTATCATCTATCTCATTACTTGAAAAAACACCGGGACATCAGGTAGCATGTCAGGTATAGACCACCTGGTCCAGTGTGGATTCAAACTGATCTGGCCACTTCACCTGGAGAGCCACAGTGATTGCCTCACCTGTCTGCAGATGAGACCTGTTGCAGATGGTCGGCACTGATAGGACCAACCAGTCTACCTTACCCCATATGAATGCCACCTTGGTGGGAGAATTGTGTTTTTTTTAATTTTCCTCCATTATATTCTGAACCCACCTTTGACAACCACTATCAGCTTAGAAAAGCCTCTTAACCTCTTTCAACCTCAGTTTTGTTATCTCTCAAACCTTCTATACCCCCAAAAGCTTTGTATGCAGAATGGATGAATATTTCTTTACAGCTTGTGGCTCCAACTCTGAGGTTCCCTTTGCTAGTGTATTAGTCAGCGTTCTACAGAGAAACAGACCAATAGGTTGTGTGTATATCTGAGTGTGGATGGCTGACGGATGATGGATAGATCGGGAGATAGACTCACCATAAGGAACTGGCTCCTTATGGCAAACAAGCCCATGATCCGCAGAGTCAGCAGGCTGAGACTCAGGAGCAATGATGGTAGCGTTCTGGTCTGAAGGCAGGCCGAACTCAAGACGCAGGAAGAGAGGATGTTTCAATTAAAGTCTGAAGGTAAGAAAAAGGCTGATGTTCCAGTTTGAATGCAGTCAGCCAGAAAGAATTTTCACTTACTCAGGATGGTCAGCCTTTTTACTCTATTTAAATTTTCAACTGATAGGATAAAACTCACCTGCAGTAGGGAAGGCAATCTGCTTTACTCAGCCTATCCAGTTAAGTGTTGGTCTGACATAAAGACATACAGAAACACCCAGAATGATGTTTGACTCAGTATGTGGGTACCCTGTGGCCCAGTCAGGCTGACATGCAAAATTACTCTTCACATCTGGCAAACTTAAATATGCCAAACCTGAGCCAACTTAGGCCAGAGGATACATGGGGGAAAGTTCATGTATGTATTTCTAATTTTTATGAGAAATTTTTATCTCAGGTAGTTCACATTTTGTTATATTATATTGTTATTACTTACAATCAATGTGCCTAAAAATCACCATTAATATGGCATAAATCATTAAAAATATGGGAACTTACAAAGGAAATTTAAGAAACCATAGCATAATAAAATTAATTTTCATTCTTAGGTAAGTTGATTGAGAATTTAGTTAAGGGCAAACCAGTATGCCTATAGTATAAAGTTAACAGAGTCAAAGAAACAACTCTCAAAAAAAAAAAAAAAAAAGAGGCATGTTTCTAATTTATTAAATCCCCTCCATGTTAAGTAAGATCTACTTATAGCATACTATATAAACAACCCAGTAAATTTGCTCAGCTTTTTCAAAAAGGTTTCTGATAAGTTTCCTTCTAACAGATTGCTAAGGGAAGAAGTCACTAGAGGATAGAGGGCAGAATACTGCCAAGCGTTGCTGTGAAAAGCTGTAGAAGCAATCTTAGTGAACAGCTGTGCTTGAGAGTGAAGTTAATAATTAGACACCCAGGAGTCTAGCATTGGTTCTGGCACTATTCAGTACAGCGTATTTAATGAGGAGGAGGAGACACTGAGAGGCATATAGGGTCTGACTGCCAAATCTGCCATGACTGCTCTAGGTAAGTAGGGGATATTAGTCAAGAATGATGAAAGTGACCACATGAATTCTATGCTTGGTATTTTGGCAAAAATGAAAACACCTGAAATTCAACTTTTATCAATTGTCATTCCAGCAGAAATTAAATCAAATCTCTCTGAAATCTCTTCTTGGAAGTACTGGTTAAGAGAAGCTCTAACATCTAACTGAATCGACAAGAGACAAGACAGGAATGCAGTTATAACAAATAAAGCAGTTACACAAATGCTGTTGTACAAATAAGAAATTTAACAAGTTATCTATGAGTTTCTGTAAAATTGTAGTAACAAAGACAACTGATTTTTGGTTTCACTTGAAGGAGTCATATTGAAGATGGTTTCAGGAAGAAGGAAAATGATTCTATGATGTTGAGAAGAAAAGTCATTGGTGTAAAACCATACAGGATTAAAGCTACTTAGGGTGATTGTTGGATATTCTCATTAGCCTGCATTGCTCAAGGATTAAAGCCTGTGGCACAAATGAATTCACATGGAATTCACATTTCCATGCCTATTATCCTTTACTCATACAGCCTCAAAATCTTCAGGGTTTCCTGGAGAGCTGAATGGAAGACTAGCATCAATCCTTTCCTATTTTCTTATCGATATGTCCTGTGCTATCTTGTGCCCAAGAGCCGGGAAAAAGGCACACTGCACCGTTAGAACCAGTGCTTGGGTGCTCTCTTGAGAAGCCTCCATGCCTAATGTTCCCTTAGCACTTCTGAAACTGCTTAAGCATGATCATGAACATCTGCAACCACATGAGTTTTATGGAAGCTTCTATTTTTCGAAATTGGTCACAGCATTACTTTTGGTCCCATGTGCTTTTCCAGAATTTTGCCACTCTCTCATCAAGAAATAGATGCCCTATATCCTCCCCTTAAACCTGGGAAGCTTCTGGCTGTCGAGAGCAATAGAGTAAAGCAGCAATGATGCTATGTGACTTCCAAGACTAGATCACGGAAGGGATACAGCCTCCTGACTTCTCTTTAGGACCCTGGCACTCATAACCAGCCACCATATTGTGAGGAAACACAAGTCACACAGAGCGGACGCTTGTTTCCACCAGGAGCCCTAGCTGAGGTTCCAGCTTACAACCAGCATGAATTGCTAGATGTGTAAAAAAGGAAATCTTCAGATTCTTCCAGGCTATACCTTTAGAAAGGCCATAGCTGACACCTAGTTGAGCAGCAATGAGTTATCCCTGCCAAATCCTGCACAAAATGCAGAAAAGTGAGCAAAAGAAATGCCGATAATGCTTTAAGCCTCTATTTTGGGGTGGTTTGTTATACAGCACTGCATAGCAAAAACAATTCTCCTTCATCAGAGCCTCACATATTTCAACACAGAATTGAGGAGAATACCAACATCCCCAATTCTGTGTGGACTTTTGAACATAAATTCCAAGCATATGTCTGCCCAAATACTAAAGATGACGTCATGATAGCAAGCCTCTCAGTTTCTGCTTTAGACTCTAAATAAGAAGCAGCTGAAGATCCTTGGCCAGGCATCAGGCTGTCATCTTCATCTCACTATTTCTCCCCAGGGAACATTAACCCTAAATTTCCTCTTGGCAGATTCCTCTCTTGCATGCATTTTGGCTCATGTAAATAAATGCCTAGAAGTATGAAGAACATTTCAGATGGAATAACCGGACTGACTGAAAATGAAAACCCCACTTCAAGCCCAAACCTACTCCCACTATTTTTTAAATTAATTAATTAATTTTAATTGGAGGATAATTAGTTTGCAATATGGTTTTTGCCATATAAACCATCTTTGAGAAAGAAACCTTCTAAATGCCTGTGATTTCATTTTCTGTCATGGTAATGTCATTTTACGTGGAATATAAAGTGAGCAGGAAATGCAAATAAGAATAAACAAGACTTTGGAGAGAGAAACTTTCTTGTCAGAAGCGCACTTTTCACAGTGAATATGATGGGGCTACAGTGGAAGAAACTTCAGGAATTCTGATAGCTTTTAGAAAGCTCTCATGCTACCAGTTCAATACCTAGTGAGGTAAGATGGGAGGGTTACAGAAAGAAACTCTTTATGCTTTATACAGCTAAGAAGAAGCAACAGCTAAAGGGCTCTACAATAGTCAATTAGAGAAGCCTTGAAAGAGTATTCAAATAAGAGATCAGGAAGCGAACAAATCTCTTACTAAGAAATGAATGGGATCTAATATTTACTAAAAAACTCTGTAACCCTTATGCCCCCACCCCATAAGACTGTGTACACCTTTTATGGCAGAGGATTTTCCGACACAAAGACTGTATTTCAAGAGAGCTAACTGAGATATTCAGAATTTGAAGTAAGTAGGTACAGTGGTTTTATATTTGCCATTTTGCTAAACTAATCTCACTCAGCAATAAAAATTAGAGAAATATAAATTTATATTCTGGAGAAGGAAATGACAACCCACTCCAGTACTCTTGCCTGGAGGATCCCATGGAGGGAGGAGCCTGGTAGGCTACAGTCCATGGGATCACAAAGAGTCGAAATAAGCATTTGAAAAGCATACATAAATACAGTGGCCTATAATATCTCATACATCCATTTTAATAGTTTCATTTGGGGCTATGTTTGCTTTATAATTTCTAAAAAATTATGGGTTTTTAATTTTAATATCTAATTATAGCTAATAATAACTGTAGATTTAAGCTATTCAGAACTCAATGGAGACAGTTGCTGTACTAATTGCTGACAGTATTTCACTTCATACTCACAACAACCCTTTGTTGTTGCTATCACAACAAGGTAGATGCTATTATTTATTATCTCTAGAGGGCTTCCCTGGTGGTTCAGATAGTAAAGAACCTGCCTGCAATGCAGGAGACCCATGTGCAGTCCCTGGGTCAGGAAGATCCCCTGGAGAAGGGAATGGCAGCCCACTCCAGTACTCTTGCCTGGAAAATGGACAGAGGAGCCTGGTGGGCTACAGTCATGGAGCTGCAAAGAGTCAGACATGACTGAGTGACTAACAACAAGAACTAACAATAGAAACTCACAAATAAAAGAATATTATCAAACCAACTTCATAGACGTTCCAGAGGATGTGACCGAGGTTGACTGTAGAAAGTGACAATAATCTTTTACATGAACCTTTGCAATGTAACTTTGCAGCTTTTCCTATAAAGGGGAAGCATCCACTTACTCTGTCTTTATATCTATACTGGACTTATGGCTTGTGTGATCAATAAAACATGGCAGAAGTAAAGCTTTGTCAATTCCAAGCCTATGAAATAAAAGACTGGCAGCTTCCACTTTAACTCTTGAGACCAAACCCAGCCACCATTAAAAATAGCTCAGACTGGGCTAATATAAGAATAGTAAGAGACTCAGTGGAAAGAAAGATCCCAGCCTTCATCCATTTCAGATATATAGATGAGGATACATTAGACCCTCTAGTTCCAACTCAGAAGACCTCTCAGATGAATGAAAAGCATGAGTGATGTCAAGTAAGAGTAGCATAAGCATTCTACAGCCAGACCATAGAATTGTGACGCATAGTAAAACATTATTTTAAGTCACTAAGTTTTGGGATGGTTTATTATCCACAATGAATAGTCAACACAGTGAAATAAATTAATGCAAAAATAAGTTTGCCTCTTGTTGTCATAGTCCCCAAATACCATTTATTAAATGTGATTCTCAAACTTTAATCATGTCAAGGTTAGTCCCCTAAATTAATATACATGTTTACATTGACAGATTAATTGGCATTCTTATTCAGTATCAGCTATAGACCAGACATTATACTTTACTCTTATCAGTAAATAATAAATAATATTGTTACCTGCATTCTGTATTGATTACCTTGCCCGAGAGAACTGGTCTATTGCTTAACCACTTGTTTTGGCTTTGATTTTTCTCTCTGAAGCACGAATGTCAGATTTTCCCATATCCCTCCAGTGGATGAAAGGGGAACACTTCATCCTTCGAAATCCCATCCCAGGTTTAAAAGCTTTGAGTCACACTCCAGGGTGGTGGGGAGGTTAAAAATTTAAAACCTTTAAAATAGTGTCATGTTTCATGAGGAAGGCAATAAATACTAAGGGGGGAAAAAAAACCACTTGTACTGAATCTAATTTATAATCCAGTCACACTTGAGCCACCAGTGTCACTTAGTTAAGAACTAAACACAACCTTGAGGGGTCACTGGTTCAGTGTTTTTTAAATGCTGTTTTTAATCCGCAGATGTTTTCTTTCTTTCCCTTATGCCTTATTTTCCCCCAAAGCAAAACAATCAAAGAATTCCCCAGCTTAATGATTTGGTTAAGAAGTATTTTATACAAATATTCAAAATTGTAAGTGGAAGGATAATTTTTTTTTTTTTTCTTTCAGGTAGTCTTTTGCAATGGCATGTGGTAAATGTTTAAGGAGCAGTTCTCAGGGGAAGAATGTGCACATATATACATGAACATAATTTTCTATAAGTTTGTTAAAAGATGCGTGGCACAAAACTTATGAACAATAACATATGAAATACTTCTATTGTAAATTACACAGCCAATTGATTCTCATAGAATGCTTCCATTAATGTTTGCCAAAATCTTTTCTCCATAGCCAACCTATGGGGCAAGGTCACTCATTATTTGACAAAGAGAGTCCAGTCATTCTTTTCTCAAAAAGTTTATCATTAAATGTGACATGTGATGTGCAATTAAACTAATTCTGACTTTTGTACAAATTCTAAGTATAAAATTAAACCCTCTTTCACCTTCAGCACTAGACATGACATGCTTTTAAGTTTAATCATCATTATTTTATTAACATTTTCTTCCTCTAGGCATTTTCTTAAGCCAGACAATAAACAAAACAATAAATCAAACCTTTATCATAGCACTTACCGATTTCTGTGATGTAAAAACTCTCGCCATGGCTGGCTTCTATGAACATGACATCACTGAATTCGGACTTGGAAGGATGTATGCCTTAGCACACCGTTAAATAGCTTTTCCACATTCGAAGACGTAAGTAGCCTTAAGAAGTCAGTAAAATCCTGAGAAAGGGATGAGGTTAGGACATTTACTACCTTTGCATTTAGTATAATCTTCTTAATTTTAACTCTATATAATTTAAATAGTGATTATGACTAATGGTTTATAAAATTTTGTGAGCCTGCATCAACTGGATCCAATATATACTGTTGATGAGCAGTTGGGTGAAGGTTGTTATTTTTGTTTTAATTTCTAAAGAAGAAAATAATCTCATCAAGGCTATCTATAGGCTAAAGTTAGACCCAAGCAGAAAGGAACAGGACAAGAGAACTAAATTTAGAAACAGAAAATTCACAGCCTTGTATGTGGCTATGAAATTCTTTTTTACCTTATCTTATATTCCTATTTTCTTATTCTGTTCTTTGAGGATATAAAAAATAAAGGAGTTTTGACAAATATACAAATCTGTCCCATCAGAAGCTCAATACCTATTTGACTGTGACAACTGTAGTTCTTAAAATATGGTTTTCTTTTTCATTATCCAATGACAAAACTCCTAAAATAAGGGAAAAACATAAACAATTTGAATTTAGGAAGAAGAGTGATATATAAAAGGAAATCAGGGAAAATGCTTAAAATAAAAAATATCAACATTAAAACATCCTTATTTCAATGTAATCACAGCATAGGTCCAGACAGTGGTCATGCCTCACAGACAAGCAGCCTCCATCCAGTCTGACAAACCCACAAGTCCAGAAACCCTTGTGCTCTTCTCTTTTCACTGATCAGATGAAAACCTTCCTGATTCCTATCGCCAGGCTCCAGGAAGGAATAGGCTGAGATGAATGCTTCTGACACTCTAGCACTGAAGCTATGCTCAGGAGAACTCCTAAAAAACTCATTAACACTTCAGGTTAATATACTATTTGGCTGCTAAAGTATCCAGAGAATGCTCCTCTGTATTTACCAGTTGAACACTCAGAATCTCCACAAAGACAGGACATGTTCAAGTTGGAATTTTCACACTTAACTCTGGCCAAGTTTCTAAGTGAAAAGCTAATCCTCGGCTTTTTTTGGCTCCAGGCACATGGTTTCTACGGGACCTTCTTTGAAAGTAAAATGTTGTTTCTGCTTTAAAGTCATTTATAGTCTTCTCCTTCATTTCCTGTGTTTTGGTCTTGGTATGTCTTTCCAATCCTCCTTCCTAAACTGTAATTTCACTGAGAAAAGAGAGGTTGTCTTATTCTTCTTTGTGTCCTCCAAAGGTCTTAGAGAAATGTAGTGCACACCTCAGGCTTCCCTGGTGGCTCAGATGGTAAAGAATCTGCCTGCAATGCAGAAGACCGAGGTTCAATCCCAGGGTCAGGAAGATCCCCTAGGAAAGGGAATGGCTACCAACTACAGTATTCTTGCCTAGAGAATTCCATAGACAGAGGAGCCTGGCAAACTCCACAACTCAGCAACTAACACACGCAAACACACATTGCATAAATCATAATCAGTGTTCTGTAAGGTATCCTGCAGGACTCAGGTAAGGCAAGGCCTGAGCTCTGTGGCTTATATTTTACAGATGCACAAGACTAAAGAGTGTCCAACTCACTAGTTCCTTTATTTAAGAAGCAAACTTTTTTCTTACTTTTTGGCCACACCTCACAGCATGTGGGGTCTTAATTCAATGACCAGGGATTGAACATGCCCCCTGCATTAGAAGGTGAAGTCTCAACCCCTGGGCCACCAGGAAAGCTCCTCATTCTTTCATGTCCACGTGAAACAAGTACCTTAATCAAGCAAATAAATCTTCTATTTATTTAAAGATGTTTTTCCCGTGTGAACGAAATGTTTTTTATTTGACAAATAGATGAAGCACTGTATCAAGAACCAGAAATTTTGAGCAGGTCAATTACAAGTGTCAAAACGAAGTTTAGAAAAAGCATAAACCAACTTAAGTGATGAATTAAAGAGAAAAATTTTTTTATAATCTTACAGGGTAAATATTGTAGTTGGCGAATTCAAGTCGTGTTAGAGATTTTTCCCTCTTCACCTTCAGTTTGTAAACTGCTTTCTCTATATGCTTGCCTCTTATTGATATATGAAACACCGAGGACACAAAGATTAGTAAAATATTGACCCTATGTTCAAGGAGCCACAGTCAGAAAAGAAACTTCATTCCTGACTAGGAAGAAATTGCCAGTATTTCTGTGTCGAGCCAGGAGAACAGCATGGAAAGCATATGGAGCATTTATTCTGTGCTAGACATTGGCTAGGTGGTTTGTGAACATTCTCTCATTTGCTGCCACGCTTCTTGTGTGCTACGTCACTACTGTGCTGGATTATATGGTGGTGGGTCTGATCTTCTCAGTGGGCAAATAAACTCCTGTCTTTAATGCTTCCATAGTATCTTAGAAATGTAAGTAAAATCTGAATGAACATTTCCAAACTGAATTTTATTTTCTAGTAGGCAAAGAATTGCTTCTTTTACCTCCTTCAGATTTTTTTCTTTATTTGTCCTTCTTTATAGTTCCCCTTTCAATTCTATGCCAACTCTCTTTTAAAAGTTCTTAATATCCCACTCACCTCCTACATGCTTCTAATACTTGTGTATTATATGCATTCATGTTTTGTCCATCATCACACTGATAATAGTAGATATGTATTTAGTGAATATATTTATATGTCTTCCCTCTATATATTCTTATATTTTAAATTCAAATGATACTAAATGACAAAATATTTAAGAGGAGATTTAATGCTTGTGTAAGTCCACTAGGTCAAAGGTATTACATAATAAATTAGCCATTATTGGTACTGTAATAATCTTGCTTCCCAAATTACCCCAAACTCAGTGATTTAGGAGTATTTACTTTTCTTGCCAGTGGGTCTGTGAGTTGGCTAAGTCATCTTTGCTTCTGGTTGAAGTTTGGAGTTTCAGGATTTCCCCACCTATATTCATTATAAATCATTCTAGGTTGAAGGGACAATGAGTTTTCAGGGCATGCTATTTTTATGACAGAATATAAGCGTGAAAGAATAAGCTCTAAGGTTTCTCTTAAGGCCTTAGCTTAAAACTGGCACACTGCCATACCTGCCCTCATTCCATCCACCAAAATAAGCTGCAGGATTAAGCCCAGATCAGTGGGTAACAAGTGTATACCACCCACTCTTGTGCATTGCAAGACCACATGGTGGAAGAGAATAAAGACTGGGGAGCAATCCAGTCCACAACACATGGTTCATCTCAGTTATTCTCCATGTAGGGAGATGTTATACCTCTATTATAAATATGAGTAAGCTGAGGCTCTGAGAAATTGAATAAACAATTCAAAGTCATAAAGCAAATTACAAGATAAGTAGTAATTGGAATAAGGTATAGTTTTGACTTCATAAACCACATATTATTTTCATGACAGCAGTAATCTCTTTTATAATGCTTATATTACTATTTTTGAAAAGAATAGAAAAGTTGAGATTTTTCAGGTGATGAAGATCTTTTTGCTATAAAATGGATAAAGATACAAATAAAAATTAAGGTACTTATAGTCGATAGTATCAATCACTCCTCTGTTCTTAGACCTAGAAAAGAAATGGAATTGGCCTCTCTTTCCATTGTTACATAAATTATCTATTGTGGATGCAGTCACTGGAGTCTACACAGCATATACTGTTAAGTAGCCATGTGTGGTGCTTAAAATAAAGCCTTTCATGAGGCTTGTAAAATTAATTTAACTTTCTTTTTCTACATAAAGAAGTACTATTTAAAAAAGTGACTAAGTAACACTGGGATAGCAATTTTAATGCACTTCTTCAAAAACAAAGATGAGAGCCAACAGAAGGCAAATTTTCACTAATATTCTATGAATTGGGAAATAAATTTACTGTGACTTAAAGTTTATGTTCAATGAGAGGATCACCTTGGACCAACACATTCATCTGAAGTGACTTCTCTACAGAGAAGGTGTTTATACTCATGGCTTTGGTGTCTAGGCAATATTCTCTAATGCACTGTTTTCCAAATTTGTCACCTCTTAAAAATCACCTTGGTTTGCTTGTTAAAATTACAGATTACCAGGTTACTTAGCTGGAGAAATTGATTTAGCAGACAGAGTATACTCTGGAACTTGAATTTTTACACATTGTTCCTGAGAGTTCCATGATCAAACAAATATGGCGGTTAATGGATCAAAAAACTCAGTAGCTTTAAGGGAGACATTATACCAATTCTCTAAAATCTCAGGATGGAAATTGAGAAAATACTTCCCAACTCATTCTGTGAGGCTAGTCTTACCCTAACACCAAAACCAAACAAAGACATTACAAGAAAAGGAAACTACCAATTAATATCTCTCATGAATATAAATGGAAAAATCCTTAACAAAATATTAGCAAATTAAATTCAACAATGCATAAGTACATACAACCAAGAAGGATTTATATCAGGTATGTAAGGCTGATTCAACTTCTGAAAATCAATTAACATTATCCACTACATCAACAGACCAAAAAACAGAAAAGAAAAAACTAACATGATCACATCAATAAATGCAGAAAAAGCATTTGACAAAACCCATTATCTCTGGGAGATGGTGAAAGACAGGGAAGCCTGGAGTGCTGCAGTTCATGGGGTCGCAAAGAGTTGAACACAACTGACCAACTGAATAACAATGAAAATGACACCTATGCATAATAAAAACTCCCATTAAACTACAAGTAGAGGGAGAATTTCTCAACTTGATATAGACTATCTGTAAAACCCTATGGCTAGTATTATACTTAATGGTGAGAAACTCAAAGCTTCCTTACTAGCATGAGGTACAAGGCAAGGATGTCCCTTCCCTTTTCAACATTATGATGAATGTCTTTGCTAATTCAATAAAGCTAAAGAAAAGGAAATAAAATATACACAGATTGAGATGGAACATAATGCTGTTTTTGTTCATATGTGGCATGACTGTCTATATAGAAATTTCAAAAAAAAAAAAAAATTAGCCCCAGAACTGGGACTAATAAATGATTGATTGTAGTGAGGTTTCAGGGTAAAGAGTTAGTATGCTAAAGTCAGTTGATTTTCCTTTACCAATAACGAGCCAGTGGAATTTAAAATTTAAAATGCCATTTATATTAGCACCCCTCCAAATATTTAAATACAATTCTAACAAAATAAATGCAAGATCTATATGAGGAAAACAACAAAACTCTGATGAAAAAAATAAAAAAACTAAATGGAGAGATAGAATTCCTAGATAGAAAGACTCAATATTATCTAGATGTTAGTTGCTCTCAATTTAGTCTATAAATTCAATGTAGTCCTACTCAAAATCCTAGCAAATTATTTTATGGATATTGACAAACTGTTTATATGGTTTGGCAAAAGACCCAGAGTAGCCAACACTACATTGAAGAAAAACAAAATTGAAGAACTGACATTATTTGACTTCAAGGCTTATTATAAAATTATGGCAATCAAGATAGTATGGTATTGCCAAAAGAATAAACAGGTTGATCAGTGGGAAAGAATGAAGAGCATGGAAATAGATTCACATAAATAAAGCCAACTGATCCTTGAAAAAGGGAACAAAGGCAATACAATGGAGCAAAGGTAGCCTCTTACAAGTGGTACTGGAAAAACTGGACAAAAAAATGAATTTGGACACAGACCTTACATGTTTTACAAAAATTGACTCAAAATGGATCACAGACTTAAACTTTAAATGGAAAAGTGTAAAACTCCTTAGAAGATAACATAGGTGAAAACCTGGATAACCTTGGGCATGGTGATGATTTTTTAGATGCAACACCAAAGACACAATTCATGAAAGAAATAATTCACTAAAATTAAAAACTTCTTCACTGAAAGACAATGAGAAGAGAATGAGAAGACAAGCCATAGATGGAAAGAAAATATTTGCAAAAGACAAATTTATAAAAGACTGTTATCCAAAGATTTTAGCACTCAACAATATAAGAAAACAATTAAAAATGGGCCAAAGACCTCACCAAAGAAGATGCAGAAATGACAAGGTAATCGAAAAGAAGCTCTACATTACATGCCATCAAGGAAATGCAAATCCCACTGCATACCTATTAAAATGGCCAAAATCCAAGACAATCAAATACTGCTGAGGATGTGGAGCAACAAGAACTATTATTCATTGCTAACTAGAATGTAAAATGATGCAACCACTATGAAAAACTTACTTGTTTTGCATACAACTAAAAATACTCATCCAGGCTAGATGAATCACAAGCTGGAATCAAGATTGCCAGGAGAAATATCAGTGAAGAGGAGCTAATGAGCCTCTTAATGAGGGTGAAAGAGAGTGAAAAACCTGACTTAAAACTCAACATTCAGTAAACTAAGATTATGGCATCTGGTCCCATCACATCATGGCAAATAGAAGAGGAAAAAGTGGAACAGTGACAGGTTTTATTTTCTTGGGCTCCAAAATTACTGCAGCCATAAAATTAGAAAACCTTTCCTCCTTGGAAGAGAAGTGATAACAAACCTAGACAGCTTATTAAAAGCAGAGACATCACTTTGCTGACAAAGGTCCGTATAGTCAAATCTATGGTTTTTTCAGTAGTCATATACAGATGTGAGAGAGTTGGACCATAAAGAAGTCTGAGGATGGAAGAACTGATGTTTTCAGGTTGTGGTGCTGGAAGAAGACTCTCAAGAGTCCCTCTGACAGAAAAGAGATCAAATCAGTCAATCCTAAAGGAAATCAACCCTGAATATTCATTGAAAGGACTGATGGGAGCTGAAGCTCTGATACTTTGGCCACATGATGCAAAAGAGCTGACTCATTGGAAAAGACTCTGATGCTGGGAAAGATTGAGGGTAGGAGGAGAAGGAGCAACAGAGGATGAGATGGTTCGATAGCATCACCGATTCAATGGACGTGAATCTGAGCAAACTCCGGGGGACAGTGGAGGACAGAGCCTGGCATGCTGCCCATGTGGTTGCAAAGAGTCAGACATAACTTAGCAACTGAAAAACAACAATAATGACAACAAAAACAAATAACAACGAAAATAAAGAGGGCTATCTAACTATGAAAAGACATGGAGAAAAGTGCACATATTAACTGAAAGAAGCCAATACGAAAAGGTTACATGATATATTATTCCAAATATATGACATTCTGGAAAAGACCATGGAGACAATAAAAAAGATCAGTGGTTGCCAGGGGTATGGGCAGGAGGAGAGTTGAACAGTCAAAAGATTTTTTAAGGCAGTGAAAATACTCTCTATGATTTTATAATAATAGATATATGACATTGTCCACTTTTTGAAACTGTGAGTCCAGAACACTGAGTGAACTCTGAGGTAAACAGTGATTATGATATATCAATGTAGGTTCATTTTTTATAAAACTGTACCATTCTGGTGAGTGATGCTGAGAATAGAGAGACTATGCCTGTATGGGGGTAAGGGGCATATGAGAAATTTCTGTAGCTTCCTTTTAATTTCATTGTAAACATAAAACAGCTCTACAAATATAAAGTGCTTTTTTTAAACTGAAAAATTCAAAATCAAAAACCAAAAAACTGAGCAGTCATGATTTATGTTGTATGATTGTTCTTCACAGCATTTATATTTTAGAGAAAAGCTGATGTTTTAAGAATTTGTCTTACATTATTCTTAAGCACTTTCTATTTTCTGACTTCAAAGTTGTATTGTAAATGCATTTTGAATTGCAATTATACTTTTGTAATTCTATTTGGAGGAAGTCATGAAATTTTTTAAATCTTGAATTTTGTGTGTGTGTATCCAGTTATTTAAATTCTCTCATACATCATCCTATTTTCCCTTTTTTTCCTGTTTCTTTTCCATTGCTTGATCTTTTACCTCTTGGCCCAGGTTCTCCTACAGCATCCTCCTGAGTTCCTCTCCAAACTACATAGATGCAAGTAACCTCACTTGGTTACCCTCTTCCCTAGGCACTGCATCCTTCCTTCAGATAATAGCAGCTGCCTTTTTCTGCATTCTCTCTCAATAGATTGAGGCATGAGCATTGTATGTTGGTTATTAACACAAAATTAATATAGAAACAGGAAAATCTGGTGGGATGACAAGTAGGTCAATATCTGAAAAATGAATATCAGAAAATGCTATAATCAGGTCAGAATTGTATTGAGATTACATTTAAGGTAGAGTTGGGATTGGGTTTATTTTTAAACCAAATCTCTTCTTGTGGCTATTTGTGGACTATGTGCATGATCCACTGAATGCCAGTTTGAAATGAGATTATGTACCTTCCATCAGCAGCAACTGTGTAGAATGTTTGAGTTTGGCCTTATTGTTTTATAAAATGCTTATTGAAATGATCCTTTTAGATATGCATCCAGCTATAACTTCATCCAGCTATAACTTAAAATGTATCATCACGAACATATTATGGTGAATGGCAAATTACCATGAATGACAGATATCTGAAATCTATTTCCTGTCTAGGCTGCTGATTGGCTGCCACTGTGGTCAAGTCCTTCAACTTTTTCTGCCGCAAATTTGGGACTGCAACACAAACGAGCTGATGTATAACACGTTTCTTGTAAAACAGCTGTATTCAAAATTCTAAGCTTAATCATTTGTGATTGTTATCTAGGCAGTTAGAAGCAAATGAAAAAGTCAGTCTTCGGCAGAGCTCACACAAATTAGCAGTGATATGTCCAAGAAGAGATCTAGATGGTATATCTTTTCTTTTCATGTTTCTTTTTGCAATCCAAAAGATTTTTTCTTTCTTTTCATTATACCAAGGATTCATAGGATAGGATATCAGCTTGAGAGAGAGATTGTTAAATCGTTGAATCCCACCCCCACGCCCGCCAAAAAAAAGGCATAACTCTAATACCTATATCATTGTGGTTATGCATATATTGTGGGACAACCAACAATGTCTGCCTCATTGCTGAGAAGTTTCTTTTTTTCTTTTCATACTAGTGAAAAATTGGTATACTGCAGGTTTCATTCACTAGTTATTTATGTACTTGTTTATTCAATGCTCTGCATCATTATTAGAAAAATGTACACAAAATAAAATTAGGACAAAATAAATTTAAACAAAGGAAGAAATGAGAGAAAATAAAAGGAAAAATAACATAATACCAAGAATCATTAACAAATTACTACATAAAAGACTTTACTTGATCTCGTACTGTTGCTAAAAATGGGATATTAATTTGGTCCTGATATTTCTAACAGGTAACCATTGATCTGACTTTGGTCAGCTCCCTGAAGCTACACATAATAAATCAAGTCCTTTTTCCACAGGGAAATCCTTCAGATACCCAAAATAAGTTCTGAGTCCTTTAGGCTAAATCAGAATGAATAATCTCATGCCTTGCCCAGAAAACATTATTAATTTACTTCACCTTCGTAAGAAAATTTTAGTCTATTCTATTGCATTTATGCAAAAAGACTCTAGGGCATTTGATTCCTAACTTCATTCCATTTAATTTTTTTAAAAAAATATTTTTACATGAAATTGAGCCATTTGAAGGTGAACTATAGCAAGTCCATGATGGTTTAGTCACTCAGTTGTGTCCTACTCTTTGGGACCCCACGGACTGTAGCCCGCCAGTCTCCTCTGTCCTTGGGATTTCCCAGGTAAGAATACTGGAGTGGGTTGCCATTTCCTTCTCAAGAGGATCTTCCCAATCCAGGGATCGAACCCAGGTCTCCTGCATTGCAGGTGGATTCTTTACCAACTGAGTCACTAAGGAAATCCAAGATGGTACCAAAGCCCACATTTAAAACTTTCTATCCTAATCTAGGTGAAATCAGAACCCGTTTCTACATTCCCTTCTACAGATTTACAGTAGCTTGCATAGTCTGAGAGTCATTTTAACACTAAGGACTTAGCAGTCATTGGTTTTCCTTCCTGGCTTGATAGAACTACATTAAAACCATTTTAGACCTATTTTTTAAAATTTCTGAATAAAAATGTAATTTTTAAAAAATCTTTATTTTAAAAAGTTAAAATTAAACAAAAAATGAAAATTATGTTCAAGCACTGGGTATGAGCATGATTTGGCTTGGATTATCTATCATTCCTACAATGTCAGCATTGTAATTCAATCTTTTTGACTGTCAGATATGCTAAACCTTCCTCTTCTACTTTCTGTGAAATGTAGGAGACCTGAGTTTGATCCCTGAGTTGGGAAGATCCCCTGGAGAAGGGAACAGCTACCCACTCCAATATTCTGGCCAGAGAATTCCACGGACTGTACAGTCCATGGGATTGCAAAGAGCTGGACAGGACTGAACGGCTTTCAGTTTCGCTTTTCTCTTCCATGTATGTTTTCTTCCAAAATTAGGCATTTAGTGAAGTAGAGATCGTCAGACAAAGTCTCTCCCTCAGCAGAAGCATAGGAGTGTCTGAACTCCCATGTTCCAACTTCCAGTGAACATCTCTGAGCATATTTGTGAAAAAGAAACTATAAAATCTTTTAATCTATGGTTAGTAGGATCAGATTCTGCCTGAGCTTTTGAATTATGAAAAGTTTTAAAATATATTCAAGCCCATGCACATCCCCACACACCCACTGCTACTGCAGTCCGAAAACAACCAGTGTCTTTGTCTGCAATGATCCCACAGCATATCAGTCTGAACCACATACCATCTGGCAGTTTTAATATGTTTAAATGTCCCTCATATTCAAGTGGCAGTTATGCATCAGCCAGCTGTGATCTTCATCTAATTCATCACCAGTTTCTTCTCAGAGGTCTTTCAATTCGGCAATCTGGAAAGATTCAAGATGAACAAAGACTTCATAGATCAGAGGTAAGTATGCTCCCCATGCTTGTGTCCAGAGTAATTAGAGTTCAAAAGTCTCAAGAGACAAAAATATTGGTATAGCTACATCATGAACTAACAGCAAGCCCTCTATGAATCTTATTATTGTAATTGCTCTAGCACCAAAGATTTCACAATGGCGTCTCCTGGAATTTATTTTCACCTTCAACCTCTCAGAAATAAATGGCTCAAAGTTATAAAGCCATTTTTGATACAGTGGTGACAGTATCCACAGCAAGTAATACAGTATTCAGTCATCTTGGCAACAAGATTCAAGGGGAGTCTAGAGTTCAAGCACGACTCTCATATATTGTTTTTGAACATGGCTCCCTAGCCTTCCACAGCATTCAGTCACCAGAGCAGTAAAACACAAGTTTTCTTTTTTTTTTTTTTTAATATACTTGCATATAGATACAATGATTTGAGAAATAGTCCCATACTTCTGACCAAGAGAATATTAGACTTTTAATATTCATCCAAGATACTTTGGGAAATCTTACAATTGCAAAAACTGAAAATAAATAAATAAATAAAGCAATCAGAATTCCAGGAAGAGAAATATAACTGTGCAAAAAAGGCATGGTCCAAATAAAAGGTAAACTATAATATAGCAGCATGAGTTTGAATTATTGGTGAAATATATATTTTTAAAAAACTTGAATTTCATACAAATTAGACTATTTTGTGAGCCATAGGGACTGTGACCCTGGAACTGAAGAAAAGGATAGGTTATCATTATAAACTACTTAGGTATATAGTGAACAAAGCATACTTCTCATAATGATGTAAACATACTTTTTTTTTTTTTTAATTTTAAGATTAATCTATGGACAAATCACAGAAATCATCAAACTTGACTTAGTTCATTATGAGTTTCCAAATAGATGTGATAAGAATAGACAGATGAAACATATCCTCTTCTTCCAAAGTAGAGAACAAAGTATTGTATATAATTTATGGAATAAGAAATAAATATTTAAATTATGTGAATAGAAATTGAAGCGAAAAACTGGATAGTGGCAAAAATATATATCGCAACAAGTTGGAGACAGAAATGGGTGAATGGGAAATTTTGCATTTCATATAGTAGGAGATAATTTTAAGTCATTTCTAAAGGCAATATTTTGAGCAGTATAGTAGCATGGTTATAGGATTATAGAGACATCACCAGATGAACTCAGTAGAGAAATGGGAACAAAGAGTTGTTTCTGAGGAGTGGAGCTGGGAATGGGTGTTGTTGCTTTTCCATTATAAAATGTTCTGTATTCTCTGCATATAAATAGCCATGTAACTAAATTTTTTTCAAAGCTATCCTTGCCTATTTACTCTGTATATTCAACAGAAACCCAAATAGGCATCTACCATTGAAGCAGAAACTAAGGGAGGGACTAAGGTTTTCTTGAGAGCCAAAGAGATGTCATAAAATTTACCTGAAGTGCATGGCTAGGTGGGTAGAAATCAACACAAGAATGAAGAAAAAAAAAAAAAATTAACAGTCTTATATTTCTGTTTTTAGTCAAAACAAAGTTAACTTTAGTCTTAAGTTAGAAGTGCCACTATATTTAGTAAAAAGAAAAACTTTCAAGATCTATAGAATAATTTGTGCTTCTAACCACCCCCACACAGCCTCTTGCAATGAAATATGACTCAGCTATACTGGAAGAAATGTGTTTAGGGAACATAAAAATATGGCACATATATGCAATGGAATATTACTCAGCCATAAAAAAAGAATGAAATAATGACATTTACACCTGCATAGATGGATCTAGATATTGTCCTACTAAATCAAAGAAAGACAAACACATTATGATATCTGCTGCTGCTAAGTCACTTCAGTTGTGTCCAACTCTGTGCGACCCCATAAATGGCAGCCCACCAGGCTCCCCCATCCTGGGATTCTCCAGGCAAGAACACTGGAGTGGGTTGCCATTTCCTTCTCCAGTGCATGAAAGTGAAAAGTGAAAGTGAAGTCGCTCAGTTGTGTCTGACTCTTCGCGATCCCGTGGACTGCAGCCTACCAGGCTCCTCCATCCATGGGATTTTCCAGGCAAGAATGGAGTGGATGCCATTGCCTTCTCTGATTATGATATCACCTATATGTAAAATCTGAAAAAAAAAAAAGTGGTACAAGTGAACTTATTTACAAAACAGAAATAAAGTCACAGATGTAGAAAACAAACCTATGGTTACTGGGGGCTTGGAAGGATAAATTAGGAGATGAGATAGGGATTAGAATATATACACTACTATATGTAAAATAGGTAACTAATAAAGACCTACGTTACAGAGTATACTCAATACTCTGTAATGACCTATACAGAAAAGAATCTAAAAAAGCATGAATATATGTATATGCATAACTGATTCAATTTGCTGTACACCTGAAATTAACATAACATTGTAAATCAAATATACCCAATAAAATTTTTTTTTAAATAGCATAGATACGAATGACATCATAATTTATTTGCTTGTATAGCACATAAACTTCCAGAGGCTCAGATTTTTTTGATTATTGGTAATAATTTACCTTATTTTAAGTTGGGGAGTTTGAAAAAAGTGGAGTTATTTCTGTCAAAATTAAGTGACTTCTTAGAAGGTCACACAGTCAATGGAGAATGGCAGCCTCAGATACAAGTGATGTGATTCGAATTCAGTGTTCAATTTTCTAGACTTGACTCACAATAATAATAGCCACCCTTTATTGAACACTAACTGTGTGCTAGTCTCTGCACATGACTAATTTACACATCACACTGCCCTATTATCATGCTCATCTACCAGTAGTACTCATTTACTGAGAGAGAAACTAATTTACCCTTGCAGGCTTGAGACAAGTAATAAATCTAGGATCTGAACCCAAAGATCACTTCCATAACATAGGGTTAGATTGGAAGTGACTGCAAAATCATTTTAGTCTAACTTCTTCATTATATAATAGAGAAAAGCCTGGATTATAGAGGAAAATTGACTTGTCCAAAATTACACAGCTGGTTAGTAACAGAGCCAAGACTAGAACCCACATATTCTGGCTTCCAGTCCAATTCTTTTTCAACCACAGAAGGTCAGAAAATGTTAAACTTTTTAAGACTCTGCAGCCCATCTGGGTTTTTGAAGTGCCAGTACTGCAAGTCTCAATACTAAGTTAACTTTCAGTCTGAAGATATTGAATACTACCACAACTTTCACATTTGGCAGGCCCATGGGATGTCACGGAAAATCACTGCACCAAATGGTACAGCCTCTCATACTCAATAGCACCACTCACACCCAAAAATCAAAATTTCCAACTTGGAAGTGACATTAAAAAAAAAAAAAAAATCAGAATATTTGTTGTTCAGATGCCTTTAATTTTAAAGAAACATTTATTAGAATTTATTTATGGTTGAAACCTAAAGTGAAATTTGCATATAGGGAAATTCAGGTACAGGAAAATTAAAATACAAAGTCATGAATTTTATCCAGGGGTATTTTCTACTGATGCTCTTAAACTGATGGTTAATTGAACAATACAGCTCATGCTTGTGGCGTGTGGCTTTATTTACTAAAGTATGATGTTTCCACTCAATAAAAAAAACTGTGTGGTGAAGATTTCGATATTATACAAAAGAATTTGAAACATCAAAGGCAACAAATACACACAAGGAAATCACAATACCCTTTCACAAAAGTCCTCAAATGGCTCTTTGTGATATTAACCACTGCTGGGTCCACTCAAACTTTCACTGTAAGGAAACATTTGTGAAAAGAAAGTTTGCCATTAATTTCATTGTGACTTACAATAAGATCCTGGAAAAACTTGATAATAGGAAAAAGATAAAAAGAAAAAAACATGGAGAATGTAGTGGAATTAAAAGAGATGTTAGGCAATTACCTCTCTATTCTGGGAAATTGACAGATTAGGAGGAAAATAGCTGGGAAAGTACAAAAGAATACCTGAGCTCAGTACTTACAAACCTCATCTCTTTGAAAATCTGTGCTAGGTTTTGGATTATGCACTAAGCATTTACAGCTCTCAGATGTCCATGTATCTACCGTAGATTGCTTAAGAAAAGAAAGAAAACAAAACTGAAAAGGTCTCTTTTCTTGGATACGCCTCCAAGAATGCCAAACAAATGTATTTCCAGACGTGGTTCAAATGCAGCCTAATGGAATGTGAGCTGTCAGACAGTGCCAAGTTACCTTCTTGAAAAGTCCAGGTACTCCTAATACTTCCCCAAAACACCAGCCTTTAATGTTTTATCTTTTTTTTTTTTAGTAGTATCTTACACTCTTATCTTGTCTAATCAAAAACATCTTTGAGATATCTGACTATGTGGAAGACTCCATAAATTACCTGAAGCTGACTTGGTTGTAAATCAACAAGAGAAGTCATTTACTGCTTCCTTCTCTAGCCTCCAATACTGTGAATATTGAATTTTACATAGCAGCATGCCCATGAAGATTTCCCTTCAGCTCAGAAGAAATAATCTATAGCTGTTATAACTGCATTCTTCCAAAATAAAATAATAATTATTAAAATCAGGCAGTAAGTTGGTGGGAATATAAGTTGGTACAGCCACTATGGAAAATAATATAGAGGTTCCTCAGAAAACTAAAAATAGAATTACCATATGATTCAGCAATCCCACTCCTGGCATATATCCAGACAAAGGTATAATTCAAAAAGATACATGCATTTTTATGTTCATAGCAGCACTATTCACAATAGCCAAGGCATGGAAACAACCTAAATGTCTACCAATAGAATAATGGATAAAAAAGATGTGACGCATATATACAATGGAATACTACTCAGCTGTAAAAATGAATGAAATAATGCCAATTTGCAGCAACATGGATACATCTAAAACTTATCATACTAAATGAAGTAAGTCATAAAGTGAAAGACAAATATCATATGATATCACTTATATGTGAAATCTAAAATGTGACACAAATAAACCTATCTATGAAACCGAAACAGAATCACCGACATAAAGAACAGACTGGTGATTGCCAAGGGAGGGTGTTGACGGAGGGATGGAGTAGGAGGCTGATGTTAGCAGATGAAATCTGTTATAAGTAGAATGGATAAACAACAGGGTCCTACCTGTACGGCACAAGAAACTATATTCAATATCCTATGATAAACCACAATGGAAAAGAATATTCTAAAAAGAATATATATATATATATATGTATAAGTGAATCACTTTGCTGTACAACAATAATTAACACAACATTGTAAATCAACTCTTCTTCAATTTAAAAAATGAAGCAGGCAGTGGGAAGCGGTTGGTTCACCAGGTGAATTTGGTTCATAGAAAAATATTCTGTTGGGTATATTTCTCCAGTTCACCACTGTTCTGAGTCTAATCCATACTTTTATGCTACTTGCAGGTACTTACAGACATGCTAATTGGTGATTCCTGCTACAGCAATAACAGACTTCTTTCTCCCAGTTCTAGTTTTTAAAGCTCTTAGGTAAATGTACTTACTAAAGATTTCTTAAACTTGGAGAAAATGGTCAAGTAGAGAAAATCTTAAACATTTAAGCTTATGTTCCCTTTAGGTATACTTTCCTTGCTGTCTTTATCTACCTTCTTTACATCCCAATACACCCAGATCCAAGGGTTCTAGAGTTTGGTCTTCATTGGAAGCTTTCCTTAACTCAGAAATTCCATATAAAACTTAATCCACTACATTCTCCATCTTTTCCTTTTTATCCATACAATTTTTTCTATTGAGTGGTAACATCATACTCTAGTAAATAAAGTCACAAATGTGAGCTTTGTTGTTGAGTTAACCATTAAGTTTAGAGCATCAGTGGAAAATGCCCTGGATTAAATTTTTGACCTTGTATTTTAATTTTCCTATACATGAATTTCCCTATATACAAATTTCACTTTTGGTTTCAATCATAGTAAATTCCCAGAAATGTATCATTAAACTGAGTCCATCTGAATGACAAATAATCTGATTTTTTGAGGTGTCCGTTAGATTTTGTTCAGGTCAGGAGGGGTGGCAGTGAGGAGATACCACTCGTCCAAAGTAAGGACCAGCGGCTGCACTCTGCTGGAGCAGCCATAAAGAGATACCCCACATCCAAGGTAAGAGAAACCCAAGTAAGATGGTAGGTGTTGCGAGAGGGCATCAGAGGGAAGACACACTGAAACCATAATCACAGAAAACTAGTCAATCTAATCAGAAACTAAGCCATGTCTTGTGGGGCCACCCAAGACAGGCGGGTCATGGTGGAGAGGTCTGACAGAATGTGGTCCACTAGAGAAGGGAGTGGAAAACCACTTTAGTATTCTTGCCTTGAGAACCCCATGAACAGCACGAAAAGGCAAACTGATAGGATACTGAAAGAGGAACTCCCCAGGTCGATAGGTACCCAGTATGCTACTGGAGATCAGTGGAGAATAACTCCAGAAAGAGTGAAGGGATGGAGCCAAAGCAAAAACAATACCCATTTGGGGATGTGACTGGTGATAGAAGCAAGGTCCTATGCTGTAAAGAGCAATATTACATAGGAACCTAGAATATTAGGTCCATGAGTCAAGGTAAATCGGAAGTGATCAAACAGGAGATGGCAAGAGTGAACATCAACATTCTAGGAATCAGCGAACTAAAATGGACTGGAATGGGTGAATTTAACTCAGATGACCATTATCTCTACTACTGTGGCCAGGAATCACTTTGCTGCACAACAATAATTAACCATAAGTAGCCATCATGGTCAACAAAAGAGTCCGAAATGCAGTTCAGTTCAGTTCAATCACTCAGTCATGTCCGACTCTTTGTGACCCCATGAATCGCAGCACGCCAGGCCTCCCTGGCCATCACCAACTCCTGGAGTTCACTCAGACTCACGTCCATCAAGTCAGTGATGCCATCCAGGCATCTCATCCTGTCTTCCCCTTCTCCTCCTGCCCCCAATCCCTCCCAGCATCAGAGTCTTTTCCAATGAGTCAACTCTTCGCATGAGGTGGCCAAAGTACTAGAGTTTCAGCTTTAGCATCATTCTTTGGATGCAGTCTCAAAAACAACACAATGATCTCTGTTCATTTCCAAGGCAAACCATTCAATATCACAGTAATCCAAGTCTATGCCCCAACCAGTAACACTGAAGAAGCTGAAGTTGAACAGTTCTATGAAGACCTGCAAGACCTTTTAGAACTAACACCCAAAAGAGATGTCCTTTCCATTATAGCAGACTGGAATGCAAAAGTAGGAAGTCAAGAAACACCTGGAGTAACAGGCAAATTTGGCCTTGGAATACAGAAGAAGTAGGGCAAAGGCTAATAGAGTTTTGCCAAGAGAACGCACTGGTCATAGCAAACACCCTCTTCCAACAACACAAGAGAAGACTCTACATAAGGATATCACCAGGTGGTCAACACCAAAATCAGATTGATTATATTCTTTGCAGCCAAAGATGGACAAGCTCTATACAGGCAGCAAAAACATGACCGGGAGTAACTGTGGCCCAGACCATGAACTCCTTATTGCCAAATTCAGATATAAATTGAAGAAAGTAGGGAAAACCACTAGACCATTCAGGTATGACTGAAATCAAATACCTTATGATTATACAGTGGAAGTGAGAAATAGATTTAAGGAACTAGATCTGATAGATAGCGTGCCTGATGAACTATGGACGGAGGTACGTGACATTGTACAGGAGACAGGGATCAAGACCATCCCCATGGAAAAGAAACGCAAAAAAGCAAAATGGCTGTCTGGGGAGGCCTTACAAATAGCTGTGAAAAGAAGAGAAGTGAAATTAAAAGGAGAAAAGGAAAGATATAAGCATCTGAATGCAGAGTTCCAAAGAATAGCAAGGAGAGATAAGAAAGCCTTCCTCAGTGATAAATGCAAAGAAGTAGAGGAAAACAACAGAATGGGAAAGACTAGAGATCTCTTCAAGAAAATTAGAGATACCAAGGGAACATTTCATGCTAAGATGAGCTCGACAAAGGACAGAAATGGTATGGACCTTTCAGAGAAGAAGATATTAAGAAGAGGTGGCACGAATACACAGAACTATACAAAAAAAAAAGATCTTCATGACCCAGAGAACCACGATGGTGTGATCACTCACCTAGAGCCAGACATCCTAGAATGTGAAGTCAAGTGGGCCTTAGAAAGCATCACTATGAACAAGGCTAGTGGAGGTGGTGGAATACCAGTGGAGCTATTTCAAATCCTGAAAGATGATGCTGTGAAAGTGCTGCACTCAATATGCCAGCAAATTTGGAAAACTCAGCAGTGGCCACAGGAATGGAAAAGGTCAGTTTTCATTCCAATCCCAAAGAAAGGTAATGCCAAAGAATGCTCAAACTACTGCACAATTGCACTCATCTCACACACTAGTAAAGTAATGCTTAAAATTCTCCAAGCCAGGCTTCAGCAATACATGAACTGTGAACTTCCAGATACTCAAGCTGGTTTTAGAAAAGTCAGAGGAACCAGAGATCAAATTGCCAATATCCCCTGATCACGGAAAAAGCAAGAGAGTTCTAGAAAAACATCTATTTCTGATTTATTGACTATGCCAAAGCCTTTGACTGTGTGGATCACAATAAAGTGTGGAAAATTCTTCAAGAGATGGGAATACCAGACCACCTGACCTGTCTCTTAAGAAGCCTATATGCAAGTCAGGAAGCAACAGTTAGAACTGGACATGGAACAACAGACTGGTTCCAAATAGGAAAAGGAGTACATCAGGGCTGTATATTGTCACCCTGCTTATTTAATTTATATGCAGAGAATATCATGAGAAACGCTCAGCTGGAGGAAACACAAGCTGGAATTAAGATTGCCAGGAGAAATATTAATAACCTCAGATATGCAGATGACACCACCGTTATGGCAGAAAATGAAGAGGAATTAAAGAGCCTCTTGATGAAAGTGAAAGAGGAGAGTGAAAAAGTTGGCTTAAAGCTCAACATTCAGAAAACTAAGACCATGGCATCTGGTCCCATCACTTCATGGGAAAAAGATGTGGAAACAGTGGGAACAATGGCAGACTTTAATTTTGGGGGTTCCAAAATCACTGCAGATGGTGACTGCAGATGGTGACTGCAGCCATGAAATTAAAAGAGGCTTACTCCTTGGAAGGAAAGTTATGACCAACCTAGATAGCATATTCAAAACAGAGACATTACTTTGCCAACAAAGGTCCTTTCAGTCAAGGCTATGGTTTTTCCAGTTGTTATATATGGATGTGAGAGTTGGACTTGAAGAAGGCTGAGCACTGAAGAATTGATGCTTTTGAGCTGTGGTGTTGGAGAAGACTCTTGAGAGTCCCTTGGATTGCAAGGATATCCAACCAGTCCATTCTAAACGAGATCAGTCCTGGGTGTTCTTTGGAAGGACTGATGCTGAAGCTGAAACTCCAGTACTTTGGCCACCTCATGGGAAGAGTTGACACATTGGTAAAAACTCTGATGCTGGGAGGGATTGGGGCCGGGAGGAGAAGGGGCCGAAAGAGAATGAGATGGCTGGATGGCATCACCGACTCTATGGACATGAGTTTGAGAGAACTCCAGGAGTTGGTGATGGACAGGGAGGCCTGCTGCTGCTAAGTCACTTCAGTTGTGTCCGACTCTGTGCAACCCCGTAGATGGCAGCCCACCAGGCTCCCCCGTCCTTGGGATTCTCCAGGCAAGAATACTGGAGTTGGTTGCCATTTCTTTTTCCAATGCATGAAAGTGAAAAGTGAAAGTCAAGTCACTCAGTCATGTCCAACTCTTAGCGAACCCATGGACTGCAGCCTGCCAGGCTCCTCCACCAATGGGATTTCCCAGGCAAGAGTACTGGAGTGGGTGCCATTGCCTTCTCCGCAGGAATACTGCACAATAACAAATAAATTAGCTGTTGCTATACACAGTCACATGGATGAAACAAATACACATAAGATTGATCAAAATAAGACAGTAAAAAATGAGAACATGTAGTATGATTCTATTTATACAACGTTCAAAAACATGCTAACCTAATTGTGGGATTGGAATTAGTGAAAACATCTGAGAGATTTCCTTTGGAGAGTGGTGAATAGTGACTGAGTAGTGGACCAAGATGAATTCGTGCTGTGACCGCAATGCTGTATTTCCTGATGAGAATAGTATTTTAATTGAAATGCTCTTTTTGTATATATTAAGATGTATACTTATGCACTTTTCTGTATCTATGTTATCCTTCCATTAAATTTACTTTAAAAATTTACTTAAAACTTTGCAGAAAACGTTAATAGAAAACAAATTGTTGTATATTCTGAAATTCATGTAATTGACTTACAAAAACTTTAAATTATTAATTTATCAATTAAACTGTTGATTGATTAAAAATATATAATGTAAGTGGGAAGATTGGTTTCAGTATCAAAAAGATGTGAAACTTGGTGTTCCTGGACATTAAACTTGGCACTGAATGTCATAACTGCCAAGAGAGAAATGGAAAAATGATGGGGTTATGTATTCACATTTTTTGAAAAATGTTCACAGAGTATACCAATTCATCAGAAAAAAATGAGAACATTAATTTTGGAACAAATTTATCATATTTATTAGTATGTCTTGAACATGGGGTGTTCCCAAAGCTTTAAGAGTAAGTTCCATTACTACCTCACAATCAGAAATTTTCAACATTACTGATGTCAGATGAGATAAAGGATTTATCACAAATACTACAGTGATGGAGTCATGAAGTATTTATCTTTTTAAAGTTAGCTTATTTACTCAGTGGAATTTTCTTGAGGTCTATCTAGCCACATTATCATGTTCATGAATAAACTGTTCCTTTTATTACTGAATCATATTCCATGATGTGGATGTCTTGGTTTGTTTAACCACTGACCCACTGAAGGATATTTGGGTACTTTTCAGTTTGGGTTATTATGAATTAGTGTATAGAAACATTTGTATACAAGTTTCTGTGTGAAAATAAGTTTTAATTTCTTTCTCTGGGACAAATGTCTACAAATACAATTGCCAGGGCTTATAATAAGCCCATTTTTAGTTCTGAAAGAAACTGCCAAGCCATTTTCTAGAGAAGACGGTACCATTCTAGCTACTATATATACTATATATCCTCTTCAGTAAGGTGTCTGTGCATGTTCCCCCCCCCCCCATTTTGAATTGAATGTTTTTCCTGCATTCTATTTCCCTCAACACTTTTCCAAGGTAACTCGCATCCTGAATTTCTTTAACAGTCATTCCAAATGATTTTAATACACACTAACATTAAAAATTCAAAGAAGGCGATGGCAACCCATTCCAGTACTCTTGCCTGGAAAATCCCATGGACGGAGGAGCCTGGTAGGCTGCAGTCCATGGGGTCGCAAAGAGTTGGACACGACTGAGCGACTTCCCTTTCACTTTTCACTTTCATGCATTGGAGAAGGAAATGGCAACCCACTCCAGTGTTCTTGCCTTGAGAATCCCAGGGACGGGGGAGCCTGGTGGGCTGCCATCTGTGGGGTCGCACAGAGTCAGACACGACTGAAGCGACTTAGCAGCAGCAGCAACAACATTAAAAATTAGGGCCCAAGTCAGAAACCATGGGAATTTCATTTATCTCTCTATCCCTGGAACCCAGCATATAGTCATATAGGAGCTATTCAATAAACAGTCACTGAACTGAAAAAAAATGAATAATAGAAATATCAGAACCACAGTAGGATCTAACAATTCTACTTCTGGATATTTACCCAAAGAAAACAAAAACACTAACTCAAATAGTTATAGGAAACTTCATATTCACTGCAGCATTATTGACAATGACCAAGGCATGGAAATGATCTGGGTCCATCAATGAATAAGTGGATATAGAAAATGTGGTATACACATACACATAAAATAGAATATTATTCAGCCATTAAAAAAAGAAAGTCCTGTCATTTGTGACAACATGGATGAATCCTAAGAGTATTAAGCTAAGTGAAATAAGTCAGAGACAGACATAAACTTATGATTTCATTTACATGTGGAGTCAAATGATAAACCAAAACCGAATTCATAGATACAGAGAACAGAGTGACGGTTGCCAGCAATGAGAGGTGAAGAGGTTGGTCAAAATGAGTGAAGGTGGTCAAAAGGTGCAAACTTCCAGTTATAAGGTAAATTTGGGGGTATAACATACAGCATGATGACTATAGTTGGCAATACTGTGTTGTAAATTTGAAAGTTGTTAACAGAGTAAATTGTAAAATTTCTTATCACAGGAAAAATAGTATAACTATATGAGCTGATAGAGATCAACCAAACTTACCATGGTAATCATTTCATAATATATACATACATCAAATTGTTCTGCCGTATGCCTAAAATGAACACAATGTTAAAAGTCTATTAGACCTCAATAAAAATAAATTTTAAAAAGAAAAAAAAAATAGAGCTTAAGGAAAGGAAATAGAGATGGAGACCCTAGGTAGACAAAAAAAATGATGTACTCCCATCATTTAGAGAATGCCATCAATAGGGAATGGAGGAAAGGAAGATGAGAAGATGGGAAAGGGTCTCAGGAGAAAAGTGAAAATCCCCAAAGCCAAGTAAGATTCCCTTTGCACTGTAATTCAGCCAACTGTGCTGCTGCTGGAAATCATCCTTCAGGGCTTCTCCTCCGGCGTGTGCTCTTGGGGGACTCTGCAGAGTGGGGCCATGACTTTGCTGAAGGCAGGAAGCTGACCCAAGTAGTCTTTCTAGGTCTTTCCCATCGCTGTGGTAATGACAGCTGTGGGCAAGTGGGATAGAGGGTGTACTGAGCCAGAGCTGATAGTGAGAACAGATAGCGGACTTATCTACCACATTAACCTTTAAGCCACCTCACACTCAGCTGCTCCTTCAGCTAAAAACACTGATGTTCCCAACTATGAAAACATCTAAGAGAAAGGAAAGGGCAAGGCTCAAGTTTCCTCCAAGTGTCACAGGAAACTGAGTGGAATTTGGACAGTAGGAAGTTGAGTGAGCAAACTGTAGTTGTGGTCTTGAACAGTTATTAACCGAGAGAGTCCGCAGCGCACTTGACTCCTGTATGGCTGACTTTGCTTTTATGAAGTAGTAATAAGCTGGGGAGATTCCTAGACCACTGTAGCAAAGTTTACAAGAGCCGATCTGGAGAGCCTTCTGGTGGTATTTAAAACAGTTGATGTGGACTCCAGCTGAGGACTCTAACCTTCAGAACTTAGGTTTGCTGCTTCCTTCATCAACGCCATTCCTGTTTCTTATGGAGCCTGGCGAAGCTTTATGTCCCAGAGCAGATGTGACTCACCTGGGAAGGCTTGGGGGCACTCAGCAACTCACAGTCAGCTAAGAAAAGTGATGTTTTAAGAAGCCAACTCTCCTAAAAGTATCGTAGACCAAATGCCCTTTTTCATGTAGTAATCCTCGGTTGAATCAAACACACCTCAGAAGCTGTTTCAGCAGAGATTTAGAATAAAATAAATCCCCAAGCCTGAGGGAATAGCATATCAAAGTTTAATAAGAAGTTAAGGCATCTTTTTAAATTAAATTTATGGCTGGAAATGTTTTAATGACTCAAGTTTTTTGTTATTTCTTTTTAACAGCCTCCTGGTTTCATCACAGCTATCACATTGACCAAGTTCAACATAATGGGCATGAGAGGAGAAATGCCTCCAGCCACCAGCAGTATTAATTAGCTCTAACTATAAATTTTCAAGCAAAAGTTGACACCATCATGTAAGGCAACAAGTTCTATGGTTTTTCTGTAAGAACAAAAGCAGACAGTGACTGAAGGACACCAAAATGAATACTCTGCTACAGGCCTGATATCACAGGACATATAAATCTAATCTATTGATGTAAATATCACTTAGTGCCAGAGAGTAGTAAAAGGGAAAGAATGAGTGCAGAAAGAAGGCAAAGGGAAAAGGAAAAAAAAAAAAAAAAAGACGAGAGATCAATTTTAAAATTTGCAGCTTTGTGCTAAACAGATTATCAGTTTCTAGGAGCTGAGCAGATCTTCGTGTATTTTATAGATCTATGTTATATATCAGTAGAAAAGGCATGCTATAGTATGTCAGGTATTTATTAAAATTTTGTTACTGATATTCTGCCTCCCAATAAAGATGAAATGTAATAGTTTACCACTAACGTGTTAAATTTATGGATATAATTGGCAAAGATAGAGTGTCACTTGATTGAGTGGATATATTAGCTATTGAACAGAATGCAAAAAGCGATTTTCCCTCTAAGTCAACAGAGGCTGCTAGAATGATGAGAGACAAGAAACATAAGAGGTGAGGCCTTCTCAATACAGTGACATTAGGGATAGTAGTTGTAGCAGAGGTTTCTCTGTTCAGTAGGAACAGCCACTCAACATCATGTCTTCCTGAAACAAAATGCCAAGAGATCTGACTCAGGGGAGAGGATCTAGGCCTGCAAGCTCCAAGAGAGCGTGGGCAACAAACATCTGTTTTCACTACTGAATTCCTGGCACAAAGAACAAGGCTTGGCATGTCATAAGCACACAGTGAGAAAGAGTGAAACTGGTTTGACCCAGACAAAACTGAGAAATAATTCCTTGAAAAGTCAGCCCATATCTATGAGTCCTAGAAAACTTGAAGGGATGGAAAATGTAAATAAAATAGCTCTATGTTATTTAAGAAAATAAATCAAGAGTTACTAATCATGAAGTGATGATTTGAGTAGATTTTGCAGACTGAAAACCTGTAGGTACTATTAATGTCTACATGCAGTTGGTAATTTCAAGTAATATATATATTCAATTCCATATGTAATATTAGTGTTTATTCTTTAGAGTATTATATTATTTCTGTTAATTAAGCTTCTTAATATTACTCAGTGAAAGCACTTCTTGCCCTGTTTCAAATGTTATACACAGTTTTGGTAAAGTTTATTCTATTACTCAGAAATATACCATGGAACAAATTATCCAAAGAAATTGATACAAAATTACCTACATAAATATGATGACAAAAAAGAAATTTAAAAATTTAGAGTTAAGGGAAATTAAATAGAGTTGAAAGTGAAGACTGAGGTTAATACACAGGATACCGAGATCAGAATCAGCGAATGCACAAAATCCTGCCTCTTCCCTTATAGTACCAACATGAGACAGATCATAGCACTTGTCCCTTTAAGTTTTCATGCTGCCACGTACGTAACTCTCCAGCTGGTGCTCCAAATATCCAAAAGGAATTGATTCCTGTGAAAGATGAAACTTCTTCACAATCCCTGACATTAGTCCTAGATGTAACTAGCTACTTAAAGGAAAGCAACCCAAATTTGCATTCCTAATAGCTTAAGCAAAAAATGGAATGAGTTATACACTAGAGATCAAATTGCAATATCCATTGGATCATTGAAAAAGCAAGAGAGTTCCAGAAATGCATCTACTTCTGCTTTATTGACTATGCCAAAGCCTTTGACTGTGTGGACCACAACAAACTCTGGAAAATAATTAAAGAGATGGGAATACCAGACCACCTTACCTGTCTCTTGAGAAATTTGTATGCAGGTCAGAAAGCAAGAGTTAGAACTGGACATGGAACAACAGACTGGTTCCAAATAGGAAAAGGAGTATGTCAAGGCTATATATTCTCACTCTGCTTATTTAATTTATATGCAGAGAACATCATGAGAAACGCTGAGCTGGATGAAACACAAGCAGGAATCAAGATTGCTGAGAGAAATATCAATAACCTCAGATATGTAGATGACACCACCCTTATGGCAGAAAGTGAAGAAGAACTAAAGAGCCTCTTGATGAAAGTGAAATAGGAGAGTGGAAAAAATGGTTTAAAACTCAACATTCAGAAAACTAAGATCATGGCATCTGGTCCCATCTCTTCATGGCAAATAAATGGGGAATAGTGGAAACAGTGACAGACTTTATTTTCTTGAGCTCCAAAATCACTGGAGATGGTGACTGCAGCCATGGAATTAAAAGACGCTTGCTCCTTGGAAGAAAAGGTATGATCAACCTAGACAGCATATTAAAAAGCAGAGACATTGCTTTGCCAACAAAGATCTGTCTAGTCAAAGCTATGGTTTTTCCAGTGTTCACGTATGGATGTGAGAGTTGGACTTATAAAGAAAGCTGAGCTCCAAAGAATTGATGCTTTTGAACTGTGGTGTTGGAGAAGACTCTTGAGAGTCCCTTGGACTGCAAGGAGATCCAGCCAATCTATCCTAAAAGAAATCAGTCCTGGATATTCATTGGAAGGACTGATGTTGAAGTTGAAACTCCAATACTTTGGCCACCTAATGGGAAGAACTGACTCATTTGAAAAGACCCTGATGCTGGGAAAGATTGAAGGTGGAAGGAGAAGGAGATGACAGAGGATGAGATGTTTGGATGGCTTCACCAACTTGATGGACATAAGTTTGAGTAAACTCTGGGAGTTGGTGATGGACCGGGAGGCCTGGCGTGCTGCAGTCCATGGGTTCACAAAGAGTCAGACACGACTGAGTAACTGAACTGACACAGGTTTCATTGGTAAAACCAAAGCAGTTCTAAGAGGAAGCAATACATGTTTAGTACTTCTTTCTATAAAAGAATTTCTCATGTAGGCTTTTTATAGGGACACAATATTCTCAAAATGTTTATATAAGAAATGTAACAGGTTTCATATTTTCCAGGATCATGCTCAGTCACTCAGTCATGTCTAACTTTTTGTGACCCTGTGGACTGTAGCCCATCAGGCTTCTCTGTCCATGGGATTCTCCAGGCAAGAATATTGGAGTGGTTGCCATTTTCTTTTCCAAGGAGATCTTCCCAACTCAACCCATGGATCAAACAAACATCTCTGTGTCTCCTGCATTAGTAGGCGGATTCTTTACCACTAGTGCCACCTGGGAAGCATTGCTCAATAAAATCTAGTTATATAAGAATAATGAAGCATTATTTGGTGAAGGAGTTGGTGGTGGACAGGGAAGCCTGGTGTGCTGCAGTCCATTGGGTTGCAAAGAGTCCAACACAACTGAGCAACTGAACTTACTGATTTGGTGAAGGCAATAGTCCAAAGAGACTGACCAACAACAATAGTCCAAAAGGAAAACATTCTGTCCTCTGGATATGGAAACTCTTCTTGAAAGAGCAGAGAAAATTTAGAGAAATGCCTGTGTATGTTCCCTTCAAACACCACCTTTCTCAGCATACTTTTGATAACAGTTTGAGGTTGCAATATCTGAAAAGTGGAGTTTTCTGTGTTTTTAATCCTCATTAGAAGTCAGGTTGCTTGCCATTTTTTTAATAGAAAATAAAGGGCACACTCCAAATTATTCAAAGGATTCTTCCCTTGGAGGAAGATAGGTGATGAAAGCTTTTATTGATTTTAAAACAATTATTAAATACCTATATTGTGGCAACCACTGTGGTAGCCACCACAGGAAAAAAGAGAAAAAAAAAGTTCATGACTGGTGAGCTGAAGAGTGAATGAAAACTAGGAAATGGAGACACAGTGAAGCACAGACTATATTTGCAGAGCTTGCTGTTGTTTTTGTATTAGTTGCTAAGTTGTATCTGACTCTTCAACTCCACAGACTGTTGACCACCAGGCTCCTCTATCCATGCGATCTCCCAGAGAAGAACACTGGGAGAAATGGGTTGCCATTTCTTTATCCAGGGGATTTTCCCAACCAAATCAAACTAACGTCTCCTTCATTAGCTGGTAAATTCTTTACCACTCAGTCACCAGGGAAATCTCTTGCAAGACACTTGCTCTCAAAGAAAAGGAGTGAGAAAGGTAAAGATGAATGCAAGTCAGGTTCATTTAATTCATATTATGGAAATATTCAAAATATAAGACAACCAGTCTATCCAAATTATATCCCCGGTATCTGTGATCTCCTAGCTTCCATCATTAGAATTTCTTGGTATTAAACCATAACACTGACAATTATTTTAAAATATTTTTAAACAAGCTATCCACTGATCAGAAACCAGCTATATTTATAATTGTTTACATAACAATATTCTCAAAAGTTAGCATGACAGATTAGAACTAGAGATTATCACTATATATTAAAGAATAAAACTACAGCTGGACTTTGCATTTGAAAATATACCTGAGTATGTCATAAGTGTTGTTTGATCCAATCTTTTCATTTTATGTATGGTTCTTACGAAACTACTTTTCTGCTCTATTGCTTTCTGCCTTTCTTTATATTCTTTTACTCATTAAATGTTGAAATTCCAAGGAATCTTAAGAGGTAAGATCTAAATGGACCCTCCTTAGAGAAGAAAAAAGAACAGAGGCTAGCCTTTCAAGATTAATAAGCAGCCTGGGAAGAATTACACAGAAAGAGACCTGGGACAGTGAGATGCATTAGAAAAATACAAGATCTTGTTTTATTGATATGCTATTGTTTTATAATAAATTATGACAAATTTATAGTTTTAAAAAAAGTTATTCTCTTATAGTTTTGTAGGGACAGAAATCTAAAATCAGGTTCATTTGACTGCAGCCAACATACCAAGAGGGACAAGCTTTCTCTGGAGGCTTTAGGGCAGACTCTGTTTCCTTGTTTTTTCCAGCTTCCAGAGCTGTATTTTTTGGCTCATGACCCCTTTCCATCTTTAAAACCAACAGCATAGCATCTTAAAATCTCTCTCTGCTTCCATCACATCACTTTCTCCTCTGTAGGAAAACCTCCTATTCCTCTCGCTCATAAGAACATTTGCGATTACATATAGGTCTCACTTGCCTGGAAAATCCCATGGACGAAGGAGCCTGGTAGGCTGCAGTCCAAGGGATCGGTAAGAGTCGGGAACGACTGAGCAACTTCACTTTCACTTTTCACTTTCATGCATTGGAGAAGGAAATGGCAACCCACTCCAGTGTTCTTGCCTGGAGAATCCCAGGGACAGCAGAGCCTGGTGGGCTGCCGTCTTTGGGGTTGCACAGAGTCTGACACGACTGAAGCAACTTAGCAGCAGCAGCAGCATAGGTCTCACTCAGAAAGCACAGAATACTTGCCTCATCTCAAGATCTTTAACTTAAACATATCTGCAAAGTCCTTTTTGCTGCATAAAGTAACATTCACACATTTCAGAGATTAGGACCTAGATATCTCAGGGCCAAACACCATGCTTATCAACAGAAACACATCTTTCCAAAGGGCTATTGAAGTTATTCCAAAGGTGCTTACACAGAATGTACTTCTGGTTTAATATATATATATTCAAATATATACACGCTTGGAAATAAAATGTACAAACTTACAAGTAATTATTTTTTTCACACAAAGATATAATAACCACTTTCTCCTATCTTGTTCTACAACATAATTTTTAATAGCTACGTTAATATTCTACACTGTGGGTGCATTGCTGTTTTTCTACATCATAATAGCATTTATGTGTATTCTTGGTTACTTCCTTAGGATATTTATCCTAACAATCCAAGAAACAGAACTGCTAATTCACAGGATATGGATAGTTCTAAAGTTTTAATGTACATTCTAATTCACTCCTCAAGACTCACATGACACCTGATGGCCTCTGTCAGGTCTTGCCTAATGACCCTCTATCCCAACCCAGAGGAAGGATTATTTTCTCTTCTGTTATACTATATACTTTATAGCTGCCTCTATACAAGTACATATAAGACAGTAGTATATAATTATTCTGTAATATGTCTGTCTTCTCCATCAGAGTGTGAGCTTCATTAGTAAGTAACAACCATTTCTAATTTTTCTCTTCATTTCTAGCGCAATATCTGACCCAATAAGAGCACTTAATAAATACTTCTTGGAAGGAGTGAATATGTGAGTAAATAAAATAATAAAGGAAAGAATGAATTAAGAAAATTATTTGGTCTTTTCAGTCATTGAATTTAGGCTTTCTATCATCTCTATATGGAAAATCCTTATCTCCCATTTTATGAAGGAAGAGAAAATTTCCTCTGCTTTCCTCAAATTGCCCCAATTCATCTGCTTTCCAACCTTCTGAGTGACAGAGCTTTTCATCTCAAATCTCAGAGCCCTTTTCAATGCATGAGAATAGACTTAGTCCAAAACCATTGTCAGCTCTGAGAAGACATAGCCAAGTAAATAGAGATGATGACTTCCTGCCCTACTATATCATTTCTCAGATTATCGTGGTCATATTTGGGGCAAATGTAGTGAGACTGCCTTGTACTAGTCATAATCTTTCATTCATATTCCTTAAGTGTAAAGGCACATCTTAAAAATAGATATGAAATTTAATTATTCATTAGAAGAAAGGTACCCCACTTTTCACATGCATAATGTCATATAATAATTCAATCACCATCAAGAAAATAAAATGACAAGTGGAAACTTCTGTTTCTGTCTGGAAGATAAGAAATAGAAGAACATCAGTGACTCAGGGCCCAAACTCATCCCCTAACACACAGACAGATTCTTCTCTTCATCATGCCAGGAGCTGTAGAAAAACAGAAACGCTGATTTTGTTTTCTGAGACCAAGAAGACAAGTAGATCCCTCTCTGTGATTGCTGCTGTCTGGCAGAGACATCCCTGCTTCACCTTGAGATAAGGAGAGGGATGATAGGGTTGGCCTCTTCATCGCGCTCCTTTTTTTGTTGTTGTTGTTGCATCAAAAGCAGATTTCCTTGTAGATTCCTGTCTATTTTTACAGGCACTGAACATGCATTAGCATCAGAATCACATAAGGAAACTTGCCATGGTCAGCAAAAGCACAAAATCAGCCCCTATGCTAAGCTGTTGTCATAGATATTCACTTCTGTGCTGTCAGATCCCCAACTAACTGCAGTTCTGCACAGCCTGTTGGCTGAACCTGGGGGTAAAGGGGGCAGAATTGTGAAAGCAGAAGAGATGAATAGATCAGGAAAGTGCCTCAGTTCTCAGGAAGGATTAGTCTGCAGCTTCACTCCTTCATCCCTATAGAGGAAATTTCAAGCATTTGAGAGGTCTGACAGGTTTTCCATTTCAAGGATGACTAGAACAAATATACTTAGAGAAATGTCTTAACCCTTTTAAACATCTAATTCTTCATATGAGAAGAACACTAACGATCATTGTAATTAAATTCTGTTTATTTTGGCAAAAACCAGATATTGTTCCTAACCTTAATATTCCAGGATACAGCTAGTACAGATATCTTTGATGGGATAAGCAAAAAGGGACCAGAAGCACAAGATGAAGCATTCTTTGGAAACTTCTTTGCTTTGAATCAGTGAAGGAAATGCTTGGCAAAGCATGTTATACCGTAGTGTAAGTGAAAGTGAAAGCGAAGATCTCTCAGTCGTGTCTGACTCTCTGTGACCCCATGGACTATACAGTCCACGGAATTCTCCAGGCCAGAATACTGGAGTGGGTAGCCTTTCCCTTCTCCAGAGGATCTTCCCAACCCAGGGATCAAACCCAGGTCTCCTGCATTGCAGGCAAATTCTTTACCAGCTGAACCATAAGGGAAGTCCAAGAAAAACTGGAGTGGAGAGCCTATCCCTTCTCCAGTGGATCTTCCTGACCCAGGAATCAAACCGGGATCCCCTGCATTGCAGACAGATGCTTTACCAACTGAACTATCAGGGTAGCCCTATACCATAGTAAACCTGATGGAAATCATTTTTACTTGTTTTACAAGGCCAGTGTGCAACCTGGTTATTCTTCTGCTCAGAACTACTGGTAAAGAGAAGTTTAATCAGTCTACATTTCAGTGAATGTTTTAACTTCTGAAGTTAACATGTAAGTTTTTCCTGTGATGCTGGGAGTGATTCACAATTAATGGTTTCATTTTGTTTCTTCCCTGAAGTTAATATGAAGCATAATATTATATGGCTATCATCTAAGTCCTAAAATGATGCTTAGGAAATGACATCTGGCTTCATCTGAATTTACAGTATACTTTAGACTTCTTTCTTAGAAGTATTCAAACAATGCTAAAGAAATAAGACAAAGAATATTCACTGCATTCTTTTTATAGAGATATTTGGTACTCTGAAATTTACTACTTCTATTTCCTGAATTAAAGATTAGATACTCAAAGACTTTTGTCTATGCTTTAATTTCTCAACATAGCAGGGATATTTGTATCTCACCTGCCCTACTTTTCATACACTGGAATGGTTTAGGATCTTCTAGAACTTTGCTCAGAGAAGGAGATGGCACCCCACTCCACTACTCTTGCCTGGAAAATCCCATGGATGGAGGAGCCTGGTAGGCTGCAGTCCATGGTGTCACGAAGAGTCGGACACGACTGAGCGACTTCCCTTTCAATTTTCACTTTCCACTTTCATGCATTGGAGAAGGAAATGGCAACCCACTCCAGTGTTCTTGCCTGGAGAATCCCAGGGACGGCAGAGCCTGGTGGGAGCCATCTATGGGATCACACACAGTCAGACACAACTGAAGCAACTTAGCAGCAGCAGCAGCTGCAGCAGCAGAACTTTGCTACTCAGAGTGCAATCCACATATCAGCAGCACCTTATGGATAAGGGAGGGTCCCTAGTTAGAGATACAGAAACTCGGGACCTGCCCCACTGACCTGTTGAATCAGAATCTTCATTTTAATAAGACTCCAGGGTGATTCATAAGCACATTCAAATTTGAGAAGCATGTCCCAGAATAAAAACAGGTGTCTTACTCAGTTCAGGCTACTGTATTCTGAACTGAATACAATGGACTTGGTAGCTAAAACAAACAAACAAAAAAAAAAAAACAAGTATTTATTTCTCACAGTTTTGAGAGCTGAGAAGTCTAAGATCAAGGCACCAGCTGATCCTGGTGAGGTCCTGGCTGTGTTCTCACTTGGCAGGAAGGAGAGAGAGAGAGAGTAACAAGCTCTTCTTTCTTTTTATAAGGGCTCTAAACCCCATTCATCAGGAGTCTACCCTCATGACCTAATTACTGCCAAGGCCCAATGTTCTAATACTATCATATTAGGGGTCAGAATTTCAACATATGAATTTGGAGGGGAACACAAACATTTAAATCCCAGTCTTTCTGGTCTTATCTTCAACGAGATAAAAGCAAATATATGTAAGCCTATAAAGACAAATAAGAACTGACTTCACAGGAAGGTGAAGTGGAAATCAGACTATATAGTAAAATGTAATATTCTCCAAAAAGAGTTAAGCAACAGTGTTTCTGTTGAGACAAACCTAAGTTATCAGCTCTCACTTATATTTCCCATTTCATAAACCCAATATTATAGCAGAAAACAACCAAATGTGCTATTCTAAAACTTTTCATGCCCTCTTTGTTGAAATCTTTCCATGTGCCTGGTTCTGCATTAGTATTTTCTATGCATTATCCCCCTTCATGGATCACAGCCTTGCTATGTCAAAGAGGCTTACATAACTTAATGAAGCTGTGAGCCAATCTCATTCAAATAATTATCCTATGGTGCTCCACTTTCATATCCCTACTCCTTCTCAGGACAAGGAAGCTAAAGAAATCATACATCTATATAATCCATAATCAATTTTGTAGATGGATGAAGAGGAAACAAAGAAAAATATCTTGTCCCCAGGTTCTATGTTGGCAGTTACTATCAGTAGAGATGTTAGAAATTTCTGGTAGGTGACTCAAGAGGGGCCCAGGTTTGTAGAAAGAGCAAATATCAACAGATCAAGTATAAAAGACTTCCAATTCCAATGGAATGTGGTAAAGATAGTGTCAATCACAGGGCATGTAAAGCAAGATCAAAGGAATAAGCCAGAGGGGGACACAAATCACTTGGAAATGCATCAACGGCCTCCTGGAAGCAGGTAGAATTCTGGATTAGAAGTCTCCAGAGTACAATCTGGAAGCAAAGCTCGGTTATCCTTGCTTTGGCCTCAGCTCCCTGTTTATAATGGCCTCCACTCTGCCTTTTGGCCATAACTTAAAGGTGACCATGTACAAAAGCCATCATTTGATAAAAAGTAGACTCTGGGGAATTTTTATTTGCACTGTTACTCACCCTGTTGTTGTTTAGTCACTAAGTCAAGTGAGACTCTTTGTGACCCCATGGACTGCAGCACACCAGGGTTCCTTCTCTTTCACTATCTCCCAGAGTTTGCTCAAACTCATGTCCATTGAGTGGGTGATGCCTCCAACCATCTCATCCTCTGTCGTCCCCTTCTCCTGCCATCAGTCTTTCCCAGCATCAGGGTCTTTTCCAATGAATTGGCTCACGGCATCAGGTGGAAAAGAATAGAGCTTCAGCATCAGTTCTCCTAATGAATATTCAGGGTTGATTTCCTTTAGGATGGACTGGTTTATTCTCCTTGCAGTTCAGGAACTCTAAAGAGTCTTCAACACCACAGTTCAAAAGCATCAGTCCTTCAGTGCTCAGCCTTATTTATGGTCCAACAGTCACACCCATATATGACTACTGGAAAAACCACAGCTTTGACTATATGGATCTTGGTCAGCAAAGTAATGTCTCTGTTTTTTAATACACTGTCTAGGTTTGTCATAGCTTTTCTTCCAAGGACCAAGAATCTCTTAATTTTATATTGTGTAACTTAGTTTCACTCTGTGCAACTTAATTTTAATCTACCTCAACCTTAGTTGCAGGGGGCCTCAGAAGCCTGAGTTTTGAACTACAATTTGTGTCAAACAACATGTGTCAAATGGCTCAAATGCATATAGACATGCGTACACTTTAAAATATAGAATTAATCATATTTATGTAATTATAGTTCTCCTCACTTTCAGGTGCTCTCAGGAAAGCTTAAGCACAGATGATATGGTAAGTGTTAATGACAGCTGGGCTGGCTGACATCACTGCCATAAATGCTGCCTTCTGCTAATGCTGCTTCTCTAGGCACAAATATAATTTCTTAAAGAACTTAGGGTCAGGATTCTGGGATAAATATTTGTATTTCTGCATGTTCTTATGGTTTCAGGTATGCATCAGGTAAGAACAAGCCTTTTTAATTCTAGCAGTTGTGTTTTTAAAGAGAAAACATTAAAGGCTTTTTTCCTATTTTAACAGTATTTGATCTGTATTTGCTGTGCAAGGAAACTCAAGAAGAGTTATTCTTACTCTTAATGTCCCATGAACCACATAAGTAAATGCAGGAGAAAATTAATATGTTCTACCTGCAAAGTAGCATCAGTTAACACTGAGTTTTGTGGGGGGAAATTTGTTGTTTGGGATTAGCTCCACAGGGTACTAAGTAGATACCAAGAAGAATCCTATTTAAAGTTTAGAACTACAGTGTAAGTTTTAGGTACATTGTGACTTATCAGCTCTCATATAAATGTAGTAATAATCCTACAATAATAATAATAATATCTCTGACAGATCATTTCTATAGAATGCTTGCATGATTTTGCTAATTGGTTTATGTAAATCACCTCTTTTAATGCTTATAGGAGGGGCTTCCCTAACAGCTCTGCTGGTAAAGAATATGCCTGCAGTGCAGGAGAGCCTGGCTCGATTCCTGGGTTGGGAAGATCCCCTAGAGAAGGGATAGACTACTCACTCCAGCATTCTTGGGCCTCCCTGGTAGCTCACATAGTAAAGAATCCACCTGCAATGTGGGAGACCTGGGTTTGATCCCTGGATTGGGAAGATCCCCCGAAGGAGGGCATGACAATCCACTCCAGTATTCTTGCCTGGAGAATCCCCATGGACAGAGGAACCTGGCATGCTATAGCGTATGGGGTCACAAAGAGTCAGGCATGACTAAATGACTAAGCACAGCACACCATAGCAATGCTTGCATAGGAGGAGAAACAAATGTCCTTCTTTGATGGTCCAAGACACTGAATCACAAGGAGGTTATTTCCCAGCATGACACAGGTAGTAATAACGATGGAGCCTGAATTCAAATCCAGGCAGGCTGACTCCTGAGTCCAGTCTCTTAGCCATCAAATTAGGTTGATCAAAAAGGATAAAATGGGTTTTCCAAAATCCATTTCAGGACTTCAACTAGATGGATGGTAGAGGAAGCTTCTAGCAGGTCCATTAGAAGAAAGGAGAAGGTGGGGAGTTCTCTCCAATTCCAGATCCCACTAGATGCTCAGCTACCCAAAAGGGAGACCCAAGACCCAAAATACTTTGAATTTGTTGTGGTTCAGTGCAGAATAAGGGAAACAAGGATAACTAATGTCCTTAACTGTGGGCACTGCTGTGCTAAGAATGGCCCACTCTGTAGCTCTCTATTTCCCAGAAAGCTGAAAGAATAAAACAAAAAAATTGTAGACCTGAATAATAGAGAAAATAATTAATTAAAAGCAGCCTTCATGACATCAGGAACTCAAAGTGGACTGTCTAAGAAATGGAGGAGGCTCTAAATCCTGTTGATAACAGCTAAAACACAAGGGTAGTGATTTTTTGAAAACCGAAGCAAGGCTTAAAAGTTACCCTAAGTAAAGTCTGGGGACAATTGACATCGTTATGCTACACTTGTTTTATTGTACAATCTATATATCTTCCATCTCCCTAGCTAGTTCAGTTCAGCTCAGTTCAGTAGCTCAGTCATGTCCAACTCTTTGCAATCTCATGGACTGCAACACACCAGGCTTCCCTATCCATCACCAGTTCCCAGAGCTTACTAAAACTCATCTCCATTGAGTCAGTGATGCATCCAACCATCTCATCCTCTGTCTTCCCCTTCCCCCCCTGCCTTTAATCTTTCTCAGCATCAGGGACTTTTTTAATTATTATTTTAATTGGAGGCTAATTACTTTACAATATTGTAGTGGGTTTTGCCATACATTGATGTGAATCAGCCATGGGTGTACCTGTGTTCCCCATCCTGAACTCCCTTCCCACTTCCCTCCCCATCCCATCCATCAGAGTCATCCCAGTACATCAGCCCTGAGCACCCTGTCTCATGCATCAAACCTGGACTGGTGATCTATTTCACATATGGTAATATACGTGTTTCAATGCTATTCTTTCAAATCATCCTGCTCTCACCTTCTCCTACAGAGTCCAGAAGTCTGTTCTTTATATCTGTGTCTCTTTTGCTGTCTCGCATATAAAGTCATCATCACCATCTTTCTAAATTCCATATATATGTGTTAATATACTGTACTGGTGTTTTTCTTTCTGATTTACTTCACTCTGTATGATAGGTTCCAGGTCATGTGGTCTGGTATTCCCATCTCTTGAAGAATTTTCCAGTTTGTTGTGGTCCACACAGTCAAAGGCTTTGGCATAGTAAATAAAACAAAAGTAGACATTTTTTCTGGAACTCTCTTGTTTTTTCAGTGATCCAGTGGATGTTCGCAATTTGATGTCTGCCTCTGCTGCCTTTTCCAAATCGAGCTTGAACATCTGGAAGTTCACAGTTCATGTACAGTTGAAGCCTGGCTTGGAGAATTTTGAGCATTACTTTGCTATCGTGTGAGATGAGTGAAATTGTGTGGTAGTTTGAACATTCTTTGGTATTGCCTTTCTTTGGGATTGGAATGAAAACTGACCTTTTCCAGTCCTGTGGTGACTGCTGAGTTTTCCAAATTTGCTGGCATATTGAGTACAGCACTTTCACAGCATCATCTTTTAGGATTTGAAATAGCTCAACTGGAATTCCATCACCTCCACTAGCTTTGTTCATAGTGATGCTTCCTAAAGCCAACTTGACTTCACATTCCAGGATGTCTGGCTCTAGATGAGTGATCACACCATCATGGTTCTCTGGGTCATGAAGATCTTTTTTGTATTCTTCTGTGTATTCATGCCACCTCTTCTTAATATCTTCTGCTTCTGTTAGGTCCATACCATAACTAGGTATCAGCTCCTTAAGAGCAGGGAAATGATTACATGCATTTTTCTGTCTTATGATGCCAACACATTAGAGAAAACCACAGCAGAGAGTCTCTCCATTCCCACCCTCCTCGTCCTGTTACTGTGCTTTTAGCTTGCAGCACATTCTAGGGAATGAAATGCATTAAATAGCAGTTACACATAAGAGGAATTTACATGGCTCTTACCATTCCAGATATCAAATGTTACCCCTAAAACTGCAATGCTACCTCTAAAACTGAAGTTACTGACATGATGGCCCTAACAAGATAGATTACATTTATTGTAACATTTGTTTATTTTCAGAAGTCCACATTATACCATTTTTGCCATAATCTCTATATTACATTTACTAAGATTACTAAACTAATACTTCACACCAGTCAGAATGTCTGCGATCCAAAAGTCTGCAAGCAATAAATGCTGGAGAGGGTGTGGAGAAAAGGGAACCCTCCTACACTGTTGGTGGGAATGCAAACTAGTACAACCACTATGGAAAACAGTGTGGAGATTCCTTAAAAAATTGCAAATAGAACTGCCATATGACCCAGCAATCCCACTGCTGGGCATACACACCAAGGAAACCAGAATTGAAAGAGACACATGTACCCCAATGTTCATCACAGCACTGTTTATAATAGCCAGGACATGGAAATAACCTAGATGTCCATCAGCAGATGAATGGATAAGAAAGCTTTGGTACATATACACAATGGAGTATTACTCAGCCATTAAAAAGAACACATTTGAATCAGTTCTGATGAGATGGATGAAACTGGAGCCGATTATACAGAGTGAAGAAAGCCAGAAAGAAAAACACCAATTCAGTATACCAACACATATATATGGAATTTAGAAAGATGGCAATGATGACCCTGTATGCAAGACAGCAAAAAAGACACAGATGTGTATAGCGGACTTTTGGACTCAGAGGGAGAGGGGAGGGTGGGATGATTTGGGAGAATGGCATTGAAACATGTATACTATCATGTAAGAATCAAATCACCAGTCTATGTCCGATGCAGGATACAGCATGCTTGGGGCTGGTGCACGGGGATGACCCAGAGGGATGTTGTGGGGAGGGAGGTGGGAGGGGGGTTCATGTTTGGGATCGCATGTACACCCCTGGTGGATTCATGTCAATGTATGGCAAAACCAATACAGTACTGTAAAGTAAAATAAAGTAAAAATAAAAATCAAATAAATAAATAAACTAATACTAACTTTTGCAGTTTCTAGAAGCACACTCATTAGGTATTTTCTGTGGAACATGCTGATTTCCCCCAATAATCTTAGAAAATGCCTACTGATGACTTGCTCTCCTTGTTAGATCACTCAAGTAACAAAGTAAGAAGCCAGCCTCAGACTTGCAGGCTATAAATCTCAGTTCTGTGTGACTGCAGATAAGTTATTTAACTCCTTTAAGCCTGTGCCCTTATCTGAAGAAAAACTGTATGGAAATGGTTAACTCAGAGAGTCCAGGCAAAGATAAAGTGACATATCAAGTGCCTAGCAGTATCTGGTATACAGCTAGCACTGAATGAGTGTTAGGCATTATTGTTATCTTTCTTTCTGATCCCTCAGTGCTTGAGTTTTAGCTACCATGTCCTTTGCCAGTATTATGAACCTTCCTGGATACCATCTAAAGTGTCATCCTAGACTCAGCTGCTTCACAAGATAGTCGAGATTATCACTGGAGACACTGCACAGCAATATTTCACTAAGTGTCTTTAACATACAGGTTCTCTTTGCACAGAACTTTTATTCACCTCTCTCCATTCTGAAGTTGACCCCACCTATCTCAATCCATGATTTTTTTTTTCCATGCTCAGTGCAGCTTGAAGGCAATTCCAACAGGTTTCAGTCTTTCTCTATCAGTATGATTTATTGTATACCTGCAGGGTCTGGGTTAAAATTGTCTAAACGTGATTAGCTATGAACAAAAGCAATACACGATAAAGAATGACACAGCCACTGTCTTGTCCTTCAGGGTGTTAAGGGTGATCACATTTTCCTCCTTTATTGGGGAAAAGCTCATTCTGCTGAATGCATTAGGGCAAGGTGATGAAATGCTGCTGCATATAATTTGATATTAGTATTACCTTCATAATACCTGTGTCTTTCTGCCACAGAAGCTAAACCATTTGCAAGCATTAATGTGGTGCAGTTGAGTACAAACCATTTTCCTTTGTGTCTCCCTGGCGGTGGTGGAATTTAAATGATAATAATAATGATAAAGTGTGTTTTGTTTGCAAGGCAAATGATTAGCAATAAAGATGAATAATAACTTTTTATTAAAAATTAGAGTAAATAGCAGATGGCTGAACCCTTGGATACCCTGATAGAAAAAATCCTTGGTGTTCTAGCTTGAGCGCTTTGGGAAATATGCATGGTACTTACTTTCTGATGAGTAACAGCATGTAGCATTGTTAAGCTTGATTAAGCAAATTTAATTAGCGTTAGTCAATGCATTTTTGTAAGTGGATAAAATATATTCCAGTTTAGGCATGATTGTTAATCTTTAATTTATGAGATAAAAGTTAAAATGCAACCATAAAATATTAAAATTGCAATTAACTGCATTTAAAGGAACTTATGTTGTTAGATTTTTTCAATTATTTTTTTTAATTCTACAATTCAAAGGGAATTGCCCTAGTGTTTCCCTGTTGCTTCAGTTTTGTTATTATATATCAGGTAGCAGAGGTAAAAAATGGTAACAGCCCTATGTTCCCAACTGAGGATATCTAAATTGTAAATGACTTAGGACCACGTTACTCTAAAATCAGGCTTTATAATATTCTTCAAAACCTGGGGTTTTTGTTGTATGTGTTAGTTATTCAGTCACATCCATACTCTTTGCGACCCCGTGGACAACAGTAGCCCACCAGGCTTCTCTGTTCCTGGAATTCTCCAGGCAAGAATACTGGAGTGGGTTGCCATTCTCTTCACCAGGGAATCTTCCTGACCCAGGGAGCAAACCCAGGTCCCCTGCATTACACGCAGATTTCTTACCAACTTAACCATCAGGGAAACCCTTGTGTTGTATAGGACTTACTTATTTGTTTAGTATTTACTTATTCGTATAGGACTTACTCATTTGTATAGGACTTATTTAGTATTTACTTATTTTATATAGGACTTATTTGTCATATAGGACTTACTTATTTAGGGTTCTTGAGAAGCAAGACAGGAGGAAGTAAGTAAGTGGGACAGGAGGAAAATTAAATACACAACTTATCTTAGAAAATAAAATTATCATAGAAAAATAAGTAATTTAAAAATTCAGAAATCATTCAAACAAGGTATTGTCAAGATTGGAGGAAATCATATCCCAAACTAACTTGAGACTTTTCAAGCCTAGATTAATCCTTTTAACACTAGTCACCGATAATTAAGTAGATGCTGGTAGAAAGCAGGACCTTCTGCTTCACACAGTTAGCTTTCCTGAAAAATACTACATCCTGATCAAGCACAAGATTTTATGCAGTTTTCTAGAATTTCTATGTCACACTCAATCATGCTAGATGAAAGATTTGTGGAAAAATTATTTTAGAAATTTGTTTAAAATTATTTTTCTCTCTGACTCTTTCCTCAGATTCCTTTTCTTTCTCTCTCTCTTCCAGATCAGCTGCTTTAAAATTTAAAAAAGCTGGTCAGAATAAAGTGTATGTGTGTGTGTGTGTGTGTGTGTTGGTGAGTGTAGTAGGAGGCAGGTGGAAGGAGCATTTGAGCTTAGCCACTTTACGGAAAAATGGGAGTATCAGCTCAGTTCAGTTCAGCTCAGTCAGTCAGTCTCGTCCGACTCTTTGAGACCCCATGAACTGCAGCACGCCAGGCCTCCCTGTCCATCATCAACTCCCAGAGTTCACTCAAACTAACGTCAATCGAGTCAGTGATGCCATCCAGCCATCTCATCCTCTGTCATCCCCTTCTCCTCCTGCCTCCAACCCTCCCAGCAACAGAGTTTTTCCAATGAGTCAACTCTTCGCATGAGGTGGTCAAAGGACTGGAGTTTCAGCTTTAGCATCATTCCTTCCAAAGAACACTCAGAACTGATCTCCTTTAGAATGGACTGGTTGGATCTCCTTGCAGTCCAAGGGACTCTCAAGAGACTTCTCCAAAATCACAGTTCAAAAGCATCAATTCTTCAGTGCTCAGCTTTCTTCACAGTCCAACACTCACATCCATAATGACTACTGGAAAAACAATAGCCTTGACTAGATGGACCTTAGTTGGCAAACTAATGTCTCTGCTTTTGAATATACTATCTAGGTTGGTCATAACGTTTCTTCCAAGGAGTAAGCGTCTTTTAATTTCATGGCTGCAGTCACCATCTGCAGTGATTTTGGAGCCCAAAAAAATAAAGTCTGACACTGTTTCCACTGTTTCCCCATCGATTTCCCATGAAGTAATGAGGCCAGATCTCATGATCTTCGTTTTCTGAATGTTGAGCTTTAAGCCAACTTTTTCACTCTCCTCTTTCACTTTCATCAAGAGGCTTCTTAGTTTCTCTTCACTTTCTGCCATAAGGGTGGTGTCATCTACATATCTGAGGTTCTTGATATTTCTCCTGGCAATCTTGATTCCAGCTTGTGTTTCTTCCAGTCCAGCGTTTCTCCTGATGTACTCTGCATAGAAGTTAAATAAGCAGGGTGACAATATACAGCCTTGATGTACTCCTTTTCCTATTTGGAACCAGTCGGAGCCCCAAAAATAAAGTCTGACACTGTTTCCACTGTTTCCCCATCTATTTCCCATGAAGTGATGGGACCAGATGCCATGATCTTACTTTTCTGAATGTTGAGGTTTAAGCCAACTTTTTCACTCTCCTCTTTCACTTTCATCAAGAGGCTTTTTAGTTCCACTTCACTTTCTGCCATAAGGGTGGTGTCATCTGCATATCTGAGGTTATTGATATTTCTCCCGGCAATCTTGATTCCAGCTTGTGCTTCCTCCAGCCCTGTGTTTCTCATGATGTACTCTGCTTATAAGTTAAATAAGCAGGATGACAATATACAGCCTTGATGTACTCCTTTTCCTATCTGGAACCAGTCTGTTGTTCCATGTCCAGTTCTAGACCATCATTAATCCTATCCAAAAATATTTTATCAAATCCCAACAGGAGTTCTAAAAATGGTAGCCACATACATTAATCCCAAGAGCATGTCTGGCCACATAGGGAGACTCCTCCTCAACTGCACTAGGATCACTGAGACTACAGACCTCCGAAGTATGTAGTCTTTGACCAAGGATACAGGGGCGGGGCGGGGGGGTCGCAATGCGGGGACAGGGGGTTGTGAGGAAAGACAAAAGCTGTACAGATTCCACTTGAGGAAGTGTTTAAAAGGTCAGAAAGGGAGAGGTATCCTCATTCAGAATATTTATTTCATGTATTCATTCAATCAATGTTCCAGGCACTATGCAAACTACTAGGCTTACAACACTGAGAAAAACAGTTATTATACTTCACTGAAGTATAAATATTTTCTCTTTGTTTATTCTTGATGTTCTAAGTTTTCCAGTTTATATATTTTTTAGATCAAAATTTCTGCTTCTTTATATTATGTATTTCCTTGTTAATCTTTCAGTTTTAATTACTGTCTTAAGAATGTTTGCAGTTATACTTTCAAAACTTCTATGATGGCTGCTTTGAATTCTTCATCGGGCAATTCCTATCTTGCCATTGGCATCTGTGCTGCACTCAATATTCCAGCAAATTTGGAAAACTCAGCAATGGCCACAGGACTGGAAAAGGTCAGTTTTCATTCCAATCCCAAAGAAAGGCAATGCCAAAGAATGCTCAAACTACCGCACAATTGCACTCATCTCACATGCTAGTAAAGTAGTGCTCAAAATTCTCCAAACCAGGCTTCAGCAATACGTGAACCGTGAACTTCCTGATGTTCAAGCTGGTTTTAGAAAAGGCAGAGGAACCAGAGATCAAATTGCCAATATCCCCTGGATCATGGAAAAAGCAAGAGAGTTCCAGAAAAGCATCTATTTCTGCTTTATTGACTATGCCAAAGCCTTTGACTGTGTGGATCACAATAAACTGTGGAAAATTCTTCAAGAGATGGGGATACCAGGCCACCTGACCTGCCTCTTGAGAAGTCTGTATGCAGGCCAGGAAGCAACAGTTAGAACTAGATATGGAACAACAGACTGGTTCCAAATAGGAAAAGGAGTACATCAAGGCTGTATATTGTCACCCTGCTTATTTAACTTCTATGCAGAGTACATCATGAGAAACACAGGGCTGGAGGAAGCACAAGCTGGAATCAAGATTGCCGGGAGAAATATCAATAACCTCAGATATGCAGATGACACCACCCTTATGGCAGAAAGTAAAGAGGAACTAAAAAGCCTCTTGATGAAAGTGAAAGAGGAGAGTGAAAAAGTCGGCTTAAAGCTCAACATTCAGAAAACAAAGATCATGGCATCCGGTCCCATCACTCCATGGGAAATAGATGGAGAAACAGTGGAAACAGTGTCAGGCTTTATTTTTTGGGGGGCTCCAAAATCACTGTGGATGGTGACTGCAGCCATGAAATTAAAAGACGCTTACTCCTTGGAAGAAAAGCTATGACCAACCTAGATAGCATATTGAAAAGCAGACATATTACTTTGCCAACTAAGGTCTGTCTAGTCAAGGCTATGGTTTTTCCAGTAGTCATGTATGGATGTGAGAGTTGGACTGTGAACAAGGCTGAGCACCGAAGAATTGATGCTTTTGAACTGTGATGTTAGGAAAGACTCTTGAGAGTCCCTTGGACTGCAAGGAGATCCAACCAGTCCATTCTAAAGGAGATCAGTTCTGAGTGTTCTTTGGAAGGAATGATGCTAAAGCTGAAACTCCAGTACTTTGACCATCTCATGCGAAGAGTTGACTCATTGGAAAAGACTCTGATGCTGGGAGGGATTGGGGGCAGGAGGAGAAGGGGACAACAGATGATGAGATGGCTGGATGGCATCACGGACTCGATGGACATGAGTCTGAGTGAACTCCCGGAGTTGGTGATGGACAGGGAGGCCTGGCGTGCTGCAATTCATGGGATCACAAAGAGTCAGACACGACTGAGAGACTGAACTGAACTGAATCATCTTTTACCATGAAAGTCAGTAGTGTTTCCTTATTCTTTGTATGCAGAATAATTTCTATTGAATTCTGGATAATTTGAGTATTTCCTTATGAGAATCTATATGTTGTTTGAGCCCTATGGAGAATATTGATATTTTTGTTTTAGTATGCACATGACTTGATTAGTTTTGTCTCACAGGGTCAAATCCATCTTCAGTGGCCTATGGTTTCAACGTTGGTCCAATTATCAATGCCTTTGCAGTTACGTCTACCAGATAAAACATAGGACACAAAATATTTCAAGAAATATACATATACTCAAGTATTATATTTTATCTGATTTCATTTATATAGATATATGAAAGTGAAAGTGAAGTTGCTCAGTCGTGTCTGACTCTTTGCTACCCCTTGGACTAGTAGCCTACCAGGCTCCTCCCTCCATGGGATTCTCCACATAAGAGTACTGGAGTGCGTTGCCATTTCCTTCTCCAGGGGATCTTCCCGACCCAGGGATCGAACCCGAGTCTCGTGCATTCCAGGCAGGACCTCTGAGCCACCGGGGAAGCCCATATATATATATATATATATATAGTTTATCTGAAATTCAAATTCGACTGAAATCTTGTATTTTTCTTGCTAAATATGGCAGTCTTATTTGCAGACTATTGGACTATTTGCAGACTATCCAACTATTCAATAGTTTGACAGTCTTACTTGTAGATTATTGGAATTTGTCCTAAGTGTTAGCTATCCAGGGATGATCTATACCTTATTTCCCAAAGTAAAAACAACAACAACAACTATATTTGAGAGATATTTGTCTTTATCTTGATTCTCAAAGTCATTAGTATGCCAATAAACATCAGACTCCTGTAAGTATAAGTATAGAGTGAAAACCAACAGCTTAGGTCATGCCTTCATAGTCAGAGTTGCACTAAAGAGAGAGGATGCTGCTCCTGGCATGCCACTGCCCTGGACGATGACCTGGTCTTGAAGATTTGAGAACGGGGTAAATTGAAGTGAAAGTCACTCAGACATGTCCAGTTCTTTGTGACCCCATGGACTATACAGCCCATGAAACTCTCCAGGCCACAGTACTGGAGTTGGTAGCCTTCCCCTTCTCCAGCGGATCTTCCCAACCCAGGGATCAAACCTAGGTCTCCCTCATTGTAGGTGGATTCTCTACCAGCTGAGCCACAAGGGAAGCCCAATAACAGGGTAAGGGAGGGGGAAAAAACTGAGTGCTGTAGCCTGAATCTTTGTGTCCCTCCAGAATTCATATGTTGAAATCTGACCCTTCAAGGTAATGGTATTAGGAGATGGGGCCTTGGGGAGGTGATTTGGTCGTCAGGGCAGAGCCCTCAAGAATGGGATTCAGTTAAGTTCAGTTCAGTCACTCAGTCATATCAAACTCTTTTCGACCTCATGGACTGAAGCATGCCAGGCTTCTCCGTCCATTACCAACTCCTGGAACTTGCTCAAACTCATCGCCATTGAGTTGGTGATGTCATCCAACAGTCTCATCTTTTATCATCTGCTTCTCCTCTCACCTTCAATCTTTCCCAGCATCAGGGTCTTTTCAAATGAGTCTGTTCTTCACATGAGGTGGCCAAAGTATTGGAGTTTCAGCTTCAGCATCAGTTCTTTCAATGAATATTCAGGCCTGATTTTCTTTAGGATGAACTGGTTGGATCTCTTTGCTGTCCAAGGGAATCTCAAGAGTTTTCTCCAACACCACACTTCAAGAGCACTAATTCTTTGGTGTTCAGTTTTCTTTAAAGTCCAAATCTCTAATCCATGCATGACTACTGGAAAAACGACAGCTTTGACTAGATGGACTTTTGTTGGCAAAGTAATGTCTCTGTTTTTTAATATGCTGTCTAGGTTGGTCATAATTTTTCTTCCAAGGAGCAAGTGTCTTTTAATTTCATGACTGCAGTCACCATCTCCAGTGATTCTGGAGGCCAAGAAAATGAAGCCTCTCACTTTTTCCATTGTTTCCCTACCTATTTGCTATGAAGAGATGGGACCAGATGCCATGATCTTAGTTTCCTGAATGTTGAGCTTTAAGCCAACTTTTTCACTCTCCTCTTTCACTTTCATCAAGGGACTCTTTAGTTCTTCCGTTTCTTCCATAAGGGGTGGTATCATCTGCATATCTGAGATTATTGATATTTCTCCTGGCAATCTTGAATCCCGCTTGTGTTTCATCCAGTCCAGCATTTTTCATGATGCACTCTGCATATAAGTTAAATAAGCAGGATGACAATATACAGCCTTGACATACTCATTTCCCAATTTGGAACCAGTCTGTTGTTCCATGTCTAGTTCTAAGTGATGCTTCTTGACTTGCATACAGATTTCTTAAGAGGCAGGTCAGATGGTATGGTATTCCCATCTCTTTAAGAATTTTCCAGGCTTTGTTGGGATCCACATAGTCAAAGGCTTTGGCATAGTCAATAAACAGAAGTAGATGTTTTCCTGGAATTCTCATTTTTTCGATGATCCACAGACATTGGCAATTTGATCTCTGGTTCCTCTGCCTTTTCTAAAACCAACTTGAACATCTGGAAGTTCATGGTTCATGTACTGTTGAAGCCTGGCTTAGGGAATTTTGAGCATTACTTTGCTATCGTATGAGATGAGTGCAATTGTGCAGTAGTTTGAGCATTCTTTGGCATTACCTTTCTTTGAGATTGGAATGAAAACTGACCTTTTCCAGTTCTGTGGGCACTTGTGACTTTTCCAAATTTGCTGGCATATTGAGTGCAGCACTTTCACAGCATCATCTTTCAGGATTTGAGTCAGCTCCACTGGAATTCCATCACCACCACTAGCTTTGTTCATAGTGATGCTTCCTAAGGCCCACTTGACTTCACATTCCAGGATGTCTGGCTCTAGGTGAGTGATCACACCATCGTGGTTATCTGGGTCATGAAGATCTTTTTTGTATAGTTCTTCTGTGTATTCTTGCTACCTCTTCTTAATATCTTCTGCTTCTGTTAGGTCCATTTCTGTCCTTTATTGAGCCCATTTTTGCATGAAATGTTCCCTTGGTATCTCTGATTTTCTTGAGGAGATATCTAGTCTTTCCCATCATTATTGTTTTCCTCTATTTCTTTGCACTGATCACTGAGGAAGTCTTTCTTATCTCTCCTTGCTATCCCTTGGAACTCTGCATTCAAATAGGTGTATCTTTCCTTTTCTCCTCTACCTTTTGATTCTCTTCTTTTTCTCAGCTAGCTATTTGTAAGGGCACATCAGACAACCATTTTGCCTTTTCAAATTTATTTTTCTTGGGGATGGTCTTGATCATCTTGGGGATGCCTCTTGTACAATGTCGTGAACCTCCATCCATAGTTCTTCAGGCAATCTGTCTATCAGATAGTCCCTTGAATCTATTTGCACTTCCAGTGTATAATCATAAGGGAATTTGATTTAGGTCATATCTGAATGGTCTAGTGGTTTTCCCTAACTTTCTTCAATTTAAGTCTGAGTTTGGCAATAAGGAGTTCATGATCTGAGCCACAGTCAGCTTCCAGTCTTGTTTTGCTGATTGTATTGAGCTTCTCCATCTTTGGCTGCAAAGAATATAATCAATCTGGTGATGTCCATGTGTAGAGTCTTCTCTTGTGTTGTTGGAATAGGGTGTTTGCTATGACCAGTGTGTTCTCTTGGCAAAACTCTATAAGCCTTTGCCCTGCTTCATGCTGTACTCCAAAGTCAAATTTGCCTGTTACTCCAGGTGTTTCTTGACTTCCAACTTTTGCATTCCAGTCCTATAATGAAAAGGACATCTTTTTTGGGTGTTTTGGGGTGTTAGTACTAGAAAGTCTGGTAGGTCTTCATAGAACCATTCAACTTCATCTTCTTCAGCATTACCTGTCGGGACATAAATTTGGATTACTGTGATACTGAATGGTTTGCCTTGAAAATAAACAGAGATCATTCTGTCGTTTTTGAGACTGCACCAAGTACTACATTTCAGACTCTTTTGTTGACTATTATGGCTACTTCATTTCTTCTAAAGGATTTGTCCCCACAGTAGTAGATATAATTGTCATGTGAGTTAAGTTCACCCATTTCAGTCCATTTTAGTTCACTGATTCCTAAAATGTCCATGTTCACTCTTGCCATCTCTTGTTTTACCAGTTCCAGTTTACCTTGATTCATGGACCTAACATTCCAGGTTCCTACGCAATATTGCTCTTACAGCATCAGACTTGACTTCTATCACCATTCACATCCACAATTGGGTTTTGTTTTTGCTTTGGCTCCATCTCTTCATTCTTTCTGAAGTTATTTCTCCACTGGTCTCCAGTTACATATTGGGTACCTACCAACCTGGGGAGTTCACCTTTCAGTGTCCTATTTTTTTGCCTTTTCATATTTCATGGGATTCTCAAGGCAAGAATACTGAAGTGGTTTGCCATTCCCTTCTCCAGTGGGCCATGTTTTGTTAGAGCTCTCCACCATGACCCGTCCATCTTAGATGACCCTACACGGCATGGCTCATTGTTTGCACTCAGTTAGACAAAGCTGTGGTCCATGTGATCAGGTCAGTTAGTTTTCTGCGATTGTGATTTTCATTCTGTCTGCCCTCTGATGGGGAAGAAACAGAGGCTTATCCTTCAAGAAGCTTCCTGATGGGAGAGTCTGACTGAAGGGGAAACTGGGTCTTGTTCTGACTTTGAGGAGATACCACTTGTCCAAGGATAGAGAAGCCCCAGCAAGATGAGTGGCATTGGAGCGGTGGCTGTGTGGCACTGGAAGACTTTAAGGAGATACCCCCACATCCAAAGGCAAAGGAGAAGCCCCCGCAAGGTGGTAGGAGGGGCAAAATCATGTTTAGAATGAAACCCCATACCCAGCAGAGATGCTCAGAGGGCTCAAACAAACCTTGGGCACACCAGGGCCCAGAAACCCCATGGAGACTGAGACAGAACTGTGTTTGAGTGTCTCCTGTAGGGTATGGGTCTGTACTGAACTGCTACAGGGGCAGAGGTTCTGGGTACAGTAGACTTGGGAATGGCATAAGCCCTCTTGAAGAAGGTTGCATTAATCCCACCATAGAGCCACCAGAACTTACACAGGACTGGGAAAACAGACTCTTGGGGGGCACACACAAAACCTTGTGTGCACCAGGACCCAGGACAAAGAAGCAGTGACCCCACAAGAGACTGACCCAGACTTGCCTGTGAGTGTCCAGGAGTCTCTGGCAGAGGTGTGGGTCGGCAGTGGCCTGCTTCAGTGTCGGGGCACTGAGTGTGGCAGTGTGTGCATGGGACCTTTTGAAGGAGGTGGGCATTATCTTCATTACCTCCTCCATACTTTGGTCTCAGGTCAAATAACAGAGAGGGAACACAGCTCTGGCCATCAATAGAAAATTGGATTAAAGATTTACTATATGGGATTAATACCCTTAAAAAAGACCCCAGAGGAATCCCTTACCCCTTCTACCATGTAAGAATAGAGAAGTCAGCAGTTTGCAGCCTTAAGGAGAGCTTTCATCATCCCAAATCTACTGATACCTTGATCTTGGACTTCTCAGTGCCCAGAGCAGTGAAAAATCCATTTTTGTGGTGTATACGCTACCTGTGTGCATGTCCTCAGTCACTCAGTCATGTCTGATTCTTTGTGACCTCATGAATTATAGCCCTCCAGGTTCCTCTGTCCATTGGATTCTCCAGGCAAAATACTGAAGGGGGTTGCATTTCCTCCTCCAGGAGATTGAACCTGCGTCTCTTGCGTCTCCTGCACTGGCAGGTGAATTCTTTACCACTGCATCACTAGTCTAATGCTATTTTTGTTACAGCAGTCAAAAGGACTGAGACACTAGGGTATTTTCCCCACTGTTTTTGAGATTTAAAATTTCCCTGTTTTACTCCTCAAGCCAGATTTACATGTCAATATTTACTTTTTAGAGTTCCTTTCAGGAAAGCTGCCTATAATTTCTCAAGTTTTCATAGTTGCAATGGAGAGGAAGATTGACACGTGTTTATTCCATCTTACCCAGAGCTTACAACATCAAATCTTAGAAGACTGCAATGAGTTAAACACATATATTATAATCCCTAGGGAAATCAACAATAAATAATGAAAACATATATACTGATAGCAACAAATTCAAAAGAGAAACTAAAATATATAATAAAAATGTTTTTGAATATAAAGAAAGGAAAAATAGAACCAAAAAGATTTGAGACAAAATAAATAGTAAGAAACCAGACCTAAATACAATCATATCAATGGTTACATTAAAGAAAAATAGGTTTCTACCTAAGTTATTTTGGAAGGACTAGAAATTAGCAAAGTACATTCTGTTAGCAGCTCCTTAAAATTTAATATGGAATGAAGCTGAGAGCATGGGAGTCAAGAAAAGCCTTAAGTATTCAAGATGGTTGTCTGTGGGTGAGAGAAGCTGAGGAAGGGTATACTTGGAAGAAGTCTGGGAAGAGAGAATGCCTAGGCTGGACCTAGTCATTCTTGAGAAAAATGGAATACTGATGATGTTAACTATTTCTGGATCTCTAAGTTTTACTTTATCCTACTCAAGCAGCATTTGGGCAATAGATCCTCATTTAGAAGACTCGTCTAAGGTATTTAAAAATCATTGAGACTAGGCAAAACTTTTGGCAACTTGCCCATAGTTTGAGTCAAATATTCACACTATCAGTTACTATGCTACAATAGATGATAGATACAGGATGGATGGATGGATAGATAGATAGATACTTTTTTCATACTCATCAATCTGCACAGGATATATTATAGTCCTTTTTATAGTTTAAGAAGCACATGATTTAAAGGTGTATAGAATTTACCCTAGCAGTGGGGTTCATATTTTGAATCCAGGATTGTCTTTAAATTAAATCCACGCTATTTCCACTCTACAATTTCTTTTTTCTTGTCAACAGACCTTAGCATTAACAACAGATAAAGTGAAGACACTTTATTGGGACCATTACTGGGAGCCTTGTGTAGGACTGAAGCAAGACCAGTTTAGACTATAATAACCAGATGTACGAAGACTAAAAATCATTTTGACTTACTTTCAGTGTTGTATTATATTGCCAGCTCCCCAAAGAAAGGAGAAAATACTTGATTGATGACTTAAGATATAAACAAGTGAAGTGAATGTCAGCATTTCATGAACAACTGATCACTGAGTTCCTGTCAACAAGCACAAGGCCATTTATTTTGCCTACATACATTATTATGTAATTGAAGGAATCATTCAAAAAGAGGCATTAGTATACTACAAGAACAATACTTGACATTTCTAACAAGCACTAATAGTTAAAAGGCAAAGACCAATTTAAATAAAACTATATTCAAATCAAAATCAAATTAAAATTCTAAAGATGTAGAGCATCTGGAAATTAACACTTCTGGGACTTTAGGTTAACAAGTAGAATTCTAAATGTACTCAAATTTTTTTTACTTTTTTAATAAGAATTCTGCATTCCTTTTTTTAAGATATAGAAAAGTATTTTTAACTCAAACTGAGAATCATTTTCTATATATCCTGAACATGTAAAAAAGATATTCTCCATTCAGTTTATTTTCAGGGGATGAAGCTTAAAAATATACATTCATTTAAATTAATAAGTAGGAATAATCTGACTTGTGTTTCTGCATTATACATAAATGCCAGGGGAGCCCACACTTCAGGGTTAGCATTAATGCATTTCTGGCATTCCTCTACTTATGTTCTATGGTGATTTAGATTGAGGTTAAGCCAGATCATATTTACAGTAATAAAACTCTCTTCATATTGAAGAGAGTCATCTCTAACTTCTGAGGCAGTTATTCAGTACCACCCCATATGTTTGCCAACAAGATATTGTTAAAAAATCACTCAGCAGGCAGTATAGCTTCACTCTGAAGAACTGCTGGTACACAAGTGAACATGGCTTCTAATGAAGGGATCTCGAGGCTCAGCTTCTAAGCACACAAGAAACAGTCAATCTGCTTGCTTTTTAAGATTCTTAAGAAGGAGGAAAAAAAGTACTAGTATTTTGTAAAGTATTTACCATGCACCATGGTCCATGAAATAATCTCATTTAAACCTTGCAACTAAGCCCCCTTTTTAGCAGATAAGGAAACTAAGAACCCAAGCTGTTCAGAAAACATAATAAGAGATTTTAATCCATGTTTAACAAAAGAAAACCAAAGGTTTCTGACTGTACCATATTATACTTCTATCTGCCTATGAGACTCCTAATATGGCCAACAAAAAGACCTATTCCACCCACAAATAAAACCCATTGTATCATGGTTCTGCAGAGAAACAAGATTAATAGTATGGATAGATAAATAGATGAAGAGATTTTTAAATAGGTGTGTGCATGCTCAGTCACTAAGTTGTACCTGACTCTTTAGGAACCCATGGACAGTAGCCTGCCAGGCTCCTCTGTCCATGAGATTTCCCAGGCAAGAATACTGTAGTGGGTTGCCATTTCCTTCTCTATGGAATCTTCCTGACCCAAGGATCCAGCCTGTGTCTCTTGCATTAGCAGGTGGACATGGAATGAAAAGAGATTTTTTTTTTTTTAAGAACTGGTTTATGCAGTTATAGATAAGCTAAAAAGTTCCAAGATCTGCAGTCAGCAAGTTGAAGAAACAATGGTGTGGTTCCAGTTTCTAAAGCCAGCAGGCTTAAGACTTAAAAAACAGAGACTATGTTTCAGTTCAGGTTTGAAGGCAGGAAATAACTGATGTCTCAGCTCAAAGCCAGTGGGCACAAAGAATTCCCTCGTCAGTCTTTTTGTTCTATGTAGGCCTTCAGCTGATTGAATGAGGCCCACCTACTTTAGAAAGAGCAATTTACTTTACTTAACTTACTAATTCAAATGTTAATCACACCCAGGAACTCCCTCACAAACATACACAGAATAATGTTTGACCAAACATCTGACCACTCTGTGGCCCAGTCAAGTTGACACATAAAAATTAACCATTATACACGTTAGATGTGTGGAATCGTTAGCATATCACAGATTCTTTTCAGCCACTGTCCCACACTGCTGATTTTACTAACAACATTAACAAATGTGTAGAAGTATTGTGAGTTATATTGCAACACGTTTCAACACTAACATAGCAAATGCCTTAAATGAGATAGTTATTATAACCTTCAGTAGTGCCTACCAACAGTGGTCAATTTGGCATTTAAAGACCTTAAAATCTATTCTATTGGAATACACAAGGCATAGGTACAGTATCTATGTGCATTGCAGCTTTGTTTATAATACTGAAAGTTTAAAGCAAAGTAAATATCCAACAATAGCAAAAGAGCTAAATAAATTACAGTGCAACCATATCATAGGATACTATTTAGTCATTAAAAATAATTTAACATTTTTATTGGAATATCAAGTATTTATGATGAATTACATGATCTTACTTTTGTGAATACATATACATATATATACATATAAGGGTTTCCCAGATGGTGCTTAGAGGTAAATAACCTACTTCCCAATACAGGAGACTTAAGAGATGCAGGTTCAATCCCTGGATTAGGAAGATCTCCTGGAGGAGGACACGGCAATGCACTCCAGTACATACATACATATAAGGGTTTCCCAGATGGTGCTTAGAGGTAAATAACCTACTTCCCAATGCAGGAGACTTAAGAGATGCAGGTTCAATCCCTGGATTAGGAAGATCTCCTGGAGGAGGACACGGCAATGCACTCCAGTATTCTTACCTGGAGAATCCCATGGACAGAGGAGCCTGGAGGGCTATGGTCCATAAGGGCACAAGGAGTTGGACATGACTGAAGTGACTTAGCACACACTTGCATATACATATATGGGGCTTCCCAGGTGGCACTAGTGGTAAAGAACCACCCACCAATGAAGGGGATGTAAGAGACAAAGTTTCGATCCCTGGGTTGGGAATATCCCCTGGGGAAGGAAACGGCAACCGACTCCAGCAGTCTCACCTGGAGAATCCCATGGAGAGAGGAGCCTGGCAGGCTATGGTCCACAGAATGGCAAAGAGTTGGACATGACTGAAGCGGCTTAGCAGGCATGCACATATCTGAAGTTTACAAAGTACGGTGGTTTTCCCTGATGAGTAGGAAGATATGCGCTGTTGTTGTGAAAATGAACAATTCCTTTCACATGGCTAGAAACTGAGGATGGCCTCTAGGAAAATGACCATGGCTGAGAGCCAGCAAGAAAATGGGGACATCATTCCTACAACCACAAGGAACGGTACTCAGCCAGGAACCTGAATGATCTGAGAAAACCACCAATGAAAATGTAATCAATTGACACCTTGATTTCTGCCTTGTACAACCCTGAACAGAAGACCCAGCCATTCTGTGTCTAGACTCCTGACCTACAGATCTGTGAAGTAATAGATCTTTCTGTAGCCACTGTTTGTAATAATGTGTTATACAGCAATAGAAAACTAATATAATCATTTTAGCATATTACAGAAGTGCTGTACAGTTTCAATAAAAATAATAATAATATTTAATATAATAAACAGAGGAAAAGATCAGATTTTCAAAATAATCACTTGATTTTCTATGTTGAATAACGTTATTAAATTTTTCTATAACTTAATATGGTGACAGATGAAAGCTAAAGTTATCTTGTTGGTCATTTTGCAATGTATACAAATGTAAAATACTTACTTATTGTATACCTGAAACTAATATAATGTTATATGTTATTTATACTCCAATAAAAAAAAATTCTTCCTGGTCAGAGCTTTAATTTAAATATCAAACAAAAATAAAATTATCAAAGCTGCATAGGTTTGAAATCACCTGCATTTTCAGTTTTTAAAATGTATACAAATATCTTCAATTAAGTGGTATGCAGATTTTAATTATGGATAGGTAAATTGTGATGGAACAAATTAAAAACTTTCAATGTTTCCAAAGCTTCACTTTTAATTCAAGCCATTGGAAATCTTCAATGGTATCTCAATACATCAAAAGAAATCGTAGACTACAGTCTGACAATGTTTTCCACAGTTGGATTCTGCTTTTTTTTTCCCCAGCCTATGACCAAACTCTACGTTATTGATCTCATTTATTGACTGTCTACTACTGTTCTCTTCCCATTTTATGTGTCTTTGCACTCCCTCAGCCTGCCTCTTAGGTGAAAGTCTTACTAGCTAAGCAAGACCCAGTTCAATTCATCTAAGAAGTCTGCCCTCCTCATTATTCACAGCCAGTAGAACCCCTCTCTCCCTCTCCACAATTCAAAAAAACTGTATTTTACTATGATAGTATACTGTCATCTGTTTTGTTTTACATTTATATGTGCATGTAATGTCACTGTCACAAGACTGTATATTCCAAACTGTTAGGGACTGTCCTCTGCCTGGTCTGTAATGCCTAGGACAGTGTTAAACATTTTACTTATGGTCAAAAAGTGAGTAGTGAGTTTTTAAAAACTTCCAATCTTGCCAATGCACAAGAATAAGACATGAATGCAATGTACATAATTTTAATCTAAGAAAGTCTGAATCCAAATAAAGACCTTAATGAGAACTAGAGAAATTCAGGTTTTTGAAAATGAGGAGAATGATTTTGCTCAGAGATTGAACAGATCATAACAACTGGCAAATGAAATTGGGAGCACAATAAAAGAGATTCAGAATGGGAGGAAGGTCATATTTAAGAACTAGAAATAAAGAACAGTATGTATAATATTCATTACACCTCTACGGTTTCTGCTGTAGCATTTTACATTATTTAAATCTTTTTATCAACTGCTTATGACAATATTTGCCTCCTTTATGAATTCATTTTCAGTACAGTCTGGTACTGTGGTTGACTTTGAAAGATATTCTAATTTAAATTTATCAGAATTGGACAGAGGACCATACTGACTGAATAATAGGGTGTTTTATGCATATGAAATTCAGAATGCCTCAAACATAACTAAAATCACTGCAAGCCCAAGGGAAATATAAAACATTATGTACTAGAAACTAGTTTACTATCTCTACTTCACATGCAATTATTTTACACTCTCTGAAAATAATATTGATGTACTTGTGTAAAATACAAATAATATAAAAGGCTGGTTGAGACATCCGTTTATTCAGTTGAATGTTTATGGAGTACACATTACCCAGTATATGTAAGATTTATTATCATATTCTATAAAGGATACAAATATAAGAATATAAAGACTATAAAGAGGAAGAGAAGTGGAAGAAAATGGGAACCTAATTAAACCAATTCAGTATTCTATCTATACCAAGCCCTGCCTTGTAATAATGATAATAATAGCTAATATTTGCTGAGTGTTTACTATATCTAGTTACAATTCTGTGTGTCTATGTGGATTGCATCATTTAATATTTAGAACAAATCTATGAACTTAATAGTATTAATTTTCCCATTTTTTAGATCAGGAAATTGCAGTAGAGGAATTAAGCAACTTTCTAAATGTTGCAAAGCTAGGAATTTTAAAGGTGAAATTTGAATTTAACAGCAGACACTTTGAACCTAACCTATATACCACATACTTCCTGCTAGGTTTTATTACCTCCATTTTGCAGTGCAAGAACTTGAGGTTCAGAGAGATTAAGTGGGTTTCCCAGAAACAGATTCCTTGTCAGTGACAGGGTTAGCATTCAGTATCGAATCTAATTCCAACTCCTTTGCCAACTCCTCTACCTCACCTCCAAACTACAAGAGAGAAAATATTAATGAAATGTATTCAAACTATAGGTCATTCCATCTATTATTTAAAATCAACTGCATCTCCTCCCGGTCATGTGACATTTGTTTATGCAAATTACCTAATCTCTGTCTGCTTTAGATTCCTTAATTGTAAAATGAGGATAAAATAATTGTTTGGAGGATTAGATATTATAAAACAATTGAATAGGAACTAGGACAAGCTTATTAGTATTGCTATTACCATATTACTATTATTGTTGCTGTTTATAAATCATTTTATCTAACAGAGATAAAGAATATCTATGACCTTCCCATGTCACTCAGTGGGTAAAGAATCTGCCTGCAATGCAGGAAACGCAGAAGAAACAAGTTTGATTCCTGGATCAGGAAGCTCCCTTGGAGAAGGAAATGGCAACCCACTCCAGTATTCTTATCTGGAGAATCCCATGGAAAGAGGAGCCTGACAGATTACAATCCATGGGGTCGCAAAGAGTCAGATACGACTGAAATGACTTAGTACACACTAATGGGTTAAGTGCTGATCTTTTCAACATTATCTCACCCCAACAATCTTATCAGGTGGACAATATTGTCATCACTTTACAGATGATGAAAGAGAAATGATGAAATAGAAAAATAAAAGAAGTGACTCAGGATCATATAGCCAATGAGTGGTAGGACCAGATATCAAACCTGGGTTTTATCAAACCTGATTCCAAAGATGACATGGTATTGTGAGATCAATGTCAAAACAAAGATGTAATCAAAGTTCTGAAAATATTTATTAATAGAAAATATGGAACGCTTCTTGCCTACATGATCAAGGAGGTTTTGCCTAGGTGGGTTAACATTTGAGCTAATCTCTGAAGGTAAGTAGAGTTCAAAAATTTAGAAGAACATCTTTTGAAGGACAAAATGAGCTTAACCTGGAACAACCTGAATAGAGTCTGAGAAAAATTTAATCTATCTGACATTGTAAAGAAGCAGCAGAAGATAGAGCTGGAAAGGTGAGTTAATGTACACTTCATGAGTGTGAGGCCCATGCTTCTGAAACTGTGCTGGTTAATACAGCAGCCATGAGACACATGTAACTTCCAAAATGTTGCTACCGAGACTAAGGAACTGAAGTTCAAACTGTGAATACAGTTTCAATTAATTAAAATTTAAATCTAAAAACTGATATCCAGCTTACTTACTGAAAATTTGCAAGAATGTTTGGAACAACTTAAATATGAATCTGCTTTTTCAACTGTACACCTTAGGAATTCTAATTACTGATTAAGGATTTTCAATGAAAATTTGTCATCTGAATTAAGATGTGATGTAAGTATAAAATACACCTTGTATACTTGAGATTTCTTAAAAATGAACATAAAATATCTCATTAGTAATATTCAGGATCCATTATATTTTGATATTTTATATATTTTGTGTATGATCTTCCCTGTTGGCTCAGAGGTAAAGAATCCCCCTGCCAAGCAGGAGATTCAGGTTTGATCCCTGGGTCGGGAAGATCCCCTGGAGAAGAAAATGTCAACCCACTTCAGTATTTTCGCTTGGGAGATCCCATGGATGAAGGAGCCTGATGGGCTACAGTCCATGGGCTCACAGAGCCAGACATGACTTAGTGACTAAACAACAACAACATATTTTTGAATATATTGGATTAAATAAAATGTATTATTTACATTGTCTTCCCTGGTGGCTCAGAGGATAAAGCATCTGCCTGTAATGTAGGAGACCTGGGTTCAACCCCTGGGTCGGGAAGATCCCCTGGAGAAGGAAATGGCAACCCACTCCAGTAATTCTTTTTAGCTTTTTAATATGACTACTAAAAAATTTAAAATTATGTATGTGACTCAATATATATCTATTAGAGATTCTTGACACACAGTAGGCACTCAATAAAATATTTGCTCACAAACTGTAGCCTCAAAGGCAAACTGAGGATTTTGCATTTTCCTTAATAGACAAGAGTCACTGAAATCTCTCAGTAGGGGAAGTGATAATACTTTTTCAGAGTACTATTTTAGGAGGCTCCATCTGGAAGAGTAACTAAAACAGAGGAGGAACTGAAGTTAGGTTAGAAGTATACGGCAGTATTAAACTAGGACCTGAAACCCCCCAAATTCTTCCAAAGCAGCTCAGATGAGTAGCAAAACATGGTGCAAATGTTCACTGTTTCTCATGGGAATGCTAAACACTCTTCAAGTAAAAGGCAATTCCTTCTTAAGTCAAGTCTTAACCCTCTATGCTTCCAATTCCATCATTATTACTTTCAAAGAGAATCAAATGCAGAATCATTGTAATTACCTCTGGAAAAAAAAAATCACTGGGCTATAACTCTCTTCATTAGGGTAACCATTTGTCAAATAAAGCTCCATAGTATAATTGTGAAATGCTGTAAGCTAGAAGTGTAGCTCCAGGTATAAAAAAGCCTGAATATCACTCTATTCTTCACCCAGTAACCAGAGTTTTGTTTTTTTCATCACATCTCTGATTATATCATTCTATGTTGAAAAACTTTAATGTTATACCATAGCTTAAAGGATAGAGTCCAACCAATTCTATTCAGCCTCAACTCTCTCCAAGTTTTCCTAGAAATATTCATATAGGTCTCTTTAAGTAGCAAGTGACTAGTCAAGAAATTTATTGGTCCCACAATAGATAAATGTTGATAAAGAGATAGATACATACACAGTGGGTAGATGGCTATCTTGATTCTGTTGCTCCTTAGGTGCTGGCCATTTTCATCCTTGATGTAGACAGACTTGCTCCACATGGCAGAATAAATGTCTACCATCCATCCCCACTGTACTTTCTTCCAATCACTTGACCAAAAATGCAAAGCACAATTTCCTCCACTCTGAGCACACGCTACCATGGAGAGTGTGTACCAGGTTCCAGGCACTGTTCTCCATTCTCCTCCATACTCTCTCTCTCTCTACACGTGTATATATGTATGTGTGTGTGTTATACTTTATATGATATTTACATATTAATATTCAATATTTAATATATGTATTAACTGATTTGGTCCTCACAAAAGCCCTATCATCAACCCCATTTTGGAGATGGGGAACTGAAGCATAGAAAGAGTAACTTGTCCAAGTAACTCGCTGTGGTAAGAAATGGCAGGACCAGAATTTAAAAGCAGACTCTGATATCCAAGCATTGCTACAGGAATCACTGCGGCCAGCGGAAAAGGAATTGTGATTGGCTATGCCTGCGTCATTGATGAGCTCCCATGGGGGAATAGGGGAGTACTGGGAATGACAGCCCCACGAGAAACACAGGACGCTATGGAGTAGGAAAAAGAGGGAATAAGAGGCAGATCAAGACAATAGTCTGATGTAGGTTCTACATTTCAACCACAGTGAACAGGATTGCTGCTGCTGCTGCTAAGTCGCTTCAGTCCTGTCGGACTCTGTGCAACCCCATAGATGGCAGCCCACCAGGCTCCACGCCCCTGGGATTCTCCAGGCAAGAACACTGGAGTGGGTTGCCATTTCCTTCTCCAATGCGTGAAAGTGAAAAGTGAAAGTGAAGTCACTGAGTCGTGTCCAACTCTCAGCGACCCCATGGACTGCAGCCCACCAGGCTCCTCCGTCCACGGGGTTTTCCAGGCAAGAGTACTGGAGTGGGGTGCCATTGCCTTCTCCAGTGAACAGGACTGGATAGCCTTTTTCAAATTTTCCATGCCTTCTTTTGCTTCTATTATTTGCCCCTTTCCACCTCTAGCTCCAACCCTCTTCCTGGAGAACTGCTATTTATCAGTCTATGATGCCAATCTCAAGCAATGGACTCTCTTTTCAACATTTCCTCAGTCCTTGGAGGTAGAATGAATTACCCTCCCCTCTGATTCCTTTGGTGTCCCATACAACCCAGTATCCACACAGCAACAGAGGTTCTGTATAGAGTAAGCCTTATCACTCCTGCTCCTTTAAAAAAAAAAAAAAAAGGATACCAAAAAGAAAAAAAAAAAAAAGGATCCTGTGTTAGCAAAACTCATTATAGCGGAATTAAAATTGATCTTCTGCACACTTTTCCTCCACTTATTCTTAATGGTTTCTTTCTTTGGATCACTTCAGGATCTTGAGGGTGATGCCTGCTCCACTACCCTCCTGGGTCCTCTCTGATTTCAGACACTGGCGGTGTCTTCCCTCTCTGCTCTCCTCTTGGCTTCCACCAGTTTCTACATTTGACGGTCATTTCTTTAATATGGATTCCTGGCATGGCTTTAAGGGGCTTTTCTCTGACATACACTCTGGCATATTCCCATTATGGTGCTCATTTCATTGATTTATATTTTTTTGTTTTGATGTCTATCTCTCCTGTGAGACTCTGAGCTCCTTAGGGCAGGCATTAAGACCTAAATCACCTTGTTATTCCTAATGTTGAAAGGAGCTCAATAAAAAGGGAATGAAGAAAAAGAAGGTAAAAAGAGAGAAAAGTGTGAGATTATTCCAGTATCTATGTTTTTCTTGGGAAAAGGTAAATAGGAAATAGTATGCCCAATTCAAACTTAAGCCAAATAACCTTTTAAATTTATAATAGTGAAAGAAATGAATGAAACAAAGCAATTTCTGTTGCTGGCCAAGAAAGAAAATTCTCAGAAACAAACTTTTTCCTTAAAATCTTGAGCACAGTTGCCTTTAACTCATATGACAATTTGAACCTATTGTGATAATGCAAGACAATTGGGATGATTGAAGCAAATCTACCTTTTTTCAGGCCCAGCGAAGTAGTTTAGAATAGAGAATCATTTTGATCTCACCTCAGCCTAAGCCTACAAACAGAAGAAAGTTGGCATTGCCCTGTGTTTCGAATGGACATTGACTTTGGCAATGATTTTGTCACCCAGGTTCTTCTCTTGCTGTGCCCTGGACAGAGTGGCATGGTTGGAAATATTTGATGGCTGAATCTGAACAAGAATGCTCACTGATTTACCAGTGTATTTTTTGACATGTTTCAAGAGATCCTCTGTCCAATTCTACAGAACAAGTATTATGAGAGGTAATTTCCTGAGGAGTAAAATCTGTATCTCTCTACAAAATGAGTGAATGCTAACATTTAATATACAGGAGTGGTTATAAATATCAGTTCTGGAACTGGATAATTTTAGTTCAAATCCTGATCATGCACTTTACTGACTGTGTGACTTTAGGCAGGCTACTTTAATCAATCTGTGCCTCTGTTTCCCCAACTGTATACAGAAATAATAACACTCATCTCATATAGCAGTGGGGTATAAATGAGCTATCTTTTTTAAATACTTATATACCACTGTGTCTCACACACAGAAAGAACTTGTGCTTGTTAAAGAGATGAAATTAATTCAGCATACAATATAAGGCATAGAAACACCTTTGAAATGTTACCTAAAATACTAAGCATGAAGAGAAGTCCAAGCAAAATAATAAATACAGATGTATTATAATCTGTAGAATTATATTAATTAATATGGAAGAAACCTCAAATTTCTTGAAAATTTTAAATGATATGGGCACAAGAGTTTTATCATTTTTTAGCCATTAAGATATTGCATCAAAAATTATTCTATTGGATACAATTCAAAAATCCTCATGCTTCCTTATATAGTCAGTGTAATTTCTCTGAAATTAAGTTTAATGTTTCCAACAACCCATAAAATATTGCTTTAGACCTTTTAAGTAAATCATTAATTGTACTTAGAGTGCTCTAGGAGAGTAGGGCCGTATACTGTAACAGAAAAGAAAAATTACAAATTTTATAAATTCCACAAAAGTTCAAAAGTGCCCAGAGAACAATAAGAGCTATGCCCCCTAAGCTCTATCACTTTCTTCTCAGGCTGTGTCATCGTCATATGTCTGCCTACATCTAGGAACAAAAGATAACAACACCCAATTTTTAAAGAATCAATAACCTAGGAGGGATTCTGAAGAATGTGCCAAACAGTGATCATGTTCATTATTATCTGCTTGTTTGCTATTCTACTTTTTAAAAGTTCATGAGACCCAGATTCCAGAGAAAAATTAATAAAGTCAGTGCAAAAACAAGGGGAGCTGGCAAGAGGACATCAACACACCTACCTGACTCCTTCAAAGTATGATTCTACATTTTAGCTGTTTACAACGCTAATTAGATTCTTGGAGAAGCCTTCCAAAAAGCCCAGAAACTTTTTCTCTTCGCTATATTTTTGGAAACACATTTTAAAAAATCCGGATAGTACTATAATAAAGAAAAATCACCACATGATTAGTGAGGCCAAAAACTTTTGTAGAAAGAAGCAAGGCCATGTGATTTCAAAATGAATAAAAAATATTTCCATCTGAACTTTCACAAAAGCACGAAAGTAAAGAGAGTGAAATGTTCTGCATGCTTCTGCATACAATTTGAAAAAGTCCCAAATGATCACAAATTGATCATTTCCTAACCCTATTCTCCCACCAGCATCCTTCCTTCCCCCACAGGAATCAGTTTCCCATTTCTAATTAATGTTGTTGTCAGATATGCTAGGACCGGATTTAAATGTTTAAGAGGAGAATTGTGCGGCCAAGGGAAGATGAAGCAAGTTTTATGAAGGAAAGGATGTTGAATGAAAACCTTATGCATACCTAAAGCCTAAACTCACTGACTTGGTCACAAAATGAGCTTAAGAGAAAAGGGAAATTTATTGAAAGCATACAAGGTTATCTCCTGAAATCCAAGGTCAAAATATGCAGCTGGGCCTTGTGAGAGACTAGAACCAGGAACAGGAAAGTCAGTAGGAGCCAGCACAGCTGCTATTTCCAACATTTTGTTTCCCCTGGGAAGCAAGATCTAACTTTTCCTCTCTGCAGATTAGCTTCATTCTTCAATCTTGACATGGACTGACTTCCTAATTTCTGTTTACAAGTGGACCCCTGACTATTGTCATCACAGATTCCTTGCAGAGAGAATCTGAATGGAGGAGACGAGCTTCCAGATTGCTTCTCTTTGTACACTGAGTGTTGGCCAGTGGGGTTATAGAAATAATATACAATTATATACAATATAATACAATAATATACAATAATGTCATTGGCATGCCTCAGTCCCTGGGATCACAAACACAACTGAGTGACTGAACGAAACAGCCTACAGAAGGGTTGATAATTTTTTTCTGTGAAAGGTCATAAAGTAAATATTCTAGGTTTGGCGAACCGTTTATTCTCTGTAAAACTACTCAACTCTGCTGTTGTAGCACAGAAGCAGTCACAGACAATACATAAATGAATGGGTGTGGCTGTGTTCCCATAAAAGTGTATTTACTAAAATAGATGTTGGCCCAGATCTGTTCTACAGGCTATAGTGTGCTGACCCCTGGACTACAGCTATACTATGAGCAGGAGAGACTGTTTAAGAAAGGGCTGGGGCAGGCTGGTAAGACAGACCATCGCTGGCAAACACAGCCAGCACTGAGATTTGGAAGGAGGAACTGCAATATGTGGAGGAACCCAAAACTTGGCTGCCCTATTGGCTGCTAAGTCACAAAGCATCAGCATCACAGTCTGAGAAGGTTTTCAGTCTATCACCAAAATTCTCACCACAGGAACATGCCTTTATCCCTCAGAAAAGACAAGGAAGAAAGAGCTCAGAAAGAAAGTGGTCACTTCAGCAGGCTGGAGTTGGAATAGAGAGAGAACCACGCTAATGGAGGAGGAGATACAAGCTTGACAAACAGTTGCAGCCATAGCACTTCTGAGAATTATATATTATGGGGAAAGTGGTAGGGAATCTCACAAGGTAAAACTGAAAAACAATGCAGTAGGCAATTTTAAAGTCCTATTTTGAGCTAGGAAGGAAAAGAGGGTATAAATACTGCATGAAGTTGTATTCTAAGATGATATTCCAGCCATTTCAACAAACTAGAAATTTAGTGTCTAATGGCACCTGAAATAAGGTGTCATAAGGATGAAGCGGAGACAGGCACACCACTGGAGTCACTGCCCCCAACAGCCCTAGAAGAACTGAAAACAAGAGCCAAAAGGCATGTTTGCTTCATTCTTTCCCTAAGCTACTAGTGTGACCCAGGGAGTTCTACAAGAATGGATATGATTTCTTCAGCATTTGCTGTAGCCCATATATGGTCACCAAGACCCAGCTCTGCAGTCACCGGAGAAGGACAATCAGAGATGGATGTCAGTGTCATGTCCTGGCAGTTTTCCTCTGCACCTTAAATGGCTTCAATCAACTCACTGGTCTGAAGCTATCTCCTTGGCAGGACTGTTCTAAGCTCTCTGCCATACAGAGAGGCTGGAAAATGGAGAGTGCTGCAACTACTGAAGCAGGTGGATATCAGAGTATTTTAAAAACATTAAATATTGATACTTAATATTAAAAATCTAAAACACAAATGGCTTCCAAATACATTTTCCATTGCCTGGAGGCAATATAGCATAATGGCTAAAAGCAAACCCAGATTTTGTGTCCCAGCATGAGCCAGCTGTAGAAGTCAGTTACCATTCCTCTCTCAGGCTCCTTTTCTCATCTGCAAAATGAGCATGAGTAATTACTACCTCATAGAATTATTGTGCCTCTTAAATAGGATGAAGTACACAAAGAGCTGAGTTTAGCAAACTTGTGCTTATCTTAAATGCTAGTTATTAATCTATTATCTCTAACAACTAGGTAGTTAAAAGTTAAAGAGATATGAAATTATTACTGTGATATACGTGAGACAGAGCTCAAGGCATTTTATTATTCCTTGAGCCAGTGTTTACAAAACTCCAGGCTTGGCTATTTTGCCAGAAGGAAAATGGTGATCACTAGTTTCATTTGTCCGTGCCTTACACGCTCTTCTATATGTGATTTTTCATTTTACCATGCCATAGGATTTCTCTGGACCTAAAGAACAGTGAATCACCCCTTTGCTATTTAGCAATCATGCCCTCTATCAGGGCACCTCATGTTAGACACTAGAGATAAAATCATGACAGAAACACTTACCCTGTCCTCCTAGGGGATTACTGTCTAATCTTCAGGTATGTTCTTTGCAGAGTGCCTTGGGGTTTATCTGTTTACTGGAAAAAATGTTTACTTTTTTCCAGTAAAGATGAGTAAGATATGCACTTACTCATCTGTTTACTACAAAGATGTTGTAGTAGGTATGATATTTCAGACCACAGACTCAGGAGGCAAAAAAAGGAGGTAAGCTTATTTGTCTACAAGTGAACTTAGTTTCTGTCTTGAGACCTCATTCCATCAGGTAGCGAAAAGGCAATCTTGGGTAGTTTGGCGTGAACTCTCCATCATCTCAAGGTCTCCTCCTGTGCTTTTCCCCTTCATTTTCTTCTCTGGACCTCATAGCCTTAAGCTATCTGGTCGGGAGAGTTGTCTTGTCCCTGGGAGCTGTTATTCTTACTGTTACCTCCACCATCGCTGCGTTCTTAACATCAACAACTGCAGGGTCACCTTCCCTCTGATATCCAGGTGCACAGTCATCCTTCCCAAGTCTACCCACCCTCTCACCTGTCCTTCACACTCTTCCCAGATTTACAAAAAAAATATTGCTGACCCACCCTGAGGCTGTCTTAGGACCTCTCTGTTCAGTAGTCTATGAAGCCCTCTTTCATAGAAATTCGCCATTATGATAGTGGAGAAGAATGTCTGTGACACTGCCATGCCCAAGGCTCCCAGATAACAAGTCAGAACAGGGTTCCTGTTCTCATATTCTAAATCTGTAAAGAATTCTATTGATCTCTCTAACTCAAGGACACAAAGGTAAAGGTCTTCTCACAAGGATCCATCCCAGCAATTCCTTCTATTGTTTTTATTCCTTCAGTTTCACTATTTATATTATACTCCTCAGGAGCTCTTCCCTTTCTCTCCAAATCATAGAGTTTTCACCTCCACTGGTGCAGGAAAAAATTGTGTCAGGAAGTATTCTTCCAATTCTATTGTTTTATCCAAGGTCTTTAGCTTCTGGGGCTCAAAAGTCAGTCAATAAATGTTTAATTTGTCTTGTCGGGGAGTTTATGTGTTATGTCTTGATATCCCAATGAAATAATGGTATGAAGCTTTACTGTTAAGAGGAAGAGTCCTCTTTGAGAGAAGGGGGGATGTGTGAGAACACCTGCAATCAGAGGAGCCAGGTCCATATCTTCATGTCAAGATAATGATGGAATGTTTTCTTAACACTTCCTCTAGATCTGAAGTCTGGTCTCTACACCAAATGTTAGGGGTTGAATTGTGTCTCCCCAGGAAGCTTTGATAAAGTCATTCCCCTGGTTCAGTTCAGTTCAGTTCAGTCGCTCAGTCATGTCCGACTCTTTGTGACCCCATGAATCACAGCACGCCAGGCCTCCCTGTCCATCACCAACCCCCGGAGTTCACTCAGACTCACGTCCATTGAGTCAGTGATGCCATCCAGCCATCTCATCCTCTGTTGTCCCCTTCTCCTCCTGCCTCCAGTCCCTCCCAGCATCAGAGTCTTTTCCAATGAGTCAACTCTTCGCATGAGGTGGCCAAAGTACTGGAGTTTCAGCTTTAGCATCATTCCTTCCAAAGAACACCCAGGACTGATCTCCTTTAGATGAAATTTATTTGCAAATAAGGTCCTTGCAGATTTAATCAAGTTAAGGTCATTAGAGTAGGCCCTAATCCCAAATGACTGTTGTCTTTATGAGAAGAGGAGAACAGACATGGAAACATGAGGACGCAAGGGAGAATACCATGCAATAATAGAAATGAAGATCGATGGACTGTAGCTGCAAGCTGAGAAATGCCAGCGATTGCCAGCCACCAGAAACTAAGATGAGGCAGGAATGGTTCTTCCCCAGAGCCTCTGTGGGAGGCTCCTCCTGACACACTGACTGGATTTCTCACTTCCAGAACTGTAAGACAATGCATTTCTGTTCCTTTAAGTCATTATGTTTGTGTTTTGTTGTTGTTGTTGTTGTTGTTATGACAGCCCTAGGAAGCACGTATACCTACTAAACTCGGCACTTGAAGGGTTGCTCATTTTGAAAGGATTTAAGTTTCAAAGAATTTGGCTCATATTATCTAAGCTCCCTTCAGACTTCACTAATTTCTAGAAAACTGAAGTGAGTCCTTGAAAAATCCAGCAAGATGATGTTAACGATGCCTCCTTAGGGCTACATTGCCTGGAGTCCTGTGCTGAGTCTTTAGACATCTGAGGAAGACAAGAGGTGAGAGAGAGGCAGCTCTAGAATTCAGTTGCTTTGAGTGGCCACAGTTTTGATTCTTGTGAGAAGGTGGGGAGAGTGTGTCTCCATTAGCAAAAGAAAAAGAACAGGTGGTCCAATATGAAAGAAGTGGCCAGAATAAAGAACGTACCACACATCACAGACCATGAAGAAGAAACAGGTATAGAAGGCAAATCTTCAAAACAGATTTTGAAGCAGATGCCAAGGAAGAAAAAGACTTCCTCTGAGCCTGTGAGGTGAAGGTAGCCATGACCCACGCTGAGCTCTTTCAGATAACCTCACTTGCTGAGTTCTGCCATTCCCTGATGGGTCCTTCATTTCTTTCAGGTCCAAAGCCTAGACCTTCGGTTCACAGGAGTACACCATCCTGTGTACTCCTCCTGAGAAAAATTTATTATGCTTTTTGAGCCCCAGAAACTAATTTCTACAAGATTGCCTATTTATTTATCAATTTTCTGTGAGAAATATACTGCTCATTGATACTGTCTCTTCCCACTGGGAAAAACTACAGGAGAAAACTAAATAAATTTCCACAGCTGTTAGTGAAAACAAAACTAAAACACAGGAGATGACACTTCAGTAAGGAACTTTTCATCAGACTGTACATTCTGATGAATCATCTCTCTCCACAGAAGAGATACACCTATCAAGAGAAGAGCCATGATTGTGAGAGATCCCATAGGTCCCTTCCCGTAGAAGCCCTCCCCTGAACTTTTACCTGATAGTATTGGATACAGAACCTACATCCTTTAAAGCATGTTTTTCTCTCTTCCACATATACTTCATATACTGGTATAGATATTTTTAATTATATTTATTTTAAATAGCTTATATTTGAAGCAAGGCAAACATGCAAGCATCAATAATGAAGGTAGATCTTTCCAGATGTAGGTATATGGTACTTTCATGACTTCATAGATGCTCTCTCAGACTCACTTGGGATCACAATTCTCTTTTTCCAGAACGTAGCTATTAAACAGTAGTGTGTTAGTCACTCAGTCATGTCTGACTCTTTGCGACCGCATGGACTGTAGCCTGCCAGCCTCCTCCGTCCATGGAATTCTCCAGGCTAGAATTTTGGAGTGGATAGCCTTGCACTTCTCCAGGGGATGTTCCCGACCCAGGGACTGAACCTGCGTCTCTTGTGTTTCTTGCATTAGCAGGCATGCTCTCTACCACTGCACCACCTGGGAAGCCTAACTATCAAATAAGGACAAAGTAAATAAATGCCTCACTCTCAGAAGGAAATTTCATCTAGCTGCTGTAGCCTGATGAGTAACTTCTTTTATTTTGCAGATAATTCTGTTTAAAGACCAAGGCTGGTGAACAGGAATTTGAATGCACTCTCTCCAAGACATTCCAAATAGATTTTGGAGAATATTTTCAGAGTCTAGACTGAGGGAGTACTTTTCTTCAGAAGAATTAACATGGCATCTGAATTGTTTGAACACATCAAGGCTAAGTCATGGGGACTTTTTACTTCATTTTTTAAAACTCTCTATCATAAAGCCCCATCCTTTAAATACTGTCTATGTGCTGATGGATATATTGCTCTATGTCTGATCTCTCCAATAAAGCCAGACTTCTATATTCAACTCTAAGCTTGACAATTCTGTCTGATTGCTGCCCTGCAACTCAACTTTACATTTCCAAACCAGAAATCATGATCCAGGACATTCTGTCTACCAAAGCTGTACCTACTCTGATATTCTCCATCTCAGTAAACGACACCTCCATCCATTCACTTATACTTGTCCTAAAACTCAAATGCACCCCAAATACCATCGTTGAGCAATTCCAGCCAATTACATTTCCTAGTTATATCACTCTCCTTGTTACTTCTATGTAATACCATCTTCTACCACCTAGACTTCTACAACAACCTTTTTAAAATTTATAGTCCATTTCTTAACAATTTAAAATATCATTCTATTACTAAAATCCTCCAGTCATTTCCCTTTGTCCCTAAAATAAAATCATAATCCCATTCTCAACATATAGCTGTATATGACCTGGCCTCTGCCTATCTCTCTGACAGATATGCTTTTGATTTAATGCTCCTATTCATAACTAAAATGAGCTTGCTCCTGCCTCAGGGCATTGATACATGCTGTTTCCTTTGCTTAGAATGTCCTTGTCTACTGCTACATTTCTGAGGGTGACACTCTAGTGCCAGTTTGTCTGGAAATGCCCCAGTTTCAGCACCCGAAGTCCTGTATCATCAAAACTGCTTCAGCCCCAGGACTATTGGAAAGGTTGTTCACCCTATGACTGAGTGCATGTATTCAGTAAACATTTCCTAGATGAATGCTTTTAGTAACAATGTCAGTAGTGATAATTTTTGAATACTGAGAATAGTAATTTCTTATTATGGAAAATAAACTATATGACTTAACAAAACTTCTGGGCTACTCTAATCATTAATGAAATTTTAAAATAGTTTGCAAAGATAAAAATCTAAACTGGCTGTCTACAGAAAGAATGAAGGGATGGAGCCAAAGCAAAAACAATACCCAGCTGTGGATGTGACTGGTAATAGAAGCAAGGTCCAAGGCTGTAAAGAGCAATATTGCATACGAACCTGGAATGTCAGGCCCATGAATCAAGGCAAATTGCAAGTGGTCAAACAAGAGATGGCAAGAGTAAACGTTGACATTCTAGGAATCAGCAAACTAAAATGGATGGGAATGAGTGAATTTAACTCAGATGACCATTATATCCACTACTGCTGGCAGGAATCCCTCAGAAAAAATGGAGTAGCCATCATGGTCAACAAAAGAGTCTGAAATGCAGTACTTGAATGCAATCTCAAAAATGACAGAATGATCTCTGTTCATTTCCAAGGCAAACCGTTCAATATCACAGTTATCCAAGTCTATGCCCCAACCAGTAATGCTGAAGAAGCTGGGGTTGAACGGTTTTATGAAGAACTGCAAGATCTTTTAGAACTAACACCCAAAAAAGATGTCCTTTTCATTATAGGGGACTGGAATGCAAAAGTAGGAAGTCAAGAAACACCTGGAGTAACAAGCAAATTTGGCCTTGGAATGCAGAATGAAGCAGGGCAAAGACTAATAGAGTTCAGCCAAGAAAATGCAGTGGTCATAGCAAACACCCGCTTCCAACAACGCAAGAGAAGACTCTACACATTGACATCACCAGATGGTCAACACCGAAATCAGATTGATTATATTCTTTGCAGCCAAAGATGGAGAAGCTCTATACAGTCAGCAAAAACAAGACCAGGAGCTGACTGTGGCCCAGATCATGAACTCTTTATTACCAAATTCAGACTCAAATTGAAGAAAGTAGGGAAAACCGCTAGACCATTCAGGTATGACCTAAATCAAATCCCTTATGATTATACAGTGGAAGTGAGAAATAGATTTAAGGGCCTAGATCTGATAGATAGAGTGCCTGATGAACTATGGAATGAGGTTCGTGACATTGTACAGGAGACAGGGATCAAGACCATCTCCATGGAAAAGAAATGCAAAAAGCAAAATGGCTGTCTGGAGAGGCCTTACAAATTGCTGTTAAAAGAAGAGAAGTGAAAAGCAAAGGAGAAAAGGAAAGATATAAGCATCTGAATGCAGAGTTCCAGAGAATAGCAAGAAGAGATAAGAAAACCTTCTTCAGCAATCAATACAAAGAAATAGAGAAAAGGAACAGAATGGGAAAGACTGGAGATCTCTTCAAGAAAATTAGAGATACCAACGGAATATTTCATGCAAAGATGGGCTCGATAAAGGACAGAAATGGTATGGATGTAACAGGAGCAGAAGATTTTAAGAAGAGGTGGAAAGAATACACAGAAGAACTGTACGAAAAAGATCTTCATGACCCAGAGAACCACGATGGTGTAATCACTCATCTAGAGCCAGACATCCTGGAATGTGAAGTCAAGTGGGCCTTAGAAAGCATCACTATGAACAAAGCTAGTGGAGGTGATGGAATTCCACTTGAGCTGTTTCAAATCCTGAAAGATGATGCTGTGAAAGTGTTGCACTCAATACATCAGCAAATTTGGAAAACTCAGCAGTGGCCACAGGACTGAAAAGGTCAGTTTTCATTCCATTCCCAAAGAAAGGCAATGCCAAAGAATGCTCAAACTACCACACAATTGTACTCATCTCACATGCTAGTAAAGTAATGCTCAAAATTCTTCAAGCCAGACTTCAGCAATATGTGAACCATGAACTTCCAGATATTCAAGCTGGTTTTAGAAAAGGCAGAGGAACCAGAGATCAAATTGGCAACATCCGCTGGATCATGGAAAAAACAAGAGAGTTCCAGAAAAACATCTATTTCTGCTTTATTGACTATGCCAAAGCCTTTGACTGTGTGGATCACGATGAACTGTGGAAAATTCTGAGAGAGATGGGAATACCAGACCACCTGACCTGCCTCTTGAGAAACCTATATGCAGGTTAGGAAGCAACAGTTAGAACTGGACATGGAACAACAGACTGGTTCGAAATAGGAAAAGGAGTGCGTCAAGGCTGTATATTGTCACCCCGCTTATTTAACTTCTATGCAGAGAATATCATGAGAAACACTGGGCTGGAAGAAACACAAGCTGGAATCAAGATTGCCGGGAAAAATATCAATAACCTCATATATGCAGATGACACCACCCTTATGGCAGAAAGTGAAGTGGAACTAAAAAGCCTCTTGATAAAAGTGAAAGAGAAGAGCGAAAAAGTTGGCTTAAAGCTCACCATTCAGAAAACTAAGATCATGGCATCCGGTCCCATCACTTCATGGGAAATAGATGGGGAAACAGTGGAAACTGTTTATTTTTCTGGGCTCCAAAATCACTGCAGATGGTGACTGCAGCCATGAAATTAAAAGACGCTTACTCCTTGGAAGAAAGTTATGAACAACCTAGATAGTATATTCAAAAGCAGAGACATTACTTTGCCAACTAAGGTCCGCCTAGTCAAGGCTATGGTTTTTCCTATGGCCATGTATGGATGTGAAAGTTGGACTGTGAAAAAGGCTGAGCGCCGAAGAATTGATGCTTTTGAACTGTGGTGTTGGAAAAGACTCTTCAGAGTCTCTTGGACTGCAAGGAGATTCAACCAGTCCATTCTGAAGGAGATCAGCCCTGGGATTACTTTGGAATGAATGATGCTAAAGCTGAAACTCCAGTACTTTGGCCACCTCATGCGAAGAGCTGACGCATTGGAAAAGACTCTGATGCTGGGAGGGATTGGGGCAGGAGGAGAAGGGGATGACTGAGGATGTGATGGCTGGATGGAATCACTGACTCAATGGACGTGAGTCTGAGTGAACTCTGGGAGTTGGTGATGGCCACGGAGGCCTGGCGTGCTACGATTCATGGGATTGCCAAGAGTCGGACACCACTGAGTGACTGAACTGAACAGTTTCACTGGGAAACAGAAATTAAAATAGTTTAGGAAAAAATATTCAGTTAAAATATGATCCTATAATCATGGAAAATGAATGGAAAAAAAGACCAAATCATTTCATCAAAAATGTTTATATTTGAGTCTATAGCTAGACCTCCATTTCCTAAAATGTGGTCTGATGAAATGCTCCTACAACATGCAAGAAGAGGAGAACAGATGGGGATGCAGAAGCCACAACACCTCCCTCATGGAAGTCAATGATACTTAAGTGTATTTGAGGGCTCTGAGAATTCAGAGCACAAAGAAAACTTCTCAACATTGATTAACTCAGAATTTTGCATACAGGACTAGATAATTCTTTTGTCACATTTAGTCATACACTATAGCATTTAAGAATATTTTTGGGGAAATGCTACCATAAACCACAGAGTCCCAGATATCAACCAGGATCCACCAAGAAATTTCAAGCCTATGTTCATAGATATCCAAGCTCTGTCCCAACCTGTCTCTTGGTAGTTCGCAGAGATTTGCAGCAGGCAAAGAAGTACTAACGGTAGCACTACTCCTTTAAGATGGCCTTACTGTCAGCACCTCCAAGATCTGAAGTCTAAGAGAAGCAAAAGCAGCTCTTCATAAGAAGTGGACAAAATAGAACTCTCACCATCTGGAAACAAGTGACATGGAAACTATAGGCAATTTGATTATGACGAGGCAGATGTTTGGCTACAACTCTATCAAAAGAAGTTAACAGTTTGAAGATCCAAAAGAATAAAAATATACAGTATACTGCTCATAATTAAGTTCAAAACCATGGTAATATGATGCATTGTTACTATCATTTTTCTTTATTAACAAAATTATCAAGTCATATAACTGAGCATCATCAAAGATTGGTGGAGGGTTACCAAAAAAAGACAGAATGATTATTTTGGAAGGACTTAACATTCAATTTTTTTTAAAGGAAGGAATTACAATGTAATTTGTCTGAAGACAACAGTTTAGGGTGGCAAAAAGTAAATTAAGCTTTGATTAATAGAGCACAGTTAATTCATGGAAGTCAGTTGGGATAAGGCACACTTTAAAGAATCACACATTGGAAAAATAGCATAATGTATGAGTGTAAACAATTTCTATTTCTAAAGGAAGTACAAAAATATCAGTAAACATTTTTTTTTTTTGTCTGAAGGCTGGAGAATGAAGGATAAAATGGGGATAAACAAAAATTGATGCATAAAATGAATTGCTATTTCCAGAGAAAGCTAAGCAATTTAAAATTCAGAATGGTGGACATCTAGGTTGCTTCCATGTCCTGGCTATTATAAACAGTGCTGCGATGAACACTGGGGTACACGTGTCTCTTTCAATTCTGGTTTCCTTGGTGCGTATGCCCAGCAGTGGGATTGCTGGGTCATAAGGCAGTTCTATTTCCAGTTTTTTAAGGAATCTCCACACTGTTCTCCATAGTGGCTGTCCTAGTTTGCATTCCCACCAACAGTGTAAGAGGGTTATGGGGAGCAAGGTGGGAGGGAGGTTCAGGGTTGGGAACTCATGAACATCTGTGGTGGATTCATGTCAATGTATGGCAAAACCAATACAGTAAAGTACAAAAAAATTTTAAAAATAATTAAAACAAAATTCATAATGAGTAGTAGATTGTTGTAAATATTTTAAGGGGAAAAAGAAAATGAGTCCATGTAAGCTCCTTAATAAATTAGAACCATTAAATCCATGATGGACAAAATGCTGAGCCACTGAATTTGTTTTGATTGTTGCAGGTAAAAAAAAATAAATAAAGGAAGCTTTCAGGAAAGAAAGAATTCAATGTGAGAATTATGTGACTCCTTTGGGAAGATGAGGGGTACATACTAAGCTAGAGGAGAAAGGTGGTGGTCAGGATGGGGGCGGGGGGTGTGTTTAGTACAAACTTCATTTATTTGGCTCCCTCAATGCTCTGATTTTTTTATAGTTGGAACTGATTCACAGGTGCCCCATTCCCCACAAACTATGTGGACGACAGGGTTTGCTAAGCAAATTACTATGGTAAACACAATTTGAAAACTATTGTTTCAACAAATCTGGCAGGTTCTTTGCTTGGCAACCTTTGGTTGCCCATTAGCGGATGTTACTAATTAACCTGCTCCTTCTGCCATCTGCTCTTTTCTCTTCACAGTCTCTCCCTTGGAAAGTGAGTGCATCTATTCTTGTGACTTTCACTACCACCTCTTTGCTAATGACTCCCAAACTTACTTATCTATCTCTCAATCTTTTCCAAGTCCAAGCCTCACAAGTTCAAAAGCTAAATCAAAATCTCTGTGTGTAAAGCCAATTTCATTGTGTATTTCCCCAAACCTGCCACCTGCCCTAATTTCCCTATCTTTGTCAATGACAACATCCTTCTGCCAAGCAATCAGTCTTAATAACTTGGAGCAACTTAGAATTACTTTTATCCTCATTGCTCACATGAAGTAAGTTCTCAAATTCTCCATTCCAATAACCTTACCCTAGGCTATAGATCCATTGACTCATTAATGAAATGCCACCTGGGGTCTCTGACTTGACACGTCCCCAGTATACATTTCTTACTGTATAGCTTTAATTGTGTCAGTTCCCTCATCAAAAACTGTCATTTCATTCCCACACCAGATTTTATGAGATAGTTAGGGTAACAAAGATAATAAAAGCATAGATTCTGGAGCCAGACTGCATGAATTCAAAGCGCAGCTCAGCAACATCTCCACTGTAAGGTCTATGCCAAGTGAGTCAAACTTTCTGGGCTTCAGTTTCCTCCTCTGTAAAATGATAATAATAATAACTCTATCATAGTATTGTAGCAAGGATTACACGAGTTAATATATTTAAAGCCTTTAGAACAATGCCTGGTACACAGTTAATGTGCAATAAATATTAGCAATGATTATTATAACAAGATGTACCTGTCTATTTTTCAAGGTTCCCCAAATCACATTTCATCTCAGCCTAATAATCTTATTTCAGATGACTTTATAACATGAACTTCCATTCATTATGCTGAGCACCTCAATGTTAGATAGGAATGTGTGATTTCTTGCCTCCATGCCTTCCTTCTCTGCAAGGAACACATTGTGTTTCCCACCCATCAAAGCCCACTGGCATCCCTCCTGCCCTCACTATAGCACCTCCAGCCTGACGAGTCAGTCTGCTTGCTGAGGTTCCTCAAGTATTTATAGGCAACAATTTGGATTTTAATTACATACTTTTTTATAAGAGTTCATGCGTGGCTCATTTGTATGATTCTTGTATTCCTTGCTGTACAGCCACGTGCAATGAAAAAAAGCCTGGACTGGAGTCAGAAAAACTAACTTGATGAATTCAGCCAGTAATTCAAGCATGTTTTCCTTACTGTCTCCATTCATCACACAGTACCAGTACATCATGAGTACTTAGTATATATGATAGATAAATGAATGAATGAAGAAAAACAAAAAGAAAGTATGGAGGGGTATACTATCAAAAAGGTGCATGTCAACTAACATTCAGCAATTGCAGTCTGTAGCCTGTCTGTTCTCTTTGCTCTATCTCAGAACAGTGCTGAGAAAGCGACCAACAAGGGCAGGGAAGCAATTGATCACAGACTTTGTGATAGGTAGTTTACTTATGTGATCTCGTTTAATACCCTGTGGAGTGGGTATTGTTAACATCTTTTATAAAGGATCTGCATTCAGAAATATGAATGAGTGAGTGAAGTCACTCAGTCATGTCTGACTCTTTGTGACCCCATAGACTGAGGAGCCTGGTAGGCTACAGTCCGTGGAATTTTCCCGGCAAGAGTACTGGAGTAGGTTGCCATTTCCTCCTCCAGGGGATCTTCCCAACCCAGGGATTGAACCCAGGTTTCCCGCATTGCAGGCAGGCACTTTACTGTCTGAGCCACCAGGGAAATATGAATAAAACTGGAAAAAAGGTCACTTCACTGGAAAGCCCATTTTTTTCCACTACCCTGTACTATTTCTCTCAGACATAATTCTCAATAAACAATTTTGAAAGTTCAGTTTATAGCACACTTAAAAGTGAAAATCACACGTATTTTAAAATGTGCATATTTTTATAATGCTATATTATATGTTCTGTAATATTTAGGGAATTAATGTTTTGTATTTCAGAGATTGTAACTCGTTCATAATCTTACCCAATATTATCCAAATTGGTAAGTTTTCAGTGAACTTAAGAGGCTAAAATGCTTCTTGACTTATGCTCTTTTGTATCCTTATCTAATTTTCTTAAACATCTGCATCTTATTTACTAGGCATTACTAATTAGAGCAGCGGTTAACAGTTAAATAAACCAATCTTTAAGTTGCAAACCTAAATTATCTTACAGGTAAATTACCAATTTAGTGGTTATTGCTTAAATACAAATTTTAAAGAAATTACCTTATCTACTCTATAAGAAAAATTAGACAAAGAAACAAATGCCAATAAATTACAAAAGAGAAATTAAAATAAGCTCTATAATATGTTAAAAAGCAAAAGCAATAATAACTATTACCATTAGAATAATAAAGCAGAGTTAGCATTGGACATAGAGACAATGAAGCTGAATTTGCGAACTAGTTGAGCTGTTCCCTGACTATATGACATTGGACACATTTCTTTACCTCTGTCACTAAGTCTCAAGCCACTCATTTATAAGATGTATTATCTAATTAACGTATGCATATATGTGTGTAGTATTTATCCTCTTTATACATAATTCATAAATATAAGTATATAATTATATTACATATATAATATCCATATGTCTGATTTGTAAAGCATAAAGTGATAATAAATAGTAAAACTAATATATACATATTAATTGAAAGATTAGACTTTCTAGAAGAAAATATTATAAAAGCTTTGTATATCAATAAGATTTTTTTTAAACAATGCAATCAAATGCAAATAATTTTAAAATCACTATTGGAAAGTAATAAAATTAGTTGACGAATTTTAATGGGTTTGAACAAGACTTCTTGAAGTTCAGTTCAGTTCAGTCGCTCAGTCGTGTCCGATTCTTTGCGACCCCATGAATCGCAGCACGCCAGCCCTCCCTGTCCATCACCAACCCCTGGAGTTCACTCAGACTCACGTCCATCAAGTCAGTGATGCCATCCAGCCATCTCATCCTCTGTTGTCCCCTTCTCCTCCTGCCCTCAATCCCTTCCAGCATCGAGTCTTTTCCAATGAGTCAACTCTTCGCATGAGGTGGCCAAAGTATTGGAGTTTCAGCTTTAGCATCATTCCTTCCAAAGAAATCCCAGGGCTGATCTCCTTCAGAATGGACTGGTTGGATCTCCTTGCTGTTGAAGGGACTCTCAAAAGTCTTCTCCAACACCACAGTTCAGAAGCATCAATTCTTCGGCGCTCAGCCTTCTTCACAGTCCAACTCTCACATCCATACGTGACCACAGGAAAAACCATAGCCTTGACTAGACGGACCTTAGTCGGCAAAGTAATGTCTCTGCTTTTGAATATGCTATCTAGGTTCGTCATAACTTTTCTTCCAAGGAGTAAGCGTCTTTTAATTTCATGGCTGCAGTCACCATCTGCAGTGATTTTGGAGCCCAGAAAAATAAAGCCTGACACTGTTTCCACTGTTTCCCCATCTATTTCCCATGAAGTGATGGGACAGATGCCATGATCTTTGTTTTCTGAATGTTGAGCTTTAAGCCAACTTTTCCGCTCTCCTCTTTCACTTTTATCAAGAGGCTTTTTAGTTCCTCTTCACTTTCTGCCATAAGGGTGGTGTCATCTGCATATCTGAGGTTATTGATATTTTTCCCGGCAATATTGATTCCAGCTTGTGTTTCTTCCAGTCCAGTGTTTCTCATGATGTACTCTTCATATAAGTTAAAAAAGCAGGGTGACAATATATATCCTTGACGCACTCCTTTTCCTATTTGGAACCAGTCTGTTGTTCCATGTCCAGTTCCAAATGTTGCTTCCTGACCTGCATACAGATTTCTCAAGAGGCAGGTCAGGTGGTCTGGTATTCACATCTCTTTCAGAATTTTCCACAGTTTATCGTGATCCACACAGTCAAAGGCTTTGACATAGTCAATAAAGCAGAAATAGATGTTTTCTTGGAACTCTCTTACTTTTTCCATGATCCAGTGGATGTTGCCAATTTGATCTCTGGTTCCTCTGCCTTTTCTAAAACCAGCTTGAACATCAGGAAGTTCACGGTTCACATATTGCTGAAGTCTGGCTTGGAGAATTTTGAGCATTACTTTACTAGCATGTGAGATGAGTGCAATTGTGCGGTAGTTTGAGCATTCTTTGGCATTGCTTTTCTTTGGGAATGGAATGAAAACTGACATTTTCCAGTCCTGTGGCCACTGCTGAGTTTTCCAAATTTGCTGACGTATTGAGTGCAACACTTTCACAGCATCATCTTTCAGGATTTGAAACAGCTCAAGTGGAATTCCATCACCTCCACTAGCTTTGTTCATAGTGATGCTTTCTAAGGCCCACTTGACTTCACATTCCAGGATGTCTGGCTCTAGATGAGTGATTACACCATCGTGATTATCTGGGTCATGAAGATCTTTTTCATACAGTTCTTCTGTGTATTCTTTCCACCTCTTCTTAATATCTTCTGCTTCTGTTAGGTCCATACCATTTTTGTCCTTTGTCGAGCTCATCTTTGCATGAAATATTCCCTTGGTATCTCTAATTTTCTTGAAGAGATCTCCAGTCTTTCCCATTCTGTTCTTTTCCTCTACTTCTTTGCATTGATCGCTGAAGAAAGCTTTCTTATCTCTTCTTGCTATTCTCTGGAACTCTGCATTCAGATGCTTATATCTTTCCTTTTCTCCTTTTCATTCCACTTTTCTTCTTTTAACAGCTATTTGTAAGGCCTCCCCAGACAGCCATTTTGATATTTTGCATTTCTTTTCCATGGGGATGGTCTTGATCCCTGTCTCCTGTACAATGTCATGAACCTCATTCCATAGTTCATCAGGCACTCTATCTATCAGATCTAGTCCCTTAAATTTATTTCTCACTTCCACTTCATAATCATAAGGGATTTGATTTAGGTCATACCTGAATGGTCTAGTGGTTTTCCCTACTTTCTTCAATTTAAGTCTGAATTTGGCAATAAGGAGTTCATGATCTGGGCCACAGTCAGCTCCTGGTCTTGACTGTATAGAGCTTCTCCATCTTTGGCTGCAAAGAATATAATCAATCTGATTTCAGTGTTGACCATCTGGTGATGTCCATGTGTAGTCTTCTCTTGTGTTGTTGGAAGAGGGTGTTTGTTATGACCACTGCATTTTCTTGAAAAAACTCTATTAGTCTTTGCCCTGCTTCATTCCGCATTCCAAGGCCAAATTTGCCTGTTACTCCAGGTGTTTCTTGACTTCCTACTTTTGCATTCCAGTCCCCTATAATGAATAGGACATCTTTTTTGGGTGTTAGTTCTTAAAGGTCTTGTAGGTCTTCATAGAACCATTCAACTTCAGCTTCTTCAGCATTACTGGTTGGGGCACAGACTTGGATTACGGTGATATTGAATGGTTTGCCTTGGAAATGAACAGAGATCATTCTGTCATTTTCGAGATTGCATCCAAGTACTGCATTTCAGACTCTTTTGTTGACCATGATGGCTAGTCCATTTCTTCTGAAGGATTCCTGCCCACAGTGGTAAATATAATGGTCATCTGAGTTAAATCCACCCATTCCTGTCCATTTTAGTTCGCTGATTCCTAGAATGTCAACATTCACTCTTGCCATCTCTTGTTTGACCACTTCCAATTTGCCTTGATTCATGGACCTGACATTCCATGTTACAATGCAATTTTGCTCTTTACAGCATTGGACCTTGTTTCTATCACCAGTCACACCCACAGCTGGGTAGTGTTTTTGCTTTGGTTCCATCCCTTCATTCTTTCTGGAGTTATTTCTCCACTGATCTCCAGTAGCATATTGGGTACCTACTACCTGGGGAGTTCCTCATTCAGTATCCTATTATTTTGCCTTTTCATACTGTTCATGGGGTTCTCAAGGCAAGAATACTGCAGTGGTTTGCCATTCCCTTCTCCAGTGGACCACATTCTACTGCTACTAAATTTTGCAGGGAAATATTCAGTTTGATATGACTGAATACAATGTAGCATGAAAATCATTTAAAGGACATTTTCACATGGTGTGAAACAGAAGTTTAAAAAAAAAAGAATTCTATAAAATAATGTGACTCACAGAGCTAGATTCAAGTTATTTTTTTACCTTCAAATAACTTTAAAGAATACTGCCAGTTTGTGCTCTTAAACAAAAGAAATACCAAATAGATAGCAAGAGAAAAATTATGTCTTTTGCTTGCAGTGTCACAGTCAGGAAGAGCACAGAGGCGTCTCAAACTTTAAGTGCCACTCTGAGTAGTGTGAACTTCGACTCAAACAGGAGAAATTTTATTGGAAATATTTTCCATGAGTTATCTCTGTACTATTTCTTAGTATGAACCACCCTATTTAATCTCTTAATCTCTTCAGCCTTTTCTTTTGAATATTTCCTCCCTGAAAATAGAAAATTAAGTAGGAAAAGAGGAAATTAACATTCATGTCTAGATCTCTTGTCTATTGCCAACCCTTGAAATTACAGTAGTCCTTGAGACAGTTTCTTCATTTTCCAAACAGCAAAGTCTCATGCTGCTAAGTCGCTTCAGTCATGTCTGACTCTGTGCAACCCCATAGACAGCAGCCCACCAGGCTCCTCTGTCCCTGGGATTCTCCAGGCAAGAATACTGGAGTGGTTCACCATTTACTTCTCCAATGCATGAGAGTGAAAAGTGAAAGTGAAGTCGTTCAGTTGTGTCCGACTCTTCGCTACCCCATGCACTGTAGCCTACCAGGCTCTTCTGTCCATGGGATTTTCCAGGCAAGAGAGTACAGCGTAAAAAGAAAGAAAAAATGTACTATGTCTCTGTGTTACCAAATGGGTCAGTTGGCAATTTAAACAGAGCTGATTCTGGAAATAAGTACTACCAGACAAAATCAGAAGAAGGCATAAGAAAGCTACATAGAATGAGGGCAATAATGCAGTGAGGTCAAGGGAAAGAATTTAGAAAATTATAGCACAGATACTCCATTCTAAGGAAAATATGAGTGATGCTATTTGAAAATAGTTGTTCAAAGAGAAGAAAACGTGGGCTGATACCTAGATGAGGTATAGTTTTGGCTCAGCCAAGCTGGAATCCTGTTTTCATTTTGCAGAAAGAAAACTCTGAAGTATCTTCATTAATTCAAAAGATTTTATGAGATATGGTCCAATGACAGTATGAAAAAAATCAAAGCCCACAGCTGTTTTAGTTAATAAGGGAACAGTGATTTAGATGCTGTACATAAACTCCTCTGAAGATGAGGGGACTGTGCTCCTAGTGGGTGACAGTGTCTACATATAAAAAATTTAAGGAGTTTCTCAGAGTCCAAAGCATGGTGGTCAGGGTGACGATCAATATTGTCCATAATAATGATCTGCTTAGTTGAGTAAATGGGAAACATTATTTAGGAGTCTCATGAGAAGTGAATAATTGTTGGTGGAGAGTTTATTGTCATCCAGAGTTCATAACATTTCTACTTGCTCTGGAAGTCACACCTACACATTTAAAAAGATGCTTAAAGAAACTCTGCTTCATAACAATTATGGGTACTTTTGTGAGAAAAGGAAAGTGAGGAAGATAAATTTGCATTAACAAAAATATAATTTTCATGATGTATCTTTACAATTTCAAGTTTTTGCCTCAAATTTTATCCTAAAGTGAAAAATACTTAGCAGCCACCACAAGCACAGTTGAATGTTATAATGTTGCCCATAAGGGAGGAGTTGAATTAAGAAGGAAAAGCACCAAATGGCCAGCCTATGAAAAATAAGGGAAAGGAAGGAACAGGACATGAGAGGTAATTGGTAAGAATAGAGGAGAAAATCTTGACTAAATCTCCTCCCACACATCACAGTTAGGAGCTGATGATACCCTTTGTTTTCCTTCACAAGGAGAAGGCACATTTTGCTCATTAAATCATCTGCTAGTGGCTTGGTTGTTACTTGAAAAAAAAAAAGAAAAACATATTTGTTTTGAAAGTAACAAGATGGATTTATGCAAGGCAAATAGCTTACCTGAGACTCTTTACAAAAGGCACATGGAAAGAAATGTTCTGCCAGGAGTAGAATACATGATCCAATTCAATAATTTATGATTTGAAGACGTAACCATAAAGTTTTTAGGTAGTGCCACTTGCATAAATGAGCAAATCAGTTCCGAACATCTTGTTGGAAACCAGGTATGCCTTTTCCAGCTTATATATGAGATTGCTCTGTTACAGCTTCCTGCCCAGCTATAGTTTTTACCTTGCTTGAACTGTAACTTGAGATTGCCTAGAATAGCATCCTCCTTGTATAATCATAGGAACCCCCTATGACACTTGTTAAAACCATAGCTTCCTCACCCCCATTCCAAAGTTACTCAATCAGAAACTTTTCTGGAGAACTTCTAATCTCCAGATAACTTTGATGATCAGTAAATTCAGAATTACTGCCACCGAACATTTTTGTAACCCTCCCTGACCTTAAGTCTATATCCTGCTGTCCCTTCTCTCAACATGGACACATCAAGGTAAGGGAGCCAAAAACATATAACTTTAATTCAAATTTGTTGTCTATGCTGTAGGAATAATTTTATCACTATTTCCTTCTCACCATGTAATGTCAAAGAATATTAGAGTCATGGAGATCTTTTTCTAATGGATAGAACATCTCATGAGTATCAAATGGTGTGTTTTAAAACACATCTTTGAAGCAATTCAAGATAAGAAGACATAGAGAGCACCACAGGAGGAGGAAGCAAACGATTATAGACCATGCTTTTGACTCTGCCTGGGGTGAGTCAGAAGGTTATGAGAAGCCCATTCCACGTCACAACGTGAAATTTTACAAGGTTCAGTGAATTTAAAGGTTTGTAGGAAAAGGTCTGACCAACAACCATTTTAAAGAAAAGATATAGATCCCTGGTACACAAATAACCATAGATGGTTCAAGAAACTAACTGCCTCAGATGCCAGTCTTTAACCATGAAAGTCTCTAAATCAAGCCAGTAATTGTCTCTCATATTTTCAAGCACAGGGACTTGCTGGGATTACTGTCCTAACATCTCTATTTCACAACTTTCTCTTATGTATAATGGACAGTAATTTCTCACCAAAGTTCAAATTCATAAGATGTGTTCATTATCAGATGAATAATGAGGAATTTGTGGGAAAAAAGAACCACAACCAACTATCAGATTCAACTGGCATCTGAATTCACCCTACAAGAATTCTTCAAAGTAAGAATTTAGCTTTGGCTTGAATGTTTCCAGCAAGGTGGCTTGTTTGTCTTTTACCACCCCTGTCAGAAAATCATTTATTGCTCTAAGTTATATAAGTCCATCCCCCTGTAACTTTCATCCACTGCTCCTTGTTCAACTTACTGAAGTCATCTTAAAGAAGTCTGATCCTTCTTCCGTTCCATACTTACAAGAATTGGTATCAAGGGCTTCCCTCGTAGCTCAGTTAGTAAAAAATATGCCTGAAATGCAGGAGACCCGGTTCGATTCCTGGGTCAGGAAGATCCTCTGGGGAAGGAAATGGCAACCCACTCCAGTATTCTTGCCTGAAGAATTCTGTAGACAGAGGAGCCCGGTGGCCTACAGTCCCATGGAGTCACAAGAGTTGGACACGACTTAGTGACTAAACCACCACCACCATTGGTATCAAATCAATGTGAAGGTCCTTATCTCCTGGTTAAAGTTCTCTCTTCCATATAGGATACCACATTGCTTGCTGCTTATCACACTCTAGCTTGTCTTTGTCTTACAAATTGTAAAGACCCAGATGGCGCTAGTGGTAAAGAACCTGCCTGCCGATACAGGAGACATAAGAAGTGCAGGTCAGGAAGATCCCCTGGAGGAGGGCATGGCAACCCACTCCAGTATTCTTGCCTGGAGAATACAGTATTCTTGCCTGGACAGAGAAGCCTGGCAGAATACGGCCCATGGGATCACAAATAACTGGGACACGACTGAAGCGACTTAGCACGCACGCATACAATGCTATCTCAAGAGAACTGTTGGAAGAGATCGTCAAGAAGATGTGAAGGCCAGTTGACCCATAACCTGGACTTATGCAATCAGTCTCCTCACCTCCAACTCTGTCCTTGGGATCTCCTGCCTGCTCTGCTCATAGCCAGAGTCATTTTCAAAGATGCACCTAGAGAGCAATGTGTTTTTCAGACCACCTGGATTGGATATGTGACTGAACATCATTATGACCTCTATTATAAATGTTTAAGATTTTGGCAGATGGGTGCTCTCTCGTGGCCACCCAAGACAAGCTCCTGTATGGACATTTCCTTGCTTATTAAACTCACTGCCTCCCCAGCTAGAGTGGCCTGCCTCTTCCTTTTGCCTCTCCTTGTGTGTACATGCAGTGGGAAACAGTTTCTGATATCAGTCCAGGAACTCCCCATGTTTTGAGCCATCAGGAACACTGTCACTTTCTTCATGTTCGTACTGTGCTTCTACCAATGCATCTAAGTCACAACAGTCTTGCGCCACATCGCATTGCTGCCTCACATTGCACTTAGTGATGCGAGAGCCCATCTTTACTCTGTTAAAGGACCATCTCCTACAACTGGCACTTGTGAAGATCTCTCTGTGCTCAGAAGCACAACCTCAAATTTGTTCATTTTGATAGTTCCAGCCTTTATTTCAGCCTGTAAAGGTCCTTTTAGTCCTGATTCTGTCATATATTTATAGTATATTCAATACCATTCCCATCTTTGGGTCATCTATAAATCTAATGAAACAGCATCTATATTTTAATAGACTAAAAACTCTAACAACACAAGGCTTAAAAAAAGTTAAAGAAGTCCCACAGCAGGTTAACTTGAACCTGCTCTCCATTACCCTTTTTTGGATAACATAACCCATTTCAAATCTTCTAAATATACTATTACTCTATTTTTCCATGTGTCCAGAAGGCTACCATGGAATGCCTTTGCCAGAAAGAATACAGTTGGAGAAACTTAAGAGAACCAAGAAAACCTTATGAACATTATGATTTGGTGGGAATCTCTAAATCTTCTGATATCTTTTCAGAGAGAATTTTTAAAATCTCAAGAGCTCAAACTTCTATAATCCTATATCTTATACTCTATTCTCTAAATGAATATTTTGTATTTATTCAACTGCCTTGCACTACTGCAAGTCTTCTGAAGAAAAAAGTCTTAATTCAGTGTCATTTGTTCATCAAAGAAGTAGACAAATTTCTCTAAAAAGAATGTGAAGCCTACACAAGCATCAAGCATGTGAAGCAGAAATGGATTTTGGTTGATTTTAATGGTGAAACAAAGACTCCTGAAAGCAATATAGTGCACTTTCCAAACCTAAACCTGATTTCTGTGTATTAGCAATTAATTTAAGAAAGCAAGATTTCTAGATACATATCAAATTTAGACACAAATATTTTAACATTTCACATGTGACAATATGAAGTGTTCTCAAAACTAATTTCAGCTGGCAGTGAGTGGACAGCCAGGCAGGTAGAGAAGCAAATGGTTCCTTCAGGTGGATCTCTCACTGGCATTCAAGTTCACATGTTCTAGCTGGCTGTGAAGACTTCCCAAGTCCCTCAGAATCTGGGACTCCAATTCGGAAAACAGGTTCATCCATTATTCATCATTACTTCACACCAAATTTCTAAATTAGTATCTGACCTGGAAAAAGCAAAGGCTGGCTCCTATAAATCTGAGGAGTTGTGCAATAATGTGATGGAAGGTAACACAATGTGACAGATCAAAGGAAGGGCACATCTGAGATTCTGAAATTCAATTTGAGATTTCTTTTATTCCACACATAAAGAAATCTAGTTGCCTACCATTCCTAAACACTCCAGTCTTCATCTATCAAAATCATAATTGTCAAGGAAAAATAATACATAAAAAACTGTAGTAAATTCCCACTATGCTCTCTAATACAAAGTTTGATGTTCTTGTTACTGACTTCTTACTATGGATAAGAGCTGAGTTCTTATAATTTAGGTTTAAGGAGAAAGTGGTTTTGCTAAGAGAAATGAAAAACAAGACCAGAACAAGCTAATCTCATGGTGCAAAGATCCCATTTCTTTCTTTTAGCCCTGGAGAGTATATTTCAAGGAAATCTAATAGTTATATAACCAATGCCGTTATGTGGTTTTCAGCTGGATTTGTTTCTACGACAGGGTCATGCTCAGCCTGTAGCAGCACAAGTAATGAGTGAAATGCAAATGTTTGAAGTGTTTGCTGTTGCAAGTCAAAGAGAATCTGTTTACAGAGGGGAGAGCTGGACTGTGCAGTTATGGAGGCGAAAAGGCTCCCTGAGCCCATGGAACCTAAGACTGCAGTTGTCGGATCAAATAAAAGGACCACACACAACTGTGCTAATTGCCAGGAGGCAGGTCAGAAAGGTTCCCTTAATTAAAATGAATGAATTTCTACCCAAATATTTCAGCTTATTGTCAGGGTTTCTATTGTCTTCTCTAAAGCTGGCTCGTTTAAAAGCCTGGTTTGAATGTAGTGTGCAGTGAATGTAAATGATCACAAGCTGAGGGACCTCTGCAGACAAACCTAGGTCGTCTTATTACCAATGCTAATAACGCTCTACTTGTCAAGTGCGGGGCTGTATGTGTCCTGGGTTTTGACATCTCTGCAGTGCTGCATGTTGTATACAGACGTGCTAGGGGTCTTGACTCACAAAGTCTTAACAGCACGATGGAAAGCTATGCCACTGTGCAATAAACACAGTGGTGCGGGCTGTGAAGACTGTACCCTGTCTACCACTATAGGGCCTGCATGAATGAATAAATCCCAAAAAGTCAAATGAATCAACTTAGGGGTCTACTACATAGTAACTGATGAGACTCAAACAGACCCAGTGAAGTCTCTTTAATAACTTGTCGTACTCTCTGAAATAAATGAACAACCATCTGAAATAAATAAGACATTGTCTTTAATAGGCAAATACTGCAAATAAGAGAAAAGTTCCTTTTACACTTAACTGATTAAATCTGTTTCACCATATTACCTACCCAGCTATGGACCTAGAGATTATCATACTAAGTGAAGTTAGTCAGACAGAAAGAAATATCATATAATAATATCACTTGCATGTGGAATCTAAAAAAATGATATAAATGAATTTATTTACAAAATAGTAACAGACTCACAGACACAGAAAGTAAACTTATGCTTACCAAAGGATAAAGCAGAAGAAGGGAAGAATCAATTAGGAACTTGGGATTGATAGATAACATATCATAATTGAGTGAATGTCACTCAGTAGTGTCTGACTCTTTGAGACCCCGTAGACTATACAGTCCATGGAATTCTCCAGGCCAGAATACTGCAGTGGGTAGCCTTTCCCTTCTCCAGGGGATCTTTCCAACCCAGGGATCAAACCCAGGTCTCCTGCATTGTAGGTGGATTCTTTACCAGCTGAGCTATCAGGGAAGCCCACATATCATAATATATATATAAAATAGATAAACAACAAGGACCTACCATATAGCGCAGGAACTGAATCACTTTGCTATACACCTGAAACTAACACAACATTCTAAATCAACTTTACTTTACTTTATAAACACTAAAAAAAAACAAAAAAATATGGTGTATACCAAGTTTTTCCCTCCAAAGTTAATATTTTTTCCTTTGAAATTAATGAACAATTTGTGGGGAGGTAGTTTTATCATTATTATTTTGATCAAACTTCCCCTCCCTAATTTTAGCTTCCATTGATGATTTCTAACTTCATCATTCCTTCCTCATTTATTAAGTGCCATTCAAGAGTCAGAAAGACCTTTCTCTTCTTCCCCTTTCATTTAATCAGTTACTTATTTATGTTAATATGAACTTACAGATTTTTATTTTATTTAATGGGCTATAGTCCATTACTATCATTATTGATTTTACTGCTCAAACTGTCCCCAGTTTAGCTAGTGAGTCTCCCTTCAAGAGAAATCAGGTGTTCTTTTAATATATGTCCACATTTCTTTCATCATTTTCTCACTTTCTGGCACACAGACATTCCAGACTTTTCTTACATTAATACTTTTCATATCCCAGCCCCAGAATATGTCATTTCTCCAAAGAGCCCTGGTTCCTGTTAATAGAAAATTGTAAGAAGCAACAAATATTTGACCCTACTGTGTTCACTGTTACTGGTATATCATTTTCTTGGCTCTCTCAGCAGTGAACAATACTAGAAAAATAAGTATATGTAATTTATAAAATGTTATACATATACACAATTATTAAAAATTATGAATTCATACTGATCTCACTCATTCCAATCCAAAACCATAGCATGAATTCAAGCGTTTCACCATTGACTCTTGTAAATCTGTTATTAGCTGCACAAAATCCAGCTGGCATTATTATTCTCACTGCTTTTACTCATTTGCTTAATCCTAGAATTCACACAAAGTAGTTTCAGAGTTGCTAAACCATAGCAATGCAAAAAGGAAATCTACTAATTAGTGTTGTGAGTTTGTCTAACAGTGTAGAACATTAGGTAAAAAATTATGTATATGAAATTCATAAATCTTAAGTATATAATTTGATGAGTTTTGACAAATGCATATATCCCTATAACCCTATAACCCTATTAATATATAGAATGTTTTCATCATCTCAGAAAGATTATTTGTATTCCTTCCAAGTCAATCCCCCATTCCAAAAGCAACTGCTTCTCTGCTTCTATTCACCATAAATTGGTTTTCTTATTCTAGAACTTCATATAAAATAAATCACACAATACATGTGTGCCAATATATCACATAATAATTTGTGCCCAGCGTTTTTTGCTTGCATTTCTGTGAGATTCATACATGTCATAATTTATATCAGCAGTTTATTCCTGAGTAGTATTCCGCCATATGATTATAATTGTTATACTACAATTTGCTTATCGATTCTTTTTATAAGTATTTGAATTGTTTCAGTTTGGGGCTTTTATGAATAAAGCTGCTATGAAGATTCAGGTATAAATCTTGTTTTGGAAACATAGTTTGTCTTGGAGAAGTAGCTTAAAAATGCATTGCTACGTCATGGAGTAGGTATGGGTTTCCCTGGTGGCTCAAACAGTAAAGAATTCTTCTGCAACGTAAGAGACCCAGGTTCATTTCCTGGGTTGGGAAGATCCCCTGGAGAAGAGAATGGCTGCCCACTCCAGTATTCTTGCCTGGAGAAAACCATGGACAGAGGAGCCTGGCAGGCTACAGTCCATGGGGATGAAAAGAGTCAGACACGACTGAGTGACTAAGCACACAGCACACACAGGATAGGTATACATTTAACTCCATGAGAAATTGCCAAACATTTTTGCCAAAGTGATTGTATCATTGTAGTCTCCCAAATAGTAGTTTCATTCATTCTATCTACTTTCTTGCCAAATTCTATTTCATCTAAATTATCAACAAAATTTGGTATCGTCAGTTCATTTAATTTTAGACACTAGAGTGAGTGTGTAGAATTATCTTGTGTGGTTCCAATCTTCATTTCCCAAAGGGCTAAAGATGTGGATCACTACTTCAGGTGCTTATGTCCATCCATTTAACTTCCTTTTTTGAAGCATCTGTTAAGTCTTTTACTTATTGTCTATTGGATTGTCATATAATTGCATCACAGTAATTTCATTATGTATTCTAGATATAAGTCCTCTTTGAAATATGTGTTTAAAAAATATTTTCCCAGTGTATGGATTATTTGCTTAAATGTGTCTTTTAATAAGTATACATTTCTAAATTGGATGAGGTCTAGTTTATAATTTTTCCTCAGAGTACTGATCAAAGGATGCATGTAAGGAAACTAACAAAAAGCTGGAGACATTTTTCCAAAATGATAAAACAGAGCAATATTCAGAGTCTGCATAAGAATGACAATAATGTCTTTTTCTCTAGCCAGACTGTAAAACTTTTATGGGGATATTAGGTAAAGTAGGGTCTTGCTTCAGTTGAGAAATAATTAGGTCTATATTGAATGCTGTTCTGGTCCACCTAATAAATTTTAAAAACAAGAATCAGAAGTATCAACCTGCTTCCAGGTAATTTAACTGCACCTCAGAACAAAGCTCAAGAACATTTTTATGAAGACAAAAAATATTCAGCATCTAACAAGATAAAATTTGCAATGTCTTGTATGTTATCAAAAGTTACATGACAGGGACTTCCCTGGCAGTCCAGTGATAAAGATTCTGTGTGCTCAGTGTAGGGGGCACACGTTTGATTCCTGATCAGGGAACTAAGATCCCACATATTGTTCATTCATTAAAATCATGATTTCCTTCATCCCCTTGTCATACTTATAAAAGCTGATTTTAAAGTCCTTGTCTTCTAACATCTAGTTAGAATCATCTCTTTTTATTGAGTTGGACTGAAGAATATACTCAGGTGAAAAGCCAAATAAAAGTCAAACTGATTCAATTCAGTGCCACAGTTTCGTCACTGTTTTTATTTGTTTTATCACTCTCTGTTGCCTTTGTGTTTCCTTGTTTTTATTTTGACCAAAGATTATAATTATTATAGGTGAAGACAGTCCAATACAATCTATTCTACCATTACTAAAAGCATAATTTCTTCGAGATGTTTTAAATTTTTAGAAAATACAAATTTTCTGCCATCATGTTGCATAAGAGAGCTGAAAGTGCGTTTTCTTCCTTTGAGTTGAAATTTTATGAATTAAATATGTGTAACCCTTAACTTGGAGAAGGCAATGGCACCCTACTCCAGTACTCTTGCCTGGAAAATCCCATGGAAGGAGCCTGGTAGGCTGCAGTCCATGGGGTTGCTAAGACTTGAACACAACTGAGCAACTTCACTTTCATTTTTCACTTTCATGCATCGGAGAAGGAAATGGCAACCCACTCCAGTGTTCTTGCCTGGAGAATCCCAGGGACGGGGAAGCCTAATGGGCACGACTGAAGCAACTTAGCAGCAGCAGCAGCAGCAGCAGCAGCAACCCTTAACTAGGGGCTGGTAACTCAGATGGTAAAGAATCTGCTTACAATGTAGGAGACCCAGGTTCGATTCCTGTGTCAGGAATATCCCCTGGAGAATGGAATGGCTACCACTCCAGTAGTCTTGCCTGGAGAAGCTCATGGACAGAGGAGCATGGTAGGTTACAGCACATGGGGCCTCAAAGTGTCAGACGCAACTGACTCACTTTCACACACAACCCTTAACTATGACCTAGTGATCTCATCGGTCTTCCAATATTCATTCAAAACTATTGTCAACCATATGCCAGTCAGTCCTGTAAGCACTGGCAATACAACTGCGAATGTGATAAAGCCCTTGCCTATAAAAACATATTTAACAACCATTGTATTAAAGTTTAATCTTAGAAAAAATAAGCACTTCAAGAATAAGTTAGAATAAAGAGTGACCAGGTGACAGCAGAAGTGGAACTGTTTACACTGATGGTTAGAGAAGGCCTCTTTGGGATAGGTGTTGTATGAATTACAAACTAAATTCTTTCTAAATGATTATAAAGAATTAGTTATGAGAAAATCTAAGGATGGGTTTCTTAATCTTGGAAATGTTGATGTTTGGGGTCAAATAAGAAAAACAAGAAGGCTGCCCTGTGTATTGTGGGGTATTTAGCAGGATCCCTAGTGTCTACCTAGCAGATGTCAGTAGTATTCCCCACCCCAGATTTTGATGACCAAAAATGCCTACAGACATTGGCTAAATGTCCCCTGGGGGGCAAAATCATGCCCTGTTGAGAACAACTAATTTAGATGACAGGAGAAAGTTTAGCAAGCTCAAAGAAAAAGAAGGACAGTGGAGTTGACAGTTACTGAGTGAGCAGAAGTGTTGTCAAGATAGGCTCAGAAAAATAGAGGAAAGACCATCTAATAGCTTAGTTTGAAAGGAGAAAATGAAATATTACTCATTTAATGCAGTTTGATGAAAATATATATGTATTAGCAAGTGCTGTGCTGTGCTTAGTCATGTCTGACTCTTCGCAACCCCATGGACTGTAACCCGTCAGGCTCCTCCATCCATGGGGATTCTCTGGGCAAGGAGTGGATTGCCATGCCCTCCTCCAGGGGATCTTCCCAAACCAGGGATCAAACCCAGGTCTCCCGCACTGCAGGTGGATTCTTTACTGTCTGAGCCACCAGGAAAGCCCAAGAATACTGGAGTAGGTAGCCTATCCCTTCTCCAGAGGAGCTTCCCAATCCAGGAATAGAACTGGGGACTCCTGGATTGCAGGTGATTCTTTACTAGCTGAGCTACCAGGGAAGCCCGTGTATTAGCATACCTATATATTAATGTTGGTATCCATGAAGGTTGATGTGAATTATAGAGATCCTAAGTAATGAAATATTTGTGTACTACTTTAGAATGCAAGAAGTTGTGACCTGGAGTTAACAAGTTGCAGCATGAAAATCGGAAAGTTCTGGTACATTCAAGTTTGCCTCATTTTCTATACATGACTGTTTCCACTGTAGAAAATCCACATGGTGACAAATTCTCCATAGTTAACAACACAGGGGTCATTTCCTTGGTTAGCATTAGTGTGATACCAAGTAATATAAAGAAAGATTTATGAAATACCTAATTTGGATCCAAATAATTTTTGATAAGTATTAAATAATAACATATTTCTATTTGATAAATCTAAGTAAAATAGTATTAAAATGAGAGTTGAAGGAGAAAAGGAAGAATTATCTATAACTAGTATTTCTTACTCTGAAAATAATGTAACTTCCATTCATCCCTAGAAAATATTTCCAGTTTGTTCCCCTCTGTCTGATGCCAATAGCCATCTTCAGGCCAGGATTCTTTGTTTAAAAAAGAAATTCTACTTTTGGAGAACTACTGACAGATTTCAGGAGATTATTTTCAGGTTAGTCAATTCTATTATAAAATTCATTCCTTGCTTTCTCTCTATAAGATTTCAGTTCAAGTAGTATAGATATGAGTGTGTCTTCTCATCTTTTAATTGTAAAAAATTTGTTTTAAAATATTGAAATATAACATTCTATGGATATGTTCCAGCATGTATAGTAACAAGATATTCTTCCGAATCCCTTCATCTTATGTAGAAAGCTTGACATGAGTTTTTCCATGTCTTAGTGGTATTAAGATGTCAGTCAGCATCAAATGCTATTTTAAATTTCTTGTATCCATTTTCTGTCTTGAATTCCCTTAATGCTGTGTATTTAGGTTACACCTAAACATGTTCTAATCTTATAAGCTTATGACAGACTGGAAAGAAATACCATACATTTATTTATAGTCTCATCATAGTATTTAACTAAGTCAAAACATAAATTAGAATAAAAAGAATGATTTGTGATTTGGTGAAGTCATATACTTTGCATATAATGGGCACCTAACTATGAATGCATGCACGGATGAATGAATGAGTAGTGTTTTAGATCTTAAAGACCATCCAATTCAACCCTCTGAATTTATCAAAGAAAAGACCCTAAGACCAATATATTTAATCAGATGAATTTTCCCAAAGCTTTTATAATAAAGACATCCTATAGCCCTTTCTTACTATTAATAGTTTTTCTTGTGTTAATAATTTTAACTTAATCATATCCAACTACCCACACATACCCATTCATATAGTATTTATTTTAAAAATTCTTGAGCATTCCCTAAATACTAGGCATGGCCCTTAAGTACTCTGGATACAGAGAGAAATAAGACAGACTTCATGCTTCAGGAGCTTATTATCTGGCAGAAAGAAATATATATATAAACAAATTAAAGAGTAAGACATGCTATGACAAAAATAGTTTAATGAGCACTTAGAAGAAAGATTCATTGTTTTTATCTAAAAAAGCTTGGAACTTCTCCTCAAGAAGGTGAATTGTTATTGGGCCTCAAGGTTGACTTAGAGTGTGATACACTCAAAACATGAAAGCATTCTAGGCAGAGGAATGTGAAGCAGTTTCACAACTGTGAAAGCTCAGAACCTACTTCAGGAGCATGCCACACTGAGGAGCACCAGAATTGAGACTAGAAATGTGCATCTAACCTAGATTGTCAAGAGCCTTGTAGAGTCAGACTTTAGAAAAAGTGTAAACTTCAAAGGATATATCAGCAGCACAATACAAACAGCTCAGTGTTTTCTGAAAGACATCAGCTGACAGTGAGCAAGATGGATTCAAGATAATAGTGATACAGAGGCAGAGAAAGGAGTTAAGAGGTTAATGCTGGCATCCAGATGACAGATGATGAGGGTCTGGAATAAGACAGTGTCAGGGCAGATAGAGAAGGGAAGCTTGGCCCTTGGTAGATGGTTGGATCAGGTAAGCAGATGAGAAGAAAAAGATGAAGGTAATAGGTCTGAAGGTTTTCTGGGACAACTAGGTGGATTAATTTTCTTTGCTGCCATTCTTTAAAATATTATAAATTAGTTTCTTATTCTGAGTAAAAGCCAAAATCCTTACAATGCCTAAATTATGTGGTTCCTATTGCCTATTTGACCTCATTTTTCATGAATACTGAATTCCTCACTACTAGCTCTCCCTTTTCCAAGGAAGGCCTCTAAGCGTTCCTTCAAGAACACACGGTCCATCAACCATGAGACTTCCCTACCCAACAGCCTAAAACTGAAACCCTCTCTGTGTTGCTCCCAAGATCTCTCCTCTGCTTTAGGTTTCCCTGTCTATGTGGCATTTATCATTGATCCCCATAATTTTATATCTATCTGTAAATGTGTATAATGATTATCCTCTTCCCTACTAGGTCGTTAATATATAAACAACAGGGTTATCGTCAGGTTTTATTCACCACTATCTCCCAGCACATAAAAGATTGTCCAATAGATGTTCAAAAATGTTTGTTGAATGCAGTAATGAATGCACACATTAATGAATAATGAATGAACATATAATGGGTTAATAGTGTCTTAAGCAGAAACATTGGGGCCTTCCTGATGGTTCAAATGGTAAAGAATTCTCCTGTAATGCAGGAGACCCAGGCTCCATTCCTGGATCAGGAAGATCCCCCTGGAGAAGGAAAAGGCTAACCCTTCTAGTATTCTTGCCTGGAGAATTTCATAAACAGAGGAGCCTGACGGGCTACACTCCACGTGGTCACAAAGAGTCAGACATGACTGAGCAACTGAAACACTTTAAGTAGAAACATTAATTAATGTTTTAAATTTTTTAAATCATGTTTCTAAATCTGACATGTCTTTATTCCAGAAAAAGACACAGAAAGGGAAAAAATTTGCCATTTACTTTCTTCACTTAATTCCAGACAATATGTCTGATGAATCTGTTTTTACTTTAGTTCGGGCTTTCATTCTCTGTCTCCTACATGTTTTTTTAGAATATGAAAAATTTGGGTAGGCTTACACTATTCATATTAAAGGATTTCATTTTTATTGTCATGAAGTCTATCTTATATCTTTATCCTTCATAGTATTGTTTAAATTATACTTCCATTCAAAATATAAATGTATTCCTATTTCCACCCCAGGAACTTTTTAAAAACTCATTCTCCATCCGTTACTTCACTATTCCTATTTCTACACTCTGGAAACTTAAAATAAGGCATATCTTCTTTTATTCTCCCATAAGTTTCCTTTTCCATATAAATAGACCCCTATATCTGATCTTAAGATTACTCTTACTAAAGGAAAGAAGTATATAATATATGTATATATATTTATATAGAACCTTATTTAAGTGTCTCATGATATAACTAGTTTAATATAAAATTAAATTAAAATACAAACAAAGAATATTATTGTAGAGTTAAAATAGAGCTAACATTCTGAAGCTAAACTATTAATATATAACACGTCTGTAGAGGTCCAATAACTTGCCCATGGTTGCTATTAGGCTAGGCAAGAATTTGAATGCAATTCTGATGCCATAATCTATGCACTTTTTTCCAGGTATAGGGAGAAACATCTTGATAAAAGAACTAGGCTAAATGATTGCTAAGATTGCTTTGAGCAGTAATATTCTATGGGTCTAAAAAATCCATGTGGTGATATTTGTCTATGACTATAGTAACTTCAAATGAAATCTCAAATGAATATTATTTTCATCTAACAACTAAGGATAAATAAAGAGAAGCAAAATCATCTGAAAATACCAAAGAAGGCTACAAAAGTATGACTCAAGCTAGAAAAGTAAAAGGTCTTCCTAATTACTTTTCCACCACATCCCAAGTCTATTCATGACAAATGTTTGGAGTTTAAGTGACAAGATTTAGACAAATGGGCAAGCCATGGTTTAACTTAATGTCGTATCAAATATCAACAGTATGCATAGTATAAACTTGGATATTCACAGCATTCTCTGTCATCAGAAAAGCATGCTATTATTACCAAATTAAGACACATAAGTATGCCTGTGCCCTGCCCTTCAGCTTCAAAGCCAAGTTGCTGAGGATCAAAACACCAACATTATAGTTGTTGATAATCCCAGTTAACTCGTGCAGCCCAATGACCCATCCATATATGGCAATGGCATGCCCTGTGATATGCAGCCAAGGGGCTCTGCAGAAAAAGCAGGCTCTGGGAGGCCCAAAGGTCGTGAACACTGAGCTCCACGTGAGCAAGAGAGCAAGTGGCTCATTCTTCTCATTTGCCAAATGTGCTTATCATGAAGTAAGAGGTAAAATTCCCTCAGAGATAATGCCCACTGCATTACCCCAGCTTACAGACCCCGAAGTACAGAGAAGCATGGATTGTTTGAGCTTGAAGACATAATATAGCTTCTTGGATTTATATGGCCATCTGAGAGTAATTGGCCCACATAGAGGTAGAATGAGGTTGAGGCAAGGTCTGGGTCCCACTTATCTTTTTTTCCATCCCTTTCCAAAAGTGATATGGCAGAGTCGTTAAAAGGTCAGAATCAGACTTTGTTCTGCTTTGAAATTTTGTTCCTATATTATGGTAACTCTATATGTGAGTCTAGGTCACTTGATTTGAGCCTAATTGGTTCAAATAGGACACTGCATGACGGTATTGTCTCCAAGCCTCACACAGGTGGGTGTTTAATAAATGCTAACTATTTACATGTGCTTCAGTCCATGGGGTCGCAAGGAGTTGGACGTGACTCAGTGACTGAGCACACACACTCAGTACAGCGAGCTTACATAAATTTTGTTATTTATCCTCAGTATCAAATAAAGTATGAATTACCATCTGTAATAAGAAAGGATAAACTAGGAAAAGTGGGCTATTTTAAGTAGTTTATACCTTTGTTCTTCGGGAGCATCAGCTTATTCTATATAATGTGACCCCCCCCCCAGTGAAACTATGAATGCTCAACCCATCACTTGTTATTAACCAGCATCACTGCTGTCTGGGTACAACTTCAGAGCCCAACTTTCAGGAGGGATCCTGACCTGCCTCTGAACTGAAGAATCTCCAGCTGATTTCAATTTCAGTAATTTCAATTTCAATTAAGTTAAATTCAACCTTATGTGCTTGGGCTTAGTCACTCAGTCATGTCAGATTCTTTCCAACCCCATGGACTACAGCCCACCAGGCTCCTCTGTCCCTGGGGATTCTCCAGGCAAGAATATTGGAGTGGCTGGCTGTGCCCTCCTATAGGGGATCTTCCCAACTCAGGGATCGAACCCAGGTCTCCCACATTGCAGGCAGATTCTTTACTGTCTGAGCCACCAGGGAAGTCCTAAGTTAAGAAGGTAATTAGAAGGACTTAGGTTTGTAGAATGCAGTGACTAAGTTTATCAAACAATCATAACATGTGGCACCATCTCACAGTTAGGACAATTCCTAGTCAAGTTTGGCAAATATGGCTCCTCTATTCTTTTTCAAAACCCTGCTCCCCTCTTTTGACTGTGTCTCTCAATGTCTCACAACAATAGGCCCGGATGATCCTAACTTCCATGAATGTTTGCAGCTTCCCTGGACATAACTGTCTTTGTATGAACAGAACTTCGGTCTGAAAAGGAGCCTATTGATTCACAACCAGATGTTATAGCAGAATGATGTGTGATCCTTCCCAGGGACAGTTGTATTCAAAAGGGATTGAGAGTTTAACAAAGAAATGAACCTTCAGTCATAGAATTTTAAGTATAAGAGAAATGTATTTAATATATTTTTGAGGCACATGGTTTTCCCAGTTCCTCCCAGATGACATCATTTCAAGATCTACCTACTCTGTTGATGAAAAATATTAGGTAAAAGCTTCATTTAAAATTTTTAAGCTTGAAGTGAATGTTGAAGCTTAATTTCCTATTTTAAGGTACAGTCAGCTGAGTGAAACTGGCTAGCAGGCACCAATCTCAAAAACAGTCGAGAGGCCTCCTCCATCACAACTCCCCAGCCGGACAGTTAAAGAGCCTTCACTGACTTGACATTAGCCTAACAATGGAACACCTACTATGAGCAATACATAGTACTAGACAACATGGGAACAGAAAGAATATTTTTTTCAGTCAGATGTCTAGGACTCAATCAGAATTAACCTTACTTGTGTATTTGTCCCCAAAGTTTTTTTCTTTATTGCTCATTTGTACCTACCACGTGACTTAATTATGAGGTTGTGTCCGTGACTGCCTTCTTTATGAGAGGAGATCTCCACAGAAGGGACTGTGTTCTGGATATTTCTGGAGGGCTAAACATTTAACACAATACTTAGTCCTTAAGAAGTAACTCTAGACACCAAGGCCTGAAAATCCTAACTCTATAGCTATTTCCCAGGTGACTCAGAGGTAAAGAATTCTGCCTGCCAATGCAGGAGATACAGGAAATGTAGATTAAATCCCTAGATTGGGAAGATCCCCTGGAGGAGGAAATGGCAACCCATTCCAGTACTCTTGCCTGGAAAATCCCACGGAAGGAGGAGCTTGGCAGGAATCCATGGGGTCACAAAGAGTCAGATGTGACTGAGCACAACTATTTCCTAGAGCTGATAAACAATTTCTTTCAGTTAGAAGACTTACTTCCAATGTGAAGAAATTCAGTTACTATAATGCAGAAAGGGAGTCAAAATAGAAAATTATCACATGTTACTTACAATTTATGTTTCATGACAAAATTTGAGACACGTTAAAAAATATTTTCCATATCTAAATTAATATTTAAGATCACATAATAAAATAAAATTGGGTCAATCACATGACTAAAACACTTTTTGAAAAAATAAAATTATATGAAATGCAATGCATAATTCAATAAAATAACCACTTAAAATTAGATTGTCATGTTAGTTTTTCCACTACTATAAAATGATAATATCTTAATGTACTGTGCTGCACTAAGTCACTTCAGTCGTGTCCGACTCTTTGCAACCCCATGGACTAGAGCCCACCAGGCTCCTCTGTCCATGGGATTCTCCAGGCAAAAATACTGGAATGGATTGCCATTTCTTCTTAACAGATTTAATAAAAATTTTAGTCTGCTTTTTAAAAATTTATATATTGCTTTCTCTCCTAAAAAAAAAAAAAAATTGGCAAGTCTGTGCTTTTTCACTTTGACTACAAACATTTTAGTGATACATGTTTTGTTTCTGATGTTCAAAAGTTATTATTTAGGGAAAACAAACTTTATATCATAGCATGTGTACATAACAATGAGACAATGAATCCATGTAATTCCTTTGCAAGTGTTTCAAATCCTAATGATCACATACCAAACATCTTTATATCCCCTTAGCTATCTCTGCTCTGTAGAGTCTTTCCACTCACCTATTCTGTTCACAAACTCTAATTAAAATGTAATTTTAGAACATATTTATTTAAAAGATTATTTCCTTAAAAGTCAGAAAACCATCTTTGAATTTACAAAGAAAACAAGATCTCCCTTCTTCTACCTGTAAGCTAATAATGCCTAAAATAAATTGATTTTTCTTTGAGTATACAAAAACGTATCAAATTCCCAGTGCTAGCAATATATTGATATATCTCACTTCTAAAATGTGTACATCACTTGTGATTACTGGTTTTTTTAAATGAGCTACTCCTTTTACACAGTTGCCTTAAAAGTACACATCTTCTTGACTTTTACATTCATTTTGACATTAATATGAAATACAATTTCTTTTGAATACACTTCAAAGAATGCTAGCAATGTAGGCAAGTAAATGCCTTCAATGACACTTGGAAATACTTGTCATTGCTATCACCTTGAATCAATGACTCAGCCTTGCCTTGCTCAGGCAAACACAATTGCCCTAGCATTAACATCAGGGAGGTTTTCAAAGAGAGTTGTTGTGTTGTGTTAGTCATTCAGTCGTGTCCGATTCTTTGTGACTCCCTGGACTGTAGCCCATCAGGTTCCTCTGTCCATGGCATTCTCTAGGCAAGAATATGGGAGTGGGTTGCCATTTCAAAGAGAGGGAGATTATTAAAGCACAGAAAAGCTCCTGGATGTTTTTGTGAACTTTTATTCCTCTTCAACCTCTGACTTGAGTCATTCCACTGTTATTGCTAAATCCAGGGGATTCCTGTGCTGTTTTGATGTTTTCAAATATGAGTAAGGTGTTGCTGTTCAGTTGCTAAGTCAGGCCCAACTCTTTGCAACCCCATGGACTGCAGCACTGTTCCTCTGTCCTCCACTATCTCCCAGAGTTTGCTGTTGAGTTTACATGTCTGTTGAGTTGGTGATACTATAAGGTATGGTGTTTAAAGTCAGGACTATCCTGGAAATTTTGTGAATCTGATTTAAAAACAACAACCCAGATAGATGAATAAATAATATGATGTAAGGATGTCTTCACAACAGAAACTGACAATGTAGCCTGGAGCTTGTCACTGAGCTTAGACTCCTTTCTCAGTTAAAAACAAACAAACAAAAAAAAGCAAGAGCCCTTGAATAATAATCAATATCCATAATTAGTGCTTATCAGTCAAACCCACTATCGCCTACTGAAAATGTAATTTGGGGGAAAAGCGGGCTATGATTCAAAAGTGTGAATTTTACCTTTCCTGAGGAGCATTGTCTAACCCTCTGAATGTTCTTTTCCCCTTTGGTTGCAGCCATGTATTAATAAAATAAATAGAATGTCAGGTGGCATATTAAAGAGGAAAATAGTAAATGAACTATCTAAATCTTATAATACCACCTCTTTGCCAAAGAGCTACTATTTCCTGATAGCTCTTTGTATTACAAGATTTAAATTGAAATTCATGTCAAAGCATATATAAGTCTCATAAAAATTCAATAGTACATCTTTTATTAGAAGAGTCCTGGATATCCTCAAGAGACCTTAGGGCCAATATGGAATTTAGGGCTCAGAAATGAAGCAAAACAGAGCCATGTGGTGTGGAGCTGCTATTAAGAGGAGTACAACTAACAGCTCACATCGTCTTCCACCAGAGGAGGCAGTGGTTAGAATTTTCCCCATTTGGGCATATTAGATTCAAAGAACTACTTGATCCTCTGCATTCTAAGACTACAGAAGCAGAAGTCAGGGCAGGTTGGGTTTAGACTGGGTTCTACCATAAGCTAGCTTTAAAACCTTCCAAATTAATGTATTAACTTATTCACCAATAATTTATGGACCAACCTTAACCCAGATACTATTTAGTGCTGGAAACACAGACGAACCAAAGACAGAGAGCCTCTGCCCTCATGAAGCTTACAATTGAGCTTGACTGACAAGTACTGAATACAATCATATAATGTGCAATAAATACTAGCCAATTAGGAATTCAAACAGGAAGTGATAAATCAGAGAAGGTTTCTCTATGGAAGTGATATTTAGGCCAGTAGTTCTAAATTTTGCACATTAGAATCACCTGAAAAAGCTTTAAAAGCAATGAATGCTTGACCATGTACCAGATCAAAGGAACTGAATCTAAAAATGAGATTCAGGTAGCATCATTTAACCTCAAATACACAGATGACACCACCTTTATAGCAGAAACCAAAGAAGAACTAAAGAGCCTTTTGATGAAAGTGAAACAGGAGAATGAAAAAGTTGGCTTAAACTCAACATTCAGAACTAAGATCATGGCATCTGGTCCCATTATTTCATGGCAAATAGATGGGGAAACAATAGAAACAGCGAGAGACTTTATTTTTGGAGGCTCCAAAATCACTGCAGATGGTGACTGCAGCCATGAAATTAAAAGACACTTGCACCTTGGAAGAAAAGTTTTGACCAACCTAGATAGCATATTAAAAAGCAGAGACATTACTTTGCAACAAAAGTCCATCTAGTCAAAGCTATGGTTTTTCCAGTAGTCATATATGGAAGTGAGAGTTGGACGATAAAGAAAGCTGAGCACCAAAGAACTGATGCTTTTGAACTGTGGTGTTGGAGAAGACTCTTGAGAATCCCTTGGACTGCAAGGAGATTATACCAGTCAATCCTAAAGGAAAGCAATCCTGAATATTAATTGGAAGGACTGATGCTGAAACTGAAGCTCTAATACTTTGGCCATCTGATGTGAAGAACTGCCTTATTGGAAAAAACCCTGATGCTGGGAAAGATTGAAGGCAGGAGGAGAAGGGCATAACAGAGGATGAAATGGTTGGATGACATCACCGACTCAATGGACATGAGTCTGAGTTAACTCTGGGAATTGGTGATAGACAAGAAAGCCTGGTGGGCTGCAGTCCATGGGGTCACAAAAGTCGGACAGGACTGAGTGACTGAACTGAACTGGGCATCATTTATTTAAATCTCACCTAAGTGATTTCAAATGATATTGGAAGGTAGGAAGAGGCTGAGTAGAGAGTACAGAGGAAAGTTTTCAAAGCAGAAAGAACGGTATTTGTCAAAGCCCTGAAAACAGCCTGCTATTTAGGAAATAGGAAAATACTGGGAGATGGATTAGGCAGAGACACCAAACCTCTGTCTCTCCATAAGCAATCTGAAAAACTTGGGATTTTACCCTAAGTACAATGTAAGAGATGGGAATACCAGATCACCTGACCTGCCTCTTGAGAAACCTATATGCAGGCCAGGAAGCAACAATTAGAACTGGACATGGAACAACAGACTGCTTCCACATTGGAAAAAGAGTACATCAAGGCTGTATATTGTCACGCTGCTTATTTAACTTATATGAAGAGTACATCATGAGAAACGTTGGGCTGGATGAAGCACAAGCTGGAATCAAGATTGCCAGGAGAAATATCAATCACCTCAGATATGCAGAGGACACCACCCTTATGGCAGAAAGCGAAGAGGAACTCAAAAGCCTCTTGATGAAACTGAAAGAGGAGAGTGAAAAAGTTGGCTTAAAGCTCAACAATGAGAAAATGAAGATCATGGCATCTGGACACATCACTTCATGGGAAATAGGTGGGGAAACAGTGGAAACAGTGGCTGACTATTTTCCTGGGCTCCAAAGTCACTGCAGATGGTGATTTCAGCCATTAAATTAAAAGACACTTACTCCTTGGAAGGCAAGTTATGACCAACCTAGATAGCATATTCAAAAGCAGCGACATTACTTTGCCAACAAAGGTCCATCTAGTCAAGGCTATGGTTTTTCCAGTGGTCATATATGGATATTGAGTTGGACTGTGAAGAAAGCTGAGCACTGAAGAATTGATGCCTTTGAACTGTAGTGCTGGAGAAGACTCTTGCAAATCCCTTGGACTGCAAGGAGATCCAACCAGTCCATCCTAAAGGAGACCCATTCTGGGTGTTCACTGGAAGGAATGATGCTAAAGCTGAAACTCCAGTACTTTGGCCACCTCATGCGAAGAGTTGACTCATTGGAAAAGACTCTGATACTGGGAGGGATTGGGGGCAGGAGGAGAAGGAGACAATAGAGGATGAGATGACTGGATGGCATCACCGACTCGATGGACATGAGTTTGGGTGAACTCTGGGAGTTGGTGATGGACAGGGAGGCCCGGCATGCTGCGATTCACGGGGTTGCAGAGTCAAACATGACTGAGCGACTGAACTGAACTGAACAATGTAAAGTTATTAAACAGAACTGACAAAACCAGTTTTCAAAGATTGCTTTAGGTCCTCTTCATAGAAAGCACCAGAAGGGTCAAAAGAGGAACAAGGGATGAAGGAGGTGAAAGAGAATGATGATGACTTTCACTGGGCTTGTAGCAGTAGAGATGGAGAAAGAATTATTTTGAGGTATTTCAGAAGTAGAACTGACATTTTGATGAATTAAATAAAGGAGGATGAGGGAGAGGTGTGAAAAAGGATTCTCAGGCTTCCAGTTTGAACAGCTGTGCAAAATAATGCACATTTGCTGAGATGTGTAACACTGGAGGAGACAGAGGCTTTGTACCTGTAAATCTGAGGTAACTGCAACACTCAAACCCGGTGTCAAGTAAAGAAGGTGGCTATGGGTCTTAGGAAAAAAGGTCAAAGATGTTACAATGTGGAAGCCAACTGCATATAGGTAGTAACTAAAGCTACATGTGATATGAAAGCCTGGAGAGAACACAGAATAAAGGAGCTGAGGCAGTCTCAGTCTCAATTTTGTTAATTGTAAAACGAAAGGATTGGATATTATCATTGGTTCCTGAACTTCAGTGTGCCTCAGAATCATCCAGAGAACTTGTTAAAACATCAACTGTTGTGCTCACTTTTCAAACTTTCTGATTTTCTGGATCTGGGGTAGGGCCTGTGAATTTGCATCTCCAACATTGCCAGGTGATATTAATGCTGGCAGGTAGAAGCCATACTTGAAAACTAGATAAGATCTCTCTTCATTCTCTAATTCTACAGGAACATCAGTGTGCCATCTGCAGAAATTCACAGGAAAACATGTGCCAATGCCAGATAAAGATTTCAGTATAGAAAAATGAAAGAATCATAAAATGAAAAAACAGAGATAGGTAAGCACAGGAATGATTGAGTTGTTTTATGCCTTCAAAAAATTTTTTTTTAAATGTTGGGCAGTTGACAAGCATTTGTTGAACAGCTTCATGGAAAACATTGCATAGAAACATAAATCTTCAGTTCTCTCAAAGTTAAGTCTGCATATTCTCTTGATATTGCAGCTATCTTTGAACAACCTGTTGAAATTCAGATAATTCAGTTATTTAAGTATCATTCTTTCATTCACAAAGAAACCTTGAGGTAGAGATAAGCCACACAAACCAGCATTTTGTACCTTGCACACACACATGCACCTAGAATCAATTAAGGTTGTGAAAATAGACTTTTATTTTATTCATTATTTCATCTCATTCAGGCTTACTTTAAGAAGCACACAGCTCATCATTTAAAGAAAGGTTTAATGTTGAGCGAATTCACTTTCTTTAAAGTACATTATCATTATTAGTTATTGGCAACCAAAAAAATACCCATGTACTTTCTTCCTAGACTTCTTAACTGCCACATTATCAAAGAATTTTTATTACATTTTTTCACAGAATTGTAAAAATACATACATTATTCAACTTCAACCTACCTCTTCTGTGGACGGTTCATGGATTAAGTAAAGTCAATGCTTCAAAAAGGACACAGTAAACAAACTTACCAAAACATGGATAAGTAAAGTCAATGCTTCAAAAAGGACACAGTAAACAAACTTACCAAAACCATTTGAGAGAACTCTATCTACTCTTCCCATTTCTAAAGCAGCATAGTGATATTATTTATGCAGTTATAACTATACAATCTTCCTCCAAAAATCCTGACCTTCTAACAGGTGGTGTGCATATTCAAAGTAGTATTTACAAGGCTGCTGACTGAGGTGAGGGCATCATTTTTTTTTTTTTTATGAAATAGATCAAGGTGTCATGGAACCTTGCTAAAGTGGATAACAACTCCCCTGTCTGGGCTAGGCATTTGCTGTGATATTTTAATGTCACCAAATAAAGGTTTTAAGCTATCCAGGGACAAAGACCTGAAGATTTTTCTCTTATTCCTTGGTTTCCTACCCAAATACTGACATTGCTTCCAGCCTTCAACTGAAGGTGACAAGCTTTGCTTCAAACATTGTAGGTCCGAGATCCCTAAGTTGATGAGCTTGTTTGGACACAATGGTGCACTCACAGACAAGCTCCTGTGCATGAAGGGAAGATGCTTCAAAGAGAAGAGGTCAACTGCCCTCTTTTTTTTTTTTTAACCTCCCAACTGCAGAAGCCATGAGTCTTAGGTGATATCCAGCCATGGCTCTCACCTCATGTGAGGTGAGTTCCATGTGACACCCGAACCTCAGCTAACATGACAGGGCAGCTCCTCTCCACTCTCTGGTAAAAATATTAAGCTCTAGAGAAGCAGAATATCTGGACAATGAGGAGCTTCTCACAGGAGTTTTGGGAGAATCCTGTTTCCTATTCTCTTGCTGAGTAACAAGAGACATAAAATCTTGCTGCGCTTTAATGTTTCTTAGTCCATTTGTTTCCCATGAAAAAGAAAAAAGTATTACTTTTTTACAATAGGATCTTCAGTCTATTAATTTTAATTATGTATTCTTCAGTCCCATGAAGGGGAATCTGACTGAGATCGCTTATTATAAAATGGCCAACAAAGATATAAATAACAGAATGTTCTGAATCAAAATCGCAGAAGAAAAAAAAAAACAGAGATGCAGAGCTTCTCTAGTAGCTCAGACAGTAAAGAATCTGCCAGCAATGCAGGAGACCCCTGCAGAAGGGATCCCTGGGGAGGGAAGATCCCCTAAAGAAGGGAATGGCTATCCACTCCAGTATTCTTGCCTGGAGAATTCCATGGACAGAGGAGCCTGGGGGGCTACAGTCCATGGGGTCACACAGAGTTAGCTAACACTCACACTTTCATTTTTTCGAACAGAGGTACAGAAACCTATACATATGTGATATGTAGATAGAAGTAAAAAATATTTTTTAAAACAACCAATTAGACAGGTATGTTAATTTGGGTCCTCTGAGAAACAGACATCAAGAGAGGATTAGATCTCTGAATCACTTTGCTGTACACCTGAAACACAACATTGTAAATCAACTATACTTCAAATAAAAATTAAGAAATTAAAAAAAAAAAAACAGGATTAGATGTGCAAGAGATTTATTAGGATAATAGAGTTTCTATTTCCCTACCTTATCTACCCAGCCCCAGTCCTGATTCTTGTATAGTAATCTTCTTTCCAGCAATACATTTCAGATGAAAAAGGAGAGTATTGATTTAGGTGCATTAATAACACCACTACTGATATTCATTGAATTTTATTGGGTTCCTGGCACAACTATGCATATATTTTATATGCTCTCTGTCACTTAATTCTCATAATCAACCTGTGTGGTGTGTGCAGGAGCTCTGTTTTCACTCTTACTTAACAGATAAAGAAATTTATTTAGGCAATTTGCCAAAAGTACAGCCAGTAAATGATAGGTAAGATTTTAGCTTGGATAGTCTGATAACATAGTCCTTTCCTTAAACTGAACTGTATCTCCAAACAAATTAAAATGATCAGTAATTGATGACCATGCATTGATTGGACATCTACTGTGTTCTCAGTGCTGTGAAGGATACTAAAGAACAGGAATCCTAGCATTTATGACCATACAGTATAAAGATGAAACAAGGAAGACAAATCTCTTATAGATAAATCATATGAGACTATATATAATTAAGTACTAAATTATATGGCTCATTCTGGAAGTGCTGTGGGAGTTCAGATGAAAGATTATTAAATAAGTGCATAAGTGAGACAGAGCAGAATTCCTAAGGAGATGGGATTGGAACTGCTCTTTGGATCTTGCATAAAGTTTAAACAAGCAGAGCAGAAAGGAAGGCCTTATGGCCCAAGACAATAACAGGAATAAAAATTTGAGGGCAGAAATGACTGACTCATTCCCAGGACCAGGAGGCACAAGACAGGTAGTAGATCTATCCAATTACATTGAAAATTTGAGAAAGTCGGGTCCTCATAAATGTGTATTAATAAGTGAATCAATGAATAAGTGAACAAGTAAATGATGATTATATTTTCAAAATTATAAAAGGATGAAGGTAAAATTCTCTCTTTAAATTCAATTTTCTCTCTTTTTTCTGTGCCTTTAAGTTTAATGATAAAATGTCATGAAAAGGTTAAAACAGAAAACTAAATCTCTGGAGTATACCTTCTATTTTGACAGGATTCACTTCAAAACATACCTCTAAAAATCAGACACCTAGCATCCTAATAGAAAATGCTTCTTTAGTTATCTATGTATCTCTATAAAATTTCTCTGATTTCAGCCACACAGTGATTTTAATGTTAAAAACTCATTAACAATATCTCTTACTGAATCTGAATCTTAAAAAGAAAAATTCTCTCAAGGGAAAGACAACATCAGAAAAGTATTAGAAACATAAAGTAACAAAATTAATTATATATTTTGTATGGGAAAAAAGAAACAGAAACATCTAAATATTTTCTTTGAAATACATGAGAAATATTTCCCAAATTAACAGAGGAAGTTAATGGTAACTTGAGAAGTCGATTTAAAATTTCTAATGTGAGGTATTTTTCTAGGATTGAAGGAACTGGGGTCAGAGAATAGAGACTCTTTTTTTATCAAGCAATAGATCATGTGATGACAGCCCATGGGAACACACACACATCTTCAGAATCTCAAGGCTGCAGGAAGGTCAGCATGTGGCTCTGTGTTCTTTATTTCCTATCTCCAGTCAACCTTAGAATGTTTTATGTGTAACAATGCGAGGGGGGGAGAAAAAGCTTTAAAATGACCTCTGGCATGGGCAGGGAATTCCCTTGGCTTTGTTGAAATTATCATTACCATTCAGTTTATACTAATCATTTGGCCAGTTCTCTACTCCTATGTATAAAACATCCAGCAAAAAAATTGCCATAGGTGAAAAGGTAATGCAGAACACATGCTTCCCTACCACATGAAGACAATAACAGGGAATGCAATCAGGAAATTAGCAAACTGTGTTAAAAGAATGCCATAACCAATCAAGCTCAGAATTTCCAGGGCTGGGATATCAACTGTGGCACTGTGGTACTGCTTTGTCAACAAGGATTCCCATGACAACATGAGACAGCAATTCCCAATTAAAACATTTTTAAAATTTAAACCAATTCAAGGGCTACACAAATTATGTTTTCTCAACCAGGGAAGCTCCACTGACTCTTTGGATTGACGAGAAGACTTATTTAGAATGATACCTCCTAAAGTGTGTTAAATGATACCTTAGTTTCAAAGCATGTTCAGAGCTGTGACAGAAAGAAATGGTCCTGTGATTAAAGGCTGGATGAAACAAATGTCTTTACTACTGGGATCCCCAAACTTCTTCATATGATGGTGTGCATTATTAACATGAAGAGGGAATAGTATGTAACATTTTTCCAACTTGATTGACTATAGAACTCATTTAAATTGAGCACAGGGTAGCTTTCCAAGAAGTATAATTTAAGCACTTTTTTAGAAGAGAACAGAGGAGAAAAACACATAATCACTAAAGATGAGGCAACTCATTTTGAAACTGCTGAAACAACATGGACTGTTTTCCATACATGTATGTATATGTTTAAAATAAAACTACAAAATTCTTCAATGCCAAAATACACTTGAGTCTGACAAAAATATGATTTTTTAAGGGTACTATGCTGTTCCAACTTCCTTTTCAATTACCTTAAACATTCTTCAGGTAGAAAAATGTTTTTTTAAGTAGAATTTTGTGTGGAAGATAAAATATTACAGAATTTAAAGTGACATTTTTAAATTAAATTCTTCAGAAGAAAAATGCATAAGATGAAAAAAATGTATCATAAATGAGAACTTAAGACAAAATCTGATATCTTACCTTCCTCACTAGCTTCCCTAATAAAAGCAATCATTTAAAATGTATCAAAATTTTTATAATTATTTTCTATCAGTTTCTAGGGAACAGAAATTAAAACTATACTTAACTATAATCTGGCCAAGATATTTACTATTCTTTGAAAATATTAATTTCACAAGTTAGAGCATCTTATATTTTCTATAAAATAAGATAATATTAAATCTATGGATACATACTATTTTGAGCAACAGAAATACTATACATAGTTTAGATCTTTAAAATTTTTAGTTATATCAGAAAATTTTCATGAAGAATTATCTTCATGAAATTACAAAATTATAAGAATTCTTCAAGAATTACAAATAATATTTTGAATATTTTATAATCATATTCAAACAGAGAAATAACTGCTATTTTAAAGAATAGTAATTTCCAAAACGAATTCAAAGATGAAATAGGGGAGATGACTTACTTGGATTTCATAAAAAAGTGAGTGGAAGAGTAAAAGAAGATGCTATGTCAACAAGTGCTGCCCTCATAGCTCAGTTGGTAAAGAATATGCCTGCAATGCAAGAGACCCAGGTTCGATTCCTGGGTTGGGAAGATCCCCTGGAGAAGGAAATGGCAACCCATTCCAATATTCTTGCCTGGAGAATACCATGGCCAGAGGAGCCTGGCAGGCTACAGTTCATGGGGTTGCAAGAGTCGGACATGACTTAGCGACTAAACCACCACCATGCCAACAAAGTAAGAGTCAGAGAAACAAGATATAAGTGTGGGTCAGGGAAGAGAGTAACCCAGGCCTTAAATGTTCTGAGGCTTATTCAGTTCAGTTCAGTTCAATCCAGTCGCTCAGTCGTGTCCGACACTTTGTGACCCCATAGCAGAGACGTTATTTTGCCGACTAAAGTCCGTCTAGTCAAGGCTATGGTTTTCCCTGTGGTCATGTATGGATGTGAGAGTTGGACTGTGAAGAAGGCTGAGCGCCAAAGAATTGGTGCTTTTGAACTGTAGTGTTGGAGAAGACTCTTGAGAGTCCCTTGGACTGCAAGGAGATCCAACCAGGCCATTCTGAAGGAGATCAGCCCTGGGATTTCTTTGGAAGAAATGATGCTGAAGCTGAAGCTCCAGTACTTTGGCCACCTCATGTGAAGAGCTGACTCATTGGAAAAGACTCTGATGCTGGGAGGGATTTGGGGCAGGAGAAGAAGGGGACGACCGAGGATGAGATGGCTGGATGGCATCACGGACTCGATGGACGTGAGTCTGAGTGAACTCCGGGAGATGGTGATGGACAGGGAGGCCTGGCATGCTGTGATTCATGGGGTAGCAGTGGAATATAAAGGTAGTGTTTGATGTAAGACAAGAAGTTTCAGACAATGTGTTCCTTATGTCAATTTAAATAAAATTCAGACTATAATATGTCCCTGATGTATTTTCCCAGATCTTTATTGGTTCAATTCAAGAAATAAATATTTATTTTGCAAAGCATATTTATTTTAAAAGTAAGAAAGCACAAAGAATGCTATAGAAGCAAAGCATTTCTTATTTTTCTTGCATACATAGCCAAGGAAATAAAGAACTCAATAAATATCCAAATGCTTGGATTTTAAAGTATCTTACAACAGTAGGATTTGATTTTGAAACTGGTTAATTCAGCAGTTGGGAGCCTAAGTTCTCTCCTCTTCTCATTTCAGCCACCCTCAACTATCCAACAGAAGAGTTGGCTCCATCCTTATACATAGAACAGTACGGCAACCAACAGTTTCAGGAAAATATCCAGACATGACAATATTCAGAGATAGTTTTTCTTCTATGGAATTCTCTTAGAAGTGAGGAAAACTCTTTCCAGATCCTCCTAGAAGAATTCCCCTAGTAATAGTTCACTAGCCAAGGCTGATTCATGAAACCATTCTTCAAAGAATCACTATCCTGAATCCAATGAGTCCTCTACTAAAGCTGCAGTGGTGATCAGCTTTTGCAGAGGTACATGGCTGGTTGAGGAAGTGGTAGATATCCAGAAATGATTTTTTTTAAAGGGGTCACTCAGAAAGAAGAAGAATGGAACCTAGATAGAAACCAACAATGTCCTTCATACATGTACCTGTTGTCTATCTTTTTAAAGACAAAAGATAAATAATAATTTTGGAGTTCACACAGTAACACTAAAGAAAGCTTGACTTAAATACCTGAAAGAACATCCCATATTTGAATAATTTTCCTCTTCTGAGAAAGCCAGTAAACTCCTGAGAACTCAGTTTCTGGGAACCTCATTTCTTAAACATTTACTCTGGTATCCTGGTTCTTTCCTGCAAAGAGCCTACCACATAGATCTATACAATCACTCATTTAAGAATAATGACAATGCTCTCAGGCAGTTAATCTCATCTACTTCCCAAGGAAAGACAAATGTGGCATAGTGATGTTAGTGGCTCCCAGAAGTCTTCCAGGGCCCCTTTCTCCCTGCATGCTCCTGAGAACTCCAGTATCGATCTGTTCAGTGTCCGATTCTTGTCCTGATGACCCATTGTTTACTGTTAGTAACATATCCCTGTTAAGACTGTCATAAGTAATTAATGTGCTGGTGGGTAAATTTAGCTAAAGAATAACTGCCTCTATGAGAGTCATATTTAAAAACACAGAAGGGAAATTATCTTTCAGTTCCACACAGCATGAAACTTGAGCAGTCACTAAGATCTGATGAGATCAGAAGTGATACCAAATGGCATTTGCCAATGACAAAGTACTATTACAGCATGAAGACAATTTTAGTCAACCAGCCTAAAAGATAAGAGATGGTATCCACAGGTATCTTCCTGCTTCAGCCTTTTGTCCCACCCGAGCCTCACCCCTGGTGGGGAGGGTATTTAATCTCAATAATTCACAGAAGCTTTCTATGAGAACTAATGAATAATAGTGAGACAAACTGTTTCTTTATCTTGCATATTCTCTCTTTTCAGAAATACATGGATTGATGTGAAATAGGGCTTAACAGATGGAGCACAGGAGATTGCAATAGGATTAAGTAGAGAAAGAAGTAGGAAAGAGGAAAGAAATAAAAGGATAGGGACTTCTAGTATTTGTGAGAAGTCTGTGCAATAAAGAAAAAAAGGTTTGCACACTGCTTTGTATCCTGGTGGTAGTGGTTTAGTTGTTAAGTCATGTTTGACTCTTTGCAACCCTTTGGACTATAGGCCACCAGACTCCTCTGTCCATGGGATTTACCAGGCAAGAATACTGGAATGGGTTGCCATTTCCTCCTCTAGGGGATCTTCCTGAACCAGGGATCAAACTCCGGTCTCCTGCATTGCAGACAGTCTTTTGCATTGCAGGCAGTCTCTTGAATTACAGGAAATCTCCTTAATTGCAGGCAGATTTTTTACCAACTGAGCCACCAGGAAAGCCCCTAGTCAATCCTAAATAACAGTAAATGTTTCCTGATGATAGACGAAGTCTACGAGCCTCTTCAATGCATCACAACAACGGCACACCTATCATAGGGAAAATTCACTCACGGTTCAAATTCCAGCTACTCTCAAAGTTCAGTTCTGTCTCCAGGATTGGGGATAGTGTGGACAGTTGGTTTCCCCTTCACATGTAGGAAGATATTTAGCCTTTTGCAACCTCTCTCATTAACTAGAGAATGATGTTTACTCCAACGTCTAAGAGGCAATGAGGCAAACTACAGCTAGGTATCCCCACAGGCAAGCCTACAGCTCACATTGGTTCCAGAACATTGGTCAAGTAACAGCTTTAGTACTAAGCAAACCATGCCTCTATCATTTTCATCTTTCTTATAGATTAGGAAAAGAGAAGCTTCCAAAGACTCCCTGTTAATAATAACTGATAGGAGGTATTTGAAAGTCCAGTTGTCAGTTCAGTTCAGTTCAGTCACTCAGTTGTGTCTGACTCTCTGTGACCCCATGAATCAAAGCACGTTAGGCCTCCCTGTCCATCACCAACTCCAGGAGTTCACTCAAACTCCCGTCCATCGAGTCGGTGATGCCATCCAGCCATCTCATCCTCTATTGTCCCCTTATCCTCCTGCCCCCAACCCCTCCCAGCTTCAGAGACTTTTCCAATGAGTCAACTCTTCCCATGAGGCGGCCAAAGTACTGGAGTTTCAGCTTTAGCATCATTCCTTCCAAAGAACATCCAGAACTGATCTCCTTTAGAACGGACTGATTAGATCTCCTTGCCGTCCAAGGGACTCACAAGAGTCTTCTCCAACACCACAGTTCAAAGGCATCAATTCTTCGGCTCTCAGCTTTCTTCACAGTCCAACTCTCACATCCATACATGACTACTGGAAAAACCATAGCCTTGACTAGAAAGACCTTTGTTGGCAAAGTAATCTCTGCTTTTGACTATGCTATCTAGGTTGGTCATAACTTTTCTTCCAAAAGTAAACGTCTTTTAATTTCATGGCTGCAATCACCATCTGCAGTGATTTTGGAGCCCCCCAAAATAAAGTCTGACACTGTTTCCACTGTTTCCCCATCTATTTCCCATGAAGTGATGGGACCAGATGCCATGGTCTTAGTTTTCTGAATGTTGAGCTTTAAGCCAACTTTTTCACTCTCCTCTTTCACTTTCAACAAGAGGCTCTTTAGTTCTTATTTGCTTTCTGCCATAAGGATGGTGTCATCTGCATATCTGAGGTGATTGATATTTCTCCCGGCAATCTTGATTCCAGCTTGTGCTTCCTCCAGCCCAGCATTTCTCATGATGTACTCTGCATATAAGTTAAATAAGCAGGATGACAATATACAGCCTTGATGTACTCCTTTTCCTATTTGGAACGAGTCTGTTGTTCCATGTCCAGTTCTAACTGTTGCTTCCTGACCTGCATATAGGTTTCTCAAGAGGCAGGTCAAGTGGTCTGGTATTCTCATCTCTTTCAGAATTTTCCACAGTTTATTGTGATCTACACAGTCAAAGGCTTTGGCATAGTCACTAAAGCAGAAATAGATGTTTTTCTGGACAGGAGGTACTTGAAAGTCCAGTTGTAGTGCCATGTTATAGGGGAGGACACTGATCAGCAGGTTTAACTGCATTGATTGGCTCCAATTAAAATAATGTTTAACTTCAAGTCTGTACAATTCAGAGGTAAACTCTGTTACCTAAGAAACACTTTCTGGCATGCTTTTGTTCATTTAATGATTAGCAAATATATATTAAATACATATTTCTATGTGCCAGTAATTGTAGACATTGGGGATACTGTTAAATGAAACTGACTTCTCTGCAGCTAAATAGAGACAAACAAAATCAAAGTAACTCTGGAGTTTACATAGAAACAGTAAGGAAAACCTTACATCCACATAAAAATGATTTTACACCTAAATACCTTTCCAACTGAATCACTGTTTCTATCTGAATCATTCAGAACATTTTAGCAAAGATACCACATTAAGTGACAAACAAGTTATGCAGTGTACATGTAACCAAGGAGTCCAAATGACAATATAAGTATTGGGCAGTTTTAGGAGTATACAAACAAAAGATGGAATTCCAATTTAGGAATTCCAAATTTTATTCAAATCCTAAAAGATGATGCTGTGAAAGTGCTGCACTCAATATGACAACAAATTTGGAAAACTCAGCAGGGGCCACGAGACTGGAAAAGGTCAGTTTTCATTCCAAACCTAAAGAAAGACAGCGCCAAAGAATGCTCAAACTACTGCACAACTGCACTCATCTCACATGCTAGCAAAGTAATGCTGAAAATTCTCCAAGCAAGGCTTCAGCAATATGTGAACCATGAACTTCCAGATGTTCAAGCTGGTTTTAGAAAAGGCAGAGGAACCAGAGATCAAATTGCCAACATCCGCTGGATCATCAAAACAGCAAGAGAGTTCCAGAAAAACATTTATTTCTGCTTTAGTGACTATGCTAAAACCTTTGACTGTGTGGATCACGATAAACTGTGGAAAATTCTGAGAGAGATGGGAATACCAGACCACCTGACCTGCCTCTTGAGAAACTTATATGCAGGTCAGGAAGTAACAGTTAGAACTGGACATGGAACAACAGACTCGTTCCAAATAGGAAAAGGAGTACGTCAAGCCTGTATATTGTCACCCTGCTTATTTAACTTATATGCAGAGTACATCATGAGAAACACTGGGTTGGAGGAAGCACAAGCTGGAACCAAGATTCCCAGGAGAAATATCAATAACCTCAGATATGCAGATGACACCACCCTTATGGCAGAAAGTGAAGAACTAAAGAGCTTCTTGATGAAAGTGAAAGAAGAAAGTGAAAAAGTTGGCTTAAGCTCAACATTCAAAAAACTAAGATCATGGCATCTGGTCCCATCACTTCATGGCAAATAGATAGTGAAACAGTGGAAACAGTGTCAGACTTTATTTTGGGGGGCTCCAAAATCACTGCAGATGGTGACTGCAACCATGAAATTAAAAGATGCTTATTCTTTGAAAGAAAAGTTATGACCAACCTAGACAGCATATTAAAAAGCAGAGACATTACTTTGCCAACAAAGGTCTGTCTCATCAAGGCTATGGTTTTTCCACTAACCATGTAAGGATGTGAGAGTTGGACTACAAAGAAAGTTGAGCACCAAAGTACTGATGCTTTTGAGCTGTGGTATTGGAGAAGACTTGTAAGAATCCCTTGGACTACAAGGAGATCCAACCAGTCCATCCTAAAGGAGATCAGTCCTGAGTATTCACTGAAGGACTAATGTTGAAGCTGAAACTCTAATACTTTGGCCACCTAATGCATAGAGCTGACTCATTTGAAAAGACCCTGATGCTGGGAAAGACTGAAGGCAGGAGGAGAAGGGGACAACAGATGAGATGATTGGATGGCATCACCAACTCAATGGAGATGAGTTCGAGTAAACTCCGGGAGTTATTGATGGATAGGGAGGTCCGATGTGCTGCAGTCCATGCGGTCACAGAGAGTCAGAGACGACTGAGCAACTGAACTGAACTGAAACAAAACTTGCTTTTAGAGGCTAGTGGATGAACCATCTCTCCATAGCTAGACTCAGACATTCTCATTTTATAGACCAGGACACAGAGAGGATGTATTTGCAGAAAATCATTCAGCTACCACATGTTGGGCCATAATTTTTACCTCAGGCCATCTCCCTTTAGGCCTTTACTCCTGTTTTCTGATTATCACCTAATTTCTTCACCTTTGTCCATAATTTTCTGAGCAAGGAACAGCATATTGAAATAAATCTACATGAACTACAGATATCAAGTTAAACATAAAGCAAAGATGATTAGAATTTCTGAGGTTGCACGACTGCATGCTAGATCGCTTCAATTATGTCTGACTCTGTGATCTCACAGACTGTAACCCACCAGGCTCCTCTATCCATGAGATTCTCCAGGCAAGAATACTGGAGTGTGTTGCCATGCCCTCCTCCAGAGGATCTTTCCAATCCAGGGATTGAACCGGCATCTTTTACATCTCCTGCATTGGCAGGCAGATTCCTTACCAGTAGTGCTACCTGGGAAGACCCTTAAAATAACACTGGCAGTTGAAAGTTGAAAATAACACTTGAAGTCATTTAGTTCCCCAGATTTTTTCAACTTTAATACACAAACTAATCCACATTAAAGAATACCCTCCTAGACATTTCATGGCCAATCTAAGCTAGTGTTCCTCCAAGTTTTAAGTATTTGTCATTGTTTCCCAAAGCCACTGCCTAAACCCAAACCCTTGGCCCCCCTTTTTTTTTAAAGTACTGGGATAGTCATTCCTCCATGTTTTCTTCAAACCCCATCTCCCTATCCCAGACAGCTACTATCTACTGTCAACAAGTCCATGCTTACCTCTTGATTTCATCTTCTTCCAATTTGAGGATGGTTTCTGCCACAACAGCTTGTCTCATTCTTGTTCTCACCTTATAGGTCAGCGGCTCTCATACTCTAGGGTGCCTCAGGATCACCATGAGGGCTTGTTAAAATAGATTTCTAGACCCCCACCCCCAGTTTTTCATTCTGTTGGTCTGGTGGGGCTTGAGAATTTGCATTTGCAGCAAGTCCCCAGGCAATGCTAAAGCTAATGTGATCCAGAGACCACTCTTTGAGAGCCACTGCTCTCATTCAGTGATGCTCAATAATGACTACATAATCTGAGTCCTCTGAAGAGATTTTTTAAATGGAGATATCCAATTTCTCCAGAGATTCTGGTTCAAATGTCACACCACTGTAGAGCCCAAACATCATTAAAGAAAAAAAAAAAAAACCCACCACTTTGTACACCTATGAGAACAGGTAAAAATTTTAAATCGTGACAATATGGAATGCTGACCACGATGCAGGAACATGGATCTATCATGCTTTGCTGGTGGAGTTGTAAATGGTACAGGCATGATGGAAAATGGTTTGATAGTTTCTTTACTAAACTAAATGTACACTTACCAGGCAGTCCAGTTATTGCACTCTTGGGCATTTATTCCAGAGAAATGAGCACATGTTCACACAAAAACCTCCACATGATAGTTCATAGCAGTTTTATTTGTAAGGGCCCCAGAATGAAACAGCCAAAATGTCTTTCAAGAAGTAAATGGTTAATGTTTGGGAACGCATGTAAGAATTAAAGATTAAAAAAAAAAAAAAAAGTATATGGAAAGGATAACTGGATGGCTTCAGAAAATACCCTAACTATATTATTTTCTTTTTGAATAAACCTACTAATTGTCAATATAACAAAAAAAAAAAAAAAAAGGAAGTAAATGGTTAACCAAACAGTGGTATATCTACATCCAGTGATACTACTCAGCAACTAAAAGAATGAACTATTAATACAGACAAAATCTTGGACTACTCTCAAGGGCATTACTCCAAGTTTATAAAAGAAACGTTGAGTACTGTGTGACTCCATTTATGCAACACTTCTGAGATGATGAAATGATAGAGATGGAAGACAGATTAGTGCAGTCAGGAGTTAGCAATCATTGGAGGGTGAGAGTGACTAGAAAGAAGCAGCGCAGAGATCTTTATGGTGAAGGGCTAGCTCTCCTTCTTGACTGTGGTGGTGGTTACAGAAATCGACACTTGATAAATGACTTAGAACTATACACAAGTGTTATATCAATGTCAGTTTCCTGGCTTGGATACTGTACTACATTTTTGTAAGATGTAACCATTGAGGGAGAGCTACATGAAGTGTACACTGGTTTTCTCTATACTACTTTGCAACTTTCTGTGAACCTATAATTATTTCGAAGTTAAAAGTTTAAAAAAATAAAAAGCCTTTCCCTGAGCAGCCACGGTTTGGAAACACAACCGCAGCTCTGGCTGATGACCATCCCTATGCTTCTGTTTGAAGCCTCTGTCTTTCCTGAGGCTTCTGCACTGCTCGGCCCACGCCTGGTTCAAATCTGTATACATTACTTCTTTTACAATTACCAATACTGGCTGACCTTTTCACAGGCTGCTGTAGACAATTAATTGGTATTACCTGTTAGAAGAGTCAACTGGGGAAAATCTGTCAAGACCCTTAAAAATATTTACAAACTCTCAGCCAGTATTTCCCATCCTAGGAATCTATCTTAAGGAAAACACTGGATATGAAGTCAAAAGACTTACAGCAGTTCAAATCACAATAGAAAAACATTGAATACACTAGGAAGGTCAATAAACCTAGATACAGCTATATGCTAAAATGAGTTAAATAAAGTTACTGGTAAATATTTGTTAAATCTTATAAAGAATGATCTTAAAAATTATGTGTAGTTTATCTTCAGTTACATTAATTTGAATTTACAAAGAAAACATGCTAAAATGTAAATGGAGAGAATTGTGAGTGATTGGATAAGTGATTTTGAATTTTCTTTAAGTTTTTCTGAATGCTCTAATTTCATATGATGAGCATGAACTTTTATAATTAAAATAATGCTTTCCAAGGCAGATATTGTTTAAACTTAAGAACGTTTAAAAAGAAAACATTGACCCTAAACATATATAGAAACAGTCTACTTCTGTCCACATATTATTTCATGTTCTCTTGTAAACTGCCAGCTAACAAAAAGCCAAACCATTTTCCAAACATATGATGATGGATGGCCCTTTCTTCTGACTGCCATCCCTTACCTCACCTAACCTTTAGCAGACGCCCCAACCATTCTGCCATCTGATATCACCAGTGTTGTCTCCCTCCAGCTTCTCAGATGTGAAATTATTAGAGCTTATTTAAGATAGACAAAGACAGCAGTAATTCCTGTTTAAGTCTAATTAAAATCTTCCAGAAACATTTCGATATTGTCCTATAGCTCCTGGCTGCCAATAAAAATTTCTAAATGAATACTTTCAAAGTTTACAACTTAGAAATGCTGTTTTAAGAGCCATGATACTTTGTTATCAATTTCTTTTTCTGTAATTAAGGTTTTCTCTGGCAGTTTGAGCTAGTCTAATGAAGGGCCTTAGTAACAAAAGATATTTGTGTTTTACTTTTCTTGGATTCAGGTTTTAGTTTTAAAAAGACCACAAAATGAAGTTATCTTTATCTTTTTAATTTAATTATATTCTACCTATCAAAATATTTATATAAATCTAATTAAAATATGAACAAGTATTTTTATGGTGCTTGATTTTACAGCATTCCCTGGGATTCTTTTAAATGTCTTCCCTGGATTATAGATCACCAGGATGGTGTCCCTCACATTGCCTCATTCATCTTCATAATCTAAAGATCTTCCAGTAATTACAGTTCAGAGATATGCTCCGTTTTGGAGTTTTCAGCACCACATGTCTGAAACTCTTATTTTAACCATTTGAGAAACAGATGTGCCCTAAAAGTGTTACAGGGTAACTACAGCCACTGGAGTCCCAAATTGTAGTTCAACTCTCACATTCACTGCGCTGACTTGGCAGATCAGCAACCTCAGTGTTCTCATGTGTGAATCGACATCATTGAACCAGATGATTTCTAAAAGCTGTCTGATGGAGTCCATCTTGCTTTCTGAACTTAAGGTAGTTACCTCTGCATAGATACAAGAAACTGGGCTACTCCTCCTGTTGCAAGCTCTTTCCTAGCAGCATGGATCTTGGATACACATTTTTAAGGACGTTAGATCAAATAAGTGACACCTGGACTTCAGGCATCAACTCCTGATTTCTTATCAAAACGAAAATGCAGAGAAATGGGCACTTAAAATATTAAAATTTAAGTTCAAATTTCCTCCAATCAGGTACATAGTTTCTTGAATAGATTTGCACTAGTATAAACAGTCAGGGGACCAATCATAAGACAATTTTGGGCTTATGACACTCATTTGACAAGACTCCAGTTAAACTTCCAAGAATGTTGTAAACATTGCAGGTTAGTAAACTCATGGGGCACATCTATTACAAAGTGCCTCAGTGACTGGCTATAGGCTTTTTTGTTCTTTTATTTGTTGATGATTGAAAATTGACCATCAGAAATCTCAGAAGGAAGAAGAGACAAGAAAGAGCCTGTACTTGATGGACTGGTTAATTTAGATTGCAATCCAGAGCATACATTTTACTTATAATAAGTTAAACTTTGAAAAATTTTGAAAATGAAGAAACACAAGTCAGAATTAAAATATGAGGATTATAATTTATACAGAACTTCATTGGGGATTTATTTTTCTTATTATTAGTACAATTAGTACTAACGATTAATAATATTCAGCAAGCATGATTATCTACAATGTATCAGGCAGTCATTTCAGTCACTCAGTAGTGTCCGACTCTTTGCAACCCCATGAACTGCAGCACACCAGGCCTCCCTGTCCATCACCAACTCCCGGAGTTGACTCAGACTCATGTCCATCGAGTTGGTGATGCCATCCAGCCATCTCATCCTTGGTCGTCCCCTTCTCCTCCTGCCCCCAATCCTTCCCAGCATCAGAGTCTTTTCCAATGAGTCAATTCTTCGCATGAGGTGGCTAAAGTACTGGAGTTTCAGCTTTACCATCATTCCTTCCAAAGAAATCCCAGGGCTGATCTCCTTCAGAATGGACTGGTTGGATCTCCTTGCAGTCCAAGGGACTCTCAAGAGTCTTCTCCAACACCACAGTTCAAAAGCATCAATTCTTTGGCGCTCAGCTTTCTTCACAGTCCAACTCTCACATCCATACATGACCACTGGAAAAACCATAGCCTGGACTAGACGGACCTTTGTTGGCCAAGGAATGTCTCTGCTTTTGAATATCCTATCTAGGTTCGTCATAACTTTCCTTCCAAGGAGTAAGTGTCTTTTAATTTTATGGCTGCAATTACCATCTGCAGTGATTTTGGAGCCCAAAACAATAAAGTCTGAAACTGTTTCCACTGTTTCAGCATCTCTTTCCCATGACGTGACGGGACCAGATGCCATGATCTTCGTTTTCTGAATGGTGAGCTTTAACCCAACTTTTCCACTCTCCTCTTTCACTTTCACCAAGAGGCTTTTTAGTTCCTCTTCACTTTCTGCCATAAGGGTGGTGTCATCTGCATATCTGAGGTTATTGATATTTCTCCCAGCAATCTTGATTCCAGCTTGTGCTTCTTCCAGCCCAGCATTTCTCATGATGTACCCTTCATTAAAGTTAAATAAGCAGAGTGACAATATACAGCCTTGACATACTCCTTTTCCTATATAGAACCAGTCTGTTGTTCCATGTCCAGTTCTAACTGTTGCTTCCTAACCTGCATATAGGTTTCTCAAGAGGCAGGTCAGGTGGTCTGGTATTCCCATTTCTTTCAGAATTTTCCACAGTTTATTGTGATCTACACAGTCAAAGGTTTGGCATCGTCAATAAAGCAGAAATAGATGTTTTTCTGTAACTCTCTTGCTTTTTCAATGATCCAGGGATGCTGGCAATTTGATCTCAGGTTCCTCTGCCTTTTCTAAAACCAGCTTGAACATCTGGACATTCATGGTTCACATATTGCTGAAGACTTGCTTGGAGAATTTTGAGCATTACTTTACTAGCATGTGAGATGAGTGCAATTGTGCGGTAGTTTGAGCATTCTTTGGCATTGCCTTTCCTTGGGATTGGAATGAAAACTGACCTTTTCCAGTCTCGTGGCCCCTGCTGAGTTTTCCACATTTGTTGGCATATTGACTGCAGCACTTTCACAGCATCATCTACATTGTATATTTGTTTCTGTTAGAGTATATGTAATTGAGATGACATACATTCACTCAGTCATTCTTTCTATAAATATTTATTAAATGTGTATAATACTAAAAACCCTATGCTGAATGAAACATGAATCTTAAATAACAATAATCATAACAATAATAGCTAGCAATTATGGATTTTCATAGCACTATTATAGCACTGTCATAGTTATTGTTTAGTCACTATTCATGTCCAACTCTTTGCGACCCCATGGAGGGGGATGTAGATATTAGCATATTAATCTTCCAGCAACCCTACGAGATTGGTAATATTAACCTTTCCATTTTACAGATTAAAAACACTGAAGCATAGTTACCTTGCCCAGGATCTGGGTCCTAGATCTATTGTTTGGCATAGACTCTCAATTTCAGAGTCTCAGGATATTCACTATTATAATGCAGGTATTAGGAGTGAAACATTAAACTGCAGTTTTTGTTGGTCAAAAATGGCTTAATGCCATCAATTTCATATGGTTCAACCAGGTTCTCATGCACAACAAGTAAGTTCTCCTAACAACAGGGCAGTAGGTATTTAAAGGTGGTAGAAAAAAAAACAAGCAGCTATGTGCTCTGACAAGAATTCATGAAGAAGTTGGAAACTGTTCTCAGCTTTAAAAGACAGAACTCAGATGAAGAAGAAAACAGGGGATGTTTTTCCTGTGAGAAGCCAGGGAGATAAGAATGCATGCTTATCTTCTGTAAGCACTGACCTTCATTTGGTTTCTATTTTGAGGTCTTTATGCTTATCTCCTGCCTAATTTCAACATTCCAGTGACCCCAAGTACCATCACCAACTAATTTTCCCTAAACAGGGGTGTTATGGGTTGAATTGTGTCCCCTGCATCCCCAAATCAAACATTGAGGTCCTAACCCCCATTACCTCAGAATGTAATCTTATTGGAAACAGGGTCATTGCAGATATAATTAGTTAAATGGAGGTTACTAGGGGCTTCCTCAGAGAAGGCAATGGCACCCCACTCCAGTACTCTTCCCTGGAAAATCCCATGGATGAAGGAGCCTGGTGAGCTGCAGTCCATGGGGTCGCTAAGAGTCGGACATGACTGAGTAACTTCCCTTTCACTTTTCACTTTCATGCGTTGGAGAAGGAAATGGCAACCCACTCCAGTGTTCTTGCCTGGAGAATCCCAGGGATGGGGGAGCTTGGTGGGCTGCCGTCTGTGGGGTCACACAGAGTCGGACACGACTGAAGTGACTTAGCAGCAGCAGTAGCAGCAGGGGCTTCCTCAGTGGCTCAGTAGTAAAGAATCAGCTTACAATGCAGGAGCCACTGATTTGATCCCTGGATTGGGAAGATCCCTGGCAGGAAAGCATGTCAACCCAGTCCAGTATTCTTGCCTGGAGAGTCCCATGAAGAGAGGAACCTGGTGGGCTACAGTCGATAGCGTTGCAAAGAGTCAGACATGACTGAAGTGACGTGGCACGCACCACGCACACATGAGGTTATTAGGGTGGGCCTTAATCCAATATGACCAAATTCCTGAGTAAAAGGGGAAATTTGCCCCAGACTATACACAGGAGGACATCTGTGAAGATGAAGACAGAGACTGAAGATGAAGCACAGAAATGCTTCTAGGAGCCAAAGAACACTAAAGCTTGCCAGTAAACCACCAGAAGCTAGGAAAGTCGTGAAACACAGCCCCTCCACACCCCTCATGTGACCGAACCTGCTGACACCTAGACCTCGGGACTTTTAGTCTTCAGAATGTGAAACAGTAAATTTCTGTTGCTTAAGTCATGTAGTTGTGATACTTTATTCCAGCAGCCTTAGAAAACTATATGAGGGGAAACACAGGAGACCTTGATCTTCCACTCAGTACTTGGGTGTCCTTACCTTTCCTCCCTCCCCCGATATGCACACTGGGAAGATAGTCATAGAAATTCCTCTGGCCTCCAAATTCTGAGCCCTAATTGGCATATCAGACCTTTTCTCTCAATGTTTAATCTTTAAAAAAAAAAAAAAAACACTTGGCTAATGACCAAAATTTTCCTCTTTAAACATTCTGACTTACACATCTTCTAAGTTATATACTTTGTGGTATAAGAATCTGCTAACATCTATTATCCCATTAGACCTGTGTTCACAGTTGTCTCCTAGTATCAGCATTTTAATCTCCCAGTTTAAAAACTGGTATAAGCTGTACAAATATTTAAGACATTTTATAGTAACATTTGTCTACCGAGAAATAGCCAGATCCACTTCTAAAGATAACCATTCAGATTTTTTAAAAGAATGTACCACAATTTCCAGAGGCAATTCCAAAAGAAGGAAATAAATATATAGTGGACATTATTTACTATTTCTAAGAAGTATTTTTAAGGCAAATTTACATGTATTAGTTCATATAGTCCTCACAACAAACTATAAAGTGAGTTCTATTATTGCCCTGAACAAAGTGAGGCACACAGTCAAGGAATTTACTCTTTGTCATCAGTTCAGTTCAGTTCAGTTCATTTCAGTCGCTCAGTCGTGTCTGACTCTTGGCAACCCCATGAATCGCATCACACCAGGCCTCCCTGTCCATCACCATCTCCCGGAGTTCAATCAAACTCATGTCCATAGAGTTGGTGATGCCATCCAGCCATCTCATCCTCGGTCATCCCCTTCTCCTCCTGCCCCCAATCCCTCCCAGCATCAGAGTCTTTTCCAATGAGTCAGCTCTTCGCATGAGGTGGCCAAAGTACTGGAATTTCAGCTTTAGCATCATTCCTTCCAAAGAACACTCAGGACTGATCTCCTTCAGAATGGACTGGTTGGATCTCCTTGCAGTCAAGGGACTCTTTGTCATACAGCTAGTTAATATTGCAGTTGAAAAGAAATATTTATTGAGTACCTACTGCATGTGCAACACTGTGTCATCTGTTTATCCTTTAATTTTTCATCATGTTTGGTAACTTTAATCAAAATTTTATTTAAGGCATTTTTACATATTTTTATTATGTACTCTTTTCTTGGGCCCCAAAAGATCCTTGCTCCTCAGAAGAAAACCTAGACAGTGTATTAAAAAGCAGATACATCATTTTGCCAACAAAGGTCCATACAGTCAAAGCTGTGGTTTTTCCAATAGTCATGTATGGATGTGAGAGTTGGAACATAAAGATTGCTGAGTACCAAAGAATTAATGCCTTCAAAACTGTGGTTCTGGAGAAGATTCTTGAGAGTCCCTTGAACTGAAAGGAGATCAAACCAGTCAATCCTAAAGGAAATCAACACTGAATATTCTTTGGAAGGACTTATGGTTAAGCTGAAACTCCAGTACTTTGGCCACCTGATGGGGAGAGCCAACTCCTTATAAAAGACCTGATGCTGGGAAAGATTGAAGGCAGGAGAAGGAGGATGAGATGGAGGGCATCACTGACTCAATGGACATGAGGTTGAGCAAACTCAAGAGATGGTGAATGACAGGGAAGCCTGACATGCCGCAGTCCATGAGGATGCAAAGAGTCAGACATGACTGAGCGAATGAACAACAATATATTTTTTTCTAAATCATACAATGGAGGCTTCAAGAATCTACCCAATAGGTCTTGTTATCATTGCAAGTATTTTGAGGGACAATACTTGGACCCAATGGCAATGTCTTCAGAACAAGGGTTTAGCCCCCTATTAATTATAATGATCAGTCTCACTCAGTCAGTTCAGTCACTCAGTAGGGTCATTTGCAACCCCATGAATTGCAGCACATCAGGCCTCCTTGTACATCACCAACTCCCAGAGTCCATTCAAACTCATGTCCATTGAGTCAGTGACGCCATCCAACCATCTCATCTTCCACCATTCCTTTCTACCCTACCCTCAATCTTTCCCAGCATCAGGAACTTTTCGAATGAGTCAGCTCTTCACATCAGTTAGCCAAAGTATTGGAGTTTCAGGTTCAGCATCATTCCTTCCAATGAACACCCAGGACTGATCTCATTTACGATGGACTGGTTGGATCTCCTTGCAGTCCAAGGGACTCTCAAGAGTCTTCTCCAACACCATAGTTCAAAAGCATCAGCTCTTTGGCGCTCAGCTTTCTTCACTGTCCAACTCTCACATCCATACATGACCACTGGAAAAACCATAGACTGGACTAGACGGACCTTTGTTGGCAAAGTAATGTCTCTGCTTTTGAATATCCTATCTAGGTTCGTCATAACTTTCCTTCCAAGAAGTAAGCGTCTTTTAATTTCATGGCTGCAATCACCATCTCCAGTGATTTTGGAGCCCAGAAAAATAAAGTCAGCCACTGTTTCCACTGTTTCCCCATCTATTTCCCATGACGTGATGGGACCACATGCCATGATCTTTGTTTTCTGAATGTTGAGCTTTAAGCCAACTTTTTCACTCTCCTCTTTCACTTTCACCAAGAGGCTTTTTAGTTCCTCTTCACTTTCTGCCATAAGGGTGGTGTCATCTGCATGAGGTTACTTATATTTCTCCCAGCAATCTGATTCCAGCTTGTGCTTCCTCCAGCCCAGTGTTTCTCATGATGGACTCTGCATATAAGTTAAATAAGCAGGATGACAATATACAGCCTTGTACTCCTTTCCTGATCTGGAACCACTCTGTTGTTTCATGTCGAGTTCTAATTGTTGCTTCCTGATGTACATACAGGTTTCTCAAGAGGCAGGTCAGGTGGTCTGGTATTCCCATCTCTTTCAGAATTTTCCACAGTTTATTGTGATCCACACAGTCAAAGGCTTTGGCATAGTCAACAAAGCAGAAGTGCATGTTTTTCTGGAACTCTCTTCCTTTTTCCATGATCTACTGGATGTTGGCAATTTAATCTCTGGTTCCCCTGCCTTTTCTAAAGCCAGTTGAAACATCTAGAAGTTCACAGTTCATTTATTGCTGACGCCTGGCTTGGAGAATTTTGAGCATTACTTTACTAGCATGTGAGATGAGTGCAATTGTGCGGCAGTTTGAGCATTCTTTGGCATTGCCTTTCTTTGGGATTGGAATGAAAACTGACCTTTTCCAGTCCTGTGGCCACTGCTGAGTTTTCCACATTTGCTGGCATATTGAGTGCAGCACTTTCACAGCATCATCTTTCAGGATTTGAGATAGTTCCACTGGAATTCCATCACCTCCACTAGCTTTGTTCATAGTGATGCTTTCTAAGGCCCACTTGACTTCACATTCAAGGATGTCTGGCTCTAGTTGAGTGATCACACCATCATGATTATCTGGGTCATGAAGATCTTTTTTGTACAGTTATTCTGTGTATTCTTGCCACCTCTTCTTAATATCTTCTGCTTCTGTTACTACATCTTCATAAATATTTAATTTTTCTTGATCTTTCCACCCATGTTACTTATCCACCCCTGAAAGTATAGGCCCACATTGTACTTTAAAACAAAGATGATCTCTCCAAAGACAAATACAAAAACAGCTTCATCCATGGTCAAGTAGCTCCTCTTTGAAGCTGACTTACAATTTTTCTTCTTTGGCATCTTATCCTGGTTCTAGTCACCAACATAATCTTTAGCATCGCAGAGTCAGACACAACTGAAGCGACTTAGCACACATGCAAATGTTGCATAATAATTGCCATGAACAGTAAACATTAGATTTTTTAAAAATGCTTGAAAGCTGAACTTCATTAACTGAGACTTTCTGAGATCAATTTGTGGGCAATGAGAAGAATAGCCTTGAGTCTGGAGAGTGGGTTATCATGGAGAATCTGGCTTCACCCTACCCCAACCCTAGCCCTGTTCCTTACTGTAAAGGAAATTTTGCTGTGGCTGCTGCTCAGATGGAGTCAGGAAAAATGAATGCTAAAGGAAGTTAAAGCTCTCTGTGTCTGAGGAAGAGAAGGCCTTGTTCTGCAGTCTGTGTGGGCTCTATACTTTGATTAAGTACCTCACTTCAGGTCCACAATCCACATTATAGTTTACAATTTTCTATTTTATAAAAAGAGAGTAGACTCACCAAGGAGCCAAATGGACAGAGAAGCCTGGCGGGCTATAGTCTATGGGGTTGCAAAGAGTCAGACACAACTGACCCACTGAGCCCACACACACATAGTGAATTATTGCCTATACTGTAAAGAGCTGGGAGCTTCCCTGGTGGCTCAGGTGGTAAAGAATTTGCCTGCAATGCAAGAGACCCAGGCTCAATTTCTGGGACAGGAAAATCCCCTAGGAATGGCAATCCACTCCAGTGTTCTTGCCTGGAGAATTCCATGGACTGAGGAGCCTGGCAGACTACCGTCCATGGGGTCACAAAGATTTGGACATAACCGCTTTAAACAAGGAGTTGCACTCACACTAATGACTTTGCTTTTTGTTCACCTCACCTCCCCAGGAAAACTTGCAAACTTCTATGCTAAGCATTGTTTCCTTATGAGTTAAAATAAGTAATTCTCTTATAAATATTTAAAGTAAATCTCCATAGTATGCCTTAATACAGCAGTACACATATCAAAGGAAATTTATACAATCACAAATATAGAAAAGTAGGTTTTAATGTGCTCCACATTCTTCAGAACTACCTAACTGCTACAATAGTTAGATACAACCTATCAATTCCTGGGACAAGAATCCCATAACAAAACACAAGTGGTGCTATTTAAAACAAAGACATCACTCAACCAAAGAAATGAGTCACTTCTTCAAAAAAGTAGATAACTGACATAGAAAGTTGATACACACAGTCAGTCAGTCAGTTCAGTCACTAAGTCCTGTCTGACTCTTCACCCCCATGGACTGCAGCATGCGAGGCCTCCCTGACCATCACCAACTCCCAGAGTTTACTCAAACTCATCTCCATTGAGTCAATGATGCCATCCAACCATCTCATCCTCTGTTGGTCTCCTCCCACCTTCAATCTTTCCCAGCATCAGGGTCTTTTCAAATGAGTCAGCTCTTCGCATCAGGTGGCCAAAGTATTGGAGTTTCAGCTTCAACATCAGTCCTTCCAATGAATATTCAGGACTGATTTCCTTTAGGATGCACTGGTTGGATCCCCTTTTATCCAAGGGACTCTCAAGAGTCTTCTCTAACACCACAGTTCAAAAGCATCAATTCCTTGGTGCCCAGCTTTCTTTATAGTAAAAGTCTCACATCCATACATGACTACTGGAAAAACCAGTGCCTTTAATGGATGGGCCTTTGAAGGCAAAGTAATGTCTCTGCTTTTTAATGTGTTGTCTAGGTTGGTCATAAATTTTCTTCCAAGGATTAAGTGTCTTTTAATTTCATGGCTGCAGTCACCACTGGCAGTGATTTTGGAGCCAAAAAGTTAAAGTCTGCCACTGTTTCGACTGTTTCTCCATCTATTTCCTGTGAAGTGATGGGACCAGATGCCATGATCTTTGTTTTCTGAATGTTAAGTATTAAGCCAACGTTTTTGCTCTCCTCTTTCACTTTCATCAGGAGGTTCTTTAGTTCTTCTTCACTTTCTGCCATAAGGGCGGTGTCATCTACATATCTGAGGTTATTGATATTTCTCCCGGCAATGTTGATTCCAGCTTGTGCTTCATCCAGCCCAGCGTTTCTCATGATGTACTCTGCATATAAGCTAAATAAACAGGATGAAAATATACAGTCTTAATGTACTCCTTTTCCTATGTGGAACCAGTCTGTTGTTCCATGTCCAGTTCTAACTGTTGCTTCCTGACCTGCGTGCAGATTTCTCAAGAGGTGGGTCAGGTGGTCTGGTATTCGCATCTCTTTAAGAATCTTCCAGAGTTTGTTGTGGTCCACTGTCAGGGGACGTTCAACTATAAGGAATCCAATATGTTGCACTTTTCTCCCTTTGTGTGCAGTTTCTCAAGGACTCTCTGTTCCTTATCGGTTCCTATTCTAGGAACCAGTAGAGCTGCATGCAGTTCTCAGGACTGAGATCATGGGAAAGGGTACCTGCTTGGATTTCTTTCAGTAACTCCCTTCAATGACTCTTTTCAGCATCAGCTTCCTTGTATTTATTAGACTATACATTTTGTTGCAACTGATGGGATTTCATCCTTTGTAATGGCTGAGTAATCATTTTACTAAAGATATATCAGCCTCCAGTTCAGTCGCTCAGTCATGTCTGACTCTGCAACCCCATGAATCACAGCATGCCAGGCCTCCCTGTCCATCACCAACTCCCGGAGTTCACTCAGACTCATGTCCATCTAGTCAGTGATGCCATCCAACCATCTCATCCTCTGTTGTCCCCTTCTCCTGCCCCCAATCCCGCCTAGCATCAGAGTGTTTTCTAATGAGTCAACTCTTCACATGAGGTGGCAAAGTATTGGAATTTGAGTTTTAGCATGAGTCCTTCCAATGAACAACCAGGACTGATCTCCTTTACAATGGACTGGTTGGAACTCCTTGTAGTCCAAGGGACTCTCAAGAGTCTTCTTCAATACCACAGTTCAAAAGCATCAATTCTTGAGAGCTCAGGTTTCTTCACAGTTCAACTCTCACATCCATACATGACCACTGGAAAAACCATAGCCTTGACTAGACGGACCTTTGTTGGCCAAGGAATGTCTCTGTTTTTTAATATGTTGTCTAGATTGGTCATAACTTTCCTTCCAAGGAGTTAGCGTCTTTTAATTTCATGGCTTCAATCACCATCTCCAGTGATTTGAGAGCCCCCCAAAATAAAGTCTGACACTGTTTCCACTGTTTCCCCATCTATTTCCCATGACATGATGGGACCACATGCCATGATCTTCGTTTTCTGAATGTTGAGCTTTAAGCCGACTTTTTCACTCTCCTCTTTCACTTTCACCAAGAGGCTTTTTAGTTCCTCTTCACTTTCTTCCATAAGGGTGGTGTCATCTGCATATATGAGGTTATTGATATTTCTCCAGGCAATCTTGATTCCAGTCTGTGCTTCTTCCAGCCCAGCGTTTCTCATGATGTACTCTGCATGTAAGTTAAATAAGCAGGGTGACAATATACAGCCTTGAAGTACTCCTTTTCCTATTTGGAACCAGTCTGTTGTTCCATGTCCAGTTCTAACTGTTGCTTCCTGACCTGCATACAGGTTTCTCAAGAGGCAGGTCAGGTGGTCTGGTACTCCCATCTCTTGAAGAATTTTCCACACTTTATTGCGATCCCACATAGTCAAAGTCTTTGGCATCATCAAAAAAGAAGAAATGGATGTTTTTCTGGAACTCTCTTGCTTTTTCCATGATCCAGGGATGTTGGCAATTTGATCTCTGGTTCCTCTGCCTTTTCTAAAATCAGCCTGAACATCTGGAAGTTCACGGTTCACGTATTGCGGAAGCCTGGCTTGGAGAATTTTGAGCATTACTTTGCTAGCATGTGAGATGAGTGCAATTGTGTGGTAGTTTGAGTGTTCTTTGGCATTGCCTTTCTTAGGGATTGGAATGAAAACTGACTTTCTCCAGTCCTGTGGCCACTGATGAATTTTCCAAATTTCCTAGCATATTGAGTGCAACACTTTCACAGCATCATCTTTCAGGATTTGAAATAGCTCAAGTGGAATTCCATCACCTCCACTAGCTTTGTTCATAGTGATGCTTCCTAAGGCCCGCTTGACTTCACATTCCAGGATGTCTGGCTCTAGGTGAGTGATCACACCATCGTGATTATCAGGGTGATGAAAATCTTCTTTGTATAGTCCTGTGTATTCTTGGATGCGATCTCAAAACAACAGAATAATCTCTGTTTGTTTCCAAGGCAAACCATCCAATATCACGGTAATCCAAGTCTATGCCCCTACCAGTAATACTGAAGAAGCTGAACTTGAATGGTTCTATGAAAACCTACCAGAGCTTCTAGACCTAACACCCAAAAAAAACCCAAAAATATGTCCTTTTCATTATAGGGAATTGGAATGCAAAAGTAGGAAGTCAAGAAACACGTAGCTGCTACTGCTGCTGCTAAGTCTTTTCAGTCGTGTCTGACTCTGTGCAACCCCATAGACAGCAGCTCACCAGGCTCCCCCGTCCCAGGGATTCTCCAGGCAAGAATACTGAAGTGGGTTGCCATTTCCTTCTCCAATGCATGAAAGTGAAAAGTGAAAGTGATGTCGCTCAGTCGTGTCCGACTCTTAGCGACCCCATGGACTGCAGCCCACCAGGCTCCTCCATCCCTGGGAGTTTCCAGGCAAGAGTACTGGAGTGGGGTGCCATTGCCTTCTCCAAGAAACACGTAGAGTAACAGGCAAATTTGACCTTGGAGTACAGAATGAAACAGGGCAAAGGCTTATAGAGTTTTGTCAAGAGAACACACTGGTCATAGCAAACACCCTATTCCAACAACACAAGAGAAGACTCTACTCATGGACATCACAGATGGTCAACACCAAAATCAGATTGATTATATTCTTTGCAGCCAAAGATGGAGAAGCTCTATACAGTCAGCAAAAACAAGACCTGAGCTGACTGTGGCTCAGATCATGAACTCCTTACTGCCAAATTCAGACTGAAATTGAAGAAAGTGGGGGAAAACCAATAGACCACTCAGGTATGACCTAAATCAAATCCCTTATGATTATACAGTGAAAATGAGAAGTAGATTTAAGGGACTAGATCTGACAGAGTGCCTGATGAACTACGGACCAAGGTTCATGATATTGTACAGAAGACAGGGATCAATACCATCCCCAATAAAAATAAATGCAAAAAAGCAAAATAACTTTCTTAGGAGGCCTTAGAAATAGCTGTGAAAGGAAGAGAAGCAAAAAGCAAAGGAGAAAAAGAAAGATATACCCATTTGAATACAGAGTTCCAAAGAATACCAAGAATAGATAAGAAAGTCTTCCTCAGTGATCACTGAAAAGAAATAGAGGAAAACAATAGACTGGGAAAGACTAGAGCTACCTTCAAGAAAATTAGAGATACCAAGGGAACTTTTCATGAAAGATGGGCATAGTAAAGGACGGAAATGGTATGGACCTAAAAGAAGCAGAAAATATTAAGAAGAGGTGGCAAGAATACACAGAAAAACTGTACAAAAAAGATCTTCATGACCCAGATGATCTTGATGGTGTAATACACACAGATGCACATACTAACACACACATCTGCACACCCATATATTAGTTATATATTCATATAAACACACAGATACAGATTATATAGATATTACTATATAAAGAGTAAATAGCTTCCCAGGTGGCACTAGTAGTAAAGAACACTCCTGCCAATGCAGGAGATACAGCAGATTTGAGTTCGATCCCTGGGTTGGTAAGATGCCCTGGAGGAGGAAATGGCAACCTACTCCAGTTTTCTTGCCTGGAGAATCCCATGGACAGAGGAGCCTGGTGGGTTACAGTCCGTAGGGTGGCAAAGTGTCAGACACGGCTGATGAGACTTAGCACAGTACTGCACAGACGAATCTGAGGATACAGAGGAATAAATATAAATTATATTTGGATTAACCCCAGTGTTGTTCAATAGTTTACTCTGTGCACATTTCTTTTTTCAAGTCCATATTTATTTAATGCAGTTTTAAGAAAAGATGTTCCTTTCAAAGAAGCATTCAAAGATAGACATTAGAACAATCTGCCTGAGAAAAGGCAGAACTATTTCTAAGATAGTTTATAGCCCTTATTTTTTGATTCATTGAATATGTAGTCTTGTTAATCTGGTGAGAAATTAGACAAATCTGTTTCCTTAAAGCAGACAATTGTCTGAAACTAATTACTAAGTCAAGTGTTTGTATAATTTTTGTAAACATTTCTTATAAATAAGTCATTTTTCCACACTATAAACCATTTGAGACTTAAATTTTCAGGTTTCCATCCCCTGATTGGAAGTCATTTACCACAACAAAACCCCCAAGTCACTGTTCACTATAATTAAATGCTTGCATATGCCTCGAAGATAAAGCAGTGATTTCAAATTATTCAAAAGCATTATTTTAGGAATAAGTCCAACAATACACTGAGTGGATGAACAGGTGTTTCAGGTATAAATATGCTTTTTTTCTTACCCTGCAATAACAACTGTAGTGAGTACAGCTAGTTTTAAACACTTTTTGTTCTGGAAAAGACCAATAGTAAGAGTTGACGGCTCCATGAAATATAAAGCTATTCCAAGGTTTTTCTGGTTCTGTTTTTACTATAATTGTCTTGTCTTTCTCTTCTCTCCCTCTTTCCCTTCCTCAGAACAAGAGATCAAATAAGTCGGCATGACCAGAAAAAGTAGTCTCCTGAGAATCAGGAATTCTTAAAGTTGGTGGGTAAATATTCTGTATTAATATCATTAATGCTTTCATTCACTTATTCATCTATCTATGCATTCAGTCACCAAATATTTATTGAACAATGCTTATAAGTGCAAAGTTATGGAGCCCAAAATGATGTAGAGTTGTTTTTTTTTTTTAAATCCCCATCAACTCATCCTCTTTGTTGTTGTTCAGTCACTAAATCATGTCCAACTATTTGCAACCCCATGGACTGCAGCATGCCAGGCCTCCCTGTCCTTCACCATTTCCCAGAGTTTGCTCAAACTCGTGTCCATTGAGTGAGTTAGTCCATTGAGTTAGTCCATCCAACCATCTCATCCTGTCATCCCCTTCTCCTCCTGCCCTTAATCTTTCCCAGCATCAAGGTATTTTCCAATGAGCTGACTCTTTGCATCAGGTGGCCAAAGTACCAGAGCTTCCGCATCAGCCCTTCCAATGAATATTCAGGATTGATTTCCTTTAGAATGGACTGGCTTGATCTCCTTGGCATCCAAAGCACTCTTAAGAGTCTTCTTCAGCACCACAATTTGAAAGCATCAATTCTTTGGTGCTCATGCTTCTTTATGGTGGTCTAACTCGAGTTCTCCCTCTAGCAGGCATGTAAGAGAGCGATACTGTCCTATCACTAAGGAATTAAACTGATAGTTAATTACTTAAGAATTAAATAATCTGATATTTCCTGTAAGATTTCCCAGTATAAGAAAAAATGACAAAAATCTTTTGATAATGAAAACTTAAAACCTTAGTACTTAAAATACTCTTCTTGGTATGCAATTTTATGACATGTGGGTGTTGAAAACAGTCCACTAACATAACAGCAATGATGTGGATCAGTATCAATTTGTCTGATGGGAATTAAATGAACAGTCATCACTAGACTAGCTCTGCCTTCCATTCCATCCCAACATTCATGAAAATGCTTTTTATATTAAAGAGAAAGAGCACCCTCTTTTCCTCTTCTTTTCTTAGTAACCTGGTTTTCTACCTTTAGAGATACCATATCTCAAAAATAAAATTATGACCTTTCACTATAAGTTAGGAAGAAAACTATGAAAGCAATCATTCTAGAAATTTGAAGTCACTCAGAAAGGGATATTCTTGGTATAAATTTTTCACTGTCCAATAGGGAAAAAAAAACTAAAGAAAAATGAACAATTTAAAAGTTCATCTTTGAATTATTATGTATGTATTTTACTTGCCAGATTTTAAAATAATTGCCAAATTAACATAAATACAGTATTAAATAATTTTTTTTTAATTTCAAATTCTGAACCAGAATTTTCTCTTTAATTTGTTGACCCAGTGTAACTTAGTGAGGCTTGTCCTTCTACTGCTGAAAATACTTTTCAGTTCAGTTCAGTTGCTCAGTTGTGTCCAACTCTTTGCGACCCCATGAATCGAAGCACGCCAGGCCTCCCTGTCCATCACCAATTCCCAGAGTTCATTCAGACTCACATCCATCGAGTCAGTGATGCCATCCAGCCATCTCATCCTCGGTCGTCCCCTTCTCCTCCTGCCCCTAATCCCTCCCAGCATCAGAGTCTTTTCCAATGAGTCAGCTCTTCACATGAGGTGGCCAAAGTACTGGAATTTCAGCTTTAGCATCATTCCTTCCAAAGAAATCCCAGGGCTGATCTCCTTCAGAATGGACAGGTTGGATCTCCTTGCAGTCCAAGGGACTCTCAAGAGTCTTCTCCAACACCACAGTTCAAAAGCATCAATTCTTCGGTGCTCAGCCTTCTTCACAGTCCAACTCTCACATCCATACATGACTACTGGAAAAATCATAGTCTTGACTAGACGGACCTTAGTCGGCAAAGTAATGTCTCTGCTTTTGAATATGCTCTCTAGGCTGGTCATAACTTTTCTTTCAAGGAGTAAGCATCTTTTAAATTTTAAAATACTTTTAGAAACATGAAAGATATCAGTTTCTGTAAATCAGGCTTTGGCTTCCTGAAGGTAACATTCCCTACTCTTTGTTATTCAGATGCTTTTATGAAAGGTGAAAGAATTAGAGGTGGAGTAGAGAATAAGGGTTTGGGAATGTGTAAAGAACAGTGATTATCTGGGGCATAATAGGATGGGAGGATGCAGGGAGAGGAGAGAGTGCATTCGTCTGAACATTTAATTTCCATTGAAGAAGGAAACATCATTATGACGTTTCTAACCGTGTCAAGCCCTATCAAAATCTATGTAATGTTCATGGCAACCATATGAGAGAATTTTTTTCCCCATTTTACAAATTAAAGAACTAGAATTAAATAAAACATTCAAGATCCTGTAGTTACCAACCTGGGAATGGAATCCTTATGTCTCTGATTCCAGAACCTGCCTCCATCCCCTTCTGGATAGGAAAAGAGGGATCTGATGAGAGCAGATTGTTCCAGAAAACAGAAACTATTTGTATGCTGGTAGCAGGAGATTCTTAGAAAATTACAAAAATGTAGTTTATTCTTCAATGACTCAGTGATGTTTCAGTAAAAAATAAAAATAAAAAATAACACCAAAGAAGTTAAGAATTATTGTTCTATTTTGGATTATTCTGGTAAATTTTCCTAAGATTATTCAAATAGCTTCTTGCTGTAACCATAAAATACTTTCCAGAGGCTAAGAGAATTCTGAGATATTAATGAGTGTATACATGTGATGCCCCTTGAGTTCCTTGGGGAAAAAATAAAGTCTAAGTATAAAAGTTATGCTACTCTGTTTTCCTTCCTTTAACCTGATGTCTTGCTTAAGCTGACTGGGACTTCATTCTGTTCATCTCCAGAAAAATTAAGCCACCCTTCAATGCCTAAATAAAAATAGAGGTCAGTTAATGATTTAAGTTCTACCTCCTGGCTTCCAGGAAAAACACAAAGGTGCTTTGATTTCATTTCCATAAGTTGAATATGCATGCATTGTCAGATTAACTTAATAAGAATTCAGAAAATAGTGGTAAGAGCAGGTGATGTGAGCATTAGAGACATTGTCCTGACAAAATTTGAGAGCTACCTTTCAAGAATACAGGAGGTAAAGGCGGGGGGGGGCTGGAAAAAATAGCTGTTAATAAAGCCATCTATATTCCAAGTGGACATATTTAACTTTATAAAGCTTTGAAGATGTCATCAATGTGGTGACCCAGAAGACAAGCTCAGATGAAAAAATGTCTTTTTGACAGGGGAATGGGTTGTTTGTAAATGGATTTTAAGTGCACTAGATTTGTTTCCATTTGTTATATTACTTAAAAAGCTGATCACACAATTCACAGTTAACAAGAGAGAGTCCCTCTGGATCAAGAAAAGAATTTTAACTCAATATGTAGAGTTGTTGATTCTATTTTCACAGCTCCTCTCATCCATCTTTTACCTGGTTCTTCTCTCTGCTTTCTCACTAGGTTCTTCAGCCTTTTTTTTTTCCTAGTGGTGTCTTTCCATCAACATTTAAACATGATCAGTGTATTGTTTGTCTAAAACAAATAAGCAAATAAAGCCCTCTCAGTCTCACAACCTTCTCTACTGATTGTCCAAACTTACCTTTCATAGCTAACTTTCCTTGAAAACATATTTATACATGTGTTTGATACATGGTAAATAGTATGTATTTATCTTATGAAATAATGTCCTGCTACTACTTGATGCATTCTTCTATTTAACCCTTATCCCATTACATTATGGTTGTTTTCATCTATATGACGTGTTTGTTTCCATCCATACATGGTTCATAAATCTATAGTCCCAGTCTGTCCTTTTGTCCTATAATCCAGTCCAAGGTGTCTCCAACTACTATTGGATCTCTTTATTAGGTGTCTCATAGCACTCCACACTCAACTTGTCCAAAACTAACTCATCATCCTCACCCAAAATTTACTTCTTTCCTCGAGTCTTTCCTATCTCAATGAAAGCTCCACCCACTTCATTTTTAATCCAGAAACCTAGGAGTTATCCTTTACTTCTCCCCACACTTAGTAGTTAACCACTACTGTTGCTGCTAAGTCACTTCACTGTGTCTGACTCTTTGCAATGCTATGGACTGTAGCCCACCAGGCTCCTCTCCATGGGATTCTCCAGGCAAGTATACTGGAGTGGGTTGCCATGCCCTCCTCCAGGGGATCTTCCTGACTCAGGGATCAAACCTATGTCTCCTGTGGTTCCTGCATTGCAGGAGGATTCTTTACTGCTGAGACACTGGAGAGGCCCCAGTTAACCAATACATAGTGCCAATTTATCCCCTAAATACTGAGTAGGATACCCATTTTTCTCCATCTCACTATCTCTATTCTAAGCTATATCACCACTATTTCCCTGAACTACTGCAACAGCTACCAAACTCTCCTTTCTACTTAACTTGCTTTAGAACAATGTTTCCTTTCACTCTACTGCCAAAATCCTTACCCACTGCCTTGATCAATTGTTTAAACATGGCTTGCAAGTTCCCACCTTTATCTCCAGCTTCCTTCCTTATCTCTACCTTCTAGACAAGCCTAAAGTGACAGAGATACTTTTTTTCTTGTTCTTTGACCTGACACATTCTCATGGTGAGACCATGTGTGTCGTTTCCACTCTTTAGTAAAACCTTCTCTCATTCTCTCTTCCAACCTAAGAAATCCTTAACATCCTTCAGATCTCTGCTTCTTTCTGGAAGCCGCTCCTTGTTGTGTAGGAAAGTTTAGGTTCTCTTCTTTATAGTCCCCTGTATTTCTTCTAAGTTACTCATCAGACTTTAATTCTTAAGTAATTCTCTAGGTTTTCCAATACAGTGCATATATTATGAGAAAACAAAACCTGTCTCTTCTTGATCTTACACTATCCCCAGCTTCTGGCACAGCAGCTTACAATCAGTAGGTGTTTAATAATATTTGTATATAAAAGATTATATCCAAAATAAGAAGTAATATTATTTAAGCATACAAATTTCTGATAGTTAACTCTGTTACTTTCTTATATTGGAGAACACAGATTCAGATCCCTCTGAATAACATGACCATATAATTGTTCATCCACACCAGGACATTTTTTTATAGGAAAGTGGATAATATTAATGAATTAAGGATCAACAGGGATAAACTAAGACTATGCAGGCAAACCAGGACATGTGGTCACATTCCCTTAGGAGAAAAGCAGATAACATAAATAAATAAAGCACAAGCATATCTGTTTTGGGAATGGGAATGCTCTATTGATCTGGAGACTGCAGTAATTATGTACTTTCCTCTAATTATTGGCATGTTCGAATTTAGATCTAGTCTTAACAGATCTTCTGATTTATCAAGAAAAATAGAAAACTTAATTTTATATGAAATATCCTAATGTTTTAATGTTGGCAAATCATTTTAAAAGTTTTAAAACAAAACACTTCTAAGTATGGGCAGGAGTTAAAATTGGAATATGTAATCACCTACAAGGGCTTCCCTGGTGTCTCGTGGTAAAGAATCTGCCTGTAATGCAGGAGACAGGTTCAATCCCTGGCTCAAGAAGATCCCCTGGAGAAGGGAATGGCTATCCATCCACTGGATCATACAAAAGCAAGAGAATTTCAGAAAAACATTTACTTCTGCTTCATTGACTACACTAAAGCCTTTGACCGTGTGGATCACAACAAACTGTGGAAAATTCTTCAGGAGATGAGACCACCAAACCACTTTACCTGCCTCCTGAGAAAACAGTATGCAAGTTAAGTAAAAAAGTTAGAACTGGACATGTAACAACGGATTGGTTCCAAATTGGGAAAGAAGTACGTCAAGGTTTATATTGTCACCCTGTTTATTTAACTTATATGCAGAGTACATCATGCGAAATAGTGGGCTAGATGAAGCACAATCCAGAATCAAGACTGCCTGGAGAAATACCAATAACTTCGGATGTGCAGATGACATCACCCTTATGGCAGAAAGTGAAGAGGAACTTAAGAGCTTCTTGAGGAAGGTAAAAGAGAAGAGTGTAAAAGCTGCCTTAAAACTCAACATTCAAAAAACTTAAGATCATGGCATCCGGTCCCATCACTTCATGGCAAAAAGATGTGGAAACAATGGAAACAATGACAGACTTTGTTTACTTGGGCTCCAAAATCACTGAAGACGGTGACTGCAGCCATGAAATTAAAAGACGCATACTCCTTGGAAGGAAAGTTATGACCAACCTAGAAAGCATACTCAAAAGCAGAGACATAACTTTGCCAACAAATGTCCGTCTAGTCATGGCTTTGGTTTTTCCTGTAGTCATGTATGGATGTGAGAGTTGGACCAGAAAGAAGGCTGAGCATCAAAGTACTGATGCTTTTTTTAAAAAATAAATTTATTTTTTAATTGGAGGTTAATTCCTTTACAATATTGTATTGGTTTTGCCATACATCAACATGTATCCACCACAGGTATACATGTGTTCCCCATCCTGAACCCTCCTCCCTCCTACCTCCCCGTACCATCCCTCTGGGTCGTCCCAAGCATCCAGTATCATGCATTGAACCTGGGCTGGCGACTCATAGTATTGATGCTTTTGAACTTGGTCTTGGAGAAGACTCTTGAGAATGCCTTGGACTGCAAGGAGATCAAAACAGTCCATCCTAAAGGAAATAAATCCTGAATATTCATTGGAAGGACTGATGCTGTAGTTGAAGGTCCGATACTTTGGCCACCTGATGTGAAAAGCTGACTCATCTGAAAAGACCCTGATGCTGAGAAACATCTAAGTCAGGAGGAGAAGGGGATGACAGAGGATGAGATGGTTGGACAGTATCACTGATTCAATGGACATGAGTTTGAGCAAGTTCCAGGAGTGGTAAAGGACAGGGAAGCCTGGCGTGCTGTAGTCCTTGGGGTTGCAAAGAGTCACATACAACTGAGCAACTGAACAACAACAACCCACTCCAGTATACTTGCCTGGAGAATTCCACAGACATAGAAGCCTGGTGGGCTATAGTCCACAGGGTCACAAGTGTCAGACACAATTTAGTGACTCCACACCATCAATCACTTACATAATCCAGACAGACGTCAGTGTCACCCACAGCATGGGAGCAGAGTACTCCAGGCATTACACCTTTAGCTGCTCAGTCATAAGGAGGTTCAGAAAAATCCCAATAGGGAGCCCAGGCAACCAGGATATTGGGAGGGCTCTCAGGAGACCTGAAAGTATCTCAATATTTCTAAATCCAATTGAGCTGCACCTAAATGTCATTCCTGGTATAGATATGAGAAATATTTCATGAGAATCTCTAGAGGGTCTTTGTTGAAACCCAAATAACTGCATTACTTCCATATCAGTGTGTCAGTTTTTATTTCCTACTCATTTATTACAATCACTGCCTAAATGCTCCCTGTGTTTGATTTGTCCTTATATTAGGCATTAAAGGTTCAGAATTTCATGCACCCTGCCTCCAATACACTTTTACTAGTCAATTGCAAAACAAGTACTATTAGCTGCCAGGGCTTAAGGCATCAGTTTGGTGAACATAACTTGGGTTGGAAAGATTTAGCACAGCTTCTACCTCCCCATCCACAACTCCTTATCCACCATTTGTCCATGAGAGACATCTGTCTAATATTCATACTTCAGTCTGCAAGCTCTTGCTGAGTCTGGTAATAATGCATATGAAATGGTTTCATGATCAAGGGCTGGATGCGTAATTGACTAAACAGCTTATGTTATTTATATTCTCCAAATGTATATAAAACAGATTCACACACATGATTATGCTAAGGATATAATTAAAGAATGAGCCACAAGGAAACTTTGAGATCATCTAACCCAGCCTCTTCATTTTACAGCTGAGGAAGCTGCGCCTGGGGGAGGCTGAGCAATGTGCTGAAGTCACACAACCTGCCAGGTGCGGTGTTTAAGTTCTAAGTGCCAAAAAAATAATTTGCCAGTGACAGAAGTCTCAGCATATGGGTGAGGATGGAGGTTACAGAATTTGGGAGACAAGTTCGGGAACCACAAGTAGTCACCAGCTGGTTACCAGGTAGGATTTTTAGAGACAAATAAACTGCCAGTGCCCCACTCCAGTACTCTTGCCTGGAAAATCCCATGGACGGAGAAGCCTGGTGGTCTGCAGTCCATGGGGTCGCAAAGAGTCGGACACAACTGAGCGACTTCACTTTCACTTTTCATTGAGCGACTTCACTTTCATGCTTTGGAGAAGGAAACGGCAACCCACTCCAGTGTTCTTGCCTGGAGAATCCCAGGGACGGAGGAGCCTGGTGGGCTGCTGTCTATGGGGTCGCACAGAGTCGGACACGACTGAAGCGACTTAGCAGCAGCAGCAAACTGTCAGTGACCTAACCACAAAGCTGAGGCGGACTCCCTGCTGAGGGATTAATGCCTCCATAGTCATTTGAGGAACAAAGTGGCAATCATCAGAAATGCCTCTGACCACAGATCTACCGAGTAGTGGAGATTTTTCAGATTTTGCTATCTTATTTCTATCTCCAAACTTCATTCTCTAGTCACTCACCTCCCCTCATACCCTCGTTTCCATTCAGTTTAGATCTTCCTTTTGCTTTTTGCTTTCTCCTTAAAGATGTTTCTCTTACTCTTTACCACCATGCCCTGGTACTCTAAGGAAATTTTCTATGATAGTTCCCTTAAATTTTTCCACTGAATATTTCATTTATGGCCTAATCACTACTGAAACCTGGATTTCTTAGAGCACTACCACTTTCCTCAACAATTTTCCTGGTAACCACATTTTATTCTTCTTGCTTTCTGTTCCCTGGCTCACTGAGTCATCTAAAGCCCAGGTCATTCTTGACTAATTTTAAGGTTCTATCTTCTCTGTCACCAAAATTCTGTTTTGAAACTAGCTTCAGAGGCCATCTCCTCCTCTTCATCTGCCATAGTTCATGCACTTAAGAGTTTCTAACTCACAACATTGTAATTGACCCTTCAATGATCCCCCTACTTGCAGCTCCTTCCCGTTCAGCCCATTCTTCATAGGACCATCAGAGGTTTTTGAATAAAGCAAAAAACAGCTAAAGTCACTATAGCACATGTGTCCCATCATTTGCAAGATAAAGTCAGAATGTAAAAACATATAAGTAAGAAAAATGCTTGTATGTTTCAACTTAGTGAATAAAATTAAAGGAACATATTCTTAAATAACCAGATATGTAAAGAAGTGTTTGTTTTCAATAATGTTCTCTGTAATATTTTTAGATGAAACTCCCCCAAAATGAAATCAACCAAAATGTTCCCAAATAGAAAGACAGTTCTAAATTTTAGACTATTTGTAAGGTGGATTATAACAAAACTATTAAAAAGTATATTTACCCATATACCAAATCCAGACAATAATAATTAAAGAGAGTTACAGACCAATATTTTTCACAAACGTAGATACAAAAATTCTAAACAAAATAATATCAAGTTGAATCCAGAAATATATGAAGAAGATAATACATCATAACCAAGTGGTATCTGTCTTGATGCAAGGCTGGGCAAACATCTGAAAATCTATTAGTATAATTTACAGTCTCAAGAAGAACAAAATGATCTCTGTTTTTTTTCCAAGACAAACCATTCAATATCACTGTAATCCAAGTCTGTGCCCTGACCAATAACATTGAAGAAGCTGAAGTTGAACGGTTTTATGAAGACCTACAAGACCATCTAGAACTAACACCCAAAAAAGATGTCCTTTTCATTATAGGGGACTGGAATGCCAAAGTAGGAAGTCAAGAAACACCTGGAGTAACAGGCAAATTTGGCCTCGGAGTACAGAATGAAGCGGGGCAAAGGCTAATAGAGTTTTGCCAAGAGAAAGCACTGGTCACAAAAAACACTCTCTTCCAACAACACAAGAGAAGACTCTACACATGGACATCACCAGATGGTCAACACCAAAATCAGATTGATTATGTGGAGAAGCTCTATACAGTCAGCAGAAACAAGACTGGGAGCCGACTGTGGCTCAGATCATGAACTCCTTATTGCCAAATTCAGACTGAAAATGAAGAAAGTGGGAAAAACCACTAGACCATTCAGGTGTGACTTAAATCAAATCCCTTATGACTATACAGTGGAAGTGAGAAATAGATTTAAGAGACTAGATCTGATAGATAGAGTGCCTGATGAACTATGAACCGAATGTCATGACATTGAACAGCAATGTCAGCAATCAAGACCATCCCCAAGAAAAAGAAATGCAAAAAAGAAAAAAAGGGCTGTCTGAGGAGCCCTTACAAATAGCTGTGAAAAGAAGAGAGGTGAAAAGCAAAGGAGAAAAGGAAAGATATAAGCATCTGAATGCAGAGTTCCAAAGAATAGGAAGGAGAGATAAGAAAGACTTCCTCAGCAATCAATGCAAAGAAATAGAGGAAAACAATAAAATGAAAAAGACTAGAGATCTCTTCAAGAAAATTGGAGATACGAAGGGAACATTTAATGTAAAGATGGGCTCGATAAAGGACAGAAATGGTATGGACCTAACAGAAGCAGAAGATATCAAGAAGAGGTGGCGAGAATACACAGAAGAACTGTACAAAAAAGATCTCAGGACCCAGATAATCACGATGGTGTGATCACTCACAATCACCTAGAGCCAGACATCCTGGAATGTGAAGTCAAGTGGGCCTTAGGAAGCATCACCATGAATAAAGCTAGTGGAGGCGATGGAATTCCAGTTGAGCTATTTCAAATCCTGAAAGATGATGCTGTGAAAGTGCTGCACTCAATATGCCAGCGAATTTGGAAAACTCAGCAGTGGCCACAGGACTGGAAAAGGTCAGTTTTCATTCCAATCCCAAAGAAAGGCAATGCCAAAGAATGCTCAGATTACCGCACAATTGCATTCATCTCACATGCTAGCAAAGTAATGCTCAAAATTCTCCAAGCCAGGCTTCAGCAATACATGAACCATGTACTTCCAGATGTTCAAGCTGGTTTTAGAAAAGGCAGAAGAACCAGAGGTCAAATTGCCAACATCTGCTGGATCATCGAAAAAGCAAGAGAGTTCCAGAAAAACATCTATTTCTGCTTTAGTGACTATGCCAAAGCCGTTGATTGTGTGGATTACAATTAACTGTGGAAAATTCTGAAAGAGATGGGAATACCATACCAACTGAACTGCCTCTTGGGAAACCTGTATGCATGTTAGGAAGCAACAGTTAGAACTGGACATGGAACAACAGCCTGCTTCCAGATCGGGAAAGGATACAAGGCTGTATATTGTCACCCTGCTTATTTAACTTCTATGCAGAATATATCATGAGAAACGCTGGTTGGAGGAAGCCCGGAGGATTGCCTGGAGAAATGTCAATAACCTCAGATATACAGATGACACCACCCTTATGGCAGAAAGTGAAGAAGAACTAAAGAGCTTCTTGATGAAATTAAAAGAGGAGAGTGAAAATGTTGGCTAAAAGCTCAACATTCAGAAAACTAAGATCATAGCATCCGGTCCCATCACTTCATGGCAAATAGATAGTGAAACAGTGGTTAACTTTATCTTTCTGGGCTCCAAAATCACTGCAGATGGTGATTGCAGCCATGAAATTAAAAGACGCTTACTCCTTGGAAGGAAAGTTATGACCAACTTAGACAGCATATTAAAAAGCAGAGACATTACTTTGCCACCAAAGTCTGTCTCATCAAAGCTATGGTTTTTACAGTAGTCACATATGGATATGAGAGTTGAACTATAAAGAAAGCTGAGCGCTAAAGAATCGATGCTTTTGAACTGTGGTGTTGGAGAAGACTCTTGAGAGTCCCTTGGACTGCAAGGAGATCCAACCAGTCCATCCTAAGGGAAATCAGTCCTGGTGTTCATTAGAAGGACTGATGTTGAAGCTGAAACTCCAATATTTTGGCCACCTGATGGAAAGAGCTGACTCATTTGAAAAGTCCCTGATGCTGGGAAAGATTGAGGGCAGGAGGAGAAAGGGACGACAGAGGATGAGATGGTTGGATGGCATCACTGACTTGATGGACATGGGTTTGGGTAGACTCTGGGAATTGGTGATGGACAGGGAGGCCTGTAGTGCTGCAGTTCATGGGGTCACAAAGAGTTGAACACAACTGAGTGACTGAACTGAATTGAACTGAACTGAACCATATCAACATTCTAAGGATTAAGAAATATATTGTCATCTCCATAAATGCTAGAAAAGCCTTTTAAAATTTTCAACATACTTTCATGATTTCAGTAAGTAAGGATTACCAAAAAATTTCTTGGTTTGATAAAAGACATTGTGATGGTTAATTATGCATGTTACATTGACTGGCTCAAGGGATGTCCAGATTAAATAACCTTCTTGGTTTGATGTGAGGGTGTTTCTAGATAAGATTAGCATTTGAATTAGTGGACTCAGTGAAGTGATTGCTCCCCTCCCAATGTGGTGGGCATCATCCAATCCACTGAGCGCCTGAAAAGGGCAAAAAAATGGAAGAGGAGGAATTTATGCTTTCTGATTCCTGCCTGTTTTCTTGAGCTGAGACATCAGTCTCTTCCTGCCCTTGAACTGAATTTTACACTACTGGCTCCCCTGGTTCTGAGGCCTTTAGACTGGGACTGAAATTACACCACTAACTTTCCTGGGCCTCCAACTTGCAAACAGAAGATCATGGAATTTTTTTCAGCCTCCATAATTGCATAAGCTAATTCCTCCAAAATAAATAAACAAATATATATATATATATATATATATATATATGTATATGTATATACAAAGTGAAAGAAATATGAAGTGAAAGTCGTTCAGTTGTGTCTGACTCTTTGTAACCCCATGGACTATACAGTCCATGGAATTCTCCACGCCAGAATACTGGACTGGGTAGCCTTTCCCTTCTCCAGGGGATCTTCCCAACCCAGGGATCGAACCCAGATCTCCCACATTGCAGATGGATTCTTCACCAGCTGAGCTGCAAGGGAAGCCCATATATATATATGAGATATTTATCTATATCTCCTATTGCTTCTATTTCCTTGAAGGACTCTGACTAATACAATCATCTACCAAAATACATACATACATACATTCATACATACATACATTCATACATACATACATATATACATGCAAAATTATGGCTGACATAACACTCAGTGGTGAAGTTCAAATGTCTTCCTTTTAAGATTAGGAACTAGGCGATGTCCACTCTCACCACTCCTATTCAAAATCATACTGGAAGCCCCAGGTAATGCAATAAAATAATACAAAGAATTAAAGAGAGTACAGGTTGGAGAGGAAGAAATAAAACCTTATTTTCACACATGATTTTCTACATAAAAATATCAAGGAATTGACCAAACAGCACTTGTCACTAACAAGTATTAGTTTAGTCACAGTCTAAACACAGTTTAAGCACAGACTATGTTCAGTATCGGAGAAGGCAATGGCACCCCACTCCAGTACTCTTGCCTGGAAAATCCCATGGATGGAGGAGCATACAAAGTCAAAAATGCCTAGGATTAGCACCCTCAAAACTAAAAACACTAAAGAAAGCATCAAAGACTGAGCAATGGAGAGATAAATCATGTTCATCATGAATTGGAGAACTCAATATCATTAGGATGTTAATTCTCCCCAGACTGATCAATAAGGTAATTACAAACTCAGTCAAATCCTCAGCAGGATATTTTGCAGACACTGACAAGCTGATTATAAAATTTATAGGGATAAGCAAAGGAACTAGAAGAACAAGTTTGTTTTTAGAAAAAAAAGGAAAACATTAAAGTTAACATATGATTTGATTCAAGATTTATTTTAAAAGTCACAGTGATAAACACAGTGTAGTTTTGGTGGACAGATAGAGATACAGGTCAATGGAACAGAATACAGAGTGAAGAAATAGGTCCATATGCCTATGGTCAAATGACTTTGACGGAAGGGCACAGCTGCTCTGATGGAGAAATGATAGCCTATTGTACATCTGGTGGTAGAACAAGTAGACACACATATGCAAAATACTGAACTCAATACATTCCTCACAACTTGTACAAAAAGACCACTCAAATTAACACAGAGACATATATATATATATGCATATATATAAGCTAAAATTATAAAACAGAAGAAAATGCTAGAGAAAAACTTTATCCTATGCATTAGACAAAGGAATTTTAGATACACCAAAAGTACAATCCATAAAAGAAAAGTTATAAATTGACCTTATCAAAATATAAACTTTGCCCTGTTAAGAGAATGAAAAACAAGCCACATACTGGGAGAAAATATTTGCCAAGCACATATTTGATGAAGGACTTGACCCAGAATAGCTAAAGAATTCTGAAAACTTGATAATAAGAAAACAGAAAATCCCATTTAAAAACTGGGATAGAAACTTAAATAGACACTTCACCCAAGTAGAATATGGATCCAAATAAGCACATAATAAAACACTCAACATCATTATTCATCAAGGATATGCATATTAAAACTACAACCATACATTACAGGCCTATTAAAATGGTTTTAAAATACTGTCAAGTGCTGATGAGGATAGAGAGCAACCCAAACACTCATACCTTGCTTGTGAGAGTGAAAAAGAGCACAGCCACTTTGGAAAACAGCTTGCCAGTTTGTCATGTATCTAAATATTAATGATCCAGCAATCCCACGCCTAGATATTTATCCAAGGGAAATGAAACTTATGTTCACACAAAAACCTATATAAATGTTTTAGCATCTTTGTTCATAATTGCTGAAAACTGGAAGCAACTCAGATGTGCTTCATTTCATATACGGATGATCCATCTCTAGTGCATTCATTTAATCTAATGCTAATCAGTGATAAAAAGGCAACAACATGGGTAACTCTAAGATGATGCCATTATATGATATTATGGACCAGGACAAAGCGATAATTACTGGTTGGTGATAAATTAGTGATTGCCAGTTTGGGGGCTGGTGGAGAGATTAACCGCAAAGGAGAGGCATAGGGAATTTCCTGGGCATAGTGAGGGAACTGCTCTCTATCTTGATAATGGTAGTGGTTGCACAACTCTATGTATCTATCAAAGCTCGAAGAACTGAGCATCAGAATGAGTGATTTTTATTGTATGTAATTAATAAAATATTTTAAAATAACATGTTTGAAAGAATCTTGAATTACATTGGAAGTTTTCATTTAAAATCAAGATAAAAAAAGTATTTCCCGATTGTGTGAAGAAAGAAAATCAACAGGAAAAAAAAATACTTCAAAACAAAGGTATCATGTCAGGATGGACAATTTATGGATGAATGTTATTTTCTATTTTCTTCTTATTTTTTCCCAAACTATCTACAAAGAACATATATTGCTTTGAAAATCAGAGAAAAATAACCAATGCTATTTACAGTGAATGATCATGGCTCATTACTACATGTTAGATTTTTCTGCATAAATAATCCTATAGGTTTTTCAAATACATACTCATAAAGCTAAATCAATCCTCTCTCTGTCCCCAAATCTTCTCTTCTATTTATCTTTGATGTCTCAGGAAAGGCTCATTGTCCATCCAGTCTCCCATTTCCTGAGACTAAAACTGAGCACAGGCCCTCCCTATTTTATATCTACCCTCCCTACTCTACACACCTTCCAAATTTCCTGTTGCTTTAGCCTCCAATTATCCCTGAATTCACTTATTTCCACCTCTACTCATACTGCCCTTGGCTAAATATTTTTCACTAGAACACTGCAACATTCTCGTATTGCATTCCTCTTTGTTTAAAGTGACCTTTTGCCAATTCAACCTCCATTCTGCTATTAGAGGAATCTTTGTAGAAAACAAATTTGACCATATAGTTCTTCTTCTTAAAACATACTGGTAGCTGCCTATTACCTGTGAAATGAGGTTCAAACTTCCTAATGTGATGTACAAAGTACTTAATTACATTAAATATGTCACTAATATCATAGTTAAATTAATAAATGAATGGGCAAATCGAACGTTTTATACTTGGAAGATGTGTTTGCAGAAGATATGACACAAATTGGCTTCCCAAGTGGCACAGGGGTAAAGAATCTGCCAGCCAATCCAGGAGATGCAGGAGACATGGGTTTGATCTCTGGGTGGGGAAGATCTCCTGAAGTAGGAAATGGCACCCCACTCCAATATTCTTGCCTGGAAAATTCCACGGACAGAGGAGCCTGGCAGGCTACAGTCCAAGGGGCACAAGAGTGTCGGCTATGACTGAGCACGCACACATGATAGAAGACTTGTTTTGGTCTCTTCGGCCCTGTTCTCTTTACCCACCCCTCAATGCACAAGCTCTTCTTTTGTTTCAGGAAGGAGTTGAGACCACAATATGAAATTTCTGCCAGAAGAGGTTCTGTTCTCAGGAAAATCAGTCAGCTCAGTACTTATCTACACTCTGTTCTTTTCAGCTTTCTCCCCTCAGGACTTTATGGGGAAGGAGATCCAGAAACAGATTTACACATCGATTGTCCATTGTCAACAACATACCTCACTCTAAGCACTCTCATGATGAAACTAAAGAATGACAAAAGTGTATTTTCTGTGTAAAGGGAAAAATTAAGGTGGCTATGTGCTTTATAATTCTACTTAGAATGATGCGGCATTTATACTTTGTTCTATTACAATAGCATTTCACATACTTATTTCCACTTGCAGTCATGTGATCCAATGAGATCATCATAAAAACTTTGCTATTGTAAGGTATTATAATAAATCAAATCCTGTTTCTTTGTATTATATGTTTAGACTTCACTGTAGATGTAGACACAAAAGATAAGTGCTTATCAAAATCAGATGTGGTTTCAAGGCATGAAATATGCCCAACTCAATACTCTTCCCATTAGAATGGAATTTAGATTCCAGAATCCCCACTGTGGCTTTTCCCTTACTGAATGCTCAACCCGAAATAAAAGAGATTCTTCTTTATTACACAGTTCTTGGAAGACTTTGTGATGGTCATCTCAAAACATGTGCTTTCCCAAGAAGTAGTGGCTTCACAATAGTAAGTGAAAATCTCATATGTAATCCAGTGGACTTCGTTTAATTCAAACAATTGTATTGTGTTTTATCAACAAGTAATATTTTGTTATCCAGTTAAATTTACATGTGATCTTTTCTATTATGGTCTCTTTTGTGTATTTAACAAAAAGAAAAGTAATAAGCAGAAGATCAATATGTGCATAAGGAGTGAAGATTAATTCAAGTGAATTTATTCTGGCACAGAATTTTAACTTGTGAAGTAGGATTATAATTATGCCATTGTCATAATATGGTAAAATGTAGGCTGTGGATTATTTTAATGTGTATTTTTAAAATAATGACAATTATTAGTTTTGAAGTCAGAAAAGCATAAAGAAAACAAAATGGCTCATAAGTCCAGCAAACAACTATAATAAATAAATAAGTTTAAAACTAATACATTCATTATTGAAGAATGTTCAAATACTACAATAAAAAGTATATAATAAAATGTAAAAAATACTTCTCTTTCTCCACCTACAGTTTATTACTCAAAATATAATCATGGTTAATATCTTCTGAGATTCTCAAAATAATATTTCTTTAAAAGAAATATACACTCTATTGCACTTTAATATTTTTATCTCTACCATTTGGCTTATTAATATACTTCTTTGTTTTATGTTTCTAGTGGTTCTAGTTTATAACCTTCATGTATCACAGTCTACACTAAATAACATTAGGCCGTATCATGTATATTTCTCCCATCCTGTCCTTTTTATTCTTGTCATACATTTCTTCCCATGTTATAAAGTTGTATTATCTTTGTTTAAAATAATCAACTGTCAAAGAAATTAAAAATGGGAAAAATGTCCATTATATGTGCCCACATTCTTTCAGTGTTTTTCATTCTATTAAATCAATCCAAATTTCCACCTGGTATAATTTTTTAAACCTGAAGTTAAAAGCAGTGCAAATTTACTGTTAATTCTCTCAGCTTTTATTTGTCTAAAAACGTATTCCCTCTTCCTTCATATTTGAAAGATACTTTTGCCAGGTACAAAACGCTATGCTGACAGATTTTTTTCACTCAGAATTTTAATGATGTTACTACTTTGTCTTCTGTCTTGCAAAATTTCTGGCAAGAAATCATTTTTAGTTTGTTCATCTGAATGCAATGGATCTTTTCCTCTAGCTCTTTCAAAATTTTCTCTTTGTTATTTGTTTTCAGCAATTTGATTATAATGTTTGGTGTGGTTTTCTCCTGCACAGATTCATTGAATGTGTTTGATATGCGGGTTTGTAGTTTTCACATTTTTAACCATTATTCCTCAGACATTTTTCTATATCCCCACCCAGTTACACATAAGTTGAACTACTTTATCTCATTCTACTGCTCACCTATGTTGGGTCCATTTTATTCAATCATTTTCCTCTTTGTGTTTCATTTTAAATAGTTTTTATTGGTATGTCTTCAAATTCATTGATCTTTTCTCCCACAGTGTCTGAATTTTTGTTAACTCCATCTGTAATGGACTGATTTAGATGCATGCATGCTCAGTCGTGTCTGACTCTGCAAGCCTGTGAACTGTAGTCTGCTAGACTCCTCTGCCCTTGGAATTTCGCAGCAAGAATACTAGAATGTGTTGCCATTTCCTTCTTTAGGGGATCTTCCTGAACCAGGGATCTACCTTGCATCTCCTGCATCTCCTCCATTGTCAGGCAAGCTCTTTACCATGAGCCACCAGGGAAGCCTGGACTGACTTATGCCCCACCCAAAATTACATATTTAAATCCTAAACCCTAGAACCTCAGATTGTGACTGTAATGGGAGAAAGGGTCTTTAAAGAAGACACATAAGTTAAATGTGGTCATTGAGAGAGGACCTAAACCAATATAATTGGTGTCCTTTTAAGAGAAAACTAGGACACAGAGGAAAGACTATGTAAAGACACCAGAAGAAGTTTGTTATCAGTAAGGCAAAGAGAGCGAGGCCTCACAATAAAACCAACTTTGCCAACACTTTGATCTTGGACTTCTGCTGCTGTTGCTGCTGCTGCTAAGTCACTCCAGTCGTGTCCGACTCTGTGTGACCCCATAGATGGCAGCCCACCAGGCTCCACTGCCCCTGAGATTCTCCAGGCAAGAACACTGGAATGGGTTGCCATTTCCTTCTCCAATGCATGAAAGTGAAAAGTGAAAGTGAAGTCACTCAGTCGTGTCTGACTCTTAGCGACCCCATGGACTGCAGCCTACCAGGCTCTTCCACCCATGGGACTTTCCAGGCAAGAGTACTAGAGTGGGGTGCCATTGCCTTCTCCCTTGGACCTCTAACCTCTTCTAAATAAATTTCTCTTGCTTAGGTCACTTTATTACAGTAAGCTTAGCAAAGTAATATACCATCTAATCTATTTTTTCATTTCAAGTACAGTATTCTTTATCTGTAGATGTTCTACTGAGGTCTTACAAATATTCCATTTCTTTCCTCATCCTGTTCCAACTTTCTTCTCTGTTCTTAAATATGTGGAACATAGTTATATCTATATAATGCCCTTGCCTCCTAATTCTGTCATCTGTGTTATCTGGATCTGTAGCAATTGCTTGATTTCTTCCATTACAGGTCATATTTTCCCACTTCTTTGCATGTCTGGTAATTTTGCATTGGACAATATATATTTTGAATGTTAATGTTTCATTTTCTTGGATGTTGTTATATTCCAATCGTGCTTGGCTTTGTGGCTGCATGTTTTTAACTTATTTAGAGTAATTTGTACCACTTTGACATTTGCTTATAAGTTTGGTCAGGTCCAGAGCAACTCATAGTCTAGGATATTTCAGCCCAAGTATGAAGTATCAGTTCAGTTCACTTGCTCAGTCATGTCTGACTCTTTGCGACCCCATGGACAACAGACGCCAGGCTTCCCTGTCCGTCACCAACTCTCACAGCCTACTCAAACTCAAGTCCATTGAGTCGGTGATGCCATCCAACCATCTCATCCTCTGTCATCCCCTTCTCCTTCCACCTTCAGTCTTTCCCAGCATCAGGGTCTTTTCAAATGAGTCAGCACTTCACATCAGGTGGCCAAAGCTTTGGAGTTTCACCTTCAGCATCAGTCCTTCCAATGAATATTCAGGACTGATTTCCTTTAGGATGGACTGGTTGGATCTCCTTGCAGTCCAAGGGACTCTCAAGAGTCTTCTCCAACACCACAGTTCAAAAGCATAGATTCTTTGGTGCTCAGCTTTCTTTATAGTCCAACTCACACATCCATACATGACTACTGGAAAACCCATAGCTTTGACTAGATGGACCTTCATTGGCAAAGTAATGTCTCTGCTTTTTAATATGCTGTCTAGGTTGGTCATAGCTTTTCTTCCAAGTAGCAAGAGTCTTTTAATTTCATGGCTGCAGTCACCATCAGCAGTGATTTTGGAGCCCCAAAAATAAAGTCTCTCACTGTTTCCACTGTTTCCCCATCTATTTGCCATGAAGTGATGGGACCAGATGCCATGATCTGTTTTCTGAATGTTGTCTTAAGCCAACTTTTCACTCTCCTCTTTCACTTTCAACAAGAAGCCCTTTAGTTTTTATTCAGTTTCTGCCATAAGGGTGGTGTCATGTGCATATCTGAAGTTATTGATATGTCTCCCAGCAATCTTGATTTCAACCTGTGCTTCATCCAGCCCATTATTTCTCATAATGTACTCTTCATATAAGTTAAATAAGCAGGGTAACAATATACAGCCTTGATGTACTCCTTTCCTGATCTGGAATCAGTCTGTTGTTCTGTGTCCAGTTCTAACTGCTGCTTCTTGCCCTGCACACAAATTTCACAGAAGGCAGGTTAGATGGTCTGGTATTTCCATCTCTTGAAGAATTTTCCACAGTTTATTGTGATCCACACAGTTAAAGTCTTTAGCCTAGTCAATAAAGCAGAAGTAAATGTTTTTCTGGAACTCTCTTGCTTTTTTGACGATCCAATGGGTGTTGGCAATTTGATCTCTGGTTCCTCTGCCTTTTCTAAAACCAGCGTGAACATCTATCTGGAAGTTCATATACTGCTGAAGCCTGGCTTGGAGAATTTTGAGCATCACTTTGCTAGTGTGTGAGATGAGTATGACTGTGCAGTAGTTTGAATATTCTTTGGCATTGCCTTTCTTTGGGATTGCAATGAAAATGGACCTTTTCCAGTCCTTTAGCCACTGATGAGTTTTCCAAATTTGCTGGCATATTGAGTGCAGCACTTTCACAGCATCATCTTTCAGGATTTGAAATAGCTCAACTGGAATTCCATCACTTCCACTAGCTTTGTTCGTAGTGAGGCTTCCTAAGACTTCACATTCCAAGATGTCTGGTTCTAGGTGAGGGACCACACCATCATGTTTATCTGGGTCATGAAGGTCTTTTTTGTACAGTTCTCCTGTGTATTCTTGCCACCTCCTTCTTAATATCTTCTGCTTCTGTTAGGTCCATACCATTTCTGTCCTTTATTGTGCCCATCTTTGCAATAAAATGTTCCCTTGGTATCTCTAATTTTCTTGAAGAGAACTCTAGTCTTTCCCATTCTATTGTTTTCCTCTGTCTCTGCACTAATCACTGAGGAAGTGATCACTTGATCAGTCTCTGTGCTGTTCCTTGGAACTCTGCATTCAAATGGGTATATCCTTCCTTTTCTCTTTTTCCTTTCACTCCCTTCTCTCTTTTTCCTTTCGCTTCCTTCTTTTCAGAGCTATTTGTAAGGCCTCCTCATACAACCATTTTGCCTTTTTGCATTTCTTTATCTTGGGGATGGTCTTGATCACTGCCTCCTGTACAATGTCATGAACAGTATGTCATGAATGAAGTAGGAAAAATCTGCCAAATTCCCCGCATATTAAAAGATCTTTCCACCTTTGCTGCTGAAATCACAAACTCTACTCACTCCCATATGAACGCCAAGAATTATTAAGCTTATTGCCTTTCAGATGTTCCCTCCCTACTCTTGGGTAAACGTCTTCTTGTAGATGTACAGGTCTGTACTCAACCAAACTTAAAGATATCCAGCTACAGATATCTGGAGCACTAATGTTGTGTAGTTCCTTTCTTTCTGGTACCCTGACTGTAAATTCTAATCACCTTGACCTTATAAAACTATGGTCTCTGCCTCCTGAACTCAATAAAATCTCTAGGTGTTGCAAGCTGAAAGTTACCTCCAACCGAAAATAAGAACTCAGGATTCACCTACTTCATTTGTTTCCCTCTCTCAAGGATCAAAGTTGTGTATGATCTGAGGTCTACCTGTGGTCTGAAAACCATTGTTTCATATAGTTTCTTCAGGTTTTCTTTTCTTTTTTCTTTTCTTTTTTTTGCGGTGGGGGGGCCTCCAACACAGAGCTTGTGGGATTTCAGGTTCCTGACCAAAGATCAACCCTGGGCCCCAGCAGTGAAAGGACCGACTCCAAATCACTGGACTGCCAGAGAAATTTCCTCAGTTTTCCAATTGTGGAAGGATGGAGGGGCCATCTATTCTCTATCACTTCATTATGGCTCAGGGTGGAAGTCCACATTTTCATTCTTAATTTTTCATAATATTATATTTAAACTAATCTTTGCAAAGTAGGTATACAATAGACCATTGGATGAATGTAATGAACTGATTAATGAAACCTATATTAAAGGACATTCAGATTATAGCTAGCATTTTGCTATTTAACATAATGTTGAGACTTTCCTGGCGGCACAGTGGATAGGAGTCTGCCTGCCAATGCAGGGAACATGAGTTCAGTCCCTGATCTGGGAAATGGCCACATGCCATTGAATAACTGAGCCCATAGGCCACAACTGCTGAGCCTGTGTGCTGCAATTACTGAAAGCCATGGGCTTAGAGCCTGTGCACCACAACAAGAAAAGCCACTGCCGTGAGAAGCCTGAACACCACAACAAAGAGCAGCCCCTACTCACCACAACTAGAGAAAGACTTTGCAAAGCAATGAAGAACCAGTGCAGCCAAAGAAGAATAAATAAATAATACAAAAAAATACTTTTTAAGTGTTACAATACACATTCCCATGTTCACAACACAAAATAATTTTGTGATATTTTATTTTGGGAGCCAACTTCCTAAAACAGGTTTTCTGGACCACAGGGTATGAATATTTTAAAATAAATATTTCAAATCTTGCTCTAAAAATTTGCAAAATTATCACTACCTCTAGTAGTATAGGAAAGCATAAATTTTTCCATACTTCCACCAGCATAAGAAAATTAACATTTACCAATCTGAGAGAAAAAGTATCTTTTGTTTTGGTTTTCATTTATTTGATTATGAGGAAGATTGGCCATATTTTGTATTTTATCAGCCATTTATTTTTATTTTCTGTCATTAATGATTCATATATTTGACCTTTTAAATATGTATGGGATAACTAGCATAAAGCATTTGGTTTATGTCATATTTTTGCTACTTTTTCACAATTTTATTTGTCTTTTGTCTTTTAACTTTTAGTTATTTATGACATATAGAAGTTCTAAATATTTCTGCAATATTTTCAAATTTTTAAAATATTTTCCACTTTTAAAATATTTTCCACTTTCTGGTTTTTGAGTTTTTAGGACTTCTCTGCAAGTCCTCCTCAAACATACAATTTTTCATTTCTTTTGTAAAACTCTACAGCTTAATTTTTAAATTTTTGCTAATTTAAACTATTTTCTTAAAAAAAATTAGAAATTCCAGATTTTTTTTCAAATAGCTATCAAGCTGTTTAACTCTATTGACACGCTTTCCCATCACTGATTTCACCAATCACCTTTATTGTTAAAAATAAATCCTTTTCATGGACTTTATATTCATTGATTTATCTGGATATAAGTTTCTCTCTGTTATTAGATTATCTCCATTATAAGTTGTTTAGTATCAATATGAATTTTTTGAACTTCAGTTCAGTTCAGTCGCTCAGTTGTGTCTGACTATTTGTGACTCCATGAACCACAGCACACCAGGCCTCCTTGTCCATCACCAACTCCCGGAGTTCACCCAAACCCATGTCCATTGAGTCGGTGATGCCATCCAAGCATCTCATCCTCTGTCGTCCCCTTCTCCTCCTGCCTTCAATCTTACACCGTATCAGGGTCTTTTCAAATGAGTCAACTCTTCGTGTCAGGCGGCCAAAATATTGGAGTTTCAGCTTCAGCATCAGTCCTTCCAATGAATAGTCAAGACTGATTTCCTTTAGGATGGACTGGTTGGATCGCCTTGCTGTCCAAGGGACTCACAAGAGTCTTCTCCAACATCTTCTACAGTTCAAAAGCATCAGTTCTTTGGCACTCAGTTCTCTTTATAGTTCAACTCTTACACCCATACATGACTACTGGAAAAACCATAGCCTTGACTAGATGGACCTTTGTTGACAAAGTAATGTCTCTGCTTCTTAATATGCTATCTAGGTTGGTCATAACTTTCCTTCTAAGGAGTAAGCGTTTTTTAATTTCATGGCTGCAGTCACCATCTGCAGTGATTTTGGAGCCCAGAAAAATAGTCAGCCACTGTTTCCACAGTTTCCCTATCTTTTTGCCATGAAGTGATGGGACTGGATGCCATGATCTTCATTTTCTGAATATTGAGCTTTAAGCGAACTTTTTCACTCTCCTCTTTCACTTTCATCAAGAGGCTTTTTAGTTCCTCTTCACTTTCTGCCATAAGGGTGGTGTTATCTGCACATTCCTCAAAACATTGTAAACTGTTCCAACAATAATGCTATATGATAACATACTACTAATAATATATAAACTTAAAAGCCTCTTGATGAAAGTGATAGTGGAGAGTGAAAAAGTTGGCTTAAAGCTCAACATTCAGAAAACAAAGATCATGGCATCCAGTCCCATCACATCATGGGAAATAGATGGGGAATCAGTGGAAACAGTGTCAGACTTTATTTTTGGGGGCTCCAAAATCACTGCAGATGCTGACTGCAGCCATGAAATCAAAAGACGCTCACTCCTTGGAAGAAAAGTTATGACCAACCAAGATAGTACATTCAAAAGCAGAGACATTACTTTGCCGACTAAGGTCCATCTAGTCAAGGCTATGGTTTTTCCTGTGGTCATGTATGGATGTGAGAGTTGGACTGTGAAGAAGGCTGAGTGCCGAAGAATTGATGCTTTTGAACTGTGGTGTTGGAGAAGACTCTTTTTTTTGTTTGTTTGTTTTTTTGTTTTTTGGGGTTTTTTTTGGAGAAGACTCTTGAGAGTCCCTTGGACTGCAAGGAGATCCAACCAGTCCATTCTGAAGGAGATCAGCCCTGGGATTTCTTTGGAAGGAATGATGCTAAAGCTGAAACTCCAGGACTTTGACCACCTCATGCGAAGAGTTGACTCATTAGAAAAGACTCTGATGCTGGGAGGGACTGGGAGCAGGAGGAGAAGGGGACGACAGAGGATGAGATGGCTGGATGGCATCACTGACTCGATGGACATGAATCTGAGTGAACTCTGGGAGTTGGTGATGGACAGGGAGGCCTGGCGTGCTTTGATTCATGGGGTCGCAAAGAGTCGGACACGACTGAGTGACTGGACTGAACTGAAAGCTTATTCCTTTATATTCTGACTTTCTTATATCTGTATCAGCCAAGGAAAGCTAACTTCTATGACAAGAAATTTCAAATTCTCAGTGAGTTATAAGAATAAAACCTTATTTCTTTTTCACATTACAGTACATACCAGGGTGGAGACTGTCTTTCCATAAAGGGATTCAGAGACCCAGGTTGATCCATCTTGTGGCTCTTCCTTGAATTCAAATGAATCTTCAGTATCTTGGAGGAGTCGAGGGAAGATAGAAGTGTAGGAGCTCATGGGAAAATAGTTGGTTGCAGGTCTAAAAATAGCATACATGACTTCTGTGAACATTCCATTGATTAAAACTAATCATATAGCTTCACCCAGCAAAAAAGATGGGAGGTGTAGCCCTCCTCTGGGTCTAAGAAGAAGAGAAAAAATTTGGTAAACATAAACATAATGCCTGCTGCAATAATTTTTGTAATAGGGAATTTTTCTACTTCTAGTTTTATAAAAATCAGGAATGAATATCAGATTTTGTCCAATAAATTCAAATTATTTATTGAATTTTATATTGAATTAATCCACAAATAAAAAGGATATTGTTGTTTTTTACCCTCCTATTTAAGTGTATATATATACATACAAGGGCTTCCCTGGTGGCTCAGATGGTAAAGAGTTCACCTGCAATGCAGGAGACCCAGGTTTGATCCCTGGTCAAGAAGATCCCCTGGGGAAGGAAATGGAAACCCACTCCAATATTCTTGCCTGGAGAAACCCATGGAAAGAGGAGCCTGGAAGGCTACAGTCCTGAGGTCACAAAGAGTTGGACACAACTGAGTGACTAAGCATGATGTGCATACATATTATGTATATATCTTTACGAAGTAGAATTTACACTTATCATAACACACATTTAAAGTATGTATTTGATGAGCATTTTGATATCTGTACACACTATAAAATTATCACAATCTAGTTAATGAAGGTTTCTATCACCTCAAAACTTTCCTCATGTCCTTTTGTAATCCGTAATCCATCCTCCCTCCCACTGAGTTGCTTCAAGCCCTTTGTCAAAAAGCAGTGCACTTATAGGTGTGTATTTCTGGACTTTATTCTACTCTATTGATTTATACATCTATCTTTTTGTTAAAACCACATTGTATTTGCTGAAGACTCATAATGGTCTAAGTCCTCCAATACTGTTCTTTAAAATTGTTTTGTCTAGTCTCTACCTTTCACACTTCCATATAAATTTGAGAAATAGCTTGTCAGCTCTTACAAAAAAGGCCTTTTAGAATTTTGATGGAGACTGTTGAATCTGACAGATGAAGACTATCAATTGCGGAGAATTGTCATCTTAACAATGTGGAGTCTTCTGATCTCTGGACTGAGTATTCTGTCTGTTTATTAGATCTTAATTTATTTCTCTCAGCAATATTTTGTAGCTTTCAGTGTATAGGTGATAGAAAGTTGCTTTATCAAATTTATAACTTTGAATTCCATATTTTATGTTAACATAATTGCATTGGCCTTTCATTTTCTGATTTTTCTTTGCTAATATATATAGATGGGGCTTCCCAGATGGCTCAGTGGTAAAGAATCTGCCTGCAATGCAGGAGACCCAGGTTCTATCGTTAGGTCAGAAAGATCCCTTGGAGAAAGAAATGGCAACCTACTCCAGTATTCTTGCCTGGGAAATCCCATGGATAGAAGAGCCTGGCTGGCTATAGTCCATGTGGGTCACAAAGATTCAGACACGATTTAGTGACTAAACAATAATGTATGTAGACATTGCATTCTGCAATATTGCTAAACTGATCTGTCTTAAACACCCTATTTGTAGGTTTCTTGGGATTTTCTACATAGATGATAATGCATTGTGTAAATAAAGACGGCTTTTTTCTTTCTGTACAATCTCTGTTTTTTATTTTTCTCCCTGACTGATTGAAATGGCTATGGCCTATAGTAAAATATTAAATAGAAGAAATAGAAATGAACAAACTATTATTATTCCTAACTTAAGGGGAAAGCATTCAGTCTTTCATCATTAAGTATAATATTAGTTGTAAATTTTTCAGGAAACCTTTTATCAAGCTGAGAAATTTCCATTTTTTACCTAGGTTCTTGAGAGTCTAAATCATGAGTGGATGGTTAATTTTTTTAAAGGCCTTCCCTGCACCTACTGAATGATCATATAGTTTTTCTTTCTCACTTAGATAATTATGTGAATTACATTGATCTATTTTTAAATGTTCAATCCAGCTTGCATTCATGAGATAAAGCCTACTTGGTCTTTTCCCACCTCAAACATTATTTACTCACATGTCAATCATCATTAGCTGTACCCCACTACCCTAGGTCCAGGCCTTGTATAAAACCTACAATGAACCTTATGAAATATCTATAAAAATCCCTGCAGGCATGTTTATAAGTACTTGAGTTTATAGTTCCTTTGAATAATTTCTTCTACTTTCGTGATGTTTGGAGGAGAATATATGGCCCTGTAGGTACAAGCAGGAGAGAAAAGGAAAAAGGAAATATGCACAAGGAAGTGAAATTCTATTTTAAAATACAACCATGCCTCAGTATATTGTACAATAGCAATATATGTATTAAAATCAGAATAAAATAAAATATTAAAATAGTGTAATACACATATTGGCCATACATAACACATACATACTCAGATTTATTTAGAGAGCATGAGACTGTATACAGCTTTGCCTAACAATCTTTCCTGCCCTTTTTAAACTTTGTTTCAGCTTTTGTTTCTTTAAATACTATTAATCATTTTAAATGTACAGTTCAATAATGTTAAGTGTATCTACAATGTTGTGAAATATATCACTAGAGTTTTTTCAGAAAAGAAAATTTGAAACTCTATACTCATTAAGCAACTCCTTGCTCCACCCCACCCCCAGCTCTTGGTAATCACCATTCTACTTTTTGCTCCTATGAATTTGAGTATTTTAGATATCTTATCAGTTCAGTCACTCAGTCGTGTCCGACTCTTTTACATGTTAATTAAACAGTATCTGTCTTTTGGGGCTTCCTTGGTGGCTCAGACATAAAGAATCCACCTGCAACAAGGGAGACCTGGGTTCCATCCCTGGGTTGGAAAGACCCCCTGAAGGAGAGCATGGCAACCCACTCCAGTATTCTTGCCTGGAGAATTCCATGGACAGAGAATCCTGGTGGGCTATAGTCCACGGGGTTGCAAAGGTCTGACATGACTGAAGCGACTGAACATGCATGCACAGCCTTGATGGCTAGAGCTGTAGCACACACTGAATATGAATTATTTACAGGTAGTAACAGTGGTCTCCTTTAAAAAAAAAAAAAAGACCATGTTGGTTTGGACCATCAGTGTGTACCTAGAGCTTAGCAGACAGAAGACACTTAAAATCTATTGGTTACTGAAATAAGAAATAAAGAAAAAGAACAAGATAGAGAGCAGACTGAAAGGGTTACAAATGAAAGAGGTTTCAGTTAGTCATGGATGCATTCTAGTGTTAGGTCCTGGGTCCTTGAAAAACATTAATGGAGGAAGGATGGAAGTGAGCCCTGAAGGCCCCTTAGATAGATAAATAAGAGCCTACGGAAGGAGTTTCAACCAGGCAAGAACTGAAATCTGATCCTCTGATGGAGCCTGGCCTTGGCTCTTCAGGGATGTCAACGGCTCCTCTTGAGCTTTCCTTTAGCCTCAGAAATGGGGAGGTGTTTGTGAAGAGTTTATAATACTGCTGTTTTGAAGAAAGTTCAAGGTTCCAAAAGTTACATATGTTAAAGCGCTGGGAGGATAATAGTGCTGGGAGACTCCAGGATTTGCAGATGAGGAAAACAGGGATAACATCTATAGGCTTGTAGATGACAGGACACTGATATTGCTACCTGAATATTCTACAGCCATGCTTATCACTCTGACTCTGCATCAGAATCACCAGAGAGATATTGAAAAACTGCAAAGCTAATCAGCTCTGAATGAACTGGTGCAGGACCCAGGCACTGATATTTTTTGAAACTCCCAGATGGTTTTTAGGTTAAGCGTACTGGTGAATCTTCAGAAATAATACGTTGTGGATTATGAGGTTTGTGCCTAGACATAAGAGCTTTAGAGAAAGTACCTAGTGTTTGGGGGTAAGAATATCTGGAAAACAGTGGCTTGATAAAGGAGAATGCTGGTCATTGTACATAATTTTATGAGATATATTTCAAATACTGGTATTTTCCATATCCTTTAGAGGCTAGTAGATTTGTGGAGAAAGCACAGATTCTACAGTCATATACCATGGATTAAAATTCAGTCTTGATCACTTACAAACTGACTTACTTTTAATAAGTTACTCAGCCTGATTTTTTATCATCTGTAAAGGGGAAATAATAATTAAAAAAACAAACAGTCACTGGGAAAGGAGGAATTGCTATAATGCCTATGCTAATGCTACTTATTAAATTCTGAAAGGCTATCCCAAGCTGAAGTCATTTTCAATTTACGGACTTTGTCCACAAATTTAATTCCAAAGTAAGAGAAGAGATGGGCAAGAAGCACAATGATAATGAGAGAGCAGAACAAAAAACAAAAGCAGAAACAAAAGTATATGGAGGCAGAAACATGAAGTAAGAGCTCTATGATTCAAGGTTGAGGGATCAGATAGGAGAGAAAAGTAAAATTTAGATACAAAGATGATTTGAGGATTAAAAAGGTAACATGACTTTCTCTGAGGCAGTTCAAAGATGAGCTAAATAGAAGCTACAGAGAACAGAAGAACTGTCACTCAAAAGCTGGGCTTTTCCTCTTCGTGAACTGCCTTGCAGGGCCACCGTTTCCACATATCTCCCTATATGTGTACAAAGCTTCATATTCATAATTGAAGACCCTATGGATATTTTAAAAAGATAAAGATTTCATCCTTTCCAATATAGCTTCAAATGAGGAAAAAATTTCTTTTCTAAATAGTGAAGTTAAATTTGCTCATTCACGTCCAACTCTTTGCAACCCCATGGACTATATAGTCCATGGAATTCTCCAGGCCAGAATACTGGAGTGGATAGCCTATCCCTTCTCCAGCAGATCTTCCCCACCCAGGTATCGAACCAGGGTCTCCTGCATTGCAGGCGGACTCTTTACCAACTGAGATATGAGGGAAGCCCTTTCTAAATAACATGGTCCCAAAATTAAATATAAGCAAGAGACTCTAGAAAATAAACAAAGAAAATTTAGCCTTGCCCTAATGAAGAGGAAGTAAAAAGCCTCTTGATGAAAGTGAAAGAGGAGAGTGAAAAAGTTGGCTTAAAGCTCAACATTCAGAAAATGAAGATCATGGCATCTGGTCCCATCACTTCATGGGAAATAGATGGGGAAACAGTGGAAACCGTGTCAGACTTTTCGGGGGGTGGGGGCTCCAAAATCACTGCAGATGGTGCTTGCAGCTATGAAATTAAAAGACGCTTACTCCTTGGAAGGAAAGTTATGACCAACCTAGATAGTATATTCAAAAGCAGAGACTACTTTGCCAACAAAGGTCCATCTAGTCAAGGCTATGGTTTTTCCAGTGGTCGTGTATGGATGTGAGAGTTGGACTGTGAAGAAGGCTGAGTGCCGAAGAATTGATGCTTTTGAACTGTGGTGTTGGAGAAAACTCTTGAGAGTCCCTTGGACTGCAAGGAGATCCAACCAGTCCATTCTGAAGGAGATCAGTCGTGGGTGTTCTTTGGAAGGATTGATGCTAAAGCTGAAACTCCAGGACTTTGACCACCTCATGCGAAGAGTTGACTCATTGGAAAATACTCTGATGCTGGGAGGGATTGGGGGCAGGAGGAGAAGGGGACGACAGAGGATGAGATGGCTGGATGGCATCACCGACTCGATGGACATGAGTCTGAGTGAACTCCGGGAGTTGGTGATGGGCAGGGAGGCGTGGCGTGCTGCAATTCATGGGGTCGCAAAGAGTCGGACATGACTGAGCGACTGAACTGAACTAAACTGAACTGAATGACCAGGAAGAACCCCAGATCAGGACTAAAGCAGTTGATGTTTTCCAAAAGCTCACATCACCAGCTTGGTTACCATAAAATAGGACACTATGTCTTGAAATTGAAAATAAAAAACAAAATTCTCTAAAAATATATTATGGCCTGTTCATTTCAGACTTCTACTTTTCATTGAAGCATTTGGTTGAAACTAATTTGACCTTCCATCTGTGAAATTATTGTTTTCCATGGCTTTGGCCATATGACTATTAAACGGTGATTTTAGTTCCATCATCTTCTTTATCATATTTTAATATCAGTGTTTTATTATCTATGTAGAAAGTAAGACTGAGAACTGTAACTACATTCATCACATTTCTGCTATGAGAAAGCATTTAATGAGCTTCACATGAAATGCTACCTTGAGGAAATGTCACAGTGAAAACTGTACAGTCATTTTGAATACATAAACTCTCCCACCAAGAAAACAAAAGCCGGTACAGTTTAGGTATTGTCACTGATACTGACATCATTACGATCGCTGTTCGGTAGTCCCATCTCCCCTCTCTCCTCATCCATGCATTGCTCCCGGTTAGCACTGAATAATCACACAACTCAATACACCCACTCAGCAGTTAAAAAGGATTGCGTGAGTATGAAAGTCCACCCTGCAATTACACTCACACCCTTAACGTCCTGCTTACTTGTTATCTGCCTGCTATGTCTTACACTTCAAGCTCTCAAGCTTAAAAACATTAAACAAAAGCTTTTCTATTCCCGACCTTCAAGATATTTTGTGAGAGGTGATAATATTCAAGAATATTATATCATACATGTTGTCTTTCCTTTCACTTGGCTAGAGGAAAACAAAAGATATAAATTTAAAGGAGGGAAAAATTAGATAAATAATGCCATTAGATTTCAGGTAGGAAATCAGCTGAGTCTCCAGAAATAGACATCACCCCAGCCCCTCCATGTGGTGTGGGGCATGGGTAGTGTACAGAGCCTAGGAGCTAGCTCGGATGCTAGCCCTCTGGCACAGCTTTCTCTGACTCTGCTGTCGACCCGCAAAATAGGTCAGACTCTGAGGCACACCAGTAGCATGCATATAATCATTACAGGAAATTTATGAGTTATTTACTCAGCAAGCTTAGAAATATCAAAGTGTGAATTTGACTCTTATTAACATGAAGCTTTTTAAAATGACACTCAGGAAATTCTTTTCTGCTCTTTTATTTGCAATTCATCTTCTGAGCACCTTTGTACCACCTCTTGAAATTACAGAACCACCCACAGATTCCATCCTCTTCTTTTAGACAAATATTGATTTTGCTTGTCCTTCTATGCCCAAGTATTCTGGGTGGGATGGAAACGAATGTCACATATCTCTTTCAGGCTGTAAGTACTTAAGTGTGAGATGCCCTGGGGTGCTGTGGCACTAGCCATGGGGTCAGTTGTGCATCTTGGAAGGCAGGGTCCAGATGTGGAGGGCAGCTTTATTATTTTTAAGCTCTATTATTTTTTATTGTCTAAGGCTCAGACAGGATGATGTGGCATTATGGCTGGGAATGATGTCACATTGCTGAAAAGCCACCCTTCCCAGTTCTCTGGCCTCAGTCATCTGGAGAGTAAGCAACATCAAAGGGATTTGGGCTCTACTGCAGAGGTTCTGTGCAGCTTCTCCTCTGGACAGAGGCCCCAGGCATGAGAGTTGGTCAGCTCAGAGTTGAAATGTGCTTTCTCATACGCTCTCCACAATAGGGCCAGTTCTTCCCAGGAATCTATGCATCTCTCCTCCCAGTTGTGTGCATCCACAGAAGCTATGGGAAGGGAGGATATACATGTCTCAGGAGTTAGCTTAGCATTATCAGAACTGACCGTTTCTCCTGGGAGATGGAGCAGGATAACAAAGGAAAAGGCCACAGAGGGGAGAAAATATGAAAATGAGCTAAATAGAAACATTTCAATACTAAAGCAGAAGAGGACACAAATCTTGCCTAGCAATGCATCATTTGGAAAGATCTGAGGTACTGTGGAGGGTGGGATAGAGTTAAGGAGGAAGTGAGAAGAGTTTGATCCTGGAAAAATCAGTTAGCTTCTCTGGGTTTCCAGATATGTTCCTTAATAACATTTGTGAAGTGCTTTAGAGCTAACAGAATGTTTTTATACACCCTTTATCTTATAATCATCACTGTAATGCCATGAAGTAAGGATGAGGAGAAGGAGGAGAAACATCAGTCAGCTGTTACTGACAGGTTCTGTTCTAAGTGCTCTACTAAGTGTTCACTAATGAAGTAGCAACTGTCATTAAACCCACTTTGTAACAGGGAAGTGGAGATGAGTGGGGTTAGCTAACACACCTGATGACACTCTGTAAGTTTGGACAGAATTCAAACTGAGTCACACTGGCTTGAGAGCCCCAAATTGCAGGCATTATTATTGCTATGCTTGCAGGACAATGATAAAAAATATGATGACAGAGAATCCCTACAGAAAGAATTCTGCGGAAATCAAATTCTATTTTCTCAACCTTTAAACTACTTTCCTCCTATACACAAAGCATTGTTGAGCACTCCATGAATTCAAGTCAGTCAATCTCCGTAGCTGCTGCTGCTGCTGCTGCTGCTGCTGCTGCTGCTGAAGTCGCTTCAGCCATGTCTGACTCTGTGCAACCCCACAGATTGCAGCCCACCAGGCTCCCCCATCCCTGAGATTCTCCAGGCAAGAACACTGGAGTGGGTTGCCATTTCCTTCTCCAATGCATGAAAGTGAAAAGCGAAAGTGAAGTCGCTCAGTCGTGCCCGACTCTTAATGACACCATGGACTGCAGCCTACCAGGCTCCTCCGTCCATGGGATTTTCCAGGCAAGAGTGCTGGAGTGGGGCAAGTGGCATCAAAAAACTTGTGCACTTTCCAGAAGTACTTCATATTACCCAGAACACTGGGGAAAGTTACTTGCAAGGCAAGAAGAAGGTAGGTATTATTGTTATTACTCTCATTATTCAGTTGATTAAGCCAAGGCTTCTTGTCCCTTATTCACACAAATATAATGAATGGGGTGAACAGCTATAATGTAGCTACATCTTAGTGATAGCAAAACACAGTGTAATGTTCTAGAAACACCTTTGGGCTGAGTTGAATCCAGTATTTCCCTCTTATCACACGCCCTGGAAATTCAACTTGTAGGAGTCATTAAAATTCATAGAATACTCTGATTTTTCTTTTTCTTCTCACAGGATAGGATTACCCTTCTCTGCTCCTTAAAGTTAGGCACAGCCATATGACTTCTTTTGGTCAAATAGGAGCATAAGTGACTTATGTCATTTCTAAACAGAAGTTTTAAGAGTCAGTGTGTAATTAGACATGTTCTCTTTTTCAATGTCATGGAGATCATTAAGGGTTTACATAGAGGTCCTAGGATGCTAAGTAAGGAGATATGGAACAATATGTCCTGCTGACCTGCTTTAGATGTTTAATGTGAATGAGAAATCATCTTTTACTGAGTTAAGTAAAATCATTGAGATTTGGGGACAGCTGTTAATAAAGTGTGATCTAACCCTTCACGACTGATATACAGTCTTATGAGCCAGAGTTCAATGCAAGAACCAGAAAACACTCTACATATTATTTTAGCATAAACATTATTAGTAAAGTGAATACGGTGCTACAAAATCACTGGAAGGCTTTAAAGAGAAGCATTTAGGCCAAAGAGTGCCAAACTATGGTCTTCAGGACAAAATCATCCCTGGCACTTGTTTTTATAAGTAAAGTTTTATTGGAACACAGTCATGCCAATTTATTAATATACCCTATATGGCTATTTTCAAGGTAGAGCCCAGCTGAGTAACTGCAACAGAGATTGTATGGTCTACAAAGCCTAAAATATTTGCTCTTTGTTCTTTATAGACGTTTTCCTATCTTGTTTAGGCTACGCTTTCTGGAATGGTCCCAAGATTCAGAACCTACCAACTTAGGAAGCTACTGCCTCTGAGACCACAGCTAGAGTTTTGCCAGAAGAAATAAAGCAATTCTGCTCACTCTCTATCTGCCCAGAAATACAAAGCTAAAGAACAGACACTGGAAAGCTGATGCATGAAAACCCTCCTATTTAACAGAGCTGCCAAAGATAGCATCTGCTTCACTTCTGCCTCCCAAAACATGTGTAAGTAAATCTAATTGGTGGGACCCACTTCTAATCCAGAATTTGGGCTAGTTGGCTGCAAGAAAAGTATAGAGTGAATTTTTTAGCTTTCTAGCTTCTTTTCTAGAAGTACAATGAAAAAGGGATTGAATGAGCCAGGCCAGAGCATTTGGCTTAGAGGAACTGTTTCCTGTTCTATTTGTGGGAGAGTCCACCCCTTTATGACTGCACAGAAATCCCTGAGACACATGCTTCCTTATTTTAGCTACTTTGAGTACATTCTTAGTCATCATTAGAAAATAAATTGAAATCAAATTCCCAAAAAAGAGTACTATCTCAATTGTATAAAAATACACATTTTTGTATTCTTTGCATATTCACTTATGTCTCATTTATTCATTTATGTACCATTAGTAGTTATCAGCTAACAAGTGGTTGATGAACATACATTACATTAAATTATCAAAGACCTTCTCAATCTATCCATTTCTCTCTACATCAAATAAAATTCTCTCCACCTGAATTTTGGGTCAGTTAATCTGGCCCTATGAGACCTAACATGTGACTATCAGCTCTTAACTAGGTTTCCCGACTCTCATCAGACTGGTTTGACTACTTACCTTCTGTTGTATAAACATACCTCTGTGTCTTCCCCAATGTTTTCTTCCCTTTCCCCATTTCTTTCCCTTCAGCCCTTCTAAATTCTTCAAAGCCAACTTCTAGAAGTAGTTGTCTATATTTGTTGTCTCATTTCTACCCAGACATCCAGTTCTATCAGTCTATGAAACAGCAAGTCATCCAAATCATTGAATTCGTGGGCAATTCATGGACATCATAGTCCTCTTAATACTTGACCTCTCCGCTACATTTGAAACTGTCAACTGCTCCTTCCTTGTGGAAATTCCCTTTGCCCTCAGTTTCTGTGACAACACCCTTGCTTGGCATTCCCCTCTCACCTCTACTAGCAAGCTTGCTAGCTTCCTGCCTTAGATTAGGCTGCCACAACAAAATTCCACAGACTGGGTAACTTAGACAACAAAAAACAGAAAGTTATTTTCTCGCAGTTCTGGAGGCTAGAAATCCGAGAGGAGTTGTCAGAAAATTCTGTTTGTGATGAGAGCTCATACATATACTCTCAACGAATTAGACAGCTAGCTCTTTCTTATTCATTTTTTTATTTGATCAACAATTATATACTGAGCATCTGCTCTATGTGCTTGATATACATAAATTATAACAAATGGATAAAGAGGAAATGTGAATGCTTGTGGAACTTTGTCTTACTAGGTGAAAAGAAACAACAAATATAATTAATAAACTACATGACATATGAGAAGGTGTTAGATGCAGCAACAACAACAAAGAAACAATAGAGCAGAGTAGGCAATCAGGATAGTTGAGACTGTGTTCTGGTTTTTAATAGGTTGACCAAGGTAAGTATTAGAGAGTGGTTAACGTTTGAGCAACAAGTGGCAGGAGGTGAGGAGTTAGCCTTGCAAATACCTGGGGAAACTATTTAGACAGAAGGGCCAGAGTAAAGGTCTCTAGACAAGAGTGTCTAGCGTGCTGTGGGGACTGTAAACAGGCCTGTGACTGGAACAGAGTAAACAAAGACGATAAATATAAGCAATGCAGGTAGACAACCTTGAGGCCAGACATGTCATGTCTTTCAGGCTACTGTAGCGAATTTACTATTTCATGGAATCACTCTGGCTGCTGTGTTAAGAATGACTCATTGAGGGAAGGACAGAACCTGGGACACCAGTTAAGATGGCTTTTTCTGAGAGAGGAGAAAGGGTCAGACCAGGCTCGGAGTAGAGGAGGTGGCGAAAAATAGATTCTGAATATAGTTTGATGTTAGAGACAGCAAGACTGCTTGAAAAACTGGATAGGAGGTGTTAGAGAAAGAAAAACTATAGATGAAATCAGAATTGGTTTTGCTTGTCAACTTCTAGTGTTCCATTTTATTTTCTCTTTTGGCTTTTATTTTTCATGATTTCTTTGTATTAATTGCCATTTTATTCATTTCTTTAAGAATTACAATATACACTCTTTATTTACATAGTGTAATTAGAATTACTATTGTATCACTTCACAGGAATTGTTAAAACCTTTCAACAGTACAAGTCCGTTTATTCCAGTCCCTTACATTTTGTTGTTGTTCAATCGCTCAGGAGTGTCCAACTCTGCAACCCGAAGGATTGCAGCATGACAGGCCTCCCTGTCCTTCACCACCTCCCAGAACTTGCTCAAACTTATGTCCATTGAGTCAGTGATGCCATCCAGCCATCTCATACTCTGTCATCCCCTTCTCCTCCTGCCTTCAATCTTTCCTAGCATCAGGGTCTTTTCCAATGAGTTGGCTGTTCACATTAGGTGGCCAAAGTACTGGAGCTTCAGCTTTAGTTTCAGTATTTCCAATGAATATTCAGGCTTGATTTCCTTTAGGATGGACTGGTTGGATCTCCTTGCAGTCCAAGGGACTCCCAAGAGTCTTCTCCAACACCACAGTTCAAAAGTATCAGTTCTTCAGCACTCAGCCTTCTTTATCATCCAACTCTCACATCCATACATGACTACTAGAAAATCCATAGCTTTGACTATAGAGAATTTTGTGAGCAAAGTAATGTGTCTGCTTTTTAATATGCTGTCTGTGTTGGTCATAGCTTTCCTTCCAAGGAGTAAGTGTCTTTTAATTTCATGGCTGCAGTCACCATCTGCAGTGATTTTGGAGCCCAAGAAAATAAAGTCTGTCACTGCTTCCATTGTTTCCCTATCTGTTTGGCATGAAGTGATGGGACCAGATGCCATGATCTTAAGTTTTTTTGAATGTTGAATTTTCAGCCAGCTTTTTCACTTTCCTCTTTCACTTTCATCAAGAATTTCTTTAGTTCCTCTTTACTTTCTGCCATGAGGGTGGTGTCATCTGCATATCTGAGGTTACTGATATTTCTCCCAGGAATCTTGATTCCAGCTTGTTTCATTCAGCCTGGCATTTCACATAAGGTACTCTGCATATAAGTTAAATAAAAAAGGTGACATTATACAGCATTGACATACTCCTTTTCCAATTTGGAACCAGTCCATTGTTCCGATTCTAACTGTCGCTTCTTGACCTGCATACAGGTTTCTAGGAAGGCAGGTAAGGTGGCTTGGTATTCCCAACTCTAAGAATTTTCCACAGTTTGTGATTCACACAGTCAAAGGCTTTAGCATAGTCAATGAAGCAGAAGTAGATGTTTTTCTGGAACTTTCTTGCTTTTTCTAGGATCCAATGGATATTGACAATTTGATCTCTGCCTTTTCAAATCCAACTTGTATATCTGGAAGTTCTCAGTTCACAATCTCTTTCAGCCTAGCTTGGAGGATTTTGAGATTTACCTTGCTAGCTTCAAACTGTGTGGTAGTTTGAACATTCTTTGGCATTGCCCTTCTTTGGAACTGGAATGAAAACTGACCTTTTCCAGTCTTGTGACCACTGCTGAGTTTTCCAAATTTGCTGGCATATAGAGTGCAGCACTTTAATAGCATCATCTTTTAGAATTTGAAACAGCTCAGCTGGAACTCTATCACCTCCACTAGCTTTGTTCATAGTGATCATGGATCACTGCTATCATGGGATCCACATGGATCATAGCCTTGTCTAACTCAGTGAAACTATGAGCCCTGCCATGTTGGGCCACTGAAGACAGTGGGTCATGGTGGAGAGTTCAGACAAAACATTATCACTGGTGGAGGGAATGGAAAACCACTCAGCATTCTTGCCTTGAGAACCCCATGAACAGTTTGAAAAGGCAAAAAGATATGATAGTGAAAGATGAACTCCTCAGGTTGGTAGGTGTCCAATATACTATTGGAGAAGAACAGAGAAATAGCTCCAGAAGGAATGAAGACGCCCAGTGTCTGGGTGTGTCTGGTGGTGAAAGTAAAGTCCGATGTTATATAGAACAGTACTGCATAGGAACCTGGAATGTTAGGTCCATGAATCAAGGTAAATTGGAAGTGGTCAAACAGAAGATGGCAAGAGTGAACATTAACATTTTAGAAATCGTGAACTAAAATGGACTGGAATGGGTGAATTTAATTCAGATGACCATTATATCTACTACTGTAGGCTAGAATCTCTTAGAAGAAATGGAGTAGCCCTCACAGTCAACAAAAGAGTCTGAAATGCTGTTCTTGGGTGCAATCTCAAAAACTACAGAATGATCTCTGTTTGTTTCCAAGGTAAATCATTCAATACCACAGTAATCCAAGTCTATGCCCCAACCACTAAGCTGAAGAACCTGAAGTTAAAAGGTTCTGTGAAGACCTACAAGACATTCTAGAACTAACACCCAATAAAAGATGTCTTTTTCACCATAGAGGACTGGAATGTAAAAGTAGGAAGTCAGTAGATACCTGGAATAACAGGGAAGTTCGGCCTTGGAGTACAAAATGAAGCAGGGCAAAGGCTAACAGATTTTTGCCAAGAGAACATACTAGTCATAGTAAATACCCTCTCCCAACAACACAAGAGACGATTCAACACATAGACATCACCAGATGGTCAATAACGAAATCAGATTGACTACATTCTTTGCAGCTGAAGATGGAGAAGCTCTATACAGTCAGCAAAAACAAGACTGGGAGCTACTGTGGTTCAGATAATAAACTCCTTACTGCAAAATTCAGACTCAAATTGAAGAAAGTAGGGTAAACCACTAGACCATTCAGGTATGAAAGTGAAAGTGAGAGTTGCCCAGTCATGTCTGACTCTTTGCGACCACATGGACTATACAGTCCATGGGATTCTCCAGGCCAGAATATTGGCATGGGTAGCCTTTCCCTTGTCCAAGGGATCTTCCCAATCCAGGGATCAAACACATTGCAGGCAGATTCTTTACCAGCTGAGCCACAGGGAAGCCCAATTCAAGTATGACCTAAACCAACTCCCTTACAATTATACAGTGGAAGTGACTGTAGAAATAGATTCAAGGGATTAGATCTAACTGACAGAGTATCTAAAGAACTATAGATCAAGGTTCATAACATTTGTACAGGAGGCGATGATCAAAACCATTCCCAGATAAAGAAATGTAAAAAGGCAAAATGGTTGTCTGAGGCGGCCTTACAAATAGCTGAGAAAAGAAGAGAAGTGAAAAGCAAAGGAGAAAAGGGAAGATATACCCATTTGAATGCAGAGTTCCAAAGAATAGTAAGGAGGGATAAAGAAATCCTTCCTAAATGAACAATGCAAAGAAATAGAGGAAAAGAACAGAATGAGAAAGACTAGAGATCTCATCAAGAAAATTGGAGATACCAAGGGAACATTTCATGCAAAGATGGGCAAAATAAAGGACAGAAATGATATAGACCTAACAGAAGCAGAAGATATTAAAAGGTGGCAAGAGTACCCAGAAGAACTATACAAAAAAGATCTTAATGACCCAGATAACCACAATAGTATGATCATTCACCTAGAGTCAGACATCCTGGAGTGCTAAGTCAAGTGGGCCATAGGAAGCATCACTATGAACAAAGCTAGTGGAGGTGGTAGAATTCCAGCTGAGCTGTATCAATTCCTTTATACTATTGACATCATATACTTTACTTGTATTTACATTGTAAATACCATAAGAAATTATTTTTATTTTCATTTTAGGCCATCAGTTGTACATTCAGTTCAGTTCAGTTCAGTCGTTCAGTCATGTCTGAATCTTTGCAACCCCATGAATCGCAGCACACCAGGCCTCCCTATTCATCATCAATTCCAAGAATTTACCCAAACTCATGTTCATCAAGTCGGTGATGCCATCCAGCCATCTCATTCTCTGTTGTCCCCTTCTCCTCCTGCCCCCAATCCCTCCCAACGTCAGGGTCTTTTCCAATGAGTCAACTCTTCGCATGAGGTGGCCAAAGTATTGGAGTTTCAGCTTCAACATCAGTCCTTCCAATGAACACCCAGGACTGATCTCTTTTAGGATGGGCTAGTTAGATCTCCTTGAAGTCCAAGAGACTCTCAAGAGTCTTCTCCAACACCACTGTTCAAAACCATCAATTCTTTGGTGCTCAGCTTTCTTCACAGTTCAACTCTCACATCCATACATGACCAATTTGTTGGACCTTTGTTGGCAAAGTAATGTCTCTGCTTTTCAATATGCTATCTAGGTTGGTCATAACTTTCCTTTCAAGGAGTAAGTGTCTTTTAATTTCATGGCTGCAGTCACCATCTGCAGTGATTTTGGAGCCCCCCAAAATAAAGTCTGACACTGTTTCCACTGTTTCCTCATCTATTTCCCATGAAGTGATGGGACCACATGCCATGATCTTTGTTTTCTGAATGTTGAGCTTTAAGCCAACTTTTTCACTCTCTTCTTTCACTTTCATCAAGAGGCTTTTGAATTCCTCTTCACTTTCTGCCATAAGGGTGGTGTCATCTGCATATCTGAGGTTATTGATATCTCTCCTGGCAATCTTGATTCCAGCTTGTGCTTCTTCCAGCCCAGCCCAGTTTCTCTTGATGTACTCTGCATATAAGTTAAATAAGCAGGGTGACAATATGCAGCCTTGACATACTCCTTTTATTTGAAACCAGTCTGTTGTTCCATGTCCAGTTCTAACTGTTGTTTCTTGACCTGCATATAGGTTTCTCATTAAAGGAATCATAAAAAGAAAAACACAGTCATTTCATATAGGCACCATTTCTGAAACACATTATTCCTGCCTATAAACCTGAACTCTACCTGCTATTATTTTCCTTCTTGTGCAGGTCTGCTGACAACAAATTCTGCTGGTTTTTCTTTACTAAAAAAAAACATAAATTTATTTTACCCTCATTTGTGCGAATGTTTTTTCAGTGACAACAGAAGCTGAGTTGATGATATATATTTTTTAGCACTTTAAGAGTGTTGTTCTTATTATTCCTCTGTATGTGCTTTTTCCCCTCTGGCTATTTTTTATGATTTCAAAGGTTTTTGAAACTCTTTGTTTTCAGCAGTTTGATTGTGTTGTGCACTGGTGTGGCTTTCTTTTCATGGGTCCTATTTGGAGTTTGTTGAATTTCTTACACTTGTAGGTCAATGTTTCTATCAAATCTGAGGAAAGTTTGACCACTATTTCTTTAAATATTTGTCTGTCTCTTGTTCACTCTTTCCTTTCTGGGACCCCAATTTCACGCCCTTTGTACTTTCTGGTGTTCAATAGAAATATGTTCAATAGGTCACTGAGGCTCTGTTCCTTTTTGTTGTAGTTGATGATAATCTTTTTTTTCCTGCTCTCCTATTGCATCATTTTAAATTATTATTTCCCATAAGTTCTCATTAAAAATTTTTCCACATATATGTCAGGTTTAACAATCTATCTCAACAGCAAAACATTCCCTATTTTCCATGGTGGTATGGAGGAAAGACTTCTAAGAAAAACACCTAGAAAAATTTATAGCTGCTTTTGTAAGAAGATAATTATCTCTCTTTGCCAACAATGAACTAAATTGAAGTCTAGTGTGAGAATTTTGGCAAATATGTGAAACCTTGTTGCCATGGATTTGAAGAATGCTTCAAATAGCAAATTCAAAGACATTTCTGTATTGGGTATTCTATCCAAAATATGGTTCAATTAGTTACACAACTGCATTCAATGATATTTACTTTCCCAGGATTTGAAGTAGCCATTAATTTGTAATCTATTATTATAGTTGCAAAAACCTCAAAATATTTTTAGTGAGCACATTCTGATAACTAAAACAATTAATATTCTTTAAAAAGAAAAATATTTACTTCCTACCCTCAACCACTTCCTTTCATTCTCCCAAATTGGTTCTTATGAAAGAACTTTTTGTTCCTTGTTATTGTAATAGTGATCCAGGCTTGCTGCATAATTCTCTTTTCTATTTCTCACTGTCAATCACAGGGCCCAAATAAGATGCAGATAAAGAAGACCAAAGCCCAGTGTTTCTGATGCATTACAGAGTCACTGCATGATCTAAATCAGGAGAGTGCTTCTCTGACCATTATTTATGAGCAAGGCCCTGAAGATGTCATCCTGGAGTTTACCTGATTTAAGCAAAGTGCTGATTTGTCGCTGAAATCACAAGAGAGGATTATAGTGACGGGAACAATCAAGGGTTAGGAATGAGTCTGGAAATCTCCTCTGAAATGAGTGTGGGAATCAGGCTGCTAATTCATTGTTGGATGATTATTGCAAATCCAAAGTATGTGAGTTGGGAATGGGGTAGTAGGGGGAGGGCGCAGGCGAGAGTTACTTAACTATATAATTCCACTAAGGGACAAAAAGACAAGAAAGACATGATTCTTGGCCTTAAAATTATCAAAATCTATTAATGGAGACAAGACACATGCAAATACATACAAGGAAAAGAGACAAAAACAAAAAAAACTATGTATAAAATCAAGAATAAAAAATATTTTAACTAGAAAAATAGATTGAAATTCTAGAAAATTTTGTTTTCCAGTATTAGAATTATAACTGATGTTTTTAGACTCTTTTTCAAATTGTGAGTAAAGTCTTTTATGACAGAAATAATACATTTATCAAGATTAAAAATACTATGAACTAATGTATTAAAAACAGATTTGTATAATAGAAATCAAATAACCAGTATCTGTTGCACACCTACTCTATGCCTAACATCCACACATGTACTGAGTACTACTGAGACACAGAAGGGCCAATCTCTGTCCTCAAAGAGCTTACACTCTCATGGAGGATATAAAGCTAGGAACCCCAGAGCAATGAGGCATTCTGTGCAGCTAACTGTAAATCATGGGGGTAGATGATTCATTCACTGATTAATTTTCCCACTAAATATTCCATATCTTCTGTGGCTCTAAAACAGTTACAAAAGAGTTGATCCCTATACTCATGGAGCTTATGGTTTGGTAAAAGCAAACTTATGTTGGCCAGTTAACCACAATAAGTGAATATAAGCTTCCTTTTTCCCTTGATTTCAGTATAAAACTTTCTTAGTTGTTTTTCCCTACCTTGCTGATTACTTTTTTATAATCTTCTCTCCTAATCCTTGAACCTCTTTTCTTTGAAAAAAAAAAAAAAGTTACACTTGGTTCCTATTATGGGGCGAACCATGTCCCTCTAAAATTCATGTTGAGGTCCTACTAGATAGCACAGGGAACTGTGCTCAGCGTTATGTGGCAGCCTGGATAATCTCCCTGGAGGGGAGATTGGGGAAGAATGGATACATGCAATGAATGGCTGAGTCCTTTCGCTGTCCTTCTGAAACTATCACAACATTGTTAATTGGCTATACTCCAATACAAAATAATTTTTTTTTTTTAATTCATGTTGAAGTCCCAATCCCCAGTGCCTCAGAACCTGACTTTATTTGGAAACAGGGTTGTCATAAATGTACTCAGTTAAGATGAGGTAATACTGGATTAAGGTGGGCTCCTAATCCAACATGACAGATCCCCTTATGAAGAGGAAAAATTTGGACTCGGACACATACACAGGGAGAATGCCATGTGAACATGATCACAGAGATCAGGATAATGGATCTACACGCCAAGGAATGCCAAACGCTTCCAGCAAACACCAAAAGCTAGGAGAGAGGCATGGAATGGACTCTCCTTCACAACATTCGGAGGAACCAACCTTGATCACACCTTGATCTTGGGCTTCCAGTCTCTGGAACTGTAAAACAATAAATTACTGTTTAAGCCACCCAGTCTATGGTATTTTGTCATAGCACCTTGAGCTAAGATATCATACTTGACTCCTGTCTCTCATACTTCATAGTCAATCTTCCAAAAAATCCAGTTGGCTCCACCTTCAAAACACGTTTTTCTGCTCACTATCTCCACTGCTTTCACCTTGATCTGAGCTATCATCTCTCTCGCTTAGATTCCTGCACTAACTGCTCTTCCTGCTTTTACCCTTAATCCCCTCAGTTCACTCAACACAGCAGCCAGGATGAACCTCTTACAATGTATTTCACTTGGTATTGATCCTCTACTCATGACCTGCGACGGCTCCTGATTTTCTTCAGCAGAAGTGTCAAAGCATTTGCAGTGGCCTAAGCTAGGTGTTCTGGCACCAGACTTATATACTCTGTCATATTTTCTTCTTTCACACGGATTGAACAATACATCAAAATACTGAGATACTAGAAACTGGTTTGAGTTAGAATTAATTGCATTGATTGAACTGTCATATATGTGAACCTAAGTTTCTTAACCTATAAACTAAAAGAGGTTTAAATAATCTGTGAAAATCCTTCCAGCTCTAATATTTAAAATTTTTATTAACAAAAGAATTTACTCTGCTCTGACAAGTGCTGTATTGAAGGAGACCAAAATGAAGTGACTATTTTGTAATTACTGTGTTGATCTAATCAAAGCAGATAGCACACTAGGTAATTTAATCGCTGTAGTGAATTTTATTCACTTCAGATCTCTGCATTCAAACAAATCAGATAACCTCAGCCACTCCAGTGTTCTTGCCTGGAGAATCCCAGGGACTGGGGAGCCTGGTGGGCTGCCATCTATGGGGTCGCACAGAGTCGGACACGACTGGTGACTTAGCAGCAGCAGCAGCCATTATGTAAGAAACTAGCATCTTTAGACAATCTACATGCTCATATGTGATGATGACATTTCACATGGATTGAGATGACATACATATATGTAAGAATACCCACATGTTTATATTGACATGACTAGTATAAATATGTTAGATTTCACATAGGGAAAAAATGGCTAAAAATCCTGACTCAGGTCTTCAAGATGTGAAATATTTTCAAATGCACATTTAGTTAGCATTAAATTAAAAACAAGTTGATAGAATTCTTTTTAATTTGCTAAAATATGTTTTCAAAACTGCACTTGTTTTCTATTATTTCATCAAATTAAAGACAGCTTTTAATACTTAAGCATTTATTTATTTCTGAACTTGAAAATTAAAGAATCTCTATTAATATTTTCCTTGCGCCTTCTCCTCCAGCAATAATACTTGCTTCTTACTCCTGGAGCACATCAGTATTTTATTTGATATTTCATTATTTTATTGGAGTATAGTTAATCTACAATTTGTGTCAGTTTCTGCTGTACAGCAAAGTGAGTCAGTTATATATACACATATATCAACTTTATTTTCACATTCTATTCCATACAGGTTATTATAGAATACTAAACAGGATTCTCTGTGCTGACAAAATGAGGTCCACTGGAGAAGGGTATAGCAAATCACTTCAGCATTCTTGTCCTGAGAACCCCATGAACAGTATGGAAAAGCAAAAAGGACACTGAAAGATGAACTCCCCAGGTAGGTAGGTGCCCAATATGCTACTGAAGATCAGTGGAGAAGTAACTCCAGAAAGAATGAAGAGATGGCATCAAAGCAAAAACAACACCCAGTTGTGGATGTGATTGCTGATGGAAACAAGGCTCAATGCTGTAAAGAGTAATATTGCATAGGATTCTGGAATGTCAGGCCCATGAATCAAGGCAAATTGGAAGTGATCAAACAGGAGATGGCAAGAGTAAACATTGATATTTCAAGGAGCAGTGACCTAAAATGGACTGATGAGTGAATTTGACTCAGATGATCATTATATCTACTACCAAGGGCAAGAAACCCTTAGAAGAAATGTAATAGCCATAACAGTCAACAAGAGTCTGAAATGCAGTACTTGGATGCAAAATATGACATCTGTCTCAAAAATGAAAGAATGATCTCTGTTCATTTTCAAGGCAAACCATTCAATATCATGGCAATCCAAGTCTATGCCTCAACCAGTAATGCTGAAGACCTGAAGTTGTATGGTTCTATGAAGACCTACAAGGCCTTCTAGAACTAACACCCAAAAAAGATGTCCTTTTCATTATAGGGGACTGGAATGCAAAAGTAGGAAGTCAAGAAACATGTGGAGTAACAGGCAAATTTGGCCTTGGAGTACAAAATGAAGCAGGGCAAAGGCTAATAGAGTTTTGCCAAGAGAATACACTGGTCATAGCAAACACCCTTTTCCAACAACACAAGACAGTCAGCAAGAACAAGCCTGGGAGCTGACTGCAGCTCAGATTATGAACTCCTTATTGCCAAATTCAGACTTAAGTTGAAGAAAGTTAGGGAAAACTACTAGACCATTCAGGTATGACCTAAATAAAATCCCTTATGATTATGCAATCCAAGTGAGACATAGATTTAAGGGACTAGATCTGATAGAGAGAGTGCCAGATGTACTGAGGCACATGACGTTGTACAGGAGACAGGTATCAAGACCACCCCCAAGGGAAAAAAAAAATGCAAAAAACCAAAATGGCTATCTGACTAGGCCTTTAAAATAGCTGAGAAAAGAAGAGAAGCAAAAAGCATAGAAGAAAAGGAAAGATATATCCATTTGAATGCAGAATTATAAAGAACAACAAGGAGAGATAAGAAAGTCTTCCTCACTGATCAGTGCAAAGAAATAAAGGAAAACAATAGAATGGGAAAGGCTAGAGATCTCATCAAGAAAATTAGACATACCAAGGGAATATTTCATGCAAAGATGGACTCAATAAAGGACAGAAATTGTATGGATCTAACAGAAGCAGAAGATGGTAAGAAGAGGTGGCAAGAATACATAGAAGAACTGTACAAAAAAGATCTTCATGACCCAAATAATCACAATGGTGTGATCACTCACCTAGAGCCAGACATCCTGGAATGTGAAGTCAAGTGGGCCTTAGGAAGCATGACTATGAACAAACCTAGTGGAGGTGATGGAATTCCAGCTAAGCTATTTCAAATCCTAAAAGACGATGCTGTGAAAGTGCTGTACTCAATATGCCAGCAAATTTGGAAAACTCAGCAGTGGCCACAGGACTGGAAAAGGTCAGCTTTCATTCCAATCCCAAAGAAAGGCAATGCCAAAGAACACTCAAGCTACCACACAATTTAACTCATCTCACATGCTAGCAAAGTAATGCTGAAAATTCTCCAAGCCAGGCTTCAGCAATACATGAATCATGAACTTTCAGATGTTCAAGCTGATTTTAGAAAAGGCAGAGGAACCAGAGATCAAATTGCCAACATCCTCTGGATCATTGAAAAAGCAGGAGAGTTCCAGAAAAACATCTATTTCTGCTTTATTAACTATGTCAAAGCCTCTGATGGTGTGGACCACAATAAACTGTGGAAAATTCTAAAAGAGATGGGCATACCAGACCACCTGACCTGCCTCTTGAGAAACCTGTATGCAGGTCAGGAAGCAACATTTAGAACTGGACATGGAACAGCAGACTGGTTCCAAATAGGGAAACAGTACATCAAGGCTGTATATTGTCACCCTGCTTATTTAACTTCTATGCAGAGTACATCATGAGAAATGCTGGGCTGGAAGAAGCACAAGCTGGAATCAAGATTCCCGGGAGACATATCAATAACCTTAGATATGCAGATGACACCACCCTTATGGCAGAAAGCAAAGAAGAACTAAAGAGCCTCTTATTGAAAGTGAAAGAGGAGAGTGAAAAATTTGGCTTAAAGGTCAACATTCAGAAAACTAAGAGCATAGCTCTTAGTCCCATCACTTCATGGCAAACAGATGGGGAAACAGTGAAATACTTTATTTGGGGGGCTCCAAAATCACTGCAGATGGTAACTGCAGCCATGAAATTAAAGGACACTTGCTTCTTGGAAGAAAAGCTATGACCAACCTAGACAGCATATTAAAAAGCAGACACATTACTTTGCCAACAAAGGTCTGTGTAGTCAAAGCTATGGTTTTTCCCATAGTCATGTATGAATGTGAGAGTTGGACCATAAAAAAAGCTGAGCACCAAAGAATTGATGCTTTTGAACTGTGGTGTTGCAGAAGACTCTTGAGAGTCCCTTGGATAGCAACGAAATCCAACCTGTCCATCCTAAAGGAAATCAGTCCTGAAAATTCATTGGAAGTACTGATGCTGAAGGTGAAACTCCAAAGCTTTGGCCACCTGATGTGAAGAGCTGACTCATTTGAAAAGACTCTGATGCTGGGAAAGATTGAGGGCAGAAGGAAAAGGGGACAACAGAGGATGAGATGGTTGGATGGCATCACCAATGGACATGAGTCTGGGTAAATTCTGGGAGCCTGTGATAGACAGGGAAGCCTGGCTTGCTGCATTCCATGGGGTTGCAAAGAATCAGATACGACGGAGTGACTGAAATGAACTGAAGTATTTATGTGTTAATCCCCAAACTCTTAACCTATCCCTCCCCTGCATTCCTCTTTAGTAACCATAATTCCATATCTATATCTTCAAGTCTGTCTCTGCTTTGTAAACAAGTTCATTTCTTTAATTTTATTTAGATTCCACATATAAGCAATATCATATTTGTTTTTCTCTGACTTACTTCACTTAATATGCTAATCTCTAGGTCCAAACATGTTGCTGTAAATGCCATTAATTCATTCCTTCTTCATGGTTGACTAATATCCCCTTGTATATATATACCACATATTCTTTATCCATTCATCTGTTAAGGGATATTTAGATTGCATCCATGTCTTGGCTATTATAAACAGTGCTGCTGTGAACACTGGGTTATATATATCATTTGAAATTAAGAGTTTTCTCTAGATATATGTCCAGGAGAGGAACTGAATTAACCTCATACAGCTTAATATTAAGGAAAAAAGAAAGACCAAAAATCTCAATCAAGAAAAAATGGGTAGAAAACCTAATCAGACATGTCTCCAAAGAAGATGGAGAAAAGGCACATGAAAAGACGCTCACAATCGCTAATTATTAGAGAAATACAAATCAAATTACCATAAAGTATCACCTCACACAGGTCAGAATGGCCATCATTAAAAAATCTGCAAATAATAAATGCTGGAGAGGGTGTGGAGAAAAAGGAACCCACCTACACCATTGGTGAGAATGTAAATTCGTGTAGCCACCATGGAGAACAGTATGGAAGTTCCTAAAAGACTAAAAATAGAGTTGCGGTATTATCTGTGAGGCAATTTTGATGAAGTGGGGTGTAGTAGATCTGTGGAGACTACTGTGACCTTCATACTCAACATAATCACCCATGTTTTGCTGGAACTTGCCTTTATCTATGTCAGTTAAAAGAGAAAATTCTCTGTGAAGGTCTCACAGGTGTGTTCATAAATGATCCACTCCTGTCTTTTTTCTACAACCTCCAGATTGATGATCAGGGCTCGATAAGACCCTGGAGGGAGCCAGCTTACCACTGCCACTTCTTCCAGGAATCACCAAAGGGAATTCCAAGGGTACTTTTTCCTGATGCTCGCAAAGCACCCAATCCTCAGTACTCCATAGCTTCTCAATTGAGCTAAACCATTAGCACTCCAGTGTGCCCACCCTACTCATAAACTCAAATTACTGAGATGCCACTGTATAGGCCTCAAAGTCATAGCCAGATGGCAGAAACTGAAGCAATCATAAGACACGTAGCTAGTATTCATTCCCCCATATTTTAAGAGTACGCTGGGGTGACTGGAGTAATCATATTTGGATGACTTTAATCCAGAAAGATAACAAGGAGGAGGGGAGTTTTGAGCCAAATTCTTAAGGAAGATTGGAAAGCAGGAAGGAGTTTGGACATCAGTGATAATAAAACAGTGCAAGCTAGGGGTCGGTTATCTGAGATGTATAAAAGAAGCACATTTGTTTTGCTGGAGTAAAAACTGTCAGATGGACATTGAATCATTCCATAGTAAAAAAAACAGAAGGCAGCTGTGGAGGAATTATTTGATATTCTTTCCTTAAGGTCAAATCTCCATACCTCACAAAAAGAGTATTTCACACTTCTGAGGCAAAACTACATCCAGGATCACCTTTCATCTGAGATTATATATATATAGAAGCCTATTTACTGTTTAAATATTTCTTCAGAAGAATTTTATCCCTTGGGGGTATTATTAAAACTATTGTAATGAAACTTCTCAACAAGTGTAGCTACTTTTGTAATGCTTGAGCAGTGCTTGGCTGAGGTACCATGACACCAAAAAACACAACAAATCCTTTGCAGGGACAAGGAGTGGCCTCTATACTTAGCAACACTATGACTACATATATCAGAGATGGAAAAGCTTCCTAGAAGAAACTTTGAATAACAAGGAATTTGGTTGGCCTTTGCTGAAAATTCTGATAAAGAGGCCGAGTTTGACTTGCTGGCTAACCAAGGCAACAAGTATATTACTACAGAAGTTTTGAATATGCGTGTATGCATAGAGTTCATAATGTAAATTTTGTATATAAAAATATACACACATATACACACATAGAGACATGAGCACAAACATATATATGCATTTGTGGATGACAAACTCACTTTTGTTTGAGAATTATCTTGGAGAGCAACTACATCAAAATGACTCTAGATCAGTCAACCAATATTTATTGAAAAATCTGTAAATTATGTGTTACATGAGGTGGGAGCTTCAAACACAATCTCAGACTCTCAAAGAACTGTAATCTTTCTTTCCTGAGAGCAGCAAAGGCAAGAAGACAAAGTATGAAGCTTGGACCTGAGAGCCTGATGTTCGCAGAGCTTGACAAGATCAAGCATGCTTCAGGCAATAGTGAGCACTTTACTGCCAAGACAAGGCTGGACGTTCCAAGAAGCATGCACTTTTCCTCCTAGGAAGTCCAAGGCAGAAACATTCAATTTGCCTTCAGTGATGGAGCCTTATTCCAGAATATAAGAACACAAAGTCACACAAAAGTTACCCTACCAGCCTAAGAATTATGCTCAGATTCAAATGTATAGGTCAATCAGGAAGTCCACAGAAACCTAGAAAATGTGTTCACCATCTGTGATAAGACATCCTGAGTACTGGAACTCTCTCAGAAGTTATGAGTGAGTGAGTGAAGTCGCTCAGTCATGTCCAACTCTTTGCGACCCTGTGGACTGTAGCCCACCAGGCTCCTCTGTCCATGGGATTCTCCAGGCAAGAATACTGGAGTGGGTTGCCATTTCCTTCTCCAGGGGAATCTTCCCGACCCAGGGATCGAGCCCAGGTCTCCCGCATTGCAGGCAGATGCTTTAACCTCTGAGCCACCAGGGAAGCTAAGAATGTATAAAATGTCAATAGGATGGTTTGCCATCACTCCCTATTGTACACTATTTGGATAGGGTTTACCCAAGCCATCTTGGAGGCCACCATGGATGATCCCTTACATGTACCCTCACATTTACTTCATGTCTCCATCTCTAACTCAATTGTATCTTGTTAGTGTACCAGAGCTATTTTTGTTAAAAATGCATACTGCAGGAAAGAGCAATTTCTGACTATTTTCTTTTTCAAAGGCAGTTGCATAGGAAACACGCCTTTGAGGCAACGCCTGCCTCCACCAGCCTGAAATACCAGATAGCACAGAATGAGAGACGGGGAACCCATGAGTTCATGCAGCAGGAGTTCCCTTAGATAGAAATCTGTCTGTGGGTGACCTCATCCAATGAAACTGAAGGGAACAGGTATCACCCATCAGGAACCCAAGCAGAAACCCAGTCCTGGGCAGTGAAATGGCAAAGCAAAGTTCATCAGTGGGGCACCAGAGCTCGGCCAGGCTGTAAACAATGTCTTGGGTATCGAACAGTTAAATCTTCAGGGGAAAAGATGGATGGACTTGTCTGAAGAGTGGGGATGATAAAGGCAGAGGAAAAAGATAAAGTCAATAGAAGCCAAATGGAGAAACTTCAAAACAGGTGAAAAGCTAAACAGCAGTTTGGGTAGTGGATCATGACTCATGGCACCAGGGAGTACTGGTGCTTTTCAGGCCTCCTCCAGTCACTGCCACTGCCATCACCACTGTGGCTACCAGCCCAGGTGAAGCTCACGCTTGGTCAGGAATGAGTAGGCACTCATCAGGCAGTGGGGGAGTCGGGGAGGGGGTGGGGGGAGTCAATGTGCCTACAGGGTAGGGTGGGTGTAGGGTAGGCAAAAAGATAAAACTTGTATGAAGAAGTAAAAGAGGAAAGCAGGCACATCACTGAAATAAAGCCTGTCTCAGCTCCATGAGACCTATGTGTCAAACTTCCTTCATGCTCACAGTTATTTGAATATTCAGGAAGAATATTCAGAAGAAACTTCATAATCACATTACATTCTTCTCACTAAACTTAAAACAAAAAAAATACAAGGCTCTCCCAGATGTAGTCAGTGTTAAGTCTACCTGAATGAGGCAGGGCAGAGTCTGTCAACTGATTCTGAAATTGAGCACCCCCCTTGTCTTCCATCCCACCAGCCAGGCATGTCAGGAAAACACTGCATTAGATGTCTCAGTTCATCAATCTAATAAATGAGTTCTCAAATGTCATTTTCCCCCCATATGCAGCAAACATTTCTCTATTATTTAGTTATGCAGTCTTAATTGGGTTAACTCTCAGTGCACCAGCACAGTTCCATCTGTGAGGGACGCTTCTGTCATTGAACGGAGAAAGAGAGAGAACAGAAAGAGAAAGGGGATGACAGTTCACAATGACATGTGGTATGTGCTTGTCAGGATAGAAAAGCAGCATGTTAAATTTGTATTTTTCAATTAGACATCATAAAATTTGCTGCTGATATGCCATTTATTTCATTAAGAGAAACATTATCCATCTTGACTATCCCTCAAAGCAAAAGAAGTATTTTAATTAAATCCTACAAACATGGGATATTCTAGTCTATTTGCCCTGCCTAACAATTGTAATGGAGTTGTGGACAGCATTTAGGAAAAGTGTACAAAATAATACATGCAGGGTTTAAACCAGGATGAAGTATCTACAAGCTGGTACATAGAATTGAAGGATAGCAGAATATACCAGGCTACATTGGCATCTGAATTAGTTTTATCTGAAGACAACTGAGAAGAAGTAGATACAAGGAAAGCTCTCTGCTCTTCATCTATTTGCTTAAAAGCAGGATTTAAATTTGTAAAGACATTCCCCCTCCCTTCTCTACAGAAAGGAGAGAATTTAACCAGAGGAGACAACTCTAGACCCCTATCAACCCAGAAGAATCTACATAACAAACCCTGATAAAACTAGCTTTAACTACTACTGTTGTCGTTCAGTGGCTAAATCCTGTCTGATTCTTTGTGACCTCATGGATCACAGCATGCAAGGCTTCCTCGTCCTCCACTATCTGAGTTTGCTCAAGCTCCTGTCCATTGAGTCAGTGATGCCATCCAACCATCTTATCATCTATCACTCCCTTCTCCTCCTGCCCTCAACCTTTCCCAGCATCAGTCTTTTCCAATGAATATTCAGGATTGATTTCCTTTAGGACTGACTGGTTTGATCTCCTTGCCGTCCTAGGGATTCTCAAGATTCTTCTCCAGCACCACAGTTCAAAAGCATCAATTCTTCAGTGCTCAGTCTTTTTTATGTTCCAATTAGCTATAATTCAGTTCAGTTCAGTCGCTCAGTCGTGTCTCTTTGCAACCCCATGGACTGCAGCACGCCAGGACTCCCTGTCCATCACCAACTCCCAGAGTTTACCCAAACTCATGTCCACTGAGTCAGTGATCCCATCCAACCATCCCATCCTCTGTCGTCCCCTTCGCCTCCTGCCCTGAATCTTTCCCAGCATTAGGGTCTTTTCAAATGAGTCAGCCCTTCTCATCAGGTGGCCAAAGTTTAATTAGTTTCCCCATATTTGCAAGCTCCAAATTTGCCACCCCTAGAAACTCAAAATCCTTTCCTTTGTCTTGTCATCTCTCTATAAAAACATTTTTTTTCACTAAGATGCTATGTAAGTTCTAACCACCCTTTTGAGTTATTCATCACTGAGTTCTATGTTTATGTGCAATCCATCTGCTATTAAACTTCTATTTTTCTCTCATTAATCTGCTGTGGGTTTATTTCCAGTCCAATTTCAGCACCCAGCCAATGAATCTGAGATAGCAGATGAAAAATAATTTTATCCCTTCCTTCTCATGTGCAGCAAAAATCCTGAATGGACAAATAAAATGATAACAAATTTAGTTATTAAAACATTGTGCCACTTCAAAAGTGGTTAAGTCAATAAAAAATATTGTATCAATCATAAACTAAAAACATATTCAGGAAAAGAAATTTTGCCAAGCCCAAAAATGTTGTAGTAACTTTTTAAACTTAATATTAAGTATGTTTTGGGTCATTTTCCTTTATCATTTTGAATCTGAATCAAATTTTCCCATCACTTGGTGGTTTTTTATGAGCTTACTATACCAACCACTTTCACATGTATAAATATTGGCGGTGTATGAGCCACGTGAATGTGGACCAGTCCATTCAGAATCTCAACTTGACTGCAGATTGATTTCTCACTGAATAAAATTCACTTCAGGGATTGAATTACCTAATTTGGCAGTCTGCATTGATCAGATTTACTGTATAATGACAAAATAGTAATTTCAATTTGTACTAGCTCAAATAGATATACTACATACACAGTATATTACCTTGTTCACAAAGAATTACATAATTTTTGTGCTAGAGAGAACTTAGACATTAACTCCCTATTTTAAAGATGAAGAGACTGAGGATGCAAAATTTACCCAATTCAATTAGTGTAGCCAAATCAGGAACAAAAGTTTCTGGAATATAAAATCATCTCAATTAGCTTTTCAGAACTAGTGTGGTAAAATAATATGTTAGGCCACTTTGATTCTAATTTTGAAACTACTGATTAGTAGTAATTTTAGGCTAGATTTTCCCAAAAAAGATGGCATAAAAGAGTGAAGCTGTTGATCCTTTAGGCCCTAGCATGCCTGGGTAGGACATGAAGCAGCCTGAACTCTTCGGCCAGTTGTCCAAGGAAACGTGATTCTTTATCCAAGGGAGCCAAACAAACATTCACCTATTACTGTAGTGATGTGAAGAAACTGGAAAGGACTTGATATTTAATTCTTGAAGCAATTAAATCTAATATATCCATTAGCTGCCTAAATATAAAACAGTCTTTTCTTTCATTATATTCTGCTGGATTCTTGGGATGATACAGTTATGAGTAAGACACAGTGTACTCTATTGGTCAAAATAGGTAAGGTTATGCTGTGGTAACAAATGAATACCAAAATTTCAGAGGCTTAATCTAACTCAAGCTGATATAATCTGAGATACCCTCCTCCATCTGGAATATGTGGCATCAAAGATGATGGCAGCAAGAGAAAAGACAGATGCAAGATACACACTGGTTCTTGACTGCTTGACTCAGAAGTGATGCACAGAAATTCTGCTCTAATTTCACTGGCCAAAATTAACTACACATTCCTGTCCTAATTGCCAGGGTGGAAAATACAGGGAATCACATAGATATTTTGTGACCTCTCCTTTATTCATGAAGAAAAAAGCGGTTAAATATACTTTATTTTATACCGACTTTATTCTAAGATAAGATACCACATTCTGATTTTCCTTATATAGCTTCTAATTAGCATATTTGTTTACCCAATGAATCCTGGTTACCAACCTCAAGACACAAGGAAGTTGGGAAGATTCCTATCATAAAAACACAGTCCTTTGATTTAGATGAAATATGACACTAATAATAATGACTCACATCACTATAGTTCTTTGAATCTCTAAAATTCTTTTGCATATATGGAAAAAACACCAACCTTCCAAGAATCTACAAGAATTAACTTTTAAAACATATTTTAAAAACTTAGCACAGAATCTAGCCATGGAAAGGCTAAATAATTAGTTGTTATCATGGTCACAAGTGGCATCATTATTGTTTTGTTATTAGGTCTCATTTGATTATCTGCGAGACATGTTTAACCTCACTAAGGGAAGTTAGATTAAAAAGGCTGTCCTTTGTCCAAGAATACATAGCTGAAATACAAAAGCAGGGTTGTAAATCTAACAATTCTGATACCAAGTCCAGTCATCTCTGTACTTTTTAACAGGAAGAAGCAAAACAACTCTTTGTTTGGAGCCCTAGTTTATCTTTAATTTCTGAACAATCTTTTAGTTGCACAAGATAGCGAGTTAATTAGGGGACAGTTTAAGTCCCTTTCCTACTCTGAGATTTTAGCAATTGTTGTTCAGTTTCTAAGTCATGTTTGACTCTTTGTGACCTAAGGACTGAAACATGTCAGGCTTCTCTGTCCTTCGCTATCTCCTGGAGTGTGCTCAAATTCATGTCCATTGAGTCAGTGACCATAACCATCTCATTCTTTGTCACCCCCTTCTTCTCCCACCCTCAATATTTCCCAGCATCAGAGTCTTTTCCAGTGAGTCGGCTCTTCCTACCAGGCGGCCAAAGTATTGGAGCTTCAGCTTCAACATCAGTCTTTGCAATGGATATTCAGTGTGGATTTCCTTTAGGATGGACTAGTTTGATTTCCTTGCAGCCACGGGACTCTCAAGAGTCCAGCACTACAGAACGAACCAGTTCTTCCACTTTCATAGCCTACTTTATGCTCCAACTCTCACATCTGTGCATGTCTACTAGAAAAGATATAGTTTTGACTATAATATGGACCTCTGTCAGCAAAGTGATGTCTCTGCTTTTTAATATGCTGTCTAGGTTTGTCAAAGCTTTTCTTCCAAGGAGCAAGCATCCTTTAATTTCATGGCTGCAGTCACCATCTGAAGTGATTTTAGAGCTCAAGAAAATAAAGTCTGTCATTGTGCAATATCCAATTATTTTATAATCATATGACTAACAGCACAAAATTTAAAAACTTTAAAAAGAAGAAAGATAACTATGATATGGAAGTGTCACAATTCTTATGATATCCTTGCTTACATTGATGACTGTAAAAGTCCCTCCAAATCTTAAAATTTGATGAATCTGCTTTAAGTTCACTAGAAAAGTTTCTCTTTATTTATTGCAGTGTGTATATAACATTCACACTCACTGGTAATACAAGCTATTGCTTAAACTCAGGTAATAAAAGATATTTGTTACTTTTTGAATGAAATATACTATCCAGGATTCAAATTCTGAAAAGTCTCTTACAAATTTTCAGACCTATTAATTTTATTCTTTATACTTTATACAGGTTTTTAACATTATCCAATATTTCACTCCTGCAGTGCTGAAATATTGGCCAGTGCTGTAGTCTGTTTTTCTGGTATAATATTTACTAACATTCTAATATCATTTTATATATTATGAGGCAAATTTAACCTAACAGAAAATTAGTATTTCCCTCCTTTCTTATTTCCTTCTTTAAAAATGGTCCTGTATGTCTACAGGATCAAGACACTAGAAGATCAAGGAGTAACAACAGCCTTCTCCCCCTCCCTCAACTTTAAGAATCAGAATTGACCAAAACATTTAAAATCCAAGGACCAAATAAATGTTTAGTACATTTACATACGAGTAGCCAATCTTACAGCTAGTTCTTGATAACTCTGTAGTTCAGTCCGTTCAAAATATTGAGTGTTCTGTTTCTTCATAGGCGCTCTTAAAACGTATGAAGACTTAGGAGGATATGAAGGAGGCAATTTTCACATTTGTCCCTTCTTGTCTATCCTATGATAGTGATGTATCCTATACAACCTTTGTATCAGTGAGTAAGATAAATATGTACAAGATAGCCATGAGTGAGCGACTTCCCTTCCACTTTTGACTTTCGTGCTTTGGACAAGGAAATGGCAACCCCCTCCAGTGTTCTTGCCTGAGGAATCCCAGGAATGGGGGAGCCTGGTGAGCTGCCGTCTATGGGGTCGACACAACCGAAGCGACTTAGCAGCAGCAGCAGCAGCCATATTCAACCTGCAGATGATACCTGGAAGAGAAAGCTACATTTTATGATGAAAGCTAGAATCAGATTCAGAATGATTTAAATGGATTGGAGCAATATATAAGAACAACAAGAAGAAATGTAAGAGATACCCATTATTTACTTATTTATATAACAAATATTTATGGAGCACACCACAGATTATGTTTTATGGGCTATATGTAGGGAAATAAGACGTGTTCAGTCTCAAAACTAAGGTCATGGAGTATGGATACCATACTTCACAGTTTTATAGATAAAGAATTGGAGAACCAGAAACCTTGATCAATTTTTCATACCAAAACAACTGAATGAAAATGACGAGACCAAACCTACAATACAAGGAAATCCCTACTATTTCACATAACTATTGCATGAGTGAGAAGAGATAGAATAACAAGTAATGGTCTCCTCCAGCTTATCTGCTCCTCTCTCCCATATTTGTAGAATAAAGTATGATTAGGGTGACTGTCTGGCGCATAATTGAAGATGGCCAAGCAGCACTCACACAAGATTGCTAGGGTTAACACAGAAAACAAACTTATGGTTTACTTCAGTTCAGTCACTCAGTCATGTCTGACACTTTGTGACCCCGTGGATTGCAGCACACAAGACCTCCCTCTGGACCACAACAAACTCTGGAAAATTCTTAAAAAGATGGGGATACAAGACCACCTGACCCACCTCCTGAGAAATCTATATGCAGACAAGGAAGCAACAGATAGAACTGGATATAGAACGACAACTGGATCCAAATAGGGAAAGGAGGATGTCAAGGCTATATATTGTCACCCTGCTTATTTAACTTCTATGCAGAGTACATCATGAGAAACGCTGGGCTGGATAAAGCACAAGCTGGAATCAAGATTGCCAGGAGAAATATCAATAACCTCAAATATGCAGATGACATCACCCTTATGGCAGAAAGTGAAGAAGAAATAGAGCCTCTTGCTGAAAGTAAAAGAGGAGAGTGAAAAAGTTGGTTTAAAACTCAACATTCAGAAAACTAAGATTATGGCATCTGGTCCCATCACTTCATGGCAAATAGATGGGGAAACAGTGGAAACAGTGAGAGACTTTCTATTTTGGGGGCTCCAAAATCACTGAAGATGGTGACTGCAGCCATGGAATTAAAAAACATTTCCTCCTTAGAAAGAAAGTTATGACCAACCTAGACAGCATATTAAAAAGCAGACACATTACTTTGCCAACAAAGGTCTGTCTAGTCAATGCTGTGGTCTTTCTGGTAGTCATGTATGGATGTGAGAGTTGGAGTATAAAGAAAGCTGAGCACCAAAGAATTGATGCTTTTGAACTGTGGTGTTGGAGTAGACTCTTGGGAGTCCCTTGGATTGCAAGAAGATCCAACCAGTCCATCCTAAAGGAAATCAGTCTTGAATATTCATTGGAAGGACTGATGCTGAAGCAGAAACTCCAATACTTTGGCCACCTGATGCAAAGAACTGGCTCATTGGAAAAGACCCTGATGCTGGGAAAGACTGAAGGTGGGAGGAGAATGGGGAAGACAGGTTGAGAAGATTGGATGGCCTCACCAACTCAATGGACATGAGTTTGAGTAAACTCCGGGAGTTGGTGATGGACAAGGAGGCCTGGTGTGCTGCAGTCCATGGGGTTGCAAAGAGATGGGCATGACTGAGCGACTGAACTGACTGACTGAACTGTCTAGTGGTTTCCCCTACTTTCCTCAATTTAAGTCTGAATTTGGTAATAAGGATTTCATGATCTGAGCCACAGTCATTTCCCAGGGTTGTTTTTTTTGACCTTATAGAGCTTCTCCACCTTTGCCTGCAAAGAACATAATCAATCTGATTTCAGTATTGACCATCTGGTGATGTCCATGTGTAGAGTCTTCTCTTGTGTTGTTGGAATAGGGTGTTTGCTATGACCAGTACATTTTCTAGGCAAAATTCTATGAGCCTTTGCCCTGTTTCATTTTGTACTCCAAGGCCAAATTTGCCTGTTACTCCAGGTGTTTCTTGACTTCCTACTTTTGCATTCCAGTCCCCCATAATGAAAAGGACATAATTTTGGGGTGTTAGTTCTAGAAGGTCTTGTAGCTCTTCATAGAACCATACAACTTCAACTTCTTCAGCATTTCTGGTCAGGGCATAGACTAGGATTACCATGATATTGAATGGTTTGCCTTGAAAATGAACAGAGATCATTCCGTCATTTTCAAGACTACATTCAAGTACTGCATTTTGGACTCTTTTGTTGACTATTATGGCTATTCCATTTCTTCTAAGGGATTCTTGCCCACGGTAGTAGATACAATGGTCATTTAAGTTAAATTCACCCATTCCAGCCCATTTTAGTTCACTGATCCCTAAAATGTCCACGTTCACTCTTGCCATCTCTTGTTTGACCACTTCCAAATTACCTTGATTTATGGACCTAACATTCCATGTTTCTGTGCAATATTGCTCTTCACAGTATCAGACCTGCTTCCATCACCAGTCACATCCACAACTGGGTGTTGTTTTTGCTTTGGCTCCATCTCTTCCTTCTTTCTGGAGTTATTTCTCCACTGATCTTCAGTAGCATATTGGGTACCTACCGACCTGAGGAGTTCATCTTTCAGTGTCCTATCTTTTTGCCTTTTCATACTTCATGTGGTTCTCAAGGCATGAATACTGAAGTAGTTTGCCATTCCCTTCTCCAGTGGGCCATGTTTTGTCAGAAATCTCCACCATGACCCGTCCATTTTGGGTAGACCTACATGGCATGGCTCACAGTTAATATTAAGTTAGACAAGGCTGTGGTCCATCTGATCAGTTTGGTTAGTTTTCTGTGATTGTGGTTTTCTCTCTGCCCTCTGATGGATAAGGATAGAGGCTTATGGAAGCTTTCTGATGAGAGAGAATGACTGAGGGGAAAACTGGGTCTTGTTCTGATGGGCGGGCCATGCTCAGTAAATCTTTAATCCAATTTTCTGTTAGTGGGTGGGACAGTGTTCAGGTGATTAAGTCAACTGTATTTCAACTAAAACAGATTTCTGGGGTAGCATTCATCAGGAAAAAATCACAAAGGCAAGAATTACCCACTTTCTCTGGGATAGTGACTGGAGCTCTAGATTATGGAACATTAACTGCATGACTATGGATGTGTCAATCCCTCCCGGGTGTGATCAAGAGCTAGAATATAATACTACTATAAAGACAAAGGATCCCTGCTCCTTGGAAGAGACCGGGAAGCTATGCTGCTGATCGTGGTTAGCTTGTCCTCAACCTCCACATTGAAGTACAGATAATGGTCCTGTTACACTCTCCAACTAGACACCTCCAGTGTTATTCAATGTCCATTTCCACTCTGCCTTAAGCAGACATGAAATTTGCTTGTCAGCTGTTACTCAACCATTCCCAACTGTCCTCCAGTGTCAAACACAGTGATCCTGTGACTAGCCACACAATTCCTATGGCTTAGAATGATAGGTTATGATGCCTAACCATCACTTCTTGGTTTGAAAAAGAGGGAAGGACTGAGTAAAAGGTTAACTTGACAGGTTCTCTGAATGCTAGTGTCACATGAAAAGAGTGGATCTCTTGCAAACTTCCATAGAAATCAGCCACTTTCCAGTGATTAAGGCCATCAACCACTGTCAACTGCAATGACTTGTTCAGGTCCAACTAGTCATGGAAGGACCTGACACTACACCCAATCTGAACCTCAGAGATGTAACAGGATAAGGCTCTAGTCAATGTGCTGCCATGTCATGTAGCTTTTGTATCCCAGCCTCTGAACACACCAAAGAGTCAGGCACGACTGAGTGACTGAACTGAACTCTGAACACACCAGAAGAGCTGACGCTTCACTAATTGTGCTGTTTAAAAGCCCACAATGCAAAGGGCAGGGATACCTCTGATGGAGTGTGATGAAGAATTCTGATAGATTTTTGTGCACTGTCCCAAAAGGAATGGGTGTGGAAAGCACAGCCCCACACATCTGAATTTTACCAGTGAATTTTCCAGAATGCTACTCTGGTAGGCCTTATATGACTGCCAATTTGAAATTCATCTTTATTTGCACAAGAGACATTATAATTTATCACTGAAACAAGAACATGGTAAGGGTGAAAGAGAGCATTGTTACTATTTACACCTGGACAAATAGTACTGTCCCTAGAAATCCAGGCCACGTGGTCACCTTAGATACGTTACCTTTTGGAGGAGAAAAATCAGTCAGTGAAAGGCCTGGAATTCTGGAAATCATATCAGCACACTGAAGACATTCAGGCAGTCCAAAGCTGTGTATGTGCATTTGTGTACAATACAGGCAAAAGAGGGCAACATAAACTTACTCAAAGGGCCAGCAAATGACAGAGTGAAAGGTTTATTCCCTCCTGCTCCACAGAGTGGAATTGTGATCAAGATGCAGATTCAGACTCAATATAAGAAACCAACCACCAGAGCTACTCAACAACAGGGGAGGCAACCTCACCAGAGCACTCTGGATACCATTCATGGGTACAGTGGTATGTTTTCTACAATGACCATAGAATTATATATATAGCTACAAAGACTCTTTGAAGATTTTAATTCACAAGTTGCTATTATCGTGAAAACAAATAAATGATCTTATTGGTATTGTAATATCAAGAATCTCACACACTAGTAAACAGTCTACACTCAGACCAAAGCAGCAAGATAACCTAATGTAGGAAAGGAAGATTAGAAATTTTCCAGTGTGTGTGACTGGTCATCCAAGACAGGCCACAAAAGATAATACAATTCCATGGCTGATTTGCATGCATGAAGGAAAATCATAGCAATACATTGTTACAAAGGATGTAATTAACTGGTAGTATTTCAAAATGTGAAAGTTCAGAATTTCATTCAAAATCTCTATTTACTTACATGAAATTAAAAGATCTAAGCACTAATTGAACAATGATGAAATTTTATTAATTCTTGAATCCTCTGGCTAAATGGCATATTTGTGTATAATATTAATTCTTTTGAAATATGGTTGAACTTTGGTGAAATTATGAAGGTGGTAAAATTTGTCTTCAAATAAACTTCACCTCCTTATTTTCCACATTGTCCTCCTTGAGGCAACCCTTCTCTAAAACTTCCTAATGTTTCCCACTTGTCCTCTTTTCTCTTTTACTCTCAGGAAATGATGGAATCAAACCAGGTTGCCCACAATGAAAATGACTAAAAAAAGTGACATCTATCATCCATCAACTATCTTATATTTTAAGCACATTAAATTCAGTGTGATACAAATCTAATAATGGAATTCCAGGAATCACTCTTATCAATTAAGAGCTGTTTGGAGAGAATTCTTGGTTTCTGAATTTTTGCTATGTAGAAAATTATCAATTCTTCATACTAGTTAATTCTGTTCTACTATTATCTACTTCAGTAACACCAAAGTAAGGCTGTTATGGTCTTCATTGATTAATAATAATATCTGGGTATTTACTCAGGAGTCTATGTGCTAAGCACTGCACAAATCAGATATTATCTCATCTTTTAATCTTCACAACCATATAAATTATATATCATTATCACAGCACAGATAATGAAAGAAATTTAGGTGAAAAAAGTTGAGAAATGTGTTTAAAACTATATGAGAAGTGGTATGTTTTGGAACTTATCACTTGGTATGTCAAGTTCCCAACTCTGGCTCTCAGCCTATAGGTTCTATGCCACATTAGCATGCTGAAACTATCCACTAGTATTTCAAATGTGTGTACCGAGAAAATGTGTAGAAAAGGGATAATGCCCTTTCTCTGTAGCTTGTCCAATGTCTCATCTTGTTTTCTTCCACTGATGCCTATGCCTGTGGAAAATTTCATCAGAACTCAACCAGATATTTCAGGATGAATTAGAGACCATTAAGACCCTCTCAAGCTTCAACACTTTGTTCTCCAACACCACCCCGCCTTTATTTTCAGAATTACATGAGTTTAATATCTCATTCTTCTTTTTTATTAAATTTGTAATTTCTCTTTTCTGAAAATTTAAACCTATGACTTCCTTCCACTGGTCATTTTAAATAGAAGTCTGGGTGATTTAACAGAAGAACAGAATCAATAATCTCCTTATTAACCCAGAGGGAAAGATAGTTGAAATGGAAAAGTTCTAACTGATCAATATCGAACATCTGACCAAATTGTATGGCCAATTAGGCACTAAATGGTCCTCCACTTTTCTGCCTGTTAATGAGGAGAGATTGAAGAGATGGTTGCAGATTGAATACCAGAAAGTAGGTTCAAAAACAGATGCTCATAGAGGGGGAGGGAGACTTGTTCATCATTCTCACAGCCTCAAGCTTACTCCCATTGTAATAACTATAATGGGCTTCCCTGGTGGTTTAGCTGGTAAAGAATCCTCCTGGAGTGTGGAAGACCTGGCTTCGACCCCTGGGTTGGAAAGATCCCCTGGAGAAAGGAATGGCTACCTACTCCAGTATTCTGGCCTGGAGAATTCCATGGACTACAGTCCATGAGGTGGCAGAGTCAGACACGATTGAGTAACTTTCACTTTTACTTTAGGTAAGCACGAGATGGTGTCCCCACCTAAACAAGTTATAGAGAAGTGCGCTCACAATGAGTGTGAAAGGAGAGAAGTTCGTGACCACTGTAGAGAGAAAGCAAGTAAATCTTTACAACTTTGGCTGGATCAAGTGGAATATGAGGGAGGGAACCATACAGTGCTTATTAAGAAAGGTTGGCAACATCTGGGCGTATACAACTCAGCCCCTCCAGCAGTCTGGTGTGGCAATCTTCAATCCATTCAAAGCCCATGGAGTAAGTCTGAGGGACTTTTCTACTGGATCCCAGCTACCAAAAGGAGTCTCTTCTTAGGAAGATTTCTCTGAAACAGGCAAACATTTGTAGGAAGCCATGAATGAGGCATTGGCTTGTATTTAGGATCTTGGCGCCCTGGGGTGGGTTTATGATATTGATAAAGGAAAATCACTAGACAATGAGAAATTAGCCTAAAGAAATCTGGATAAATGTTTGCTATCAGCCTTGCTGCCTTGAAAAACTCCCCTAGTCCTATGTTGAAACTGAGTGAGATCTTAAGAAAATTTGATGATGTGACAGTGGGTGTTACACTAAGGTAGACATCTTTATAAAAATTATCTCAGTGAGAATAAGACCAACCTGGGCAATAGACATAAACCCCAAGACCACAAGTAGGAAACTATGTTTCCATAGTAGGTGAGTTAAAGGGTCTCCAAAGCTGATACTGATGTTGTCGATTATGATGACCTTGCTGCTTGATAATGGATTTTGATTGAATCGAAACCATTGGAGGTTCATTTGGTTATGTGTAGCTGCTGCACTACTCAAAATGGAAAGTGCATATGACTTGTTCACTGGAGCTGAGTCATTCTCTCCCCTGTAAGACCCTTCATTCTCTCTCCTCCTCTAATCCAAACTCATCTGCTTTAAAGAGAAAACTGATTAGGGGTAAAGTGAAAGTCTCCCTCTCCCCAAGGGACACCAAAGGCCTTCTGAACCAGCCCAAGTAAACTGAGGGACAGCAGAAAGAGAAGGACTCAAATTTGTATGCTTTGTTGGATACATAGAACAAGTCACCATGTTACTTTTTCCCAAGTGGGGAGGAAATGCCTGGATGCAGATCAAGGGGTCTGGGTAACATTCACGGAGAGGAAGGGAAACTAATCTGACCTTGTAGGGGGGTCCTTTGGAATGATTCAAAATAGGTGGCTCAGACGGTAAAGCGTCTGCTTGCAATGCGGGAGACCCGGGTTTGATTCCTGGGTCGGAAAGATCCCCTGGAGAAGGACCTGGAGAAGGAAATGGCAATCCACTCCAGCACTCTTGCCTGGAAAATCCCATGGATGGAGGAGCCTGATAGGCTACAGTCCATGGGACCCGCAAAGAGTCGCACATCACTGAGCGACTATACTAATATACTATCACTGTGCCTTACACTACAGAATGTATAATTGTTATTGATATTTTACATTCCTGTACTGTGAATGCTTATAAGCACCAACAGGGATTCTTCTATTCAAGAAATACCGCATGCAGAAAAATGCCACAGAAACATGTAAGTCACTCTTCAGTGTTCCATCACAGGTGGTCAAGCAGAAACAATAGAATCTCAGGAGAAAAAGAGAAATTACAGCCCTGACTGAGGACTTAAGGCAGCAGGGGTAGTGCAGAATGCTACGTTCCTCAATGGCTAATACAGAGAGTCAGCATGAGCTGGAGCTTAAGAGGAGCGTCACATCAATGAATTCAGTAGTTGCTCCCATAGCCTTCGCTGTTTAAGACACTGTGACTGGAATTGAATCTACTGCATAGACTAATGGCACTTGATGTGCTGCCTAGGACACTGCCAATGCCTTACTTTCTAGCCACTGTTACCTGATTGCGAAAACCATCACATCATGTGGCTAGGCTTTCAGGATATATTTGTCAAGGCTAACTAAACTCTGCTGCAATATGCCACCAAAGAGTGAGTCAGGATTTAGCACAAGTGCCTCTGCCTTATGATGTCCAAAGTTTTCACTCTATTATTGACGTCCTGGGGGTGGCAAAGTAGACGTGTCAGTCTAAAGAGCCCTAACTACATTATTATCATAACTCTACCAATAAGAGTAGCTGATAAACCTCAATGAAATCAGGGGCTTATTCATCAGGTAAACACTCTCAGGACATTATGTGGACAAATTCATAACACTCAATCTCTCAGGCAGTCAAGGAAAAACTATTCTCTCTTTGCCTCTCCTATCTCTCCACCAAAAGAAGGCTCACACTTTATTATGCTCTTTGAACATTGTAGACAATGTATCTCACTTGGCCCTTCTATCTGCTAATCTGTAAATAAATATCCTTGAATGGAGACCAATCAACATCAAGGTAGGACACGTTCTTTACTTTTGAGGTTCCCAGGAAACAATCACCTCTTCAAACCACCACAATTCTCAGTGATTGGTTGGAGCCTCTGGCAAAGGGCATCTATGAAACTGTGGCAGGCTACCTTGTTAGCTTGCAAGTGGAGTAAAATTTTAGGCCATTTGCAGCTTATAATACCTAACTGATCTTGAGGCCTCATACTAGAAGTTCATGAAAATATATACTATACTGAGTTCTAGTTTTGAAAAAGCATTGCTTTGGGGGATGTAACATTCTACTACACTATATTTTTCAAAGCAACATTAACACAGTCATTCAATTTAAATAAAGCTTCTATCTCAAGTCTCCTCTGATAAAAACAATACCTTATGTGTCAGAATAAATTGAGAAAGATGTATAAGTGAGTATTGAAGGAAAATAGCAGAGATTTTCATCTGATTCTGTTTTTTAACAGGCATTACTAAAGATAAATGATTAAATATTTTATAGAAATTACCATTTTAATTAAAATGCAGACTGGAGAACTTAGTATATGAAGAGGAAACACTGGAGGCTTAAGATCCTTGAAAACATCAGAATTTAAAGCTATTAGTTTTCAGATTATCCTTTGGGCCATCTATTAAGTTTCTAGCTGAATATTAAAATATATTAATAAAAGAACAAAATATTGAATCCCTTCATATAGTGTATTACTACAGATTATAGATAGAGCTGAGAATACATTATTTCAAGTCTGCCTTAAGCAGTGCTGATGATCCAGATGAATTTCTATTTTATTTTATTCACAAACAGTAAAATTCATTTTTTTTTTTGGATGTATAGTTCTGTTATGTTTTAACATGCATACATTCTCTAATCATACTGCCAAAGAATGCAGAAGAGTTCTAGCAACCAAAATCGCTCAGGCTGTCACCTGTATTCAGGCCCTTCTCATTTCTAAGATCTAGCAAGCATTGATCTATTCTCTATTCCCCTTTAGGCGGTAGGGGACATTTCCAGAATGTCATGTCAATGGAATGACACAGTATATGGCCTTGTGAGTCTAACTTCTTTGACTTAGCATAATATTCTGGATATTCATCCAAGTTCTGGCATGTGTCAATAGTTCATTCCTTTTTATTGGTGATTAGTATTGGTGAATAGATACCATTGGTGATTAGTATTCCATCTAAACATCTACTCCTAGTTCATTGACTATGCTAAAGCCTTTGACTGTGTGAATCAAAACAAACTGTGGAAAATTCTTCAGGAGATGGGAATAGCAGACCACCTTAGCTGCTTCCTGTGAAACCTGTATGAAGCAACAGTTAGAAACAGACATGGAACAACGGACTGGTTCCAAATTGGGAAAGGAGTATATCAAGGCTGTATATTGTCACCCTGCTTATTTAACTTATATGAAGAGTTAACTTATATGAAGAGTTTCATGAGAAATGCTGGACTGGATGAAGCACAAGCTGGAATCAAGATTGCTGGGAGAAATATCAGTAACCTCAGATACACAGATAACACCACCCTTATGGCAGAAAGTGAAGAGGAACTAAGGAGCCTCTTGACAAAAGTGAAAGAGGAGAGTGAAAAAGCTGGCTTAAACTCAACATTCAAAATACTAAGATCATGGCATCTGGTCCCACCATTTCATGGCAAATAGATGGGGAAACAAAGAAAAGAGTAACAGACTTTATTTTCTTGGGCTTCAAAATCACTGAAGATGGTGACTGCAGCCATGAAATTAAAAGATGCTTACTCCTTGAAAGAAAAGCTATGACCAACCTAGATAGCATATCAAAAAGCAAAGACGTTACTTTGCCAACAAAGGTCCATATAGTCACAGCTTTGGTTTTTCCAGTAGTCATGTACGGATGTGAGAGTTGGACCACAAAAAAGGCTGAGCACCAAAGAGTTGATGCTTTTGAAGTGTGGTATTGAAGAAGACTCTTGAGAGTCCCTTGGACTACAAGGATATCCAACCAATCTATCCTAAAGGAAATCAGTCCTGAATATTCATTGGAAGAACTCATGCTGAAGTTGAAGCTCCAATACTCTGGCCACCTGATGCAAAGAGCCAAGTCATTTGAAAAGACCCTGATGCTGGGAAAGATTGAAAGCAGGAGGAGAAGGGATGACAGAGGATGAGACAGTTGGATGACATCACTGACTCAGTGGACATGAGTTTGAGCAAGCTCTGGGAGATGAAGGACAGGGAAGCCTGGTGTGCTCCAGTCTACAGGCTCCCAAAGAGTTGGACACAACTGAGTAACTGAACAACAGTGAAAGAGATAGGATGTAGTGTGTGTATTCCACTATGTCCAGAATTTAAAGTCCCATTAAAAAAAAATTCTCAGATGTGAATAATAGAAGGAAGAGGAAACTTATTTTGTGGGCATTTGTATAGCTGCTGCTGCTACTGCTAAGTCGCTTCAGTTGTGTCCGACTCTGTGTGACCCCAGAGATGGCAGCCCACCAGGCTCCCCCATCCCTGGGATTTCCTTCTCCAATGCATGAAAGTGAAAAGTGAAAGTGAAGTCATTCAGTCGTGTCTGACTCCTAGCCACCTCATGGACTGCAGCCTACCAGGCTCCTCCATCCATGGGATTTTCCAGGCAAGAATACTGGAGTGGGGTGCCATTGCCTTCTCCGCATTTCTATAGCAAACAGAAAAAATGATAGAGTATGTTTGGCAAGCTACAGTGCTAAAAATAGAGTAATGCATTACAGGACAGGGTAAGGCACTTTCTTCCACTCCTGTTGTGTCCTCCCATGTAACACACCTGGCTTCTCTCTTCCTCCTTACCCACTACTCCCAAAGGAGTCAGAAGTGAGTTGAAATCATGGTGAGTTTAGAAGGAAAACCAGGGCATGCACTTCCTCTCATCCACAGAAAGCTTGTGTTCTTAATTTCTCCAAGTTATATGATAAACTTACATGTATAATCATATATATGCTTGTGTTCTTAATTTCTCCAAGTTATATGATAAACATATATATAATCTTATATATATAAATCTTATATACATAAACTTATATATATAATCTTATATATAAACATATATAATCATACATATATATATATATATATATATATGATTTGGTGGCAAATACCTTGTCCCTTTGGAGCAGGTGTGCAACAGTGTAACACTTATTGTGCCTCACTGAGTTGGTTTCACTAATTCTGGAGTTCAGTGTTGGGAAACTTATAGGTATAAGTCAAATTGTTCCATTTCAGTGAATTACATTGGATATTCTGGTCTCCATTTGATTTATGCATTTATCTTATTTATTAGCTTGGTACTGCAGTAAGGAAAAATGAGGGTAAACTTCTTAAAAACAATGACATGCACTAATAAAAGTTAAATTATTGAAATAACTTCCCCTTTGAATAACAGAGTACAGTTATTATGTGACTATAAGACATGTTTCTTAATGCTCCATTTTGAAGCAGTCTAATTCACCTTTTTATCCCTAGTGCTTAGCACATTGCCAAGTGCAAGGAACACATAGTAAATGCTGAATAAGTGCTATTAGAAAAACAAATAACTGATTCAATGAGTAAAAGAATCCCAGTATACACAATGTTAAATGTACCATTCATAGGAACTACATTCTTAATTTCCATTTCAAACAGTTCCTACTTCCTCAATAGATTGAAGACATAGGGGAATATTTAGTATTTCCTATATCCCAATTAAAACAGTTGCCAACACATTTAATGTACACAGAACTCTTGTGAGGCAGATACTCTTACTGCCTTTTCTTTTTTTTAACAAATAAAGAAGTGATGATCAGTGAGAATAAATGATCAGAATGGTTTGATAGCTAGCAAGTGATAGATTTGTGATTTCAAACAATGAGAGGGTGGCCCTGAGGTCTGGACAGATACTGAACACACCAGACCATCTATGAAGGCATACTCTAGAAAGCCCTCTTCAACATCTTATTCATGTGTGGCCCAGCCCTAGGCTTAGACAGTCAACAACCCCACCTTTCTTTCCTTTATGTCCTGCAACATTAGCACACGCTGGGACCTAGTCTCACCCCATTAACTGCATCATTCCTCCCTATTCTTCTATCCATCAGGGCTATACAGCCACAGCCAACACTTTCTACTCTCTCTCCACAAACTATTAGTCTCCATTTCAAAGGATTAACCTCCCTCCCACCCACCATTACCAGCTCTGCTGCAGGGCTATTAAAAGTCTTTTGGTTCTTCGGGTCTTACCAGTTTTAAGAAATAGGTGCAGGGAATTGAGAGCAAATAGAAAGTTGGACAGGAATGATAAAGCATACAGGAATGATACAACAGTAGAGCAACTGGAGCACTGTAACATAAGGCCTTAAATTTCTCAGTACCGTTTCTCTTGACTTAAATACCAATATACTTATAAATTTTGTGTGTCATTACAGAAAACTGATTTTTGTCATCTGCTGCCTAACTGAAGCAGAAGATATTAAGAACAAGTGGCAAGAATACACAGAAGAACTATACAAAAAAAGATCTTCATGACCCAGATAATCATGATGGTGTGATCACTCACCTAGAGCCAGACATCCTGGAATGTGAAGTCAAGTGGGCCTTAGGGAAGCATCATGATGAACAAAGCTAGTGGAAGTGATGGAATTCCAGTTGAGCTGTTTCAAATCCTGAAAGATGATGCTGTGAAAGTGCTGCACTCAATATGCCAGCAAATTTGGAAAACTCAGCTGTGGCCACAGGACTGGAAAAGGTCAGCTTTCATTCCAATCCCAAAGAAAGGCAATGCCAAAGAATGCTCAAACTACTGCATAATTGAACTCATCCCACATGCTAGCAAAGTAATGCTCAAAATTCTCCAAGCCAGGCTTCAGCAATCTGTGAACCATGAACTTCCAGATGTTCAAGCTGATTTAAGAAAAGGCAGAGGAACCAGAGATCAAATTGCCAACATCCGCTGGATCATGGAAAAAGCAAGAGAGTTCCAGAAAAACATCTATTTCTGCTTTATTGACTATGCCAAAGCCTTTGACTGTGTGGATCACAACAAACTGTGGAAAATTCTGAAAGAGATGGGCATACCAGACCACCTGACCTGCCTCCTGAGAAATCTGTATGCAAGTCAAGAAGAAACAGTTAGAACTGAATGTGGAACAAAGGAGTGGTTCAAAATTGGGAAAGGAGTACAGCAAGACCGTATATTGTCACCCTGCTTATTTAACTTCTATTGCTGAGTACATCCTGCAAAGTACCAAGCTGGATGAAGCACAAGTTGGAATCAAGATTGCTAGGAAAAATATCAACAACCTCAGATATGAAGATGACACCACCTTTATGGCAGAAAGCAAAGAGGAACTAGAAAGCCTCTTGATTAAGGTGAAAGAGGAGAATGAAAAAGCTGGCTTAAAACTCAACATTCAAAAAACTAAGATCATGGCATCTGGTCCCATCACTTCATGGCAAACTGGTGGGGAACCAATGAAAACAGTGACCTATTTTATTTTCTTTGGCTCCAAAATCACTGTAGATGGTGACTGCAGCCATGAAATTAAAAGCTGCTTGCTCCTTGGAAGAAAAGCTATGACCGACCTAGACAGCATATTAAAAAGCAGAGACATTACTTTACCAACAAAGGTCCACAGCAAGTCAAAGCTATGGTTTTTCCAGTATTCATGTATGGATGTGATAGTTGCACCATAAAGAAAGATGAGAACCAAAGAGTTGATGCTTCTGAACTGTGATGTTGGAGAAGACTGAGAGTCCCATGGACAGCAAGGAGATCAAACCAGTCAATCCTAAAGGAAATCAGTCCTGAATATTCATTGGAAGGACTGATGCTGAAGCTGAAGCTGCAATACTCTGGCCACTTGATGTGAAGTATTGACTCATTGGAAAAGACCCTGATGCTGGAAAAGATTGAAGGCAGGAGGAGAAGGGGACGACAGAGGATGAGACGGTTGGATGACATCACCAACTCAATGGACATGAGTTTGTGCAGGCTCTGGGAGTTGGTGATGGACAGAGAAGCCTGGTATGCTGCAGTCCACGGGGTCACAAAGAGTCAGACATGACTGAGCGACAGAACTGAACTGAAATCAAAAGAAAGGTATAACAGCTTTACCTGAAATCATTAGAATTCCCAAATACTAATATTAATAATTTGGTCATTTCATTGATTAATGTAAGTATACTCTAAGTCAATTTTTAATATTAAATTAAAATCTGAACTAACTAATCCAGAGCAAAAACATAGTTTCACGTGGACCACAGAGTTTAAATGAGCTCTGACATTTTTAAAGATACAAATGTTTTCCATTCAAGTGCTATGGTCTGCTTTCATATTGTATATGCATGTTGTCTGCTCCAATTATTTTTAGACTTCGTTTCCATCAGAATCACATTTGTGGAGAGAGGCAAAAAATGATGTTAAAAATACTGGTTCCCAAAGTCTAGCCTCAAAAATCTTTGAGAGTAGAGCCCAAGCAAAAATATTTTGGAGAAGTTTCTCCAATGATTCTGAAACCCTTAAAATTTGAGAAGCACTGATATATACTTGATTTTCAAGACTGAAAGATTCGGAGATAGGTGAAATTTAAATTAATTAATCTTTGTAACATTCCTACTCCAACATGAACCTCTTATTCATATTGACCTTTGTATTGACGTCTTTCCCAATTTTCTACAGCTTAAATATCTCTTTGGGGAAAGTATAGTGGGTTCTCCAATAAAAATATGTGTTTGCTCACAGTTCTTTCTAGAACAAAATAGTATATAAAAAACATATTTAGAATTTAAAGAAGAATCTGGTTCTAACTGACAGACAAATGTAATACTTCATTTTGTTTATTTATTTGTGATTTATGATCTTTCTTTTCAATTTATTACACACACACACACACACACACAGAGGCATTTAAAAAGATTGGCAGCCAGACAATTAAAAAGCTTTCTTACCTTGTAGGCTTGTAGCTTTTTATATATCATCTGCTAAAACTCAACCAACTAATAATAACACAAGATTGTGCTGAAATCATTGAATAAATACTGAAATATGTCATATGCATTTGGTTCAAAAACATCTTTAATAGCTCTATTAATACTTGTCAATCACCATGTGTTCTCGATCTTCTTGATTACTTAAGAATAATTTCCAGTTACTTGTTGAAATCTTTTTCTAGTCCCTTTAGTTTCTTCTACATAACTGCACATTTTTCATATTAAAATCAAAATTCCTTTCCATTTGATTTGTCTTCATAGCCTGTCAATTGCTAAAGTTGCTACTATAATTCACAGAATATTCCAATTTCAAACTTTCTTGTCATTTGTTGAATCAAAACAGTCACCTGAATGCTTTTTGGATAATTTTATTGTATGTTTATTTCTGCCAGGCAAACCATTTCAGAATGCCTAACAATAAATTACCACCTGTCTAAAGAAGTCATGCTGTTTGAAGGGTTTGTCTAAGCTTAACTCCTTAAAGTAAAATGTAACAGGTTCATTTAACATTTCTTCAGGAAGAAAAGCATGCACAATGAAAAATCAAATTGTTTATATGGTATGTCATATTAGTATCTTAAGACATGTTACTGTGAATTTTCTGAAAGTACTAGTAGTCACTCAAAAACAGAAATAGAACTTAAAATATAAAGATAATTAAACATGAAGAAGAGAGACAGTGCACTGAGCTTCAAAATAACTCTTTTTGGAGCTTGCTTCCAAACACAATATTAAGTGCATTCAATCAGTTCCAGGTCGGAGGCTAAAGAACTTGTGGAATTCACAGAAAATGTACAATTTCAACTTCATGGACTGCCATCACTACATACTGAAATTTGTTTTTAATCTCTGCCTAGTGTCAGGAAGAGTAACCCCAACTGCACAATTTCTATGCCCTGGCAGCATCAGAAGGTAATGAAATTTAGATGCTGTGATCAAAACAAGGCCTTTAATTCTGCATATGAAGTTGCCTAGACTCAATAAATTATCAGATTCTAATCAATGTATAGCAAGATGGCTTAAATGACACTGGCAGTCATATGATCCTACTCCTAGGACTCTGCCTCAACTCCTCTCTTAGGAACGTGAGTCCACAGCTCCATTCATACATAGAAGTACCCAGGTAAGGAGATAAAAATCTTACTTTCATTGCTCATTCCCAGTTCTTTAGCTCTAACACTTTCCATTCTACTCAAACTATTCCTATCCTGACAACAGCGGTCAGACATAAAGTATACATAGTTGTCACAAAGGCATCATCATTTATCTACTCCTGATTCTTCAAGGGACTAAATTATTAAACAAAATAAAATTATGGAACATACGGGATAAGTTAAAATAATGTAATTGTGAAAAATGAATAATGGAGGACTTTTCAGAGGCTAATAAAGTAAGAGATCAACCATGATTGTCTTCTCCTTTGCCCGAGCAGATTCTGGTCTGACAGATCAACAATTCATAAGGAGGAGAAAAGAACTCCCATGTTGAATCATACCTTGTCTTTGACAGTCTTCTTTGGGTGGAAGGAAGCCAACTGAAAGTAACAAATATATTTTGAGGAAGAAAATGAATTCTTATTGGTTTCTGTTTTCCACCCCAAATCCTAGACAGAGAAAGGATATAGCTTTGGGGAAAGTTATCACTCGTATGCTGTTACTTCATTATACAAATCAATAGCAGTTCCGTTGTGAATAAAGTAGATGCAGGCAGAGACTATGAAAAGTCATCCAGGCCAGCTGGTATAGATTTTAGCAAACTGATTTTGCTGGGTTTTGATGCAAAGTCCTAAAACAGATAATTTTAAAAATCATTTAAATGCCTTTCCTCTGGCAGAGAGGTCAAAACTGCTGGCATTTGATTTGCTGAATACTGCTCTCAGCTAAACTCTAATCTGCCTTGAAGGAAAACTGCAGTCATTATTTATATTTCACCTGTGAGAGTTAAATAAATATTTACTGACAAAAGAATGTTGATATATACTTCAGATACAGATTTTCCTACGATTTTTGTGTCTACTTTCAATTTAGTCGGTAAGATTTTTGAGCCTTTAGTCATGATGGAAAATTTTATTCTGTCACAGATAGAGAAAAATTAGGCTTAGCTATGCACACTCTGCTATATCAAAGCGGTCATAGCTGAAGGTCCTTGATTATTCAGCATATCCTCTTCTGGTATTAAGAGACACAAACCTCCAGTTATATAGTAAATAGTCACAGGGATGTGATATACAGCATAAAGAATGTGGTCATCAATAATATTATAATAACTTGGTATGAGGACAGATGGTAACTAGACTTACAGTAATCATTTCATAATGTATGCAAATGTCCAATCACTATATAGTACACCAGAAGCTAATATAATATTGTTTATCAACTATATTCCAATAAAAAAGAATATCTTCTTCCAATGGCATCAATAGGGCAAGATGAGGATTCCTAACTATTTTGTTAATTTTTGACACTCAGCTCTTCATGCTAAATAACCTAAGCCAGCTAAGGCCCCCTTCCCTTTGTCCTATTGATATTGTTGGGAACTTTCTTCAAAGATAGATATAATGGCACAAACTTTATGTAACTGAAACCATTAATTCTAATGAAAAATATCTTCTTAATTTGAGTATGCCTATTCCAGAAATTATTTCCTACATACCGGAATATTCTTGTCACTTTGTTGTTGTTCAGATGCTCAGTTGTGTCTGACACTTTGCGATGCTATGCACTGCAGCACACCAGGCTCTCCTGTCCTTCACTACCTCCCAGAGTTTGCTCAGATTCATGTAAATGCCCTCTGCTCTTCCCCAGTAGCATATTGGACATCTTCCAACCTGTGGGCTCATCTTCATGTCATATCTTTTTGCCTTTTCATACTGTTCATGGAATTCTTGCAGCAAGAATACTGGAGTAGTTTGCCATTCCCTTCTCCAATGGACCACGTTTTGTCAGAACACTCTGCTATGACCTATCCATCTTGGGTAACCCTACATGGCTTAACTCATAGCTTCATTGAGTTATGCAGGCCCCTTCACCAAGACAAGGCTATGATCCATGAAGGGGTCTTGTCACTTTGGGACTTTCAAAATTTGAATTAGCATTTCTCTAAGTACTGACTGTCCTTTTCCAAGAAGATCACCAAAAGATCTCCCATTCCACACACTCATCTTACAAGGTGACACTGATACTCCTCTGGAGCTTGGGGGTCGGTGGGGGGGGAGCTTGGGATAGGGGATGGTAAGAGTTGTGTCTACTTCTTTGAATCTGGTGGCCTATAATACAATTGACACTACCTGCTGAGACTAGATCATAAAACATACCATCTACCTGGTTCTCTTGAGAAACTCTTGGAACAGCCACCACAGTATAATGGATGACAGTCTATGAATAGACCACACTTGGAAAGGAACTTAGGCCCCTGGCTTACAAGAAGACTAAGCAAGCAAATGAAAACCAGCATTAAATCACCAATTATGTAATTATGTGAGTGTACCATCGTGGATATGAAACCTTCAGTCAAAAACAAAGCTGCCCCAACTATGCTGAACAGAACACAAGAGATTTCCCTGTCAAATCCTGACCAACTTATAGATTTATGAATTAAATGCATGTCATTGTTTTAAGTTGCTAAGTTCTGAGACAGCTTATTATGCAACACTTAACCAAAATTAATAAATCGATACTGTTTAACTGTGATGTATTTGTATATTTGTGCCCATGCAAGTGTCTGTGTGCACATGTGCATTTTAAAGCAAAGTACTGAGACTGTTGAAAAGAGGAGTGCATTTCTTCTTCTTAGTCACTGAATATAGCAGCTCTGAATCTATTTTTTAAATCAGCCTGAAGCAGATCCCAGCTTCCATGATGGCTCAGTGGTAAAGAATGACTTGCCAATGCAGGAGATGTGGGTTTGACCCTGGATCAGGAAGATTCTCTGGAGAAGGAAATGGCAATCCACTCCAGTATTCCTGTCTGGGAAATCCCAAGGACAGAGGAGCCTGGTGGGCAACAGTTCACAGGGTCGTAAAAGAGTCAGATACGACTGAGCGACTAAACAACAACAAAGCTGATTCCGTGCCCTATCCCATGTAATTGATGAAAGCTTTATACTCAGCTCCTTTGGGGGCCTCTCCCACTATGTGCCATGATCTGAGAGATTTCTTCAGTGCCAAACAGCAAAACCTATCTGAGAGGGAAACAAAATGCTCTTTGTGTGAATGGCACACTTAAATTTGCATATACTGAAATTCTATTCTTCAGTGAATTGTTTACTCATTTCCTTGACAGACATTTACTGAGAAGTTATCATGTGCTTACTGTGCTTGGCACTGGAAATAAAACATGAATTAGACTCCTTCACAATTAGATGCTAAGAAACACATCCTACAGTCATGTAATAACTGTGCCTTAACACAGAGAACCTCTTTAGGTGTGGGGATGAGCCATGGTGAGGTGAGGCCGGAAGTCCCTACGGTTAGGGTCAGACTCCCCAAGGACCTCACACAATCCTCCCTCTTCGAGACCTTATCATTTCTTCCCTCACAAATCAGTATTTTTTTTAAAAAAAGGATCCTATCCGTCTGATGATAACAGATGCATATTTGTTGAGCTTATACTTTGTGTGCTACGTTTTAAGGTCTTTAAATGTGTCATCTCATTTAATTCTCAGCAAAGCTCTATGATGAAAGTATAATTATTCTTACTTTTCAGATGAGCAAATCAAGGCATCAGGAAAAAAAAAAAAAAAAAAAAAGGATTTGTTTGAGGTACATAGCCACTAAGTTGTAAGCCAGGAATTGAACCCTGACCCTGTTTGCAGTGAAAATACCAGCTTGTACCATTCTGCTACGGTCACCTGCGAAGCCCATTACCAATTCCTGGGAAATAAAATTAGAAATTAGATAATAAAATAAAGTCTAACCTTTTTTCCCTTTGTGCTTTAGTCCAGTTTGGCTTACTTATAGAATGCCGCTTGCAGAAACCTTGCAGCTTGTCCTTCAGTCTAGAGTTGCTTGTGAGAAACAGCTGTGTGGGCACCTCACCTTCCGTGTGCAGAAGAGCTGCTCCAGACACTGCAATTCAAGATGGCGGCAGTGGGCTGTGTGCAGTGACAGCTGCGGCCGCACTGCAATCTGAACCGGGAACAACACAACTGCGCCCAATAGGATCCAAATAGCTCTGCCCTGCCCACGCCCTGTCAAGAGAGCTCGCACCTCTTCACTCTGATGAAGGAATAACACTTTCCTTCCCTTTAGAATCGAACTCCTTCTCTGTCTACTGGCGCTAGCAACATTGGACAAAAGGACCCTTCTTGGAGACCAACTCAGGAGGGTTGGTAACATTAACTTATGAATAAGCATTTAGAAGTTCCTACCAAATGTATTGCATTTAATTTGACTAATGTAGAATGTGCGAGTTGGACTATAAAGAAAACTGAACACCGAAGAATTGATGCTTTTGAACTGTGGTGTTGGAGAAGACTCTTGAGAGTCCCTTAGACTGCAAGGAGATCCAACCAGTCCATCCTAAAGGAATCAGTCCTGAATATTCATTGGAAGGACTGATGCTGAAGCTGAAACTCCAATACTTTGGCCACCTGATGTGAAGAACTGACTTATTTCAAAAGACCCTGATGCTGGGAAGATTGAAGGTGGGAGAAGAAGGGGACGACAGAGGATGAGACGGTTTGATGGCATCACCGACTCAATGGACATGAGTTTGAGTAGGCTCCGGGAGTTGGTGAAGGACAGGGAAGCCTGATGTGCTGCAGTCCATGGGGTTGCAAAGAGTCAGACATGACTGAGCAATTGAATTGAACTGAACTGAACTGAATGTAGAATGTGAAACCATAAGTCAGATAATAATTTTCTAATTCTTCATAAAATACTACATACTATGTGTTTTCACATATGGGTTCCTTTATAATCATTCCTTTAAATTAAATTTAAATTAAATCCTTGCAAAAATATGTTATTGGTAAGCAAGTGTTGAAAAAAGAGGGACTCATCTAGCCCAGTTGTGAAGCAGACAGGAAGCTAACCAAACAACATATTCTTAGAGATTATTGCTGAATCTAGTTAATGCCCTTGCACATTTCTACTCCCACATTTGCCCCTTCTTAGGTTTGTTAACTTGGGCCATGTTAGTGAAGATCAAGAATTTACAACAGCTCACTCTCAACTAGGAATCAAAGCCAAGTACTGAATACAGTAACGGGGTTCAAATGACCCCATCTTATTTCTCACTACTTTTTACCACACATTTCTAAGCTACACCATGTCTCCCTTATGCGAGCTACTACTGCCACATCTGTATCTTTCTTCATCATATCCTCCACTTTCAAGTCATTCAGTGCTGCCCATCCTGTTTTCCTTTGGAGGGGACCTTCCCCCTAAAATACAATTCTTCATGACCAACACACCAGAGGCCTTTCTACTGTTCAAATAGAAGTTTTAGGCCCCCTGTTCTGTGCCTGCCTGTGTATCATTTCTGCCTTTCTCAGGCCTAACTTTGTAGCACTGTCTTCTGTTGCTGACCCATCATTTAAACGGCCTGCACTTGAACAAACTCAACCGTATTAGCTTCACCATTTCTGCCAGCTTTCTACCGGATCTGGTCACACCTGTCCTCTGGCTCCATTCAGCCTCCAGGACTCCATCCAGAAAAGCAATTCTAACTTGTTTGGCTGTGGGATTGGATAAAATCTAGACCATATTATTCCTCAAATTTTACCTATTCAGAGAAGGTATCTCCTATATTCCACCTTGCAATCATCCTTCTAATACAAGGCATCCTATCAGTGTTTACTTAAACATTGTCAAACACTCTTCTGTGCTCATCTGGATGCTTTTAATATTGTGCAGTAGTCACAGTGTGAGTGCTTGTCTTATTTTCTCTGAGTGAGTGAGTGAAGTCGCTCAGTTGTGTCCGACTCTTTGCGACCCCATGGACTGTAGCCTACCAGGCTTCTCTGTCCATGGGATTTTCCAGGCAATAGTACTGGAGTGGATTGCCATTTCCTTCTCCAGGAGATCTTCCCGACCCAGGGATCGAACCCGGGTCTTCTGCATTGTAGACAGATGCTTTACCGAACAGCCTGCTAATTATTTGTTAGAACAGACAGGTTCATCTACCTTTTATGTATGTTTCTTTTGTCTTACTGTGAAATAAAACAGCTTCAGTTTAGGCACAGATCTTCCATATATGCTTACTGAGTAGAACAAAATAAAATTCCAGATCACAAACACTGGAATCTAGTGGTCCTTTACATAGTCAGTCTTTGCATAATATTCAACACATAAATGAAATGATAAAGGAGGTTATTAGAATATAGGGGAGGAGAAGTTTTCCCTATGAAAATTTATCCAAAATTCTAATAAATATGATAAGTACCTCTATCATCATTTCATTAAATATTTAATAATCATCACCATAATGAAATACTGTGATAGGATATCTCCTAACATTCATGAGGGTTTAGAATAGAAAAAGTTAAGTTTCTAAGTTTCTTAGAAAACTAATGACTTATAAAAACGGTGTTACATTAAAGCAGTTTATGACTAGATGAGTATCTGTTCAGTCCTACAAATAAAGACCCAACTAAAACTGATTTCACAGGTTGTAACAATAAAGGGGTTTTGAAAAATTCTGAGATAAAATTTTCTTTAGAGACATTCAAATTAGGAATAAAGAAATATGAAAACTATTTGCTCCATGTAATCCCCCTAGAAATGAAATTAGTTATCTGTGAAGTAAAGACTGCCATGAGTTGCTTACCCTTGTATAGTACTCACAAAGTTAATGTTTTGTTTTTATTTTCTAAGAATAAAATAAGCATTATAATGTCAAAAGCCTTCTACTACAAAACAGCCACTAGACTTTTTCAGAGATATTATCAAAAGTCCTCAAAACCATCTCTGGGGTATTACTATCCTCTTTTCTTAGATGAAGAGACCAAAGATTAATGGGTTTAAATAAGTAGCCAAACTTAAACAACAGCAAATGGCAAAACAAGGACTCAGTGTTTTTTTTAACTTTTAAATCCAGACTCAGGCCAGTATTCCCCAACTAATTTTTATGTATGTAATTACTTAACAGGTAGAAATTAGGCAACTTAATAGGGTTAGATATAGACCTTTGCTTCATAATGTTAGTTTTAAAATGAAACCAAATTTTAAAGTAAAATAAATAGTAGCTTTTAGAGAAGGGATTATGAGATTACTGCTTTATTTTTCATCATCTTCTATCTGTGTTAGTCAGTCAGTAATGTTTGCCTCTCTGCGACTCTATGGACTGTAGCCCACCAGGCTCCTTTGTCCATGGAATTCTCCAGGCAAGAACATTGGAGTGGGTAGCCACTCCTTTCTTCAGGGGATCTTCCCAATGCAGGGATGGAACCTGCATCTCCTGCTTGGCAGGCAGATTCTTTACCATTTGAGCCACCAGGAAAGTCCATCATCTTCTATACATAAATTTTATCCAGAGATTATTATTGAGCATCATGGGCCAAGTAGAAGATTTGATACTAAATCCTGATAGGAATATATTCTTTTTATTATTTTTATAATATGATAATTCTGCATTCTTCCAAGTAAAGGGACAGATATTAAGGGGATAATTTTCACAGCAGTTATTTAAAATCCCAGTTACTATTTTATCACTCTCTGTGAATGGATCTATGGTCCTGCTTACCAGAAGGGCTACCACTGTAATGATCCAGCACTGTGTATTTTCACAGCATCCAAGAACCAGAATGGTGATTGCAACTAGGGGTGAAGTTCACATTAGAAATCATTCTTAATAGAACCCCAGAATTCTGAATACATTAGAAATTATGTAATTTAAAGATTCTTTTAATCTGTTCTGAAATTTTATTTTCATGAAGACTATAAACATCTACAGCAAGAGCCTTCCTCTGTTAAATTAGCCTTTCTTGGGTCTCTTATCCAATGCAGTACTCATTCTAAGGTGCAGGGGTCAGAGGGGGAAAAGGAGAACAAATATCAAAGTCAAGTCTTACTTCCTCTAGCACTTTGAACCAGGAGGGTGATAACTATGTGGCAGTCCATCACAGAGCTGCCATGATGGTAGCGTGAGTGTGTGTGTGCTTGGTCACTCAGTCACGTCCAACTCCTTGTGATCCCATGGATTGTAGCTCGTCAGACTCCTCTGTCTATGAGATTTCCCAGACAAGAATACTGGGGTGTGTTGCTATTTCCTTCTCCAGGCGAATCCTCTGACCCAGGGATTGAACCCATTTCTCTTGCATCTCTTGCAGATTCTTTACCGTTGTGGCACCTGGGAAGCCCATGATGGAACCAGTGCTGCAATTCTTTGTAGTTGACAGAATATAGCTCAAGAAGTCTGCACCAATCAGACCTCTCATGTACAACTGTCCTCATGACTTGAGTTTGAAAACACCAGGAACAACATTCCTTGGCCACACAGTCTAATGACTAGAATCTTCCAGTTTTATTGTTCTTTGCTTTTTTTCTTGAAAGAAGCCTTGTCAATCAGAATGAAAATAATGTTTTAAGGAGTGAGAAAATTAAAATTTCCTATTTAAAGCCTAGAGTTCATTAGCAGGAGTATATTTACTTATTTCAAGGGTCACTGAGTTACACAGAAGAGCCTGCCTCTCTGCTACCCAAGTCCCAAATCATTCACCTGAAAATGGTTTAGAAACACTCTCAAGTCTATTAGCTTTCAATGAGGCCTAATTCGTCTTTGCTGTGCTTTGTCTAGTGACCCTGTCAAGTGAAGGGTCCTGCTAGGATTACATACTATCCCTTTTTCACTTGATCATTTTTCAGTTAAATAATTGTCTAATCTTAATTGCTTGCAATGACCAAAATTTTGTTTATATTACACTGGAGTTTTCTTTTACCAGTGATACTTGGTTAACTACTTTATTATTTATTACCTAATATAGAAAATTTTTGTAGAAGAAATATTCTTATTAATTGGACTTTTTATTGAACTATTTTTATTATAGATGTATTAAGGTTAAAATCTAAATTTTGCCAAATAAGAGAAGTCTATTCTTGACAGTACAGAGTTAAACTAGGAACAAAGAGATTTTATAATACTACAATACTGAGAGGTAGAATGTAATAGTGCAGTCTTCAGAGACTATTAAACCTCAGTTTGGATTCAGCATCAGACATATCAAGTCCTGGGACTTTGCTGAACTTAAATTATCTCATCGTTAAAATGAAAATATTAATATCAACCATACACAGATTGTTTGAAGCTTACAGATAATACAAAAAGCACAATATTTAATTTGTTAGGTATTACTTGTTTTAACTATGTCATCTTGAGAGAGCTACTTGTGTTTCAGTTTCCTTGGAAAAACAAAAGGGTGGACTAGATAATTCCTACCTTTTCTGTCAAAACTTATAAATAAATCAATTACTTACAATCTCTTTTGGTTCTTTGACTAACTTTACATTAGCTAGAGTTTTTTCATGTTAAAATTTTCCAGGTGGGTAAAGAGGACATTAGTTGAAATTAGACAGTAATGTGAGGACAAGTTGACAAAAACAAAATGGTTAACAGGAAGTGTTTCAGTATGGAAATACTTCAGAGCAAAAGTAATCATGTGGTTCATGGTTAAATAATTTGTTTAAAGAACTTGTATTATGATTCCCTATCAGATTTAATGAGTGGTCTTAGAAAAATCACTGAAAAAATTTAATTGACCCACTTAATCTCAACTTAATCAACCTATAGCAATGAGTACACCTGCCATCTACCTAGTTAGAATTTCCACAGGAAAAAAGGGAACTAAATACACTGAATAGAATCATATTTTTACTTGTAAATTATTTCTGTGTACAACAGAAATGTTATCAGTCTTGCCAGAAATCAATTTTTAAAAATGACCCCAAAGCTATATCTTTCATCAACAGTAGTAGGTTTTATTTTTTTAACTTGTTTTTACTTTAATACAATTATACTAAACTTTCTAAACATATTTTACAAAACAACTTCATTAAGCCATAAACCATGTTTAATAACTCAAATCATAAAGACAGCAACACAAAATTTGAAACCAGAGAACATATACTTCTTCATTTACAAAAGGATCAGAAGAGAGGTAGACACCCTTTCTCCTGTTTGTGAGCAAGGGGTCAAGAGACCCGAGCAAAAGAATTTCAAAACTAAGTGCTTCTACAGATCTTTCCTTATCTGAAATCTGTCCTCCAAATTTGGAGTAAATAAACTTTATATGAAAATCAGTATGAGGGATAGGGTTAGCTAGATATGGCTAACTTGGCTCCAACTAATATATTTTTTTCTATGAGAGAACAGCTCATCCTGAAACATCTTATGAAAAGAAACAATAGCAATAATAAAGTATTAATAGCAACACATATCTAGCTTTCTTTGAGTCTTTAATAATAAGTTATATGACTCAAGACTTTAGCTACATTATGCCTTGCCTAGAAGTACTTTTTTTGTATTAAATTGAAGAAGTATGTATATAAACATAATTTGGATAATTTGAAATTTCATGTAATAGCTTGAGCTCATTTTATAGTGGTCTATTAAAATTCTATACTCTCTAAAACAAGAAATCAATGACTTTTTAAACAACAAAAAATACCAAAGCTTGAAAGGGCCCTATTTTACTCCAAGCACTGAGTATGACATTTTGCAAAATTTCTAATTCTACTGGGTTGCCCAAAAAGTTCATTCAGGTTTTTCTATACAACGTTTCTGTAACAAACTTTTTGGCCAATCCAATAATTTGAGATCCTTAACACACACACCATAAAAACATCTTCAAGGTCAATTTTCACCAATTACCTCCAAGGCAGTCTTAAGGATCTTTGCCACTGCTCTTGAAACTTATTCCATTCTCTTCCCAACAACATTTTCTCAAAGGTACAAAGCCCTGTTCCAGATGAGAAAGGAGCAAAACAAACATACTGATCATCTTCTCTTATTCCAATATACTAACCATTAGGATAAGTCTTAAGGAAGCAAGAAAATAAACCTTACAACTTCCTCCTTATGAAGATACTTCATGCATTTATTAATATTTCTACTTTAATTTATTAATCTTATATGAGTTGGGAAACTGAGACAAGTAGGAAATAGCAAGTAATTAAAGCTACAGAGAAACTCTCAAACTCTTCTTAAACCTATTCCTTCCCCATAGGAAGGTATAAGATTAATTTAAAGTCTTATTTTCTATCCTAAGAAGGAGATTAATCTAGCATGCCAAAACAAGGGAGAAAAGAAGTGATCTAGAACTTTCTTTAAAGTACTTATTGTATTTAGGATCGCAGAAGGACTCAAGATTCTGTGAGGGTCTGGCTAAAGAGGCACACTTCAGAAGCTATGTCTCGTACCAAGAAGTAACAAAAAGAAAAACAAACAACAATTAGAAATGGGAGAGGAATCGTGGCATCATGTCCAAGAACAGTAACAACCACCCTACCCCTGCCCCCGAATTACTGCCAGATCAAGTAGAAAGTGGCAGAATTTCAACAAAGTACCAGAAATGAACAAAGGAAAGTCAATCTCTAGTCAAAGGTAAAAGAGGAAAAACAAGAGGACTTGAGCATGAGAAATCTCCACTTGATGGAACATACCAGGAGGTGTTACTCAAAATGATGAACCTGTATGGCTTCCATCCTCAGAGAAGTTAGTGAAAAGTAAGCCAACTAAATACATGCATGACATATGCATGAATTTTAGGAACCATGGCTTCACCGAGAACCCCAATTCAGTCTAATGGGAGGAAGTAGGAAGCAATCCCACTACTGGGCACAGTATTAAAACCTCAAAGTTACTTTGATTTTACTACCTCTTTAGGCTTGAAGGTGAGCTTAAAAGCAGCTCTCTCTTCAACAGACAAGAACTCAATGAACAGGAACAATGACATAGAGAAAGCTGTAAAACTAAACACAAGGGAAACCTAAATCAATTTCAACTTGTACAGGCTTCAGTGAGGCTGCATTTTGCTTTCGCCCAGAGCCCTCAGCAGACCAGGTCTCAGAGCCTTAGCATCACCCCCTGCCTCAGCCTGCTTGGTGCCCTCTCTTCCAGGAGATTTCCTTTTCCTAGACCTCGAGAAGGTCTGGCAGACACAGCTTAAAAACAACTGTTGCAGAGTGGTGGTGATGCCAAGGATGTCACTGCAGGAGAGGAGGACCCGAGCTCTGGGGACACTGAGAGCTCCTGGGGCTGGATCTGACTTTCCTGATGCATTACACAGGCACCTTCATCCTTCCGACTCTGTAATCCATCCTGCAAGTAGAAGAAAAAAGTTAAAAGCCGTCAATGCGAATACATATATACAGAAAGGACTTGCCCTCCTCAGCCATTTCTTTCATACTCTATCTGGGCCCAAGGATCCCAGTGTGTTTCTCAAGTTCCGTATCCCCCCTCTGCCCATTCCTGATGAACAGGTGTCATTATTTTCTCTTCTGGAGTAACCCGGGATCCCCTGTGGAAACCGTCAGCCTGGATCACTGAATGGCTTTGTAGTACCCATATCCTCTTCCTTCAGCCTCCATCCTGGAACCACTTAGAATTGATATTTGGGAAAGAAACACATTTTTAGAGTGTCACACCATTATACATTTGGATATATGTTTGTTGTATATGTGTGTCGAGCCCAGAATTTGCAACCCCGTGCCTCATCCCTACCTCTTTGGGAAGGTCAAGATAATGTTCCTTGGCATTGAGCAGGGTCAGCTTTTTATCTCCCACCTTATCTTCTTCACTCTGTGGTGGTACAAACGGTGTTGGAAGAATGCCAGGGCAGTGGATCTTCACTTTCTCCTTCCTCTTGCTCTTTCTCATTCTCCTTGTCCTCACAACCTTCCTCAGATATCTATGCATTTTTGGAGATGGATCTGGCTTTCTTTTCTGGACTAGAAGCATGGCAAGATCTTGTGTAACATCGCCCACAGGACTCTTAGATGTCCCCTCCAATGGCTCTGAAGATGATTCTAAACTTTTCTTCAGAGAATCATTCTCCCATGGATAGAATCTATCCTCTGTATCATGAGTATCTCGTGATATCTTCAAGTCATCAGCAACATGGTTTGGAATGGAGATTGAAGATTCCCAACCTCTCTCACTGAGGGTTTTTGTTTTTTGTATTTTGACCCACTATGCTGACCCCAGCCACCTTTGCAGAAACAAGGAGCTTAAAACAAAAGGACCAAAAGTCAAATGCTAATGGAAGTGGTTCCCTCACTCCAATGATTTACCCTCTGCTCTCATAGACAAAGAGCGGCACTGGTCTCAGATTTCCCCTCTGGATTTATCTAAAGGAGTTTAAGGGCCTTTGGAAATAGAGACCTCAGGTTGTTCTTCTTGGCCTGGATGTTCTCAGCTTCCCTAAAAGGAGAGACAAAGTCACTGAAATAAGTGTTCCACGACAGTGGAGTTCCTCTTGGTCACACAAAATCTATGGTTTAATAAGACTTAGCCAAACCTACAATAAATTCCTGGGCAATAACCTGCCACATTTCCAGAGCGGTATTCTCCATGTATATCAGAATCACCTGGGGTATTTTTTGAAAAAGCAGATTTCTGGGACTTACCCCATAGCTACAGTCAGAATCTCTAAAGCTGGGTTCTAGGAATTTTTATTTTTTTCCATAGTAATTTAGGTGATTTTCATGCATTCTAAAGTTAAAAACTATTACCTTAGAGGGACTTTGAATCCAGTATTCTATGGGGTTATAGAGATGAGTGCCCTTCAAAAACATCCCACCTAGCCCTCTAGGTTTACCCTAATCATCTCAGCTCATCCTTATTTCTCTTCTCTGAATATCTTTAACCATAATCACTAAATTTGGAATATTATCCTTTATTATCTTCTATTATAATTTAACTTCTGAACATTGTAACTATGTCTCTAACCAGCTTATAAGCTTCTCAGGGATAGGGAATATTTTAGAGTTGTCAGTTTTCCACAGTGGCTTGCCAGGTGCCTATTAAATAGAATTTGTTATTGTTGTTCAGTAGCTAAATCATGCGTGATTCTTTGAAACCCCATGGTCACCTGCCAGGCTCCTCTGTCCATGGAATTCTCCAGGCAGGAATACTAGAGTAAATTACCATTCAGGGAATTTTCTATACCTGGGATGGAACCCATGTGACCTGTATTGGCAAGCGGATTCTTTACCACTGAGCTTCCAGGGAAGCCCTAATAAACAGAATCAGATCAGATGAGATCAGTCACTCAGTCGTGTCCAACTCTTTGCGATCCCATGAATCGCAGCACGCCAGGCCTCCCTGTCCATCACCAACTCCTGGAGTTCACTCAAACCCACGTCCATTGAGTCGGTGATGCCATCCAGCCATCTCATCCTCTGTCATCCCCTTCTCCTCCTGCCCTCAATCCCTCCCAGCATCAGAGTCTTTTCCAATGAGTCAACTCTTCATATGACGTGGCCAAAGTATTGGAGTTTCAGCTTTAGCATCAATCCTTCCAAAGAACACCCAGGGCCGATCTCCTTTAGAATGGACTGATTGGATCTCCTTGCAGTCCAAGGGACTCTCAAGAGTTTTCTCCAACACCACAGTTCAAAAGCATCAATTCTTCAGTGCTCAGCTTTCTTCACAGTTCAACTCTCACATCCATACATGACCACTGGAAAAACCATAGCCTTGACCAGACGGACCTTTGTTGGCAAAGTAATGTCTCTGCTTTGAATATGCTATCTATGTTGGTCATAACTTTTCTTCCAAGGAGTCTTTAAATTTCACGGTCGCAGTCACCATCTGCAGTGATTTTGGAGCCCCCAAAAATAAAGTCTGACACTGTTTCCACTGTTTCCCCATCTATTTCCCATGAAGTGATGGGACCTGAGGCCATGATCTTTGTTTTCTGAATGTTGACCTTTAAACCAACTTTTTTACTCTCCTCTTTCATTTTCATCAAAAGGCTTTTTAGTTCCTCTTCACTTTCTTCCATAAGGGTGGTGTCATCTGCATATCTGAAGTTATTGATATTTCTCCCAGCAATCTTAATTCCAGCTTGTGCTTCTTCCAGCCCAGCATTTCTCATGATGTACTCTGCATAGAAGTTAAATAAGCAGGGTGACAATATACAGCCTTGACATACTCCTTTTCCTATTTGGAACCAGTCTGTTGTTCCATGTCCAGTTCTAACTGTTGCTTCCTGGCCTGCATATAGATTCCTCAAGAGGCAGGTCAGGTGGTCTGATATGCCCATCTCTTTCAGAATTCTCCACAGTTTATTGTGATCCACATAGTCAAAGACTTTGGCATAGTCAATAAAGCAGAAATAGATGTTTTTCTGGAACTCTCTTGCTTTTTTGATAGAATAAGTGAATGAAAGTATGAATAGGTTTATATTCCAGGGTACAGTGATTGTATTAGATAAGGCTTTTCTGTAAAAAGAGCTATCGAGAGTGCAAAGAACATAGACCCTGAGGAAAAACATAATCCAATTCCGCAAATTTACAGATGGGGAAGCTAAGACTCAAGTAAGATAATGACCTGCTTAATGCTGAGCTTGGCAAGTCTGTTGGATAAAGGACCAAATAGAAAATAGTTTAGGCTCTGTGGATCCTATGGTCCTCTTATAAATATTCATCTGCTGTAAAACAAAGGCACCCACAGTCAGTAAGTAAATAAATAATCAAGGCTGTGTTCCAATAAAACTTTGTTTACAAAACAGGTGATAGGCCAGATTAGGCAGCAGGCTATAGCCTGTCAAACCTTGGCCTAAAGTCATACAACTACTAGGCAGCAGAGCTGGGATTAGAAATCAAGGCACCTAACTCCCAGAAAGTGTACTTTCTACAGAAGAATAGAAGATGATAGAATGAGAAAGGGCTCTTTCACTTAAAAGAGAGAATTTAAAGTAAGAAAAGATCAAAATATGTCTGGGAATATAGTACTTCTAACATAGTCTCTTATGACCCACAATCATTTACACAAACAACTAGTAGCAAAATTCTGAAACTGGTCAATTTTCAAACAGATCCATTTTTTGGAAAGTGAGAGGAATACATTGAACATTTCCTATCATTCAGTACAGTTCACTTCAATGGCTCAATCATGTCTGACTGTGACCCCATGGACTGCAGCAAACTAGGCCTCTCTGTCCATCACCAAATCCCGGAGTTTACTCAAATTCACATCCATTGAGTCGGTGATGCCATCCAACCATCCAATCCTCTGTTGTCCATCCCCTTCTCTTCCCACCTTCAATCTTTCCCAGCATCAGGGTCTTTTCAAATGAGTCAGTTACAGGTGGCCAAAGTATTGGAGTTTCAGCTTCAACATCAGTCCTTCCAATGAATATTCAGGACTGATTTCCTTTATATGGACTGGTTGGATCTCCTTGCTGTCCAAGGGACTCTCAAGAGTCTTTACCAACACCACAGTTCAAAAGCATCAATTCTTCATCGCTCAGCTTTCTTTATAGTCCAACTCTCACACCCATACCTGACTACTGGAAAAAGCATAGATTTCACTAGATGGACCTTTGTTGGCAAAGTAATGTCTCTGCTTGTTAATAAGCAGCCTAGGTTGGTCATAACTTTTCTTCCAAGGAGTAAGCATCTTTTAATTTCACAGCTGTAGTCACCATCTGTAATGACTTTGGAGCCCAAAAAATTGAAGTCTCTCACTATTTCCACTGTTTCCCATCTATTTGCCATGAAGCAATGGGACTAGATGCCATGATCTTAGTTTTCTGAATGTTGAGCTATAAGCCAACTTTTTCACTACCCTCTTTCACTTTCATCAAGAGGCTCTTTAGTTCTTCTTCACTTTCTGCCATAAAGGTGGTGTCATCTGCATATCTGAGGTTATTGACATTTCCCCTGGCAATCTTCATTCCAGCTTGTTATTTATCCAGTCCAGCATATCACATGATGTACTACTCTTCATATAAGTTAAATAAGCAGGGTGGCAATGTACAGCCTTGATGTACTCCTTTGCCAATTTGGAACCAGTCCGCTGTTCCATGTCCAGTTCTAATGTTGCTTCTTGACCTGCATAAAGATTTCTTAGGAGGCCAGTCAGGTGGTCTGGTATACCCATCTCTTGAAGAATTTTCCACTGTTTGTTGTGATCGATACAGTCAAAGGTTTTGGCATAGTCAATTAAGCAGAAATAAATGTTTTTTCTGGAACTCTCTTGCTTTTTCAATGATGCAACGAATTTTGGCAATTAGATCTCTGGCTCCTCTGCCTTTTCTCAATCCAGATTTCATATCTTGAAGTTTTCAGTTCACGTACTGTGAAGCCTGGCTTGGAGAATTTTGAGCATTACTTTGCTAGCGTGTGAGATGAGTTTAATTGTGTGGTAGTTTGAGCATTCTTTGGCATTGCCTTTCTTTGGGATTGGAATGAAAACTGACCTTTTCCAGTCCTGTGGCCACTGCTGAGTCTTCCAAATTTGCTGGCATAGTGAGTGCAGCACTTTCACAGCATCATCTTTTAAGATTTGAAAGAGCTCAACTGGAATTCCATCACCTCCACTAGCTTTGTTCATAGTGATGCTGCCTAAGGCCCACTGGACTTTGCATTCCAGGATGTCTGGCTCTAGGTGAGTGATCACACCAACATTATCTGGATCTTTTCTGTATAGTTCCTCTGTGTATTCTTGCCATCTTTTCTTAATATCTTCTGCTTCTCTTAGGTCCATACTACTTCTGTCCATTATTGTGACCATCTTTGGAAGAAATGTTCCCTTGATATCCCTACTTATCTTGAAGAGATCTCTAGTCTTTTTCATTCTGTTGTTTAGCTCTATTTCTTTGCATTGATCACTGAGGAAAGCTTTCTTATCTCTCCTTGCTATTCTTTGGAACTCTGCATTCAAATGGGTATGTCTTTCCTTTTCTTCTTTGCCTTTAGCTTCTCTCCTTTTCACAACTATTTGTAAGGCCTCCTCAGACAACCATTTTGCCTCTTTGCATTTCTTTGTCTTGGGGATGGTCTTGATCACTGCCTCTTGTACAATGTCACGAACCTCTGTCCATAGTTCTTCAGGCACTCTGTCTATCAGATCTAATCCCTTGAATCTATTTGTCACTCTCACTGTATAATTGCAATGGATTTGATTTAGGTCGTATCTGAATGGTCTAGTGGTTTTCCCTACTTTCTTCAATTTAAGTCTGAATTTGGCAATAAGGAATTCATGATCTGAGCCTCAGTCAGCTCCCAGTCTTATTTTTGCTGACTGTATAGAGCTTCTCAATCTTTGGCTGCAAAGAACATAATCAATCTTATTTCAGTGTTGACCATCTGGTGATGTCCATGTGTAGAGTTTTCTCTTGTGTTGTTGGAAGAGGGTGTTTGCTATGACCAGTGTGTTTTCTTGGCAAAATGCTGTTAGCCATTGACGTGCTTCATTCTGTACTCCGAGGCCAAATTTGCCTGTTACTCCAAGTATCTCTTGACTTCCTTCTTTTGCATCAGTTCAGTTCAGTCATTCAGTTGTGTCTGACTCTTTGTGACCTCATGAATCACAGCATGCCAGGCCTCCCTGTCCATCACCAACTCCCAGAGTTCACTCAGACTCACGTCCATCGAGTCAGTGATGCCATCCAGCCATCTCATCCTCGGTCGTCCCCTCTCCTCCTGCCTCCAATCCCTCCCAGTGTCAGGGTCTTTTCCAATGGGTCAACTCTTCGCATGAAGTGGCCAAAGTACTGGAGTTTCATCTTCAGCATCATTCCCTCCAAAGAAATCCCAGGGCTGATCTCCTTCAGAATGGACTGGTTGGATCTCCTTGCAGTTCAAGGGACTCTCAAGAGTCTTCTCCAACACCACAGTTCAAAAGCATCAATTCTTCGGTGCTCAGCTTTCTTCACAGTCCAACTCTCACATCCATACATGACTACTGGAAAAACCATAGCCTTGACCAGACGGACCTTTGTTGGCAAAGTAATGTCTCTGCTTTTGAATATGCTATCTAGGTTGGTCATAACTTTCCTTTCAAGGAGTAAGCGTCATTTAATTTCATGGTTGCAGTCACCATCTGCAGTGATTTTGGAGCCCAAAATCACCCCAAAAAATAAAGTCTGACACTGTTTCCACTGTTTCCCCATCTATTTCCCATGAAGTGATGGGACCGGATGCCATGATCTTCGTTTTCTGAATGTTGAGCTTTAAGTCAACTTTTCCACTCCTCTTTCACTCTCATCAAGAGGCTTTTTAGTTCCTCTTCACTTTCTGCCATAAGGGTGGTGTCATCTGCATATCTGAGGTTCTTGATATTTCTCCTGGCAATCTTGATTCCAGCTTGTGCTTCTCCCAGCCCAGCATTTCTCATGATGTACTCTGCATATAAGTTAAACAGGCAGGGTGACAATATACAGCCTTGACGTACTCCTTTTCCAATTTGGAACCAGTCTGTTGTCCCCTATAATGAGAAGGACATAATTTTGGGGTGTTAGTTCTAGAAGTTCTTTTAGGTCTTCATAGAACCATTCAATTTCAGCTTCTTCAGCATTACTGGTTGGGGCATAGACTTGGATTACTGTGATATTGAAATGTTTGCCTTGGAAATGAACAGAGATCATTCTGTCATTTTTGAGATTGCACCCAAGAACTGCATTCTGGACTCTTTCATTGATTATGAGGGCTACTCCATTTCTTCTAAAGGATTCATTTCCACAGTAGTAGATATAATGGTCATCTGAATTAAATTTGCCTCATTCCAGTCCATTTTAATTCACTGATATCACTGTTCACTCTTGCCATCTCCTGTTTGGCCACTTCCAATTTGCCTTGATTCATGGGCCTAACATTCTAGGTTCCCACACAATATTCCTCCTTACAGCACTGGAGTTTACTTCCATCACCAGTCACATCCACAACTGGGTGTTGTTTTTGCTTTGGCTCTGTCTCTTCATTCTTTTTGGAGTTATTTCTCCACTCTTCTCCAGTAGCATACTGGGCACCTACCAACCTGGGGAGTTCATCTTTCAGTGTCCTAACTTTTTGCCTTTTCATGCAGTCCATGGGGTTCTCAAGGCAAAAATACTGAAGTGGTTTTGCCATTCCCATCTCCAGCGGACCATGTTTGTCAGGACTGTCCACCAGGACCCTGATTTGATTCAGGTAACATTCTGTACCTACAAAGTTCATCCCACTGGATTATAATAACCTGTGTAGAGATCTGTCTCCTTCACTAGGTTTGGCACTCCTTGAGGGCAGGAAGTCCTGCTTGTCACTTCATCCCAGGTGTCTCCATGGTTCTCATCATCTGGAAGTTGTTCAGTGTTGTGGACTTCAAAATGCAGGTCTTTACAGGCTGCCCTCCAAACCCTGTGCTCTATATTCAATTCTCTCCCTCTTTGAATGAACAAACTGAAATTTGGGGAGCAAAACTTAACAATGCTGGCCAGTCCTCAACTATAAATCCAGCTACCAATCCAGAGCTTGTGATGTCAGTAGCTGGTTTCACTCAGATTAAAAAAAAGAGGGGAGGGGAGCTACTAGGGTGGTGGTTAGCATCATTTGGTGCAATTCTATACAAGTAGCATCTCCCACCCACTTCCCTACTAGAATCACAAGGAATGCTACCCAGGGAGGCCCTCAGTTATTCCTGTTCCTGGCTCCCTCAGGCCCACTTGCCTCTCATCCCACCACACTTTTTCATCTTCCTGATAAAGTGTCAGCACCCCCCTGGCCATCCCCACCTCCCCACCCTGCCTCATGCAAGGTCTCCCCAAAACTCCCGTCATCCCTGGACTACAAGGATTTGCCATGACACATAGCCATGGGACACATACCCAATTCCGGACCCTGACTCTCCCTTTGATGCCCCAATGTGAGGAACACTCCACAAGAGCTGGGTGTGCTCATATGCAGGGATGCTGTTCAACCCCAGAGGGCAAGTGCCTGACAAGATGCAAATGAGATTTGTACCACAAGAATGCCACTAAATCTGGAGTCCCTGATTACTCAGGATTTCATACACTGGAAGTTATTTGGAAGTATAATATATATGAATTCACATGTCACAATACGAGCCCATTTGTCTCCATAAATCTATTGCACTTCAAAATTCTTTAGGATTGATTTTTCCCCATTTTCACATATTACTGAAGCAAAGCTGAGAGTATTAAGGCCATTGGGTGAATTTGCTGCCAAAGCAGACTCAAAGCCAACTTAGAAGTCTTAAAACAACAAACTCATGGCCACTGAACTTTGCCTGGCCCTGCAGAAGAGACTAGGAAAAAAAAAAAAAACCTCACTAATCATTGTTGACAGTGAAGTGACTCTTCCTCTTTAAAAATGGGAAAGAAATGACTGGCATGAGCCAACTTTGCTTCTCAGTGACTCTCCAGAGAATTAAATAACTGAAGCATCAGACAACACTTTTCTCTGAAGATAACCTTTCATATTAAATTAAAAAGATGAAGAGCTAATCTTAAAGGGAAAGAAAATGAATAATCTGTGAGGGCAACTACTCATTCCTGAGTACACAGTTACAAAGGGACTAAAATATGATAGCAAGCATTGCAAAATGTTGCATTACAATTTAAGTGTAGTTTCATTTTCAGGGTAATGTTTACTGAGAGCCTACTATGAATCAGACATTGGCTAAGTTACTCTTCAATATGCTTAACAAAAAGCATACACTGATCAACATAAATTGGTTGCTTTCTAACTTTAGCAGCCATGACAATCGCATGAAGCATTTTTAAATCAGATTACTGGGCCCCCTCCCCAGTGGTTCTGATTCAGCAGGACTGGGTGATGAACAAATGAGAATATATATTTCTAACAAGTTCCCAGGTGATGCTGGTGGTCTGGAGCCTGCACTTTAAGTCAACTGAATTAAATACTCTCAGGTATAAAAATGAGACACAATGACTTGTTATAGCCTTAAAAAAAAGGGGGGGGGTCATTCCTAACCACTTATTATGACCAAATGAAGATGTATAGAGTCTGAAATGGTTATCTTCTGGGCTGAATCCTGCAGGCATGTTGCTTTCTCACCCACATTTTGAACTTTTGGAAGATATGGCCAGAGGGACTATACTTGAAGTGTGGATAATGTTGACACTGGGTTGCCAACAGGTCTTTTCTCCATGAGCACCTACAACTCTCCTTCTAGTTTCAATCTCAGATTAGTTACAAGCTTAGAATGTGAACATCAAAGAAGCAAACTATTAAAAAGCTAGGAATGCACATGTAGTCAAGGAAGCTTTATTTTTCTATAGAAATTAATTGAGTATTATCATTTTATTAAGTTCTTGCTCTTTTCTAAAATTTCATCATCTCATTTTAAAACTTTAGCCCTCTGGGCTGAAAATCAGTACAGGAAAAGAGATGTGTGACCTATGATTTAGCCTAATAAAACAGTAACAAATAACACACTCAGTGGGTGGTTAAATCTGATAATATTTTATGCTGAATTTTCTGTAGTAATTCAATTAAAAATCCTATGGCAAGCCAACAGCAAACATAAAGGTCACCAAAGTTTTATAGAATCACATATTTAGTCTTAAAACATATTAAGCCCATTTGCATTTGGTGTCTTTATTTATTAACCTAAATACTTCAAGTAGAGTTTCTCCCTAATATAATTTAGGATAACTATTTATATTTGTGCTATTTAAAAACTTTGGCTGGCTCACGTCATTGTGTTTAAAATTCCAATAAAAGAGGGAAAAACACTGGTCAGAAGGAGAATACATTTCAAAAGTAGTATTAATATGACCACCACAATAACACTGTTTCTTAAAGGTTTGGGCAACCAATTCGTGTTGGCTCTTCTTTGTCTTCCTTCAAGCAGCAAGACCCCTGGAAAAGGAACACTGCCACACAAAGCAAGCTGAAGCCACTCAGAATCTCTGAGTCATTTGGCCACATTTAGTCCTGCCAGGGTTCCTAGCCAAAGGATCGATGGTCCTGGGCTCTCTTCACGTCTTCTCTAATGACAGCCTTGGAGCATTCTGGAAAACTTTAGCACTTTCTTTTCTAACCATAAATTGCACATAACTCTTTCAGATTCTTAGTCTACATTTTCTCATAAAACTCTTTGAGATCCTCTGGTGAAGAGAGATAGCAAGAATTATTGGACTTTAAATTGTTATCCTTCAATGGTACAGGCACTGGATCATAACTCTATGGCTCTGGTTCCCTCATAAAGCTAAATCATGAAGCCATTCTTTTCATTTCAAGTGGAGCAACACATAGACCCATGGGTGAAGCAATAGAAACTCTTGAGTAATTTCTCAAAATCCAATCTCTCCTGCAGAAACAGATTCACAACTCAGTGGTGTATAATCCTCCTTTAAACCTGTGAAATTTGCAGCTCTCAGGCCACCCAAGTAGAATGGTGAGAAAGATGCTCATGTATTAAAGCAGGACAGGCCTGGGAACTGTCTGGAATTACAGAATTTAGGTTCAGTCTAAGCTTCACCACTCTGTGGCTCTAGATAGTCACTAAGTTAGGTGATTTAGGGGAGAAAGGTGAGACCTCAGGTTTATAGAATTCTCTTTTAACCTCAGATGCAAAGAATTATTTAATCAGAATTAAATAAGTCATGACACACTCTCATCCTTGTTCCAAACATATATACTCTCAGGTATATACCTAAGAAAAAGCTATGCAAAATGTGCATTAGAAATATACATATGAATGTTCACAGAGGAACTATTTCCAATACAAAAAGCTTGGGGAAAAAAATCCACGTGTCCATGGTTAGGGTACTGTGGCAGAGTCTCACAATGGAATAGTAAACAACAGTCAGCTAAAGGAGCCACAGCACCTACAACAGCATGGAGTCACTGAATGTTTCCGAGCCTCTGCTTCACCCTCTTAAATGGAGACCACAACACATTCTTTTTCTGAGGATTAAATAGATAGCCTATGTGAAAATTATCAGAGAATTAAAACTAGTATATGTTAGTTATTTTCCTCCCACATTCTCTACTACTTCCCTGCTTATACAAAAATAACTTGGAGACATCAAACTGAAGAACAGGAAAGCAGAGGATGGTGCAGAAGATTCAAAGGTGGACCACGCTACAGGGAAGCATCTCTCTATCCCAGCAATCATTTTGTGCGGGGACTTGAGTAAGGTAATTAACCTCTCTAAACCTCAGTTTTCTCTCATGTGAAGTGGAAACAAAATTAGTGCCAAATTAAGGAGGCTTTAATAAGGTAATTTAAATGTCTATCATACTGCCTGATATCACACAAGTATTCACATAATTACTAGTGTGTTAGTTGCTCAGTCATGTCTGACTCTGCAACCACATGGACTCTAGCCCACCAGGCTTCTCTTTCCAAGGGATTTTCCAAGCAAGAATACTGGAATGGGTAGCCATTCCCTTCTCCAGGGGATCTTCCCAACCCAGGGATCAAATCAGGGTCTCCCAGATTGTAGGCAGATTCTTTACCATCTGGGTCATCGTGGATAATTATTATATTAATAAGAATCCCTTTTTAAAATCTGTCAAATGAACAGGGTCACTTTGACCTGCCCTTTCTCACCATTCACTCTCCTGAGTTATGCACATGTGTGTGCATATACACAGACATTCATACTTGTGCACTAAGAGATTTCCTTTGCTTTAGCCTACTCTTCGGCTTTTCATGTTTAGCTTAGGACTGAGGGCAATAGGTAAGCACAGTAATTAGGCCCAGGTTCCTACCACGGACATCAGGACAGAAATAGGCACCATTTCATTAGATTATATCACTCTTAAATATAAAGAGTGATATATTTGGAAGAATTTTGTTCAGAATGTCCATTAAAAGCAAGGTTCATTCGTACTTTATTATTTAAAAGACCTGCAAATAAGTAAAGGCCACCATTTTTACAATCCACATATCATAATAAAAGAGTGGAAAGAATTCTTTTAACTGTAACACAACCTAATTGGAGAATTGTAGGTAAAAATTCTTGAACAGTATTTGAAACACAAACATCTCGAAGGACATCTTTTACATTTGTTGACTGTGTTAAGCCAGGCCTGGGCAAGTCACAGTGGAAGAACCTGGGACCTGGAACCAGACCTGCCTCCAGGGAGGACAGCCCAGCTGCAGGTGCTGGGAAGATGTCCAGTCTGGCAGGCAGAACACAGTAGCTGAAGGATATGGCAATACATAAGAGCTGCTAATTCAGCCAGGAACCTGGAATCAGGAAGCAGCCACAAAATAATGAAAATTTACTCAGTGTGAAATCACAGCATGGTGCCATGGAATCCAGAAGCAAAAAGTGCCCCAACATTCAGGCAGGCAGCATCGGAGAGACTCCTCTGAAAGTGTGGAGCCTCAGTCAGCATGTGGTGCAGGAGCTGGACCCTGGGGCTCAGAAAAGGGAGGAGTGGCAACAGTAAGGTTGAGTCTTATGTGTCCCTAGAGGACACGGGCACACCTGGCAAATTCCTAAGACGGGACCTCAGTCCTTGCTAATGAGACAAAAACCCAGGCACAAAAACTAGAGTGCAAGGTAGACACTGAATCCAAGGAAAAAGAGCCAAGGCTGGTTCTACAAATATGGCAAAAACCAAAGGCAGACTAGAAGCCAAACCAACGTGATGATGAGGAGCAAAATTGTTGAAAGTTCCTTAAATGCCTCCTCTCCCAGATCAAGTCTGGCCACGGCGAGCTTAGAAGGCTTAGTCACGGTGAGAAGAGGATGGCAGAAACTGGAGCATAGATAGGAAGGACTTGACAATAACCAGATCAGAAAAACCAGGCCCGCAGTTCTGAGCTCACCATCAATATAATTGCCCTGACTTCTAGACGAGTAGCAGCACCTTTGTTTACAAATCACAGTACAATCACACACACAAACACACACAAAAGAGGAAAGTCCAAGTGAGTTTGTTTTAATGAACTTAACCTAGAGTAAAATGATAGGCTTTTTAAATTTAGGGGCAGCTGCCCTGCTGGCAGAAAACAGAAAAACATATTTTTTCCTATTTTCCCTCCTTTTCATTAATATGTGAATTTAATCTATAAGAATCAAGTACCTTTTGAATTTCTTCTCATCTCTGAGATACAAAGGCTTTTCTGCCCTTTTCCTCCCTCTAAAGAACAATAAAGAGATTTTTCAGGTCTTGGCCATTCTTTTGAGAGAAACAGATTCTGATGGCCCTAAAGCATTAAACTCTGATAATAAAAATGCAATATAAATATTATTTATGTAATTAGCACATCACTACGATCTACTGCCTCCTACAAAGTGACACACACACACACACACACACACACACACACGTCTGTCACGTCCATGGCCCAATTCACTGAGAAGAAGAATCACCACAAGCCGTCCTTGGAAGTCAATAATCTCCCTTTTCAGTTGTGAACATTTGTGAAACAAGGAAACAGTAGTTTCATCAGCAAAGCGTACCCTATTTTGGCTGTGGCAGCCTATCCCTTAACAGTGTCCAATGACCTCCAGCAACCTGGACCACTAGGCTATGCAGATGCAACCGATCAACAACTGGCTAATGTCCCCATAGTCTGTGTCAGCATGACCTAATGAGCAAGGGATCTTTAGCTAAATAGGTATTCATAAGCAACTGCCCCTGGAATGCTCCAAAACCTGATAATTAACAGCTGTGTGCTGCAATTAATTTTTATTTATGCCTTAGATATACAGGCAAGATATTAGCTCTTGGTTATGACAGATTCATACTTCATGTCAAGTCTCAAAGCAGCAATAAGAAAACAACATCAATTTTGTTTATTGTTTTGATTTTCTTAATGCAGCTGCTCTGCCATTTGTATCTCAAAACACCATGTTGCCTTGTGTTCAGCAAGCAAATTCCAGAGTCCATGCAAAGGACCATGAGGGAAAAGCTGGCAAAGACATCTAAGGCTTTCCCCAGGCATTCATGAACCCTTAGAGGGTGCCAGAAGGGTCAGTCTAAATTAAGGTGATGACACTGAGGTCTCAGCAGTCTTAATTCACCTCTGTGGCCCCTGAGGGCATGTTATTTCATTTAGCAATTGTTAATTGAATGTCCACTATGCACATGGGACTTGTGCAAACCTTCAAAGCTTTGCAAATGAAGACGCTGGACAGTATTTTTCCAAATCCTTTCCAGCTTTATGATTTCACAAGTGAATAAATCTAGAAAACACATAGACCTGGACCTCATGGAGTTTACAATTCTGAATATGAAATCAGATCACACTAACATAATGCAAGGCAGGATCAAGGAGCACAAAATATAAGAGGCAAGCATTAGAAGGCTGTAGAGGAGAGAGTGCTATGAATGGCAGGTTCTCTCAATGGCAAACCCCAGCATGCATCAGGGTTTCTTAAACCACATCAGTGGACCCCTCTACCAGAGTTTCTAACTCAGTACAACTGAGATGAGGCCGCCAAATGTACGTTTCTCACAACTTTCCAGGTAATGCTGATGCCACCAATTCAAAAGCCATATCTTGAGATCCGACGCTCCATGGGTTTAGTGCACCAAAGCTTACTGCACAGAGGGAAAACACGATGGAAGCAGTGTTTGGGGGAAAGTTAATTTAGAAAGTGTTGGGAGGATCAACCAGAAAGAGGCTGACAGATTTACAGCCAGGCCCAGGAAAGGCAGTAGTCCAGATTAGAGGACTTGGATTTCAGAGAATTGACCTAATTAGCACAGGATTGACTTGACTAGCAAATTGGCTATTTGCTGACTGTAGTTCACAAGGGTTCCTGGTACACAGGATGGAACCTTCAATGGGTTTAACTTAGCAATGCTCTGTCCAAATCTCTCTAGAGATAAATAATCCCTTGGAAATCACATCTAGCCTTAATATGGAGCTGTCCAGATTGTCCAGATATGAGAGCTTCAGAGGCCCTGAAAGCTTCATCTTTCTCTCAAGGTTCTCATAGTACTTCAATTTCCAGCGTGAGTCACTACTTTGGGTCAAGTTGCTGAGTCCCTAGGCTCTGTCGAAGTTAGTCTGTATCACTGGGCTCTTCAATTAGAAACTCATTTGTCTGTTACCACCAAGAGACAGAGTGGTTTTTCTCTTGAACTCCAGCTTTGGGAAGGCAGATCCTCCAACGCTGTATTTCATAGTGAGTCATTTGGATCCTCACACATTCCAGCCAGTAATTTAAGACATAAGAATCTCTGCAGCTTTACTACATGGAGAGGAATTTTGGAACACAAGTTACATGCACGTCAGCAAATTGCAAGTATGTAGTGCTTACTGAGTTGTCTGTCTTCTCTAGCTTGCCTTCAAAGGATCTTCCCTGCTTTACTGTTTCAGGCCAGGTAGCCAAGGCCTCTGAGCACCCAGAACACACCATCCGCCTCTTTCCTCAGTTTCCCCAGAACAAACATCCCCAGATCTCAGCTACTTTACTCCTCTTTGCCCTTCCTCACACCCCAAACCCAAAGGTCATTCCAAAGCTCTGTTACGAGGTTACAGAATTTAAGTCCAATAACAGAGGAGTTTATCTGAAGGCACACTGAGCTTCTTGTTCCCGAGGCCCGGCCCCTCCTCGCCTTGCTCACCTGTTCTGGTAATTCAGTATATGCCAAAGTCCCTGTCTCTATTTCTGGGGGAAATGGGACGTACTGACACAGATATTTGTCACTTTGTCAGCTCGGGCCCCATCCCAACCCTTTCTCAAACATGTCAGAGTGAATTTACAGCTATCTGTAATCCACCCTGTCCCTTCCCCGCCCGCCCCCAAATGCCACAAGCCAAAGAGTTTTAATAACGGTCTTTGCTATTCATTGTCCAAAGTACAAAGCCTCCACAGTTGAGTAACAACATGGAAGAGATTCCAGAAGGACTCCCTAGCCCCCCTCTACCAACTCCTCCCCCATTTGTCCATATCCTGACAGAGACTACTCAGTCCATTTTGCCAGGTCTCTTAGGGGTTTTTTTTGTGTGTGTGTGTGTGTGTCCTTTATGCAAGCATCTTCCCCAGGGAGAAGGGAAAGGAGCTCTATTCTATACCCTAGTCACCTGGCATAAGGGCTTATTTCTACCTTGTTCTGTTGGTACTTACCAAACATCAAGCCTTAGGCCAGATGCTGAGGATCCAGAGATGAATTAAGAACAGACAGAAAAATATCATTCCTACTTTTATAGAGCGTTCAGTCTAGTGGTCTGTACCACTGCTCTGATTTCCTAAATTTAGATAAAAGACCAGAAAACTAGTGTGGAAGTGAGAATCATCATACTATTTGGAAATAAGTTATATTTAAAAAACAATAATCAATGTGTACCTCAATGTGTAGGAAGTCTGCTTGAAAATTACTTTTAAAAAATGAAAGGAGTTACACCTGTTGCAGTCTGTTTGATGGCCCAGAAAAGCGTTTCTAAAGGTTTTGTCGCGGTGTAATGCAATCGCCCTTGATTGTTGCCCCAGGCGCCTTTCCCTCATTGAACTCTAATCATTGAAAGAGGCTCCTACATATCAGATGAAATTACATGGAAAGAAGAATAAACGAAGGTCCTTTCCCCACCTTCCGGAGTTGGCACTAAGAAAATGAAGGGTTTCATAAAATTTTGTTTCTAACACAAACATCAACTTTTCACCTAGCAGCAAAGTTAAAGAACATTGCTTTCTTTCACTTTCCTGCTAACAGGTTTTTGATTATAAAAGTAATACATACATGCAGTAGAAAATTTAGAAAATACAAGGAAGTATAACAAAGAGAAGAAAACACCTGTAATCTCATTGACTAAAACTAATCACTTTTATATATTGGTTTACTTCCCTCCGGTGTACTTTATTTTTCTCTTTACTCTCACTCAGACAAAAGAAACATGTCCTTATCTAATTAAATATTATTTGAAACAACAGCAAGGCTAATCTTTATGTTTATAAAGAGGTTATCTCTCCCATGAATCTAAGTCCCAATCGTTTGCGAGAGAGACCTACTTCTCATCTACTCTAAACTTGACCTTACGATCACATCAAAAGGAAAAGAAGAAAAGGAAAGTACTGATTACAAAATCTCTGGAATGAACTGAGGAATAAAACACAGCTGCAAATTCACTTTGCTCTCTGAAAAGAATTCCAATAAACTCAAGAGAGGTAGGGATGGTATCCAATTCTCTTCAGACCTAACAGGTAAGTCTTTAAGATTTTGTAGTTGTCCAGTCTCCTGGCTATTGACCCTCACTCTAGAAGCATGAAAGTTGTTTTTTAGAGTAAAATTCAGAATTCTACTTTGTAAACTCAAGGTAACCTGACTTGGCAAAACTCTATGTTAAAAAAAATAAATAAACAGAGATTTGTATTAATTTGACATTGGATTGATATGAGCCGATGTGTGATATGTTTTTCCATAAAAGCAAAAGAAAAAGACTTTTAAAACCTAAAAACTTCCATATGAAGTTTTCAGGTAACCAACCATTTTATCTCTTTTTTTAATTTTAAAATATATCTTAACATTTAAATTACTATTATTTTAACACAGCTACATAGATATGTTGATTTGGTCATAAAAGTAACACATAATCATTCAAATTCTCTTTTATACTTTATCCTCTAAACAACCCTAGGAGGTGAGTGGGTAGACAGAGGAAGATTGCTATCCCAGTTTCAGAGATCAGTCTTCAAGCATCTGGATACGCTAAATGACTCATTTAAGGGCATGTAAAAAGTCAAAGAATTGGTGAACTGGCATTTGAAACTTTTAAGTGCATCATTCTTTTCAGATAAGGGCATTTTTTAATAGAAATATGGTTTTTTTATACTCTGTCCTACTCAGAAACATAGCATTCTCTCCAGTTCTGTCACAAAACACACTTTAAGAAGAAAATTGGTAGTCTCAGGTTGGATCCAGAAGAGGATGACTAAGATTGTGAGAAGTGTAGAAGCCATGTTCTATGACCCATAATGGATGAAGGAACTTGGTATATTTAACTTGGAAAGAGACGATCAAGAGAATATAAGAGAGCTCTTTTAATGTTTTAAAAGTCTGCCAAATGCATGAGTAAGTAGGCTTATTCTATGTTGCTCCAAATAGCAGGCAAGAACAACAGACAGAACTTCAAAAGAAACAGATTCCAACACAGTAAGAGATCTGTTTTTTGGACCAATGGAACTGTTCAACTGTGGAGAAAATTGCTCTCCCTATAAGATGGAGAACTCCTCCTTACTGAAGGTATTGAAGGAAAAATTGCCAGACATGCTGTGATGACTTGCTTGGTTCTATATCTTCAGTGTACGTTTTCTTTGTTTTTTCCTGGCTCACCAATACAACATATAGTGCACAGAGTATGACAGAACGGCAGCTTCTATGAGCCAGGTGTCTCCAAATGGTGCTTCCCAGATGATAAGAATCTCCTGGCGTGACTGGTGGCCCCCACTGAATCAGTAGGTGCAGAGGCCTCAGAGGATGACCCTGGGAAACTTTTGGTTTTACAAGTGCCCCCAGGCGATTTTTATCATCATGGAAGTTTGAGAAACACTTTCAAAGTATTATTTTCTCCATTTAATTATCTACCCAATCCTAGAGGGCATAAGAGAAACCAAGGTTCAGAGTTAGTTAACAATGCACCCAAAGTTTCATAGCTCTGAAGTGGTAGAGTACTCGGGATGCGCACTTGGGGGGTTCCACCTGGCCCTGAGCCCATTCTTACCCTCCATGAGAGTCTGAAAGAAAAACAAGAAGCAAGGAAATGAGTACTTTGAAGGGAGTCTTATTATGCACATTTTGGATTTTTTTTTAAACTAAGTCACAAGTTCTTGGTGTGAATGGCAAAACATGGAGGCATATAATTGGTAGTGTTCCAATTTAGGCAGGCATTATTTTGAAATTCACGTTTTGTCTTTCATGAATAATTGTGCAAAGGGTGTACAAACCAAATAAATAATTTCAACATGATTACAAAGAAAACAACATTTTAATGCACTTAGCAGAAGCAATTTACATGCATACAATTAATGTGCTAATTTCAGTGGTCTTTAGCTATTCATTAAAACAGGCCTGGCAGGTCTTGTACTTGGCATCACTTTGTTAGTCATTTCCTGCCATTACTTTATGTACTCAGAAGTAATCAGCCATCTATAATTTAAGACTTTTCACTAATTAAATAGCCCTTTCTCTAATTATGTCCAAATTAGAGAGGTTAGTACGTGGATAAATGTTTGTATTGCATACATGTATTCAGAGATGGTGATTTCTCTGTATGTGGCAACAAAAACCAACATGTGATCTATAGTCTTTCACACAGAGTAGAGGGAAATGTTAGAATCCGTATGAAAGACTTTTGACTTAAATCTGAGCAACAGAGGAAAAGTATTCTCTTTGAGATGAGCTTTATGTTCAGCCTTGTAAACCTAGCAAAGTCTGGATTTGTTGACCTTCAGGGAGTAATACAGGGATCATCTGTTTTTTCAGTCCTTTGCCCAAGAGATGAAATGGAATGAGGATTCAGGGAGAAAAGGAGTTAAAGGTTGTGTTTGCAGGAATGTGTTTGCTGACATTGATCAATGTGTAATTTTGTGATTGGAGGTTTATTCACAAAGAGGGTTCAAAAAACAGATCAATAATAAAGCAATGGTGAAAATGCCAAAGAAAGGATGATTAATGAAAAATATGGTGGAGGTGCAATCTGCCTTTCTGTATGAACATTTCTTCTTTCGGGCACCCTATAAATAAATATGCATCAGATGGAAAGACAACACTCCCTTGGAACATCGTTAGCACCAGCCAGAATCTCATCAGAGCCCATGCTTTAAAGAGCAGCTCCTCATGTCCATAGAAGCAAGTTTAAATTCTCTTGTGTAAAATCTCTGTAAGCAGTTTCACTCTTGCATTATGCATGATTCTGACATCTTGTAACATGAGCAGTATTCTAATAGTGATTTCCAATTTTATTTCCTATGTTACATTTTAATGATGCTATTTAGGTTAGCATCTTACCTTGGCTTCATAACATCTTGTTACATTTTCTTCTATAGCATTTAATTTTGGTATCAGTACTGTAAACAAGTAATATATAGACAAGTATTTAGTGTGGCCTTTAAAGAATTTGTTGCTTTTAAAGTCAGTCCTTTGTTCCATCATTTTCATTGTGCTAATCTAATATGTAATACTGAGTGTTAGGCAGGATCCCAGCACCTTCCACCAGGGAAGTGATAATGAGTAATAACAAGCTGTGCTAAAAGGGAACACCAAAGTCTAAGGCAACCAAACATGACAGGAGGTTGTGTACCTTTCCTAGGATGAGAACACTCAAGTTCTGAAATATAGAACTCCAGGAAGGGTCAACCCTGGGTAATCTTGTGAAGAGGCCAAAAACCTCACTCTTGCCCTTTTTGTATTTCCCTCTTAATCCTTTTTTTCACAGAAGTGCAGGCTTTTCTCCCTATTGACTTTGCCCTTAAAAAAAGGATTTGAAACCAGTCTTCAGCACCTAGATGATACCACGTGAGGGAATATCCTCTCCACATTACATGTGTATCTAAATCATATTTATTATTTTGCTATGTCAGTCCCCTTTTTATATGATTTCATCAGTCCATAAATAAGTCAGGGTGGTATATGAATAGCAAATGTGAAACCAGTTTTCTTTCCAGATCTCATTTGTAAATGGTCCAGAGAGGCTAAGTCTACACCTCATGAAAGGTAAAACTAAATGCTTTCCACTAACCTGTTAATTTGATTGGGAAATGCGATGATTCTTCTTACTTTTATTAGTCAGTTTAAGCATCCTCATTGACAACCCAGTGACTACCAAGTACTATCCTCTTCATGAACCATAATAGACACATACAAGAAAATTATGTTTATGTGTAGTATGTTATATATGTAATACACTGTATAAAAATCAACTCTTACATGCCAGTTGCTTTCCATACAGTATCTCATTCAAGAGCTCTGCATACACAAATGCCCTGAACAGCTCAGTCTAGATGAGCAGACAGAAGTCAGGGCTGAACTCCAGCCCAGGTTCTCCCTGCCACATTTAGGAAGACACATGGACAATATTACCACCCTTTTTCTAATTCACATAAAGACACTGTAGGTGCTAGAGTTTGACAGATCTCATTTCATACTCAAAACAACTCCATTAAGGATGTGCTTATAACTGAAGAACACAAGAGTTAGAGGGGTTAAGCAACTAGTTTCAAGCCTCACAACTACTAAGACACATCAGAATTTGAAATGAGACCTTTATATACCTGCCTTTAAATACCACGTGCTTGCACTTAATCACTCAGTCATGTCTGAGCAAACCCATGGTCTTAGCCAACCAGGCTCCTCTGTCAATGGAATTCTCCAGGCAAGAAGACAGTAATGAGTAGCCATTCCTTTCTCCAGAGTATCTTCCAAACCCAGTGACTGATCCCAGATATCCTATATTGTAGGCAGATTCTTCACCATCTGAGCCACCTAAGAAGCCCTTAAATACTATTCTTCCTTCCAAAAAAGGGGAAGTGGGCTGAAGCTCACAAATTCCCTTCATCAGCATCTGCTTAGTTCAATCAATTGGAGCATGGTCCTTATGAAACTACAAAACCAGCAGGTCTAGTGAAAGGCAGCGAACTACACTGTGCTCTAAGTTGTGGCTGCATACTAGGCTTAGAGTGCAAAGCAAGGAGAGGAAGGAGTTGGACAGCATAATTCAGTGGTTCCCAAACTTTAGTGGGCTTCAGAAGCACCTTGGAGGGCTTATTGCACAGAGATGGCTGAACCTCCTCCACCTGTAAAGTTTCTGATTCATTAAGTCTGAGATTGACCTGAGAATCTGCATTTCTTACAAGTCTCCAGGTGATGCTGTTTATCTAGGGACTGCACTTGAATGGTGTGTAGGATCTACTCATTCAAAAATCGAAAACTATAATGAAATAAAAAAGCCACTCATTTGCAAGTCAGGAGTATTATCTAAGAACATGAAAACAGAGCAGGTCTTAGGTCTCATTTTTCTTACTGTTCAAATAAAACTGTTTTTAGGATTATAATGGTATCTCTAGCTTCCTGCTTATAGCTAAGCTGTTTTCAAGATTGAAATAACAATAAAAGATAAGTTTGCTCAGGATGCCAAACTGACTATAGCTTGGGTGCTTAATATTATCTTTGGGAGAAGTGGTATTGGTAGAAATGTTAGAAAATTAATAAATATTGTAAGCTTGCCCTACGAATTGCATATTCATTCTTGTCTCTTTACTCATTTTTCATATGGGGGCAATCACAGTTAATCACGAAGCACTTCTCTCAGGATCATTCCTAAAGTGTGAAATAAATATTCCAATAAAATGTTTAGTAGAGTGTATCCAGTTTCCAATTAAAGAAACATGCTTTCATGGTGTCATGAATTCTTTCCACAAAACATTTCCTTTGTGCAGAAACACTTCATGGTAAATCTGAAAATAACCCTCTTTTGTCGGGATAACTTAAGCAATCTCTGGTGAATCCTCCTATTGCCACCTCCCCCACCACACACCCTCAGAAATAGTCTCTACAAAATAACTCGATCTTGTCTGTGCATGCAATCAGCCAGTGAGAGAGGCCCTATTAGTCATCTTAATAATCTATACATATGACTCCATAATCAATATGGCTTGTGTACCACTTGAGTGATCACGTAAACCAATTCTGTCAACACGCAATGAATGATGACCTAGGGCCACCATCAACTTGTCCACGGGGAACCCAGAATAACCTTGTCCTTACTTTCTTTTTTTTCTCACCCTGCTTCCTTTTGCCCCTTCCATATTTTTAATCCTCCTTTAAAGAATCTCTACACCACTAGTAACATGAAAACACACACACACACACAGTGAAGCAATCCATTCCATTCTCTGAATGATGGAACAGTAGATTCACAGCATTTAATTAGAGCTAATTTAAGAGAGTTTTCTTAGTCTTCAGGACTAAATCCCTTTAGGGAAATAGTGATGCAATTGTTTGATGTCTTACCCTCAGCTAGTTGGTTTATCTTTGGAGCTCTTAGCTATGTCTGGGAAAAAAAGATCAGACAGGTGGGCTAGTCTTGATTCCCATGGAAGCAGCATTGCGCTGACAGTTTGATCACCATTCTGAAAATCAAGCCTTTCTGGCTCTGAATTACTGACAAATCTGTCTCTGGCTTTAAGGACAGCCTTGCTTGGAAAGCTGTTTTCTTTGATGAGGACGTCAAACTAATGCTGATAAGACTGTAACAATGAGGCTTTTTCTCCCTTTATTAAAGCCACAAGTAGAAGGTGGTTATCAGGTTTTCTTGTGAACTATGACAAATGAGAATCTCCTGAGGTTTTTTTAAATGGACAAACTACTGAGACATTTTTAATTATAAATATTATAATTGTGCTCATCTGATAGGGATCTAAAAATTCAATATATCATACAAGAAAACCTCATTACAAGGCTAGGATATATTCTTGTATATGACAGGTCAAAGCTAGCATGGTCATTGACTTGAGTACAGGATTTTTAAAAAATCAGATTTGCCTTTCTCACAAGTTGCCTTCTCAAGGGGCTTTTTAGCTCAATTCTGAAATAACAATAGTAAGAATAAAAATAATAGTGCAGAGAGATGATTGGTGGGGCAGAACTTTAAATTTTCTAATAAGAGAATATGCATTTAAAAAACTGCCAATCCCTTCAGCTTCTACAAGGGAAGACATCAGTTAGCTCTGGGAAGAACTGTTTTTCATTAAGTGGCATAAAATAAATAGGCATTCATCGTTATGGGGTAAAAGTATAACAGGCTTTCTTTTTCTTTTTCCCCCATGACTGAAGCTGCTCCACCATAAATCCCTTGGAATAAGCAGCTCTAAGAATGCTAGGATAGAAATGTGCAAATTTCTAAGGTGATTGCTGAGAAAAACTTTACCTTTGTTCCCTTTGAGGTTGCAAGTTACGGGGTCACGCAGAGTCGGACACAACTGAAGCGACTTAGCAGCAGCAGCAGCAGCTGACTAAGGCTGACATAGCTGCGGTTAGCTGGTGGTTTAGTTGCTCAGAGAAAACTTGCTGCAGATTCTGATCTACAGAGCCAGGCTTGGCCTGGGCTGTCTCAGATATGGATTGCTTCTGTGGAAAACTTGTCTGAACTGGCCACCCTGACACAGTGGGTTTGCCATAGAAGGAGGGGGTGGAGGGGAAGCTGTGTGAGCAAGTTTGAGTGTGTGTGTACACAGACCTATAGCTGCCTGATTCTGGAGGTCCAGTCATTTAATGGCACTGGGTGACCATCATGACTGGGATGACCCTGGCTAGGAAGGCTTCCTCTCCTCTCCCTATGCAGACCTTCCCCTTGAGCACCTCAGCAGGCACCATAAAAAGGTGATTCAGTAGTCCCCTCTTACCTGCGGTTTTGCTCTTGGCAGTTTCAGTTACCCACAGTCAACCACAGTCCAAAAATATTATATGGAAAATTCCAGAAATAAACATTTCATAAATTTAAAAATTGTGTGCCGTTCTGAGTAGCATGATGAAGTCTTAAATCGTCGTCCCTTTGTCTGGCACATCCCACACGTTAGTCACTCAGTAGCTGTCTTGGTTATCACATTGACTATCACTGTGCTGAAAGCTTATGCTCAGCTAACCCTTCCTTTACTTCATAATGGCCCCCATATGCAAGAATAGTGACGCTGGTCATTCTGATATGTCAAAAAAAAAAAAGCCATAAAGCGATTACTTTAAATGACAGAGTGAACGTTCTAGACTTACCAGAAAAAAAAATTGTATGCTGAGGTTGCTAAGATCTACAGTAAGAATGAATCTTCCTTCCATGAAATTTTGAAGTAGGAAAAAGAAATGTGTGCTAGTTTTGCTGTTGCACCTTCAAGTTACAAAAGTTGTGGCCACAGTGCATGATACGTACTTAATCAAGATGGAAAAGGCATCAGATTTGTACAATGGTATTTTGAGAGAGAAAGAATATTCATTCAACTGTTATTACACTATATTGTTATAGTTTATCTATTTTACTATTAATTGTTCTTGTTATGTTTTTACTGTGCCTAATTTGTAAATTAAACTTTATCATAGGTACGTATGTATGGGAACAAGCATACTATAATATAGGGTTTGGTACTATTCAAGGGTTTGGGCATCCACTGGAGTCTTGGAATGTAGCCCCCTACAAATAAGGGTGGACTGCTATACAACAGTGAACACCTATTCAGTGAGGCTAAGGGATGCAGACAACCAGCCAACTGATTTCCTCTTGATAATGTTTGATTATAATCCCAATTAACCACAACAGCTAAGATAGCCTCTGGGTCCCTGGGCCCTGCCTTACCATGCCGAGATGACTTCTCTAGGTCATACTGAGCAGGACACTTAAAGAAATACGACTTCATTTTGTTCTTGGGTTCATAAATGCCGGTGAATCTGTATAAAAATACATCACAACGCTTATTCAAAGCTTACCAGCTTATACCAATTGCAACAAGACCTTCACACATATTAACTCACTTAATCTTCACCATGTCTTATTCTACAAAGGGACCTGCTTTGACAAAAAATCATAAGGTTATTAAGTGGAGAGCAAGCATTCAAACTCAGTCCCATTTGACTCAACAATAGTTTAGCAATATAGAATTCAGCTAGCATTACCAATCTCAAATTTCAAATGCTATTATGAAAATCTCTTAGTAAAGAAAATAATAATTAGCTGAAGCCCTGTTCATTAAGGAGTTAGCTACTTAATCTTTTAAAACAAATCCTCTGAGACAGTACTGATTTTATTAGAGAAAAATGAATGCAATTCTATGTTAAGGTGACATTTTTCAGAGAAAAATTTCTAACTAATTCTGAGGATAGTCAATGATGTCAATGTACTTAATACTTTACCTAAGTGTTTTACACTGTATAACCCACTCTCATCTCATACACCTAATCTTAATTGCTGTCAACAGATGGCCTTGACAAGACTTGAAATGTGAGCAGAAATTAAAGTTTTGCAAGTTGAAAGAGTTATTTCTCAAAAAAAAAAAAAAAAAAGACATTTAGGAAGACTTAGCAATAACCCAAGCAAAACTTCCTTTCTTTTCTTGCTTTTCCCACTTCTATTATTGGTCCCACCATCATCCAAACTTAAAACCCTGAGGTCACCTCTTTTTCTTCCTCTTCCTTTATCTTTGGAGTCAATAAGTTACCAAGACCTATGACCCTTTACATACATGTTTACTCATTTAATTATTTATTCCCATATTATTGAGAAGATTTTTCTTCCTAAATCAACCAGTAGCCATTATAAATTCTAATGAAGATCACCTCACACAATATTCCAATTCTCTTAACTGGCCTGCCTAATTTTAGTCTCACCTCCCTGATCCATCCTTCATGATTTCAAAACTGATTACCCAAGAAAGTACATTTCAAAGCCATCATAAACCAATTGTTCTGAAAAGAACTCCAATATGGAATAATCCAGCTTCAACTACTTGAGAACATATGAAATCCTTAGCCTGGCACTCAGAACATAGCTTCAATCTGCATTCCAGCTTTCCTCCGCTGCTCTGTTACTAATTCATCCCTTTGCGCTGTGTGTGCTAAGTCGCTTCAGTCATGTCCGACTCTTTGCTATGCTCCAGCATGAACACTCTACTTGCGGTCCCTCCCCTCTGCTGCCCAAAACACGTGGTATTATCCTGACTTTTTTTTTTGTACTTCATATCTCTAACAAAAGAGCTCCTTTCTTACTATCAACCTACACATTTTTCCCATCTTTCAAACACCAGTGTAGATTTCATTTCCTGTAAGAAACTCTCCTGGTCATCCCAAATAAAAGGAATAGTCCATCCTAAGTGTTAAGGATGGACTATCTGCCATCCACTTATCTGCCATGAGTTATTTCATGGAATTTCCAGTTCCATTTCCTTGTGTATATCTTTATTCAAACTAAAGTTTAAAAGTTGCAAGTAGTAACTAACATCATATGTATTATTAATCTTGTGGCAATTCTTATTACATATATTTATACTCATAATATTATATATCTTATACATAAGGATTCATATTTCTGCCTTACAAAATTCTAACTAACTTATTTTGAGGAATCCACTCTGTGAGGATTCATCTCATAACACTAAAAGAAATAAAACAGACGGATGGCAGCAGACTAGAACGAGTCAGCTCAAATTTAGCTTCTATTTTGGTTGTTACTTGACATTAAGCTCTTTTTTTTTTTTTTTCAGAGTCCTAAGGTGAGTTACCTGTCTAGTGGCTAAATCAGTTCTGTTCTTCCTCATGTGCAGAGTCTGTAATTGGCATAAATGTTCAGTTTCTGTAAATGCACAAAGTGTCACCTGTTTGACTTCATGACTCAGATAGATTTTACAGCTCATACCAAAGAAAAAAGGTTCTTTGATGACCAGTGACAACCCTTAAGCTGACAAATCACCTCCTTGTTATCCCTGGCACCTGCCACACCTAGTCCATTAGCAAGTGGCAGTTCTAAGAGATGCTGAAGGCTGAAGCCAAAAAACGAGAACCAAAACCAGTCATTTAAATACTGACAGGCCTTAGGCAGACCAGATTTTTAGATTAGCCATTCTGAGACAGATATAAGATTTGGCTGTTAAGACCACAAAGTTAAGTCTTATAGCTTTCCTGTGTGGCAGGTTTAATGCCGTGGAAAAGTTTTAACTATGACTCAGGTGATGGCTGTTCACATACATCGTGCCTTACTCCCTCCTCTTAAATAAGCTAACATCGTCTTTAATGTCACTTGGATTCTGCCATTTCAGATTAAGAAAGCATTAGCACGGGTCCCACAAATGAGATTCGAACAAGCTTGGGGAAATCTTATAGACTAGAGACATGACTGCTAAAGTTTATTTGCAGAGAAACTCTGGAACCTCTTGGAAGATAATTTTTTTCTAGGAAAATATGGAGTCAGAACCAAAGGCTCAGCTGATAAAATCAGCTTGGGTTCTGTCATTCCAACCCTCCAGGGACTCAGATCTAGAGAAGAAAGTTATGAGTAAAAACTGAAAGACACTGGAGTGCAAGTTGCTACTACTTTGAAAGAATTTCTAATAAAGGAGAATTTTTAAAAAATGGGAGAAAGGCAATGTCCCCACCCCAGTCCACTACAGAATAACCCTCCATGTTGGTGACAACGTCAGTCTCCAGCAGAAGAGACCCGGTGCAGCAGTTCCATGCAAAATGCGCCGTACGATAAATACTCAGTCTTGTTGAGACTGAGCACAAGGGAGGCACATCCTCACTGCCTTCTCAGAAATGCCTAAACAGGAGCAGTAAAGCTGTTAAGAGGGCTAGAGTCAGCAATGACCTGTGACAACCAATGAAACATAGTAAAACTATCAAAGTCACTGCATTTTTACTTAAGGTTCCTTGAGTAGAAAAAAATACAATTAATGTTTACAAAAGAGTCCAAAATGCAGTACTTGGATGCAATCTAAAAAATGACAGAATGATCTCTGTTCATTTCCAAGGCAAACCATTCAATATCACAGTAATCCAAATCTATGCCCCAACCAGTAATGCTGAAAAAGCTGAAGTTGAATGGTTCTATGAAGAACTACAAGACCTTTTAGAACTAACACCCAAAAAAGATGTCTTTTTCATTATAGGAGACTGGAATGCAAAAGTAGGAAGTCAAGAAACACCTGGAGTAACAGGCAAATTTGGCTTTGGAATACAGAATGAAGCAGGGCAAAGGCTAACAGAGTTTTGCCAAGAGAACGCACTGGTCATAGCAAACACCCTCTTCCAACAACACAAGAGAAGACTCTACACATGGACATCACCAGATGGTCAACACCAAAATCAGATTGATTATATTCTTTACAGCCAAAGATGGAGAAGCTCTATACAGTCAGCAAAAACAAGACTGGAAGCTGACTGTGGCTCAGATCATGAACTCCTTATTGCCAAATTCAGACTAAAATTGAAGAAAGTAGGGAAAACCACTAGACCATTCAGGTATGACCTAAATCAAATCCCTATGATTATACAGTGGAAGTGAGAAATAGATTTAAGGGACTAGATCTGATAGATAGAGTGCCTGATTAACTATGGACTGAGATTTGTTATATTGTACAGGAGACAGGGAACTAGACCATCCCCATGGAAAAGAAATTCAAAGAAGCAAAATGGCTGTCTGGGGAGGCCTTACAAATAGCTGTGAAAAGAAGAGAAATGAAAAACAAGGCAGAAAAGGAAAGATATAACCAGAGTTCCAGAGAATAGCAAGAAGAGATAAGAAAGCCTTCTTCAGTGATCAATGCAAAGAAATAGAGGAAAACAACAGAATGGGAAAGACTAAAGATCTCTTCAAGAAAATTAGAGATACCAAGAGAACATTTCATGCAAAGATGGGTTCAATAAAGGACAGAAATGGTATGGACCTAACAGAAGCAGAAGATATTAAGAAGAGGTGGCAAAAATACAGAGAAGAACTGTACAAAAAAGATCTTCATGACCAAGATAATCACAATGGTATGATCACTCACCTAGAGCCAGACATCCTGGAATGTGAAGTCTAGTGGGCCTTAGAAAGCATCACTACGAACAAAGCTAGTGGAGGTGATGAAATTCCAGTTGAGCTATTTCAAATCCTAAAAGATGATGCTGTGAAAGTGTTGCACTCAATATGCCATCAAATTTAGATAACTCAGCAGTGACCACAGGACTGGAAAAGGTCAGTTTCCATTCCTATCCCAAAGAAAGGCAATGCCAAAGAATACTCAAACTACTGCACAACTGAACTCATCTCACATGCTAGTAAAGTAATGCTCAAAATTCTCCAAGCCAGGCTTCAGCAATACGTGAACCATGAACTTCCAGATGTTCAAGCTGGCTTTAGAAAAGGCAGAGGAACCAGAGATCAAATTGCCAACATCCTCTGGATCATTGAAAAAGCAAGAGTTCCAGAAAAACATCTATATCTGCTTTATTGACTATGCCAAAGCCTTTGATTGTGTGGATCACAATAAACTGGGAAAATTCTGAAAGAGATGGGAATATCATACCACCTGACCTGCCTCTTGGGAAACCTATACGCAGGTCAGGAAGCAACAGTTAGAACTGGACATGGAACAACAGACTGGTTACAAATAGGAAAAGGAGTACGTCAAGGCTGTATATTGTCACCATGCTTATTTAACTTCTATGCAGAGTACATCATGAGAAACACTGGCTTGGAAGAAGCACAAGCTGGAGTCAAGATTGCTGGGAGAAATATCAATAACCTCAGATATGCAGATGACACCACCCTTATGGCAGAAAGTGAGGAAGAATGAAAAAGCCTCTTGTTGAAAGTGAAAGAGGAGAGTGAAAAAGTTGGCTTAAAGCTCAACAGTCAGAAAACGAAGATCATGGCATCTGGTCCCATCACTTCATGGGAAATAGATGGGGAAACAGTGGAAACAGTGTCAGAGTTTATCTTTTTGGGCTCCAAAATCACTGCAGATGGTGATTGCAGCCATGAAATTAAAAGATGCTTACTCCTTGGAAGGAAAGTTATGACCAACCTAGATAGCATACTCAAAAGCAGAGACATTACTTTGCTAACAAAGGTCCTTTTAGTCAAGGCTATGGTTTTTCCAGTAGTCATGTATGGATGTGAGAGTTGGACTGTGAAGAAAGCTGAGTGCCGAAGAATTGATGCTTTTGAACTGTGGTGTTGGAGAAAACTCTTGAGAGTCCCTTGGACTGCAAGGAGATCCAACCAGTCCATTCTGAAGGAGATCCATCCTGGGTGTTCCTTGGAAGGAATGATGCTGAAGCTGAAACTCCAGTACTTTGGCCACCTCATGTGAAGAGTTGACTCATTGGAAAAGACTCTGATGCTGGGAGGGATTGGGGGCAGGAGGAAAAGGGGATGACAGGCGATGAGATGACTGGATGGCACTACCAACTCGATGGATGTGAGTTTGAGTGAACTCTGGGAGATGGTGATAGACAGGGAGGCCTGGCGTGCTGCAATTCATGGGGTCACAAAGAGTCGGATACGACTGATCGACTGAACTGAACTGAACTAAATATTTACTGAGTAACTTAAGCACACTAGTGTTTTTGTCCTCCTAGTTTATTTATCCTCAAGTCAATTGTATGAGGCAGGCACTAATATTTTCTTCAATTTATAGATGAGAAACCTGAGTCTTAAAGAAATTAAATACTTGGTCTTAAGGCCAGAAGCTGTGCACACATGCATATCAGGTTCTGGAGCCTCACAGCTTCGGTGGCTGTGAGGCTCCAGAGCCTGATGTGAGTGTGTGCTAAGTCGTCTCTCACTCTTTGCAACCCCATGGGCTGTAGCCCGCCAGGCTGCTCTGTCCATGGGATTCTCCAGGTAAGAATGCTGGAGTGGGTTGCCGTGCCCTCCTCCAGGGGTTCTCCTGACCCAGGGATCAAATCCGCATCTCTTACGTCTCCTGCATTGGCAGGCAGGTTGTTTACCACTGGTGCCATCTGGAAGCCCCTGGAGCCTGATGGGTACACAGGAGGGCTTGCTGTGCAGCTAAATGAAGGTTTTTTTATTCCAATAAAGGCCAGATTTGGTGCAGCTGTTTAACGTAAGTATCCACTCCAGCTAGGTGGGGATCGGGACCCCACTTTCTAAAATGAACCAGGGGATCTCCTGAGCTGGTAAGAGGACAGGCCACAGCAGGCAGCCTGACACCCAGCCAGACCAGCAGAGGCAGGTGCAGGATTCTTAGGAACTCCTCCAGCTGCTGCCACACCGTCTTTGAGACCTCACAACAAGTGCTCACAGAGGTCAGCACACTGGGGGAGTTCTCATCCCTTTCATTTGGACAGAGCGGGGATTGAGACAATGTCATCCTGTCTGCATGCTGGGAAGCCCCATTATCAGTACTGTTCTGGGCCAGGCTTTGGAAGACTGAAATTCTTCCTGATTTTTTCCTGGAAAGTCACTCCCTTACTCTATCAGTTTCCTATGTCATAAAATGAGGGAGCTGGAACTGCTTACCTCCGAATTTTCTGTTTGACTAAGAAAGGCTTTGAATTAGGCAATTGGGAAAACAGCTTTTATATTTTTATTGTAAAATTTTACTATGGAAAGGAAGGAGAAGAGGGTAAGGGGACAAGTCAAAGAAAGAAAGAAAGAAAGGGAATATTTCAAAAATAAACCAAATGAGGTAGGGTGTAGTGACTGGAAGAAAGGTGGAACAGGTAACAGAAAAAAAGAGAGAGAAAGAAGGCACTCCAGGGTTAGCAGCTCCTAGAGAGGAGTGAAAGGTTTCCTCCAGGTTTTAACAAAAATAGATTAAACCTTTCTTCAGTGTGCTAAAACATCCTGCAGGGTATTTTATGGGCCAAGATAAGTCAGCGCCTTCCCCATTCAAGGCCCAATGTACAAAAAGAATGAGGTTGGGAATACTAGGATGTTCTGAAAGCGACTCTGTCGGCTGACAGTCAAGGACACATTTCTTAACCTTGTAAACAATGGGATTTTCAGACTCATCTCCTTTAGGAAAGAGTGGAACCTTTGTTCCTTAGAATGTTTTAAATTCAGCTAGACAAAGAATGCACTGTTTTAGAAATGTTCTGTATTGTGTCAAAGAGCCCACAGTTGAAAATGGTCTGATGGGGATCCCCAGGGTACAAAACTGGGTGACCTATAACTTCTCTATTCTTGTGGATTTCTGCTATCTTAAACCTTTTGCTGCAAGTAGCCAGGTCCCTCGGGGCTGGAGAACTGACACACTACAGGTGGCTTGGCTGGCTTTTCCCAACAGATGTAGAAGCATGCCAAATGTTTGTCGCCAATATCACTCAGTCTCTCTCTTTCTGAGACACACGTAACACACATGCCCTCTCACCCACACCTTTTCTTCTACACTGTACTTCCGGAAGGGACCTATGTAGCCACAGTGAGGAAGAACGCTTCACTGTTGGGCAGTGCTAGAGTTCCCCATAAAGTGGGGCCCAGGGAAGAGACCACTCATGCTTTTTATCTCGCCATTGCCCTAACGATTAACATTCTAGGGGCCTCCCCAATGGCTCAGCCAGCAAAGAATCTGCCTGCAATGCAGGAAACACAGTAGATGGGTTTAACTCCTGGGTCAGGAAGATCCCCTGGAGGAGAGTGTGGCAACCCAGTCCAGTATTCTTGCCAGGAAAACCCCATGGACAGAAGAGCCTGACGGGCTACCGTCCACAGGGTCGCAAAGAGTGCGACATGACTGAGCACGCGTGCACACAGGAGTATGTCCATTTAGGAATGATTCAATTCTCTGATGCTAAGATACAGACAAAAAAAAAAAAAAAAACCAAACTACCAAATAGACAAAATGAGCTGAGGGGATGCTGCTGTCTGTTACAACTTCAGTGTCACATGTATTTATAACATCAGATCTTAGACAATGCCTAAAGAGAATTCTGAGTAGAGAAAATTGGGGGAAGAAGAGACAGAAGAATCACATCTTATTAAATGCCATCATATTCTTCCTGAATGTTTCATATGCACTGGAGTAAATAATATCCCTGCCCTCAAGAAACTTTCAGCTTGCTGTAGAGAGTGGACACATAAACACTTAATTGAAATAAAAGAGAGTACTTTCAATTTGGAAATGAAACAAGTATGGTAACACATAGGAAGAAAGGACTCTGACTCTGAGGTACTGGTTAGCGTCATCGGATAAAGCTTCATAAAAGAAAGAGGCTGGGAGGGAGTAGGAAAATACCTTTCCTCACATAATAACTTGTATATTATCTATAATTTGCACAAGAGGAAACTGAAGTTCACAGGGATCAAGTAACTCCCAAGAGAGCTAAGCTGTAAGAGGTAGAATTTGTGCCTAGGCCTCTTTATGTCTGCCACCTCCTTCTACCACACTTAGGTAGTGACCCTTACATTGATCCATTGGGATGTGAAGGGTTTTAATAGATGGAGCTTGGGAGACCAAGATGAGTCAAGACACAGGGGAGTGAAAGTGCACCGCAAACTGGGTGAACTTCAAGAAATCTAATGAGGTTAGAGCAGCAACATATGAGTGGATATGGAAAATGAGATTGGAAACATTTTAAAATGACAAATGGAAAAGTTCAAGTCCTAAAAGAATAGAAATTATAGGTCACTCTCCCAAGTTGCTTATCTATCTCTCCCTTTTCCTCTTAGTTTAAGAAAATTCTGCTACATTAGCAGCATGTATGTTAGATACCCAATATGACTAAAATTGTGATTTTAAAAAAATAATCTTCTAACAATCAGATGAGAAATGAATTCAGTGTTCTAAAGTTTGACTTATTATGTTTCCCAAAGAAAGAGAAAGGGAGGAAAAAGATCAGGATAGGAAAAGGAGAGCCTAGAGAAATCAAGTCTTCAAATCCACAGATTATTCTTAATCCACCAGGTACTTACATAGTCCTTGCTGCTGCTGCTAAGTCACTTCAGTCATGTCCGACTCTGTGTGACCCCATAGATGGCAGCCCATCAGGCTCCCCCATCCCTGGGATTCTCCAGGCAAGAACACTGGAGTGAGTTGCCATTTCCTTCTCCAATGCATGAAAGTGAAAAGTGAAAGTGAAGTCTCTCAGTCGTGTCCGACTCCTAGCGACCCCAGGGACTGCAGCCTACCAGGCTCCTCCGCCCATGGGATTTGCCAGGCAAGAGTACTGGAGTGGGGTGCCAAAGCACTTGAAAGTCTATCACTGGCATATGGAAACCTATCACCAAAACTTCATAAAATGGGATAGGAGGAAGAAAGGCATTTGGCATACATAATTTGTACCCAAAAATTTAGAAAATGAATCTCTCTTTGGTTGCTGCTAAAAATTGAACTTTATATGGAACCTTTAAATTCAGCCTAATTCCTAGACTTCTCAAAATATTTATCTCATCACTCAATTTATTCTCAGGCTATAATTATTTCAAATGTATGGTCTTCAAGATGTATAATGTGATCACTGCAGTAAACTATATTCATACTACATGATAAGATTATTCTGTGCATAATAATCAAATTAACTTAGCATATGTCCAATATTCTTTTCAAATACTATGTTTCTTTATTCAAAGATTTAAATACGAATAAATTTTTCCTGAGTATCACCTTCCTACTCCCAGAATATGGATGTTCTTATTTATACGCTTCATTATTCTTATAAAATATCAAACAAAAGCGCTTTCCATCTTTTCCTGCCAAGTCAAAGAGAAATCCAGAAATTTACTGGGTTTCTATTGACCCAGTAAATGTAAGACAGAAATCTAAAGGCTCTTAACAATGTTTATGCTGGAAATATATCCAATTCTATTCTGAAAGTACCCTGACCTGTAAAAAGTATTTGTCTTGCTCCAGTAAATAGGAGCCTCATATAAACAGATATCTCAGATCAAACTGAAGTTTACTTTGTTCTAATCAGAACTGATGTATCAGATCACTTAATAATGTCCTTGTTACACAGGAGAATCATCCATTCACTGGTTTCCTTGATTGAAGCATAGGTACTCCACTACACTCAAAATGAATAAAGAAAATAGAAATTTTTAATCCTACTATACTGATAAATCTCTCTGAAGATAGATTATAACAAAAAGATAATTGGTTGAAATTGTCAGTCTCAGAATATATTCCTCAGAAATCAAAACAAGAAAACAACTTTCAAAATGAAATTTTTAAAATCTTGTAGCCCAGAAGATCAAGAATGTAAAGGCATTATAGATACTCAAATTTCAAGATTAGTAACTCTGTCAAGCCTGTGTGACCTTCTACAGGACTTAAAAGAGTGTTAAGAATATGCATTTTCATTTAATGTTCTTTCCAAATAACTTTCTTTCACTTCCTCTTGCCCTTTGTTCCTTAAGAACTGGGAGCATTACTTATTCAACTTTTATTTTTCCAATGCCTAGCTCAGTATCTGAGACATAGTAGCTGCCCTCAACATGTTTATTTGATTGAATAGGTGACAAATTAGTAATACTTAATTGTATAATAGGAATATCATTCTGCACATACCTCCAAAACTGCACCTTCAGCCCTATTTATTCTCTATAACCATGCAGATTTGCCTCGTTTTATTGTGCTTAACTTCACAGCCCTTCAACAGACAGTGCATTTTCTTTTACAGATTGAAGGCTTGTGGTAACCTTGCATTGAGCAAGACTATCAAAACCATTTTTCCAATAGTATTTGCTCACTTCACATCTCTGTGTCACATTTTGGTAATTCTCATAGTATTTCAAACATCTTCATTATTATTAAATTTGTTATGGTGATCTGTGATGAGTAATCTTAGGTGTTACTCTTAGAATTATTTTTGAGTGTCACAAACTGTGCCATATAAGACAAAAACTTAAATGATGTGTGTGTTCTGACTATTCCACCAACTGGCCAGTCCCCCATCTCTCTCCTTCTCCTCTGGCCTCCCTCTTCTGCAAGACACAACAATTGATATTAGGCCAATCAATAACCCTACAAAGGTTCCAGTGTTCAAGTGAAAGGAAGAGTCATACATCCCTCACTTTAAATCAAAATCTAGAAATCTTAATGAGGAAGGCATGTCAAAAGCCACTGAGAAAGGCTAAATGCAGGCCTCTTGGACCAGTTAATTAAATAGCAAATGCAGGAAAAAATTCTTAAAGAAAATTGAAAATGCTACTCCAGTGAACACAAGAATTAGAAAGCAAAATAGTCATATTGCTGATATGGAGAAAGGTTTAGTATTCTGTATGAAGATCAAACTACAGAGTCCCTTAAGCCAAGGTCTCATCTAGAGCAAGGTCCTAATTCCCTTTAATTTTATGAAGGCTGTCAGAGGTAAGGAAGTTACAGAAGAAAAGTTGAAAGCAAACAAGAGGTTGGCTCATGAGGCTTTAGGGAAGATGCCATCTCCATAACATCAAAGTGCAAGGTTAAGTAGCAAGTGCTGATGTAGAAGCTATAGCAAGTTTTCCAGAAGATCTAGCTAGCATAGCCATGAAGGTGGTTACACTAAATAGCAGGTTTTCAGTGTGGGCAAAACAGACCTATTTTGGAAGAAGTTGCCATCTAGGACTTTTATAGTGAGAGAGGAGAAATCAGTGTCTGACTTCAAAGCTTCACAGGACAGGTGGACTCTCTTATTAGGGGCTAAAAAACTGGTGACTTTAAGTTGAAACCAATGCTCATTTACCATCTGAAAATCCTAGAGCCCTTAAGTATTATACTAAATCTATACTGCCTGTGCCCTATAAATGGAATAACTAAGCCTGAATCACAGCACATCTGCTTATATGTTTTACTAAGTATCTTAAGACCACTGTTAAGACCTACTACTCAGAAAAAAAGATTCCTTTCAAAATATTACTGCTCACTGACAATGCACCAGTTACCCAAGAGCTCTAATGGAGATGTACAATAAGATTCATGTTGTTTTCATGCCCGTGAATACAACATTCATTCCAGTCCCAAAGAAAGGCAATGCCAAAGAATGCCCAAACTACCACACAATTGCACTCATCTCACACGCTAGTAATGTAATGCTCAAAATTCTCCAAGCCAGACTTCAGCAATACATGAACCGTGAACTTCCAGATGTTCAAGCTGATTTTAGAAAAGGCAGAGGAACCAGAGATCAAATTGCCAACATCCACTGGATCATCGAAAAAACAAGGGAGTTCCAGAAAAACATCTCTTTCTGCTTTATTGACTATGCCAAAGCCTTTGACTGTGTGGATCACAATAAACTGTGGAAGATTCGGAAAGAGATGGGAATACCTCTTGAGAAACCTATATGCAGGTCAGGAAGCAACAGTTAGAACTGGACATGGAACAACAGATTGGTTACAGATAGGAAAAGGAGTACTTCAAGGCTGTATATTGTCACCTTGCCTATTTAACTTATATGCAGAGTACATCATGAGAAACGCTGGTCTGGAAGAAGCTCAAACTGGAATCAAGACTGCCAGGAGAAATATCAATAACCTCAGATATGCAGATGACACCACCCTTATGGCAGAAAGTGAAGAAGAACTAAAGAGTTTGTTGATGAAAGTGAAAGAGGAGAGTGAAAAAATTGGCTTAAAGCTCAACATTCAGAAAACGAAGATCATGGCATCTGGTCCCATCACTTCATGGGAAATAGATGGAGAAACAGTGGAAAAAGTGTCAGACTTTATTTTGGGGGGCTCCAAAATCACAGCAGATGGTGATTGTAGCCATGAAATTAAAAGATGCTTACTCCTTGGAAGGAAAGTTATGACCAACCTAGACAGTATATTGAAAAGCAGAGATATTACTTTGCCAACAAAGGTCCGTCTAGTCAAGCCTATTGTTTTTCCAGCGGTCATGTATGGATGTGAGAGTTGGACTGTGAAGAAAGCTGAGCACCGAAGAATTGATGCTTTTGAACTGTGGTGTTGGAGAAGACTCTCGAGAGTCCTTTGGACTACAAGGAGATCCAACCAGTCAATTCTGAAGGAGATCAGTCCTGGGTGTTCATTGGAAGGACTGATGCTGAAGCTGAAACTCCAGTACTTTGGCCACCTCATGAGAAGAGTTGACTCATTGGAAAAGACCCTGATGCTGCAAGGAACTGGGGCAGGAGTAAAAGGGGACGACAGAGGATGATATGGCTGGATGGTATCACTGACTCGATGGACATGAGTTTGAGTGAACTCCTGGAGTTGGTGATGGACAGGGAGGCCTAGCGTGCTGTGGTACATGGGGTCGCAAAGAGTCGGACATGACTGAGTGATTGAACTGAACTAAACTGAATACAACATTCATTCTTCAGTCCATGGATCAAAGAATAATTTCAACTTTCAAGTCTTATTATTAAAGAAATATATTTGTAAGGCTATGGCTTCCACTATCACTCCCACAGATAATGAGTGAATCCTCTGATGGATATGGGAAAGGTCAAGTGAAAACTTTCTGGAAAGACTGACGTTAGAAGGTTTCCATTCTAGATGCCATTATGAACACCTATGATTCATGGGAAGTGGTCAAAATAACATTAACAAGGAGTTTGAAAGAAGTTGATTCAAAGCTTCATAAATGATTTTGATGGTGTCAAGACTTCTCTAACAGAAGATATATGATACCAGTCAGAGTCTTGGATCTACAGAAATAGCGAACTGAAAATTGAATAATGATGAAAATAAAACTTTTTATTTTAATCACTCTAAGTGATAACTGACTCCCTAAAGCAATGTACTGTGTGCTATAGCATATGTAAAAACAAACTTAATTGCTGTCCTATTTTAAGTAATTGCCACAGACACCCCAACCTTCAGCAACCACCCTCTTTATCAGTCAGCAGCTATCAACATCAACACAAGACCCTCCCCAGCAAAAAGATTACAACTCCCTGAAAGTTCAAGCAGTGGTTAGCATTTTTCAGCCACAAAGTGATTTAGATTAAGGTATGTACATTACTTTCAGACATAATGATTGAACACTTAATAGGCTATGGTACAGTGTAAACATAACTTTTCAAAATTTAAGTTTAGTTGATTTACAGTATTATGTTAGTTTCAGTTGTACACCAAAGTGATTCAGTTATATGTATATACATATATATTAATTTTCAGATTCTTCCCAATTATGTTATTATAATATGTTGAATATAGTTTTCTGTGCTATAAAGTAGGTCCTTATTGCTTGCCTATTTTATATATAGTAGTGAAAGTGAAAGTGAAAGTGAAGTCGCTCAGTCGTGTCCGACTCTTTGCAACCCCATGGACTGTAGCTTACTACGCTCCTCCGTCCATGGGATTTTCCAGGCAAGAATACTGGAGTGGGTTGCCATTTCCTTCTCCAGAGGATCTTCCTGACCCAGGGACCGAACCCAGGTCTCCCGCACTGTAGGCAGACGCTTTACCCTCTGAGCCATAGTAGTGTGTATATGTTAATCCCAAACTTCTAGTTTATCCTTTCTCTCTGTCCCTCACAAGCATGACTTTCATACGCACTAGGAAACTAAAATATTTGTGTGACTCTTTTTCTTGAAATATTTTCTTCATTGTGGTCATCTAGAACCAAATCTACAATATCACCAAGATATGATTATATTTTAACATAAAAAATATTTTAATTTTGGCTTCCGTGCATAATCTAGCATGTTCTGACTTTCAGCATTATGATTTCTATCAGGCAATGTATCTCACCAAAAGTGTAAAATAAAGTTACATGATGTACATATATTTTACCTTAATATTACTTGAAACAATGGAATGGACTTATGAGCACAGTGATGAATTTATAATCTGAAACTCAGAAGCTGTGTTACACTGTGACTTGGGTATATAATTCATTCTTCAGGCAAGGGGCTGTCAATAGGCAGCTTCAAAAAATAATGAATGTTTGCAGTAATAATTTCATGGGTTGACTGAAACTTAATAGACTTTATTTCCAATTTAGGCTTGTGATACGTTCCAATAGAAACAGTCTCAAATGAAATATAGTCTATTATAATACTATTTAATCCTCTCTTATTTTGTTAATCCTTTGTTGCTCTTTTATTCGGTTTTGTGTTTACAGCTGAGGCAGACTGTGTTAGTCACCACACTTTTCACTTTACTGCATCTGTCTCAGCCTTTCTTAGTTTATTCCCCATTACCCAGGAAATGGATGTCCAATGACTAATTATCTCAATGATGAGGAACCTTGTTTCAGCTCACTGCTGCCAGCCTTCCTCTTGGCCCCTTTACTCCTCAGCATCAGGTAAAAGAGGAAACAAGAAAGACTAAATCTAGATTAGGTCATCCTGTTATTGCCAGTAGATCAAATTAGGGACAAGATGATTAAGACTCCTATGTTAAGTTTTTGATGTTCACTGTTATGGAAACATTTGACTTCCGGGGACAGAGATTTCGATTGGCTTAAGTTTGCAGGCCCACATGTAGAGAGACAATACATACAAGGCATAATCTTAAAATCTGAGAAAGAATGAGACAAAAACTAGGAGAGTCCTGAAACCTTTAGGTTGCTGAGTGTATGATACATAGCAAAAAATAATGGCTCTTATTCAGGGGTACATATCAGATTCACTTGAGATGATTTTACAAAGTTACACATAGCTGGTATCTACTGTAGAACAAATGAATCAAAAGCTCCTAGACACAATTATTTTAAAAACAACCAATCAAACTCCTTAAGGGAATTTGATGTACATTTCTGGAAATAACTAACCATGGTTTACTTATTGTCCAGATAGTATTCAAACCAATTAATTTAATGAGAAAAAAATGAATGAAATGTCTTATCATAGTTAAAAATTCATTGGCAGGACTTTTCCTTTGGGTCCTTTGTCATGGTGCTCATAGAAGCAATGACTACTATGCTTTTTATGATACTAATCCACAGAGAAGAGTCTAATATCACAGACTAAATCTGCAAAAGAATAGGCCAACTCAGTGAGTATAGTAATCATCATGAATCACCTCTTATCTACACTAGACTAAAAAATCACATATTTAAACAAGATTTCACCATGAGCTTATTTTTAAACTCAATGAATAAGCTACAGTACATAATAAGAATTCATTCAAGTGTTACTCTTTGTGAAAGTAAATGTCGCTCAGTCATGTCCAACTCTTTGCAACCCCATGGACTATACAGTCCATGAAATTCTCCAGGCCAGAATAATGGAGTGGGTAGCCTTTGCCTACCTTAACTCTTTGCCTACCCTAAAATCAAAGAAATGTGTATATAAATCTAGTAACTAATCTATAAAAGTGAAGCAATAATTCTACTAAAATATATCATGTCAAAATATTGTAGATATTCATAGAAAAGATATGGATGTACCAGGGGATGTTTCTTTTCTTTTAGAGTTGATACCAAAGTATTTGCGAGTAAAGGAATAAGAACAGTAGCACCAGAAGAAAGAAATTTTCAATGGAAATATAACATCTGTGATTGGATTGACAGAAGACAAACGGTTGGTCTCTTTGGTTCAGGTAAAATGACTCCTCTGCAGAGCTAAAACATAAAGGACAATAATGACAAAGAGTTGACTTCTTTAGCAGAAGATGCTAAAATGATTCCCTGGACAGAAATCAAGAATGTTTCTATGTTCTCAACTGTGCTCATCATCTTGCTGGCCATCAGTCAGTGTTAATAATTATAACATGTCTGTCCCTACTGTGACCTCTGAGAGAACTTGTCTTCCAAATCCTTTCTCCTGAGAAGAGCATCCCTTTCCTTCTGCTCCACGGCCAACCCACTTCCTTAGGCAGAGATGGCTCTCATCCAGATCCAGACCATTCCTGCTGGCAGCTCTTGTCTGGATCCAATCGGCCTCAGCTGGAGGTCCAGATGGCTCATTCCTTATTCCCCAGCAGGATTTCAACAGCATCCACCCCTTCCTGGTCTCTCTGCCATTACTGCCATCAGGCCTGAATATTTTCCCTAAATCCTAACAGCAGATTAGTAAAGCATGTTGATTTTATTCCCATAGAATAGAAGTCGGCAATAGAAGGAAGACAGTTTCAAAAGGCTACAATAACTTTATACAATGCAAATAAGCAAGGTCCAGTTGTGAAATATTCTGAAAGTTGGCTTTATTCATGGCATTTCCTGCATATATAATAACCTTGGCATCTATAGAAAAATATCTATCAACATCTATTGATCCATCTATCAATGGACAGATAAAAAGACATGTCAGATTAACAGATGGATGGAAATTGCTTGAAAACTACCACATTTAGATAGAGATTGGAGAAGGCAATGGCACCCCACTCCAGTACTCTTGCCTGGAAAATCCCATGGATGGAGGAGCCTGGTGGGCTGCAGTCCATGGGGTCACTGAGGGTCGGACACGACTGAGTGACTTCACTTTCACTTTTCACTTTCATGCACTGGAGAAGGAAATGGCAACCCACTCCAGTGTTCTTGCCTGGAGAATCCCAGGGACAGAGAAGCCTGGTAGGCTGCCGTCTATGGGGTTGCACAGTGTCAGACATGACTGAAGCGACTTCGCAGTAGCAGCAGTAGCAATACACATAGTAAAGATAGATATATGGAGATAGATAGCCATATCTATACCTGCATCTATACAGACACATAAAAATTTTCAAACAACTAAATACTCTGTTTAAAAGTCATAATAGATAAATCTATATCAGTAGTTATCTATTTATACAAACATTTTTAAAGAGTTTCTGAGAATTTGTCAGTTTACCTGTGGTTGCCATATTATATGAAATTTTCACCAAGTTTGAAAGGTATGACTGGGATGATTTAAATACAGACTCTGTGTCAAATGCAAAATTCAATCTGGAAGACTTTCTAAGGTAGCCAAAATTAGGATGGTCTGACATAAGACTTAGGTTATATAGAGTATAAAATTTCACTTTGTGAACCCCAAAGAACCTATCTGTCATCTTCCAGCAAAGGTGAATTGAAAAAATGTGGTAGTTTGCTAGGGTTCCTGTAAGCTTCTCAAGTGGCTCAGTGGTAAAGAATCTGCCTGCCAATGCAGGAAACACAGGACACACGAGTTGGATCCCTCAGTTGGGAAGATCCCCTGGAGAAGGGAATGGCAACCCACTCCAGTATTCTTGCCTGGGAAATCCCATGGACAGAGGCACCTGGTTGGCTGCAGTCTATGGGGTCTTAAAGAGTCAGATACAACTAAGCAACTGAACATGCAACAAATTATTACAATCCGAGTTGCTCAAAACAACAGAAATTTATTCTCTTACGGGTTTGGAGATTCAGTGTGTGAAATCGGGGTGTTGGTGGAGCCACACTCCCTCTAAAGGCACTAGGGAGCAATCTTTCCTTGCCTGCTGGTAATCCTTTACATTTCTTGGTTTGTGGCAACACAACTCCAATCTCAGCCTCAGCATATACAAGGCCTTCTTCCTGAGTCTCCTCCGTGTCTTCAAATCTCTCTCATAAAGTCACCAGTCACTGAATGTAGGGCCCACCCTAATCCAATTTAACTTGATTACAACAGTAAATACCTAATTTCGAAATAAGGTACTGAGGTTAGAACTTTAACATATCTTTTGGAGGGATAAAATTCAGTAAACAACAGGAACCATTAGCCAACATACGTGGAGACTTCACCTAGGCCAGGTACTAAATACCCATCTAGAGAGACAGGCTCCAGGCTATAAGATGCTATGAACACAGTATACGAACAGAGCTGCAATCAGGACCTTAAAAATACATTTTTTTAAATTACTGTCCAAAAAAACCCCATTTTATAGTGAAAGAGGGTACAACGAATGATTATGTCAAGACCATAGTCATAAACCAGCACTATCCTGAACAAACTGTAACAAAATATTTACCTTAATCCTTAAAGAAAAAAAATCACAATATCAGGCTCTTGAATCACAAGTATTATTTTGCAATTGAGTTGCTTGTCAAATGAGCAACTCCATGTAAAGTGCTCTAGGGTGAGGCTCAGAGGGCTTTATGTGTTTAATGATGAATAATAATTTCTTTAGAGCAATAAACAACTGAAAGAAATTGTTTATGAATGTTGAGGTGTTTTAGTTTATTCAACAATCTTTTTTTAATTTATTTATCTTAATTGGAGGCTAATTACTTTACAATAATGTGGTGATTTTTGCCATACATTGACATGAATCAGCCATGGGCGTACCTGTGTTCCACATCCTGAAGCCCTCTCCCACCACCCTCCCCATCCCATCCATCAGGGTCATCCCAGTGCACCAGCCCTTAACACCCTGCCTCATGCATCGAACCTGGACTGGCGATCTATTTCACATATGATAATATACATGTTTCAGTGCTATTCTCTCAAATCATCCCACCCTCACCTTCTCCCAGAGTCCAAAAGTCTGCTCTTTACATCTGTGTCTCTTTTGCTATCTTGCATATAAGGTCATCATTACCATCTTTCTAAATTCCATATATATGCGTTATATACTGTATTGGTTTTATTCTTTCTGAATTACTTCACTCTATTTATTCAATAGTCTGTAACTCTTTTTGCTATGAACCTTTTCATGCACTTATAAACAGAAAGACCTAGCTGAATTTAAACCTGACTCTCATTTTCAATTTATATTGCTTAGCACCTCCCAAAGAACCTTCTCTATGTTGTCTTGCCTCAGTGTTTTTGATCACAGTTGGCAGGAATGTTACTGGCTATCTTCCCTGAATCTTGTTTCTCACACTGCCAAATTGAACCCTTAATTTTAGAGTAACCCTTAGTCTAAATCCTTATGGACAGGGTATGAGACTGTACAATAATTGCTTAGCTATCCAAAGTCACTGAAATTCAAATGCAATAATAGAGTGAGAAGTTTGAGGTTTGTTTTGATCTTCACGGGAAAAAAATCCAGAGAAAAAACTCAACCAGTAGATAGTTTATCATAAAAAGTAGGTCATCCCACAGAATAAAATGATGACTGTTTAATTAACTAGAAGCCCCAAACCCCAAAGTGAGTAAACTACAGTGTTTGTCTTTTTTAGAGATTAGCCTTTTCAACACCTTATATATCTGCTTACGTCCTGGATAATGATAATCAATTACATAGCTTGAAACCTTGAGATTACCTACCCACCTATGTTAGGTGTTAGGGTAACTATATAAAAATAAAATGCCGCAAGTCTGCTGACATTTTTGTTGCCTATTCAGTATATGCTCACACGTATAACTAGAAAACTGCAGTAATAAACCAGTGACCCCCAACTACCATTAAGAGCATCCTAAAGCAGGATGTGACTCAGTGTGGACTGGAATCATAAAGAAATTCTGAGTGAGTGTTATAAAGTGCTGCTCCTTGAAGATAAGAAGATAGAATATACCAGGAGAGAAAGAGAATGTACAAAATCATAAGCAGAAGAGAGAGGAAGGAACTAACATTTATTGAGTAATCACTCTGGGCTGATCAGAGTCCTTCATACACCTTACTTGGGACCCTCACAGCAAGCCTGCGAGGTAAGCAGAAGTGACAAATAAATCACCAAAGTGACACAGCTAAAAGGCAGCAGAGAGAATATCTGAACCAATAGTCTGATTCCAGAACCTATTTTTGTGCCAGACTCCCTCAAGGGGGCCTATATATAAGGAGACTGGCCTGGCAGGAGGCAGGGCCTTAGTGCTGGATAGGAGAAGGATCTCCCAAGAAGAGGAGCCTCCGCTCTCGAGTCCCTCTTCAGCAAACTGTCCCCGCTCTGAGGTGAAGTCTCCTAATTTGGAAGTTGGCACCCAATCTTCATTTTCTCTTCTACAGCTATTTAAAGGAATTACTCTAAGACTTCATTTATTACAAGGAAATGTGTGGGGGCAGAAAATGACTTTACATAGCTGCCTGTGGGAGTGATTTTTAGCAGCTTGAATTTATATGAAAATAAGCTGTAATGTAAGTATAAATGTGAGGAGTCAGTCTACTGCCATTTTGTACATTTCAGGGTCATTTTTCTTCACTTGTTTGACATGACTTACCAGATTATTTTTCCCTTTCACATACAAAGGACCTTGCAAGAATAAATGGAAAAAATAATTAACTCATTCGAGAAGTTGCTCAGTTCAGCTACCCACTCAAGGGTCAAAATTTCAAAAGTATCCAAATAATTTTTACATGGATAATCCATATAGGAAAGACTGTCAAGGGTCAGGAAAGCCTCCTGGATAAAGAAAAGCCCTGGACTAATATAACTTTTGATGTGCATTTTCTCATTAGTGGATAAGAATCCAGGGGTTTCTTAGCACACAGTGATAAAAGGAACTATTGATGCCATCTCCTTACCTCTCTCATGGTAAACAAGGTCTACCATGAGACCTTGTTTCCACTGGTTAATTAGTGTTGATAAAGCCATGTGAAATCCTAAGATAAAAAGGCTATGTACTATGTTGATGAATGTGTCATCAGGAGCATTCTTGGAGTTTTTAAACTGAAATATGAATTCTGCTGAAGGTACTTCATATTCTTTAAGATCAGGATTTCCACGAAGTAATTTTCATACTGATTAAAATCAAGGTTTTAGTCAGGTAAACACAAGTAGCTAAAACTGTGTAAAGATGTTTTCCTCCCTTAGTTTAAATGGGCAGAGATGCAACACATTAACTCATAGACAGGTTAAGAGCAAAACAACTTTCCTTTCTCTGTAATTTGTTCAAGAAAACTGTCTAGGAAAAGAAAAAATAAGGAGGTGGGAAAAAGTTAATGCTTTCACAAGGTCACTGGACAGAGTGAAATAAGAGCCTCCACAACCTAGACCACTAGGTCACTGGAAGGTTTTTACTATGTATCAGACTCTGGGCCAGGCACGCAAGGTACAATCTGAACATGGCAGATACAGAGCTTGCAGTCTCACCAGGAAGCCACACAAGTAAGTCAGCAATGAGGACAGAAGATAGTAAGTGACGAGGAGATTTTTCAGACTTGGAATATCTAGGAAGATTTCTGGGGAAAAAGCCACATCTAAGCTGAGACATGCTGTATGAGGATGTTACCTAGACAAAAGTTTGGGGTGAACTGGGGCGGGAGTCAGAGTGGGGCAAAGGTTTATACTAGAGATATTCCAAGTGCAGGTAAATGTGTATTCAAAGGCCCATGGTATATTCACACTGTATTCAAGAAACTAGAAAATAGTTCAGTATGTCTATGGCACAGAGGGTTCCTTAGATAGGGCCTGTTCACACAAATATATTGAACTAAATAGCCACGAGCCTTACCCTCAAAGACATGAAATCCACTTGGGTAGACACAACTGAACTATGGACTAACTACCTAGGCAAGAAACCAAACAAGTGGGGGGAAGATATCTCACTGCTCTGCCTCCTCTCCCCAGGATCCCTTCTGCACATGAAAGTTTTGTGAAAATGAAGAGGAGGGTATCCATATTGGCTCAAGCTCCTTGGAAGAGGTTTACCATTCGTCTGAGTATAAGCACGCTCTTTGGTTCTCCTACAAGAAGAAGACGTATATCAAAACTGCACAAGACAATACAAGTATCAGTATTTGACTGAGGGTAGGAACATGTGGTAAGGAAGACACATGGGAAAAACATCAGGTAACCTCAGAGAGTGCAAAAGTTGGCCAAGAATTTAGTGAGTCAATACACATTGCCCTTTGACCTGAGTGGGAGTTCGGTAAATGGACCAGAAAATTACAACGGGAGGTATATAGAACACAGAGATCATTCTCTAGGGAAATTCTAAGCTCTAGTCACAGAACTAATAGGGAAAGAGTGGACTCCTTTTAGATGTCAAATCCCTTATGACCTTGTGCAAGTTGTAGTCAGAAACTCAGCTGCTTCCATAACCAAGGAAGAAGCAAATTAAGATAAGACTGAGGGAGCCACATTCATTTTAATGCATGAGTCACTACAATGGTCAGTCCTCCCAAGGTTTATATATCTCTCTGAAAGGGGTCATTTTCCATGAGAAGACTATTAGAGACTTGATTTAGTCAAGAGATTTAAGACTTCATGCTCCTACACTTAGCCTCTTCTAGTGGTATAGACTTCCTGCTCTTTTTGTGCTAGTGAGGATCACATCACACTAAGGTACACATGGGAAGGTCCACCAGCAAGCAGATGGGGAGGAATTGCTATGCAGTTTTGTTTCGTTAGTGTACACTTTCGATAATCATATGAGTGTGTGTATGTGTGTGTGTGCTAGAAATAAAATACCACAGGAATAAGGAAGGGAAAAAAATGAGGGAATGGGATGAGACAGATATAAGTGTAAATGAGGAGAAAGAATATGCAAGAAAAAGTAAAAAGATAAGGCAATGAAAGTATAACAAGGATAGAGAGCAGAAAAATAATTAGGTGAAGCGTGCAGGCTAACATTTATGTACATTTTTACACACAAAAAAAGTATATGTTGTTTCTGGGCTATATAAGTAGTTTGAAAGAACTGACTGGAAAGATCATATCAATTTCATAAAATGGTTCTCTCCATGAGGGAAGTGGGGAGGAAAATGGAATTGGTCAGGTGAAGGAAAGATAGTCAATTGTATCTGTGCTTTAAGTTCAAAACAAAATGTGAAAATGGTCCCATTTTTAAATTCCAGGCAGCTACCTGGGGATTTGTGATATCTCTGCAGTTTTATTGTGATGATGGTATGTGTAATTTTTAAAAACAGAAAAAGAATGAAGAAAAACATGGACAGGGTTTTGATGACAAAGTGTAGAGCGTGGAAGTACACTGTCTACAGCTAATTACCAGCCAAGTGACACAGGCAAAGACTTAATGTCACAGCAGTCCGGGAGTGACTGGAGGGTAGTTTCTACTCAGGATAAGGAGAATTACCTTCGGTGTTCCTTCTAGTCTCTGCTTTTCCTAACAGCACCTCTAAGAACCACACTGGCTGCTTAGCAATTATTCTTTGAGGCTCAGCTTTGTTTACTTTTTGAGGTTGCTGATTAACTGATGTGTTTTCTGTCAACTGAAATTTACAGACATGTTACCAATGTTTGACAGGCACTAGGAGCCTGAGAATTTCCTGAGGAGAAAAATGCAGCAAGCTTTATTGGAAGGCTTTTAATTCCCTTCTAGCTAAAGTAGTGTTTCCTACCTTTGTTAATACCATTGGTGTGAAACGGTAAAAATCCCCCACTAAAATTCTTGTTTACCAGGTGTCTGCACTTCCAAAAGGTAATGTTTCTTCTAAACCAAGATAGAGTGTCATAGATACTTGCAACACAGATTCTTACTAATAGGCTATGTTGACCAAGCAAGAGAAGCTTTTCATATTTTATGAAGGGGAGCAGAAGTTAAAGCTTCCAGTCAACAAGCTACCCAGGCTCTGAATACATAGAGACCTGGGAAAAAGAGAAACTGAGGTACTTTGAAAGACAAATGAACAGAAGCAAGTACACAGAAAAAAAAAAAAAAAAGATTGGTTTGTGTCTTTTATTTTACAGGAGTTATAGTAACCTAGGGCATGGACAGGTTAATGAATTTACTGAAGCCACACACGATGAGGTTAATAGCAGTTGGAATCCATGGATAACTCTACATCAGAAGAAATAAAAACAATGACATATAGAATGACTTTTAGAAATCCTTCAGGCACACAAACATAAAATCTAGATAATCTGAGAAAGTGTCACTGAAGTTTAGAAGAAAGGAAGATTCTGTGATTTAAGAAGTTCATAATATTTTTGTCTATTTATTTAATATAAGCCATGTCAGTACTCACTATCAACCCATACTGGCCCCAACTAACCAAAAATGAAACTAGGCAAAAAGTAGCTGAGGGTCACAAAGCCCTGCATCTTTATAAATTATCACGTCTAGCCTGTTGCTTAGCTACCACACAAGCCTGTCTTCTTACCCTGTACTGCCTGCAGCAGCAGCAGCTGCTGCAGTTACTTAATTATACTGGAGCAAATTCTAAAGGAGAGACCAAGAAATTATTATATGGATACAATTAAATGAAAAAAAAAATATCCTGAATGTTTAAGATAAAATCTGTGGCCTGAGCTAGAGTCTGAAAATACTGAAAGGGTAAACTGTGGCTCTGGAATCCTTCTGGTTCATGATAGAAATTTCAGTAGTAGAACTGGAAGCAAAGGAACAATTGATCATTCACCTGAAAGCGACTGTCAGACAGCACTAACTCTTTGGTGGTTTTGTGCTAAAGAAGAGAACAGTCTGCTACAGAGATTGAAAGCTAACTTGCCAATCTTCTACCCTTATTATAAATAGTTATATGCCTGACCATGTGCATCCATCCATGAGAAATCCATACACATGGAGAAATATCACTCCCAAATATATTTAAATAGGTATAAATTTATTAAGGAGGTATTATTAGTACCTTGTCTGAGATGGTAAGAGATGACTGTTACATAGCCACAGTATAGTTTCTCTCATTACTAGATGAGTACAAAAAATAAATGAATAAGCACAATGAAATTGAAACAGAACTGCAGCTCTGGCAGATGCTTCTCTAGTGTGAGTTTTCTTCTAGAGAGGATGAAATGCAGATGCAAATAAAAAGTGAAAGTTTAAATGTGTTTTGTATAAATGTGAGGAGTAAACATGTCAAACAGCTGAATTAGTTGCATATGTGTTAAGAGAGAAGTGTGATATCATTTGAAGAGCCTAAATTGGAGGTGAACAAAGACAACGACCCAGAAACAAACTCTCTAGGTGTTAGTGTCAATAAAGGAAATGAGAAACAGAACAGAGAGACTAGAGAGGAGGTGGGGGACAGTCTGATCAAATTATGTTCAGTCAGATTTAAAAAGTGTGAGGGAGAAAGGGCTAAAGTGCTTGGGAAAGGGAAGGAAGGATAGAGAAATTCATACCAACATACTTTAATAAATAACCAAATAAATACAATTTTAAACCAACTTGCAATAATGATATAAATATGCTGTTAAAAGAACAGATGCAAGCAGATTAGATGAGGAAGAAGCATGCTATTTGGTAACCAAGAGAGAACTAAATATTTATGTCATGACATCTAAGTCACTAGTATCCAGGAAGATGGAGGGTAGGTCATCCAAGTAAGTGACTATTCAGAATACTGAAATCTTAACCCCTTACATCCGATTACAAGCAATGTAATCTTTTTGTTGAAAATCTCACTGATACATAAGACTCCTCGCTGCTCAAATAACACACACAGTAGTATTTACCCTCATGTAGAAACACAGAATCCTTATCGTGAGTCTGCTGAAGTTTTGGATGTTGTGTGGCAATTGAGGACTTTGGGTTTCAGAATGGAATCACTGAAATCCTCCCACCTACTAATCTCATCAAGATGCCAGTTCTTAGCATCTCTTCCTCTGTGGCAAGTCCAATGACATGGAGGGCATTTCGCTAAATATCCCCAGTCTGCTGCTCCAGTTATTTAAGCAGTTTCTTCCTTCATCCCTAAGCTGCCTTCCTAGACATGCTTTGCTCACTTTCTGGTTGGAACCTAATATGAAGTAAAGATTGACAGAGGGAAATAAGCTTTAGTCATTTTATGTCACACTGACTCACGAAGAAAAAATACTTTGCTAAACAGCACAACGTATGAGATTCATGCATAGGTTGACGCTGATTAAGAGAAACTGTATGCTAAATTTTTTGAGATTCAGCTTATTTTATTTCTATTTTTTTTAATTGGAATATAGCTGCTTTTGGAGTAGGAAATGGCAACCCACTCCTGTATCCTTGCCTGGGAAATCTCATGGACAGAGGAGACTGGTGGGCTATATAGTCCATAGAGTCATAAAGAGTCGGACACCACTGAGCATGCACGTATAGTTGCTTTACAATGTTGTGTTAGTTTCTACTGTATAATGATGTGAATCAGGTATATGTGTATAGATATCCACTCCCTTCTGGGTCTCCCATTCCTCTCCCCAATCCTACCCCTCTAGGTCATCACAGAGCACCGAGTTGAGCTCCCTATGTTATATAGCAGCTTCCTACTAGCTACCTATTTTACACATGGTACTGTATATATGTCAATGCTACTTTCTCTTGTATGAGTTCATCCCCAAATTATATACTACTTGATAGATAGAGGGAGAGTGCCTTGCTATTATCACCTTGCCTTCTCTCATCTAATTTTTGCCTTACACTCACCCTTGTGCACACTGTCCACACTCAGAATTTAGCTGATTTTTCATTGACACTTCTGTGCAGGAGCAAAATCCCCAAAGAATACCCACTCTATTATGTGCTTCAAGATAAGATATACACAAAAATAGCATCTTTTGGAACATGTCACCACCTTAAACACAAAATCTTCCACAATTACTGCTTCTTGTCCATCATTCCTTCTTCTAGAAAGGAGGCAGGAGAGGTTAGATGAAAAGTAGTAAGCATTTCCTCCCTTGAGAACCTGCTTGCTCAATATCTTAACTTTGCAACTATAGTTAATATTTCCTTTGGATTAAATGTCTTAGATACAAGATACAGCTACACTAAACATGAATGGGTACCCAAGCTTAATACAAATGACCTGGATGCCTCAAGGGGAATTTTTGATACCTGTCTCTGAAATTAGTAGGTGTAGATAAATGACCCCCTTTATTTCAGAAGGAAAGAAAGTTCTAGGTTTGTCATTTGGCTTGTGTGTGTGTGTGTGTGTGTGTGTGTGTGTGTGTGTGTGTCATTGTTTTAAACTGATGTACCCTTTACTTGGCAATCAGAAGTTTCTTCACTGCTTAGAGATGACTGTATCTAATGTCAAAGAATCAGAGATAAAGAGTTAGAATGGAAAAGCCTTGGGTTTTCCCAATTGAAAATGGTGGCATAGAAGACCCTGAACTCACATCCTCCCACAGATATGGTGAATCTACACCTACTCATAAAGCTTTTCTTCCTAAAGAAGGACTGAAGCCTTGCCGAACAGATTCTGCACAGCAAACAACAAAGGGACCACATAGAGATGGACAAGAAAGTAAGTGAAATATGTCAAGAAATGATAAATATCATATGACTTACTTATACATGGAATCTAGGGGAAAAAAACAAATGAACAAATATAATAAAACAGAAATAGTTTCATAGATACAGAGATCGAACTGATGGTTGCTAGAGGATATGGGGGTGGAGGGACAAGCTAAACAGGCAAAGCAGATTAAGAGGTACAAACTTCCAATTATAAAATAAATAAGTCACATGTGATGTATAGCACAGAAAATATAGTCAATAATATTGTAATAATTTTGTAAGGTGACAGATGGTAACTAGACATCATGGTGATCATTTCATGATGCATAAAAATATCAAATCACTATGTTGTACACCTGAAACTAATATAATATTTAAGTCAATTTTACTTCAATTAAAAATAATAGAATGAAAAGTCTTACTGCCTTGATAACTGGACATGAGAATCTGAAAGTCCCTTCAACTAAGTGGACCACATGAAACTCAGGAAGAAGGCAGCATGAGTGAACAAAAAGAAGGTAAGATAATAAAAAAGCAAGAATGATAAACTGACCTAGACTCATTTTGGAGAGATATTTCTCATTCCTGTAGAAGCAGTTGGTGGTCAAAGTATAAACCATTCTTATATGATACGTTTATTTCCCAAATATCTGATAACAAGATGCCTCCTTCTTTAAGTTCTCCAATTATCTGCGGTCATGCTTCCTGTAGTTTATATTTTCAGTAAATCAAGGCTTCATTATCAGAGGATTCTACATATCTCATAAGAATTCTGAAAATGATTAGAATCAAATGCTCTCACGGTCACCTCTTATCCTGCTTCATAGCAAAGTCAATAACCTGAAATCAAATATTACACATCTTTATTTTTAAAGTCCTTCAACCAACTTCTATTCTTCCTTCCCTACCACCATGGAAATTTCTCATTGGAAAAACTTTCCTCTCAAATAGCTTAGCTTCCTAACACATAGCTGCATCAACCAGGATAAGCATCCTTAAATCTCACCTTTCATACTGTCCCTAACTTGTATCTCCTCAAGCTACCTGAGTAATGTCTAGATTCTCTTTTATGCAAAGTTATTTGAGCATTCAGCTTCTACTTCACAACAGTGACTACACATTGGAATCACTTGAGAACCATACAGCATGCCAAAAATCCGAGGTCCCATCCTATACCAAATGAATTACAGTCGCTGTGGGTGAGACCAGAATATCAGTACATGTTTAAATCTCCTCACATGATTCTAACATACAGCCAGAGTCGAAAAATTTCTGGCCCAGTGCTTCTTGAGCTTTAATGTGTATAGAAACCATTGGGTGAGCTTGTTAAAATGCATATTCTGATCAGTAGACTTGAAATGAAGGCCCAGGATTCTGCATACTGATTGTAAAATTAAAAGACATTTGCTTCTTGGAAGAAAAGCTATTACCAACCTAGATAGCGTATTAAAAAGTAGAGACATTACTTGCCAACAAAGGTCCATCTAGTCAAAACTATGGCTTTTCCAGTAGTCATGTATGGATGTGAGAGTTGAACTGTAAAGAAAGCTGAATGCCCAAGAATTTATGCTTTTGAACTGCAGTGTTGGAGAAGATTCTTGAGAGTTCCTTGGACTGCAAGGAGATCAAACCAGTCCATGGTAAAAGAAATCAGTCCTGAATAATCATTGGAAGGACTGATACTGAAGCTGAAACTCCAATACTTTGGCCACCTGATATGAAGAACCGACTCATTGGAAAAAAAATCTTAATGCTAGGAAAGATTGAAGGTGGGAGGAGAAGGGGATGATAGAGGATGAGATGGTTGGATGGCATCACCGACTCGATGGACTTGAGTTTGAGTAAGCTCCGGGAGTTGGTGATGGACAGGGAAGCCTAGTGTGCTGTCCATGGGGTCACAAAGAGTCGGACACAACTGAGCAACTGAACTGAACTGAACCACAATTGGAGTAGCAAGACTCTAGCTCAGTAATTTCCAAATTTGTGGCACACTGAAATCACCTAAGAAGTTTTAAAAACTGATGCCTGTTCCAGTGTTTCCTCTTTTATCTATGGGAATTTGACTAGATTTTGTATCCCACTGTTGTGTGAAAATTGTATAAATCTTAATTATGTTGAATTGGTTTATGGTACTTTCAGGTCTACTATATCCTTCTACTTTTCTGTATATTCAATTAATTTTTGAGAATTTGATGTTGAAACTCCAACTAAAAATCGTAATTTATCTCCTTAAAAATAATTATAATATATAGTAGAACTACATGTAACTTTGTTCTGTATTTTCCAAGTCTCCTGTAAATGTGTTATCATACTTTCATAATTTAATAAAGAAAAAAAGAAAAAAAATTAAAAAAAAAAACAAAACTGATGCCTGGGCCCTAGCCCCGCTCATCAGGATTTTTAGTTTCCTAATTATTTGCATACCCCTATTTTAGACCATAAATGCAGGAAGAATGAGTCTGTTCTATCTGTCACCTCTTCCACTTCCAAACCAAAAGCTATCTCTCCAATATCAATCTAGCTGTTCCTCTTGAATGCAAAAGCTTCTGTATTCTAAAATAAGGCTCTTATTTTAAACAGCATTTTCCCATCCCAGTTAAAGAATATTGTGTGTGTTTATAGAACAACTATTTAGTAAACCAGTATTAGCTATTGTTACCTAGGACCTTTTTATCCAAAGACCCAATACAATAATACCCTCAAAGATCTGCTGCTGCTGTAAGCAGCACTTCAGTAGTGTCTGACTCTGCACGACCCCATGGACTATATAGCCCACCAGGCTCTTCTCTCCATGAAATTCTCCTGGTAAGAATACTGGAGTGGGTTGCTATGCCTTCCTCCAGGGGATCTTGGGATGACCGAACTCGGGTCTCCTGCATTGTAGGCAGATTCTTTACCACTAAACCACCAGGGAAGCCCACCTTTAAGTATGTCTTTAACTAAACAGACATTTCTCCAAAGAAGACACACTGATGATAAGTGAAAGTCACTCAGTCACGTCCAAATCTTTGAGACCCCATGAACTCTATAGTCCATGGAATTCTCCAGGCCAGAATAGTGAAGTGGGTATTCTCCAGGGAATCTTCCCAACCCAGGGATCAAACCCAGGTCTCCCACATTGCAGGTGGATTCTTACCAACTGAGCCACAACAGAAGCCCAAGAATCCTGGAATGGGTAGCAGATCTTCCCAACCCAAGAACTGAACCCTGTAATGCAGGGTCTCCTCCATTACAGGCTCATTCTTTACCAACTGAGTTATCAGGGAAGCCCACAGATGGCAAACAGGTATATAAAAAAATGCTCATCAACATCACTAATCATTCAGTTCAGTTCAGTCGCTCAGTCGTTTCCGACTCTTTGCGACCCCATGAATCGCAGCACGCCAGGCCTCCCTGTCCATCACCAACTCCCCGAGTTCACTCAGACTCACGTCCATTGAGTCAGTGATGCCATTCAGCCGTCTCATCCTCTGTAGTCCCCTTCTCCTCCTGTCCCCAATCCCTCCCAGCATCAGAGTCTTTTCCAATGAGTCAGCCCTTCGCATGAAGTGGCCAAAGTACTGGAGTTTCAGCTTTAGCATCATTCCTTCCAAAGAAATCCCAGGGTTGATCTCCTTCAGAATGGACTGGTTGGACCTCCTTGCAGTCCAAGGGACTCTCAAGAGTCTTCTCCAACACCACAGTTCAAACGCATCAATTCTTCGGCGCTCTGCCTTCTTCACAGTCCAACTCTCACATCCATACATGACCACTGGAAAAACCATAGCCTTGACTAGACGGACCTTAGTCGGCAAAGTAATGTCTCTGCTTTTGAATAAGCTATCTAGGTTGGTCATAACTTTTCTTCCAAGGAGTAAACGTCTTTTAATTTCATGGCTTCGGTCACCATCTGCAGTGATTTTGGAGCCCCCAAAAAATAAAGTCTGACACTGTTTCCACTGTTTTCCCATCTATTTCCCATGAAGTGATGGGACCGGATGCCATGATCTTCATTTTCTGAATGTTGAGCTTTAAACCAACTTTTTCGCTCTCCTCTTTCACTTTCATCAGGAGGCTTTTTAGTTCCTCTTCACTTTCTGCCATAAGGGTGGTGTCATCTGCATATCTGAGGTTATTGATATTTCTCCTGGCAATCTTGGTTCCACGTTGTGCTTCTTCCAACCCAGCGTTTCTCATGATGTACTCTGCATAGAAGTTAAATAAGCAGGGTGACAATATACAGCCTTGACATACTTCTTTTCCTATTTGGAACCAATCTGCTGTTCTATGTTCAGTTCTAACTGTTGCTTCCTGACCTGCATACAGATTTCTCAAGAGGCAGGTCAGGTGGTCTGGTATTCCCATCTCTTTCAGAATTTTCCACAGTTTATTGTGATCCACACAGTCAAAGGCTTTGGCGTAGTCAATAAAGCAGAAACAGATGTTTTTCTGGAACTCTCTTGCTTTTTCGATGATCCACCGGATGTTGCCAATTTGATAAGAAATGCAAATCAAAACTACATTGTGATATCACCTTATACAAGTCAGACTGGCCATCATCAAAAAGACTACAAATAATAAATGCTAGGAGTGTAGAGAAAGGGAACCTGCCTACACTGTTGGGGGTACTGTAAATTGGTGCAACCACAAAGGAGAACAATATGAAGATTCCTTTAAAAATTAAAAATAGAGTTACCATATGATCCAGCAATCCCACTCCTAGGCATACATCTGGAAAAGACAAAAATTCTAATTTGAAAAGATAGTATGCATCCCAACATTATCCCATAGCCGCACTATTACAACAGCCAAGATGTAGAAGCAACATAAACATCTGATAGATGAATGGATAAGTAAGATGTGTGTATGTGTGTGTGTGTACACATAAACAATGGAATATTACTCAGCTATAAAAAAGAATTAAATAACGCCATTTCCAGGAACATGAATAGACCTAGAGATTATTGTACTAAGTGAAGTAGGTCAGAGAAAGACAAGTATCATGTAATATCACTTATGCTGTTGATGTTTAGTCGCTCAGTCATGTCCAACTCTTTGTAACCCAATGAACTAGTAGCCCACCAGGCTACCTCTGTTCCTGGGATTTTCCAGGCAAGAATACAAGAGTGGATTGCCATTTCCTTTTCCAGAGGAGATATCACTTATATGTGTAATCTAAAAAATGAAACAAATGAACCTAAAAAGTGGAAATAGACTCAGATACAGTAAATAAATTGATGGTTACCAAAAAGGAAAGAGTGGGAAGGATTATCTATTGGATTGGCCGAAAAGTTTGCTCAGGTTTTTCTGTAAGCTTTTATGAAAAAACATGAATGAACTTTGGGGCCAACCCAATTTTAGATTTGGGACTAACAAATACATATTACTGTATATAAACTAGATAAACAATAAGGACCTACTATATGGCACAGGTTACTATGGTCAATATCTTGTGATAACTTATAATGGAAAAATGTCTGAAAAAGAAAATCAAAATATACATATAAAACTGAATTGCTGTGCTATATCACTGAAACTATCACAACATTGTAAATCAACTATACTCAATAAAAAGTTGCCTGTCTTGGAAAAAAGTAGTATCTTTAGCACTGATAAATCCAGGTGGACTTTTTCAGTCATCAGATCTTAATAATAAGATTGATGGGACATTGTTCCATAATTGGTATCAAAATACGGGCTCTTATAAAATTGGTACTTAAGAGTGCCAAAGTCTTACCCTAGGGGTAGTCAGTGGGCTATTTACTGTATAGAAGCCCATCCGGATGTCAAGAGAATCACTGCTGAGTTAATATGGGGAGTTAGATTCAGTGGCTTACTAGCACTAGCTTACTAGGCAGACACTCCTGTGTTTAAATTCTCCAATTAATGAGTTCATTTCATACCAGCCACAAGAATTAGAATTATTCAGCTTGCATTACACATGCACCATATATATATATATACACACATATACATATATAGCTTCCCTGGTCGCTCAGTGGTTAAAGCGTCTGCCTGGAATGCAGGAGACCCAGGTTCGATCCCTGGGTCGATCCCAGGGAAGATCCTCTGGAGAAGGAAATGGCAACCCACTCCAATACTCTTGCCTGGAGAATCCCATGGAGGGAGGAGCCTGGTAGGCTACAGTCCACAGGGTCGCAAAGAGTATAGAATACTCTTCAAATCCCTCGAACTATGTCTCTTTTATAAAACCCTACAGAACTGTCAGAGAAGAGAAAGGAGAACCCCATAGTACCTTTGAACCTTAAGCTTTAAAAATATACTTCATTTTATATTCATTTATTAAAAAATATAGACTCTTAAATCCTAATCCATAGTTTTCTTGATGGGATTGTATTGCCAGTGAACTATATATATATATATATATATATATATATATATATATATATATATAGAGAGAGAGAGAGAGAGAGAGAGAGAGAGAGAGAGAGAAAGTATTTTAAAATATATATATATTAAATCATGACTTGTCTATAACCCTTTGATCAATAAACATTAGCATCTTTCCTTTGCATATTATACCCCAGTCAGTCTGCAAATATAATTGGCAAGTAAGACTCTTTTTCAAATGTTAGTACTCTCGTTGTTGTTGTCCAGTTACTAAGTCATGTCTGACTCTTTTTGACCTCCATGGACTGTAGCATGCCAGGCTCATATGTCCTCCACAGTATCCCGGAGTTTGCGCACATTCATGTCCATTGAGTTGGTTATGCTATCTAACCACCTCATTCTCTGCCAGCCCTTTCTCCTTTTGCCTTCAATCTTTCCCAGCACAGGGTCTTTTCCAGTGAGTCAGCTCCTCACATTAGGTGACCAAAGTATTGAAGCTCCAGCATCAGTCCTTCCAGTGAATAGTCAGGACTGATTTCCTTTAGGATTGACTGTTTTGATCTCCTTGCAGTCCAAGGGACTTTCAAGAGTCTTCTCCAGAACTACAATTTGAAAGCATCAATTCTTCAGCACTCACTCAGCCTTCTTTATGGTCCAACTCTCACATCCATAAGTGACTACTGGAAAGACCATAGGTTTGCCTATACAAACCTTTGCTGGCAAAGTGATGTCTCTGCTTTTTAAACACTGTCTAGGTTTGTCAGCTTTCCTTCCAAGGAGCAAGCATCTTTTAATTTCATTATTGCAATCATTGCCAGCAATGATTTTGGAACCCAAGAAAATAAAATGTGTTACTGCTTCCACTTTTTCCTCTTCTGTTTGCCATGAAATGATGGGACCAGATGACATGATCTTAATTTTTTGAATATTGAGTTTCAAGGCAGCTTTTTCACTCTCCTCTTTCACCCTCATCAAGAGGCTCTTTAGTTCCTTTTCACTTTCTGCCATTAGAATAGTATCATCTGCACATCTGAGGTTGTTGATGCTTCTCCCAACATAGCTTGATTTTATATCATCCTATTCCTAATTCAAAGGAACAGTATAAAGCAGAGCAATATACTAGATGTGTAGAGAGGTGTGAGGGAAGTAGATATGTTTTAGGTATTTGAAAAGCATATAACTTACTGTCTTACAGGATAGACATGAATATATGAGAATATGAAAGCGTATACTAAAACTCATAGTTTCAGCTGTACAAAGAATCAGACAAGAGGTCTGTACTGTTGTTGACAGACCAGGACCTGTGGCCATCTATCTGTGAAAGTTGCATAAAAACGATGAGTTTGTATAGAATTTTTAAACCACAAAGAAAGGGACTTGGTGTGTCAGAAAAGGGAGAGAGAGCAAGTAAAATAAAGTCTACTATTTAAGCAGTGTCATTGGCAGTGTTCACTGGCAATACAATCCCATCAAGAAAACTATGGATTAGGATTTAAGAGTCTATTTTTTAAATAAATGAACATAAAATGAAGTATATTTTTAAAGCTTAAGGTTCAAAGGTACTATGGGGTTCTCCTTTCTCTTCTCTGACAATTCTGTAGGGTTTTATAAAAGAGACATAGTTCAAGGGATTTAAAGAGTATTCTATTACCTTGAAGATCAGTCTGATCTGCAATTTCCTTGCTGTTGTGAGTTCTTTCTAGAGAAACTGGAGACCTTTGAATAGTTTTCACACCAGAGTTCTTTTAAGTCTTTTCCTAAAGTGAAATGTGTGTTTGTCATGTGGATTTGGCAGGAAGGACAGAAAAGCAGATAAAGCTTTTATTGTACTTGATACTCTGACAATTTGAGTTTCATTCACATATAATCAGATGGCTAAATTTTGCAATAAATAATAGCTGTACTATCCTCTGACCCAACAGGGCTCCATGCCTGTATAAACAGATGATACACATGTATAGAGCAAACTGCAGTCTCACCAAGTATTATCAATGTCAAATTGGTCAAATATCCTTTAAGACTGTCAGTAAATGGATGCCATGATATGAGAGAGCTGAGATAGCTGGCAGGTTTTCCAGCACTGTTTAGCACTATTCTAAACTCAGTTGTTTTTTTATCGTTTTTCTTTTTTTTTTCTTCTGCTCTTTTTTAAAATCACCTATCAAGGGTACTTGAAAAAGAGGATTACTGTAAACTCCAACTCTTTTACTACATTATTGCTACTCTAAAGAGGTCAAGAATCACTATTTCAACATCTTAGATACAGAGCCTTAAATAGAAGTGTCTTCTCTACCAGAAAAGGAACAAGAATTTCCAGTTTAGGAGCACTCCAATAGCCAACTGGCATGAATAGAACAACAGTATAGATTGGATGTCCTCTTTAAGTCCTTACACCTTCACTACCTGCTTTAATTCTATATTCAAAGTGTGATGGTTCGACTTTTAAGTTCCATATACTCTTACACAGAGTATGCAACAATAAAATGCTGGAAAATCTACAACACTTGAACCTATCATTTGGCTGAGGTTGCAGGGCAATGAACTAACCTGAAATCTAATCTAAGAAAAAAAATGCACTACAAGGATAAATGGAAAGCAAGAACTTGATGACTTGAGGTAGATGCTTCTAGACACATACAATAAGAATTCATCTAAAATATTTAAAGAATTGTTACAAGATGACTGTGGGCTAGTTGGAGAATACAGAACTCCTAAGGGCTGCAGACATAAGGGAAATTGTCCCCACATGCAGACCCACTCTGCAAAGAGTTTGCCACATGTTTACAAAGACTCTGGTAAGAACACAAAGTAAGCTTCCCTTGAGAGGTAGTCCTGGTGAGGGAACAACCTGCCAGAAAAGCACACCCACACCTAGATCCTTTTCCTCAGTCTCTCCTAGGATCAAAGGCCTTCAACTGTTGAAGAAAGGAAACAAGCCCTATCTCCCCTCCCTTAAGGGACTCTTGAAACCTAGTGTAGCTAAAGCACCAGAAAAGAAGAAGAAAAAAAAAAAAACTTCTCTACCTTTTGAGGAGAAGCAAGAACAAGTGCTGGGCCCAAACCATGGAAGCTCTTCTCCAGTTAGGTGAGCAACAATGTCATGAGAAGATCTCCCTCCTATGATGCAGGACACAGTGCCTGTCTAAAACTAAATCTTAATTGAAACAACAGAGTATGCTGTCATGACCATGACCACACACAGACTAATGCACCCACATACACACACCATCAGGAAACCTTCTCACAAACCAACCTCCACTGTGAGCAGAAGGTAATTCTAAAGGATTTAGTGTTGTACAGAAGGTAATCATAGCAACAACAAATGCAAATGAACCTTAACTCCTGACTTCACTGACTCAACTTCTCCCTATACTAAACATATAGCAGAAAAAAGGTATTACATAATCTTCAGGCATAAAAATTATTTATCACAGTCTTTGCTATCCTACACAAGATATCCACATGCCAACAAAATATTAAACCTGGATCTATAGAAATAAATGAAAAGCGTCAGAATTTGAATAACAAATGAAAATACAAAATTTGTTTCTTATCTTGAATAGATCTAAATGATAACTGATTGCCTAAAGCAAATAGGAGCAATCTATTGTATGCTCAAAGCATCAGTTCAGTTCAGTCACTCAGTCATGTCTGACTCTTTGCAACCCCATGGACTGCAGCACACCAGGCTTCCCTGTCTATCACCAGCTCCTGAAGCTTGCTCAAACTTGTCCATCGAGTCAGTGATGCATACCATCCAACCATCTCATCCTCTGTTGTCCCCTTCTCCTCCCACCTTCAATCTTTCCCAGCATCAGGGTCTATTCCAATGAGTCAGTTCTTCACATCAGGTGGCCAAAGTACTGGAGCTTCAGCTTTAGCATCAGTCCTTCCAATGAATAGTCAGGACTGATTTCCTTTAGGATTGACAGGTTTGATCTCCTTGCAGTCCAAGGGACTCTCAAGAGTCTTCTCCAACACCACAATTCAAAAGCATCAGTGAAAGGAAGAAATTAGTATACAGTTGTTAAGGTCCTGACACTACATGTAAAGTGCTGCAATATAGACCGACCATTTAAAAGTGAATATTATAACTGCTAGGGCAACAGTTAAACTATCTTTGAGGAAAAAGTTAATGAGCCAAAAGTGATTTTACAAAAATCAGTGATTTTTGAATTTATGAATGTATAAATGAATTTATAAAATTTTATGAGTTTATAAAAATAGTCTAAGGATTTCCCTGGAAGTCCAGTGATTAAGACTCTACCTTCCAATGCAGGGGACATGGGTTTGATCCCTGGTCAGGGAAAAAGGTTCCACATGCTGCAGGTTGTGGTCAAAAATTTAAATAATAAATATGGTTGCACAATTAAAAACAGTCTAAGGCCTAGCAAAGAGTAGGATACGACTGAGCGACTGAACTGAACTGAAGGCAGAAAAAGGGGTAAAATATAAATTTAAAGTAATAAAAAGAAAACAACTGGCAAGATGATAGATTTTAGCCTACCCTTGTAAAGAATTTCATTAAATGTAAAGGGTTCGAACACATCCATTTAAAAGACAAATTGTCAAATTAAGATTTAAAAGCACAATACAATTATATGCTATCTACAAGATACCCACTTTAAATATAAAGCCATAAATAGATTAAAGCAAAAAGAAGACACACCATGCAAATGTTAAAGACAGAAATCCAGAGTACTTATGTTAATACCAGATAAAGCATACATGAGAACAAAGAATTTTGCCAGGGATAAAGAGAAACATTAAATAATAAGAAAGGGGATAATTATCTACAAGGACAAATAATAATCCAAAATGTTTATGCACTTAACACAGTTTAACATACATAAGACAAAAACTAATACAAATGAAAGGAGAAATAAATAGTTCACAATTACAGTTGGAGATTTATGCCTCTCTCATTAACTGAAAGAATAATTAGGCAAAAAATCAATACATATATAGAAGACTTTTCAGCCTTATTTAACTCCATTTATATTTATACATTACACTACCAAATAACAGTAGAGTATACAAAATTTTCACGAGCATGTGAAACATTCAACAAGATAAGCCATCTTCTGAGTAATTTTACAAATACAAAAGAATTGAAAATGTACAAATTAGACCCTCAAACCTCATATATAATCAAAAGAAATACAATGAAAGATAGATGCTCGGGGCTGGTGCACTGGGACAAGCCAGAGGGATGGTACGGGGAGGGAGGAGGGAAAGGGGTTCAGGATGGGGAACACGTGTATGCCTGTGGCAGATTCATGTTGACGTATGGCAAAAGCAATACAATATTGTAAAGTAATTAGACTCCACTTAAAATAAATTTTTTTTAAAGTACTGAATCAAAAAAAAAAGATAATACTTTCTACCTACTCACTTGGAAATGACTTTTTAAATACTAAAATAAAATTTTGGAAAAAAATGCTAGAATATACACTGCTAGTGGGAGTGTACATTGGTACAATCAATAGAATTTATCAAACAATTTATAGAAAACCTTAAATTTTGCAAAATTTGACCTAGAAATTCACCTTGGAAAAACTAAATAAGTCATAATAAATATCCCCTAAAATATGTATAAGAATTGTCTTGAGGTATTATTACAATACTGAAAACTAGAAGTAGTTTAAATATATGTCAATATATTGATATTGCGCACATCATGAGAAATGCCAGGCTGGATGAGTTATAAGCTGTAATCAAGATAGGTGGGAGAAACATCAACAATTTTAGATATGCAGGTGATACCACTCTAATGGCAGAAAATGAAGAGGAACTAAAGAACCTCTTGATGAGGATGAAGGAGGAGAGTAAAAGAGTCAGCTTGAAACTAAATACTGAAAAAACTAAGATCATGGCATCCAGCCCCATTACTATATGGCAACTAGAAGGGGAAAAGGTGAAAGTAGTGACACATATCCCCTTTCTGGGCTTGAAAATCACTATGGATGGTGACTACAGCCATGAAATCACAAGACAATTGTTTCTTGGCAGGAAAGCTATGACAAACCTAGACAGTGTGTTGAAAAGCAGAGACATTACTACGCCAACAAAGGTCTGCATAGTCAAGGCTATGGTCTTCCAACAGTCATGATCAGTTGTGAGAACTGGACTGTAAAGAAGGCAGAGGGCCAAAGAATTGATGCCTTCAAACTGTGGTGCTAGAGAAGACTCCTGAAAGCCCCTTGGACTGCAAGAAGATCAAACCAGTCAATCTTCAGGGAAAGCAACCCTGAATACTCACTGGAGCTCCAGTATTTCGATCATCTGACGTGAAAAGCAGACTCCTTGGAAAAGTCCCTGGTCCTGGGAAAAATTGAGTGCAAGGAGAAGAGGGTATCAGAGGATGAGATGACTGGATGGCATCACTGATGCAATGGACATGAACTTTGGGAGATGGTAGGGCACCAGGAGATCTGGCATCTTACAGTCCATGGGGTCACAAGGGATCAGACACAACTGGGCAACTGAACAACAACAACATATTGACTGTTATAACAAGCAAATATCCTTTCATTGAATACCATGTACTGAGCACTGCTCTAGCCATTGAATGGGCGGAATAAGATAATCAAATGCCCTATGTCCATAATAGTAGGGAAAACCAACAATTTAAAACAGCAATAAATATATGATATAATTTTCAGTATAAATTTGGTACATACATACAATGGCATGCTATGTAGCTATTAAAATCAAATTGTAGGATAGAAATTGATGTAGGAAGACTATTTCCACTGTATTGGAATTTGTAACATGCAGTATAAGACATGTATTAGACAGGCACAAAAGTAACTGTGGTTTTAGACCACAAACTTTAAATCATTATAACCAGGGTCAAACACATCGTTATTAATCAAAATAGGAATCATTACACTCAACACATTTTGCCAGCAAGACATAAGTTGGTTTATTCCTGTAGCATAAAAATCCATGCTTCAGGATCCAACGAACTCTTGGAAAGCATTCTGTACCCCCCATTGGTTATGGAAGTGTTTTCCCTGCAAAATGTTGTTGAGATGCTTGAAGAAGTGGTAGTTGATTAGCAAGAGATTAGGTGAATATGGCAGATGAGGCAAAACTTTGTAGCCCAATTCATTCAACATTCAAAGTGTTGGTTGTGTGACATCCGGTCAGGCATTGTCATGGAGAAGAATTATTCTGTCCTGTTGACCAATGCTGGCTGCAGGCGTTGCAGTTTTTGGTGCATCTCATCAATTTGCTGAACATGCATCTCAGATGTAATGGTTTCACCAGGAATCAGAAAGCTGTAGTAGTGGATCAGACCAGCAGGAAATCACCAAACACTGACCATGACCTTTTTGGGGGGGGTGCAAGTTTGGCTTGGGAAGTGCTTCAGAGCTGCTTTTTGGTCCAACTACTGAGCTGGTTGTTGCTGGCTGTCACACAAAATCCACTTTTCACCACACTTCATACCCCAATTAAGAAATGATTTGCTGTTGTTGCATAGAAAAAGAGATAACACTTCAAATAGCACTTCAAATTGATGATTTTTTTTGATTTGCCGTCAGCTCATAAGGCATTCACTTACCAAGCTTTTTGAGGTCTCCCACAGCTCCTCATATAGTTGTAAGAGGATCAGTTTTGATTGGTCTCAACTGATCGTTGTCAACTTCTGACAGTCAGCCACTGCACTCTTCATCTTCAAGGTGTCGGTTTCCTTTGCACAACTTCTTGAACCACCACAGTACTACACGTTCATTAGCAGTCCCTAGGCCAAATGTGTTATTGATGTTATGAGCTGTCTCTGCTGCTCTACGACCCATCTTCAAATCGCCTAAAAAAAAAAAAATCCCTCAAATTTGCTTTCTGTCTAACATCATTTCCATAGTCTATAAATATATATATATATATAGTAAACAGCAAGTAACAGGTCACTAGAAAATAAACATAAAGCAAGAATTGCACATTAAAATGATGTATAATATAACCACATAGGGCTTCCCTTATGGCTCAGCTGGTAAAGAATCCATCTGCAATGTGGGAGACCTGGGTTCAATCCCTGGGTTGGGAAGATACCCTGGAGAAGGGAAAGGCTACCCACTCCAGGATTCTGGCTTGGAAAAGTCCATGGACTGTATAGTCCATGGGGTCGCAAAGAGTCTGACACGACTGAGTGACTTTCACTTTCACAACCACATTTATTTAATTAAGAATGTATTCCAATATCAAATGGTAAAGTTCAACAATGCAAAACCACAATTACTGTTGCACTAGCCTAATATATAAACTGAATTGTACCATGTTTATCACAAAAAGAAAGGTGTAGTATGAAAAGAATAAAGCAAGAATATACCCTAAAAGGGCTTCCCTGGTGGTTCAGACAGTTAAGAATCCACCTGCAATGCGGGAGACTGAGTTTGATCCCTGGGTTAGGAAGATTCCCTGGAGGAGGGCATGGCAACCCACTCCAGCATTCTTGCTGGAGAATCCCCATGGACAGAGGAGCCTGATGGGCTACAGTCCACAGGGTCACAGAGTCAGACACGACTGAGCGACTAAGCACATACTCTAAAATATTAATAACTATTCTTCAATGGTGAATATTTTACTTTAAATTCTGTTTTCCAAGTGTTCTAAACTGTACGTATATTACTTTTGTAATCAGAAAGCATGCTCTTCAAAATAGATTAAGCCATGAAACAAAGCAAAAATATAATACAATTGAGAAGAACATTTTTGTGCTAGTGGTGCTTTGTATTTGTTTATTCTTTAGGATGGGGAAATTTAATAAAATGTATAGATCTAGGATAAAGTAAACTCAAAAAAAAAAAAAAAAGAAAGGTTAAAAAATGCAGAGAGGGTGTTTGCTTAGACAAGGTCCAAAAAAGATGGAGGTTATGGGGTCCTAGGTACAGTCTTGAAGAGGAAAAGGGACACTTTTTTTAATACAAAAAAGATAAAATACAGATAAATAAAAAGATAAAATAAAATAAAGATTTAAGAAAAGATAAATAAAGATCTAAGAAAAGATAAATAAATCTCAGACAGTTTAGATAGTGTATAAAAATACAAAGATAGTTTAGAAGGAAATAAAGTTTGGAAACTTCATAATAAATATGTATGATTTCTTTCATTAAGAATTAGTCATTTGTGTCAGCTCACACTTAAACAATCAGGAATGCATATATAAGCCTGGTAGAGCAAAAAAAGATTTGCAACACCAAATGATATAGATGTGAAATGAAGTCAGATGAATAAAGGATTAATGAAGAACTATATGGCATTAACTACATTCAGAGAAACCAAATGATAGTGAGACTAAACAATATGGCCATGTGACTTTCTCCAGACTCACTAAGCCCTGTGGAAACAGGAGCAGAATTGAAATTAAAAATGAACTGGTTCTCTCCATTAATCCTTGCAAAACATATTAAATTCATAAGGAAGTAATGCCATAGGAAAGAAAATAATGTTCTTAAGTTTATTTTGGAAAAACATAGATATAACTGTTTGTTAGATAAGATTCTTCTTTTATTCACTGTATAATTCATCTTGTCTTTAAAAAAATAAACTTTCCTCATGTTTGTGAATGAGGCCTATAAGTGTTAAAAGGAGATTTGTTAGACACCTGAGACATATCTGAATTCACATAGGTTGAAAAACTCTAGGTGAAATTGAAGAAGAAGTCAATGTCTTCACATATTCATCTCTTAATTCCAGAACTTTCACCTATCTAAGGTAAGAAAACCAAAGCAGAAAAAGGCAGAAAAATATATTTCCTTGACATTACCTCAAAAAATCTTTGATTAGCATAAAAGTAGCTGTATTAAATGTCAGTGTGCTACTTTGATTCTTCTTGCTTCTACAAACACCATTTTTAATCATGATCATTACCATCATCACCCTTTACTAAAAACGGATGTATCTTTCTGTTTGGAATATTCCACTGCTTCCTTATGTCTTACAAGTTCAAAGTTCTTAGCTGCTATCATTTTTCTTACCTAAAGTTACCTTATCTATTCTTTGGCCCCTAGAAGAAAGACTGTCCATAGCATAAAAGTTGGCACATGGAAAAATCTTAATAAATACACAGTAAAAAAATATTAAATACCAAAGAAAATCGGGCTTCCCTGGTGGCTCAGAGGTTAAAGCCTCTGCCTGCAATGCAGGAGACCTGGGTTCGATCCCTGGGTCAGGAAGATCCCCTGGAGAAGGAAATGGCAACGCATTTCCTTGTAGATGAAAATGACATATACTTTCCCACTGGATCCCAAGAGAATGAGTATTCTTGCCTGGAGAATCCCATGGATGGAGGAGCCTGGAGGGCTACAGTCCACGGGGTCGCAAAGAGTCGGACACGACTGAGCAACTTCACTCACTCACCAAAGAAAATCATATGCAGGTTGGTCTTCTCTTCTCTATGTCCAAGGTTTGTACATGTTCAACTGATAAATCTTTGCTTGGTCTCCTTCCCGGTTCTGTGAAATAGTGGTGGTTAAAAAGTATAAATAGACTTATGACTGATTTGCATTGTTGTATGGCAGAAACCAACACTGTAAAGAAATTATCCTCCAATTAAAAACAAAAATAAAATAAAATTATCTGCCCATTAATGTGCTACTCACTGTTTAATGCCAAGTTCAGTTAATAATCATAGTTAAATCTTCCTTAGCCTCTCTTTCTCTTTGCCCATACCCAGATGGTAATGGGTCTCTCATGGTTACTTCCACAACCGTTCCTACAAACTGCTTTGCTGTTTCTTCATCTCCCTTCACTTCATCTCAACACTTAGTTTTGAAGTATCCCAAGGTTCAGTCCTTTAACTTCTTCTCTATCTCATTCACTCCCTTAATGATTAACATAAATAACATGTTTAAAGATGACGAAAATATGAGTTGTCGTCTCAATTTCCTCCAGTGTTTACTAAAATAATGCCCTATTTTAAAATTGCAATTCTCATTCCCAATCTCAACACTCAATATTTACTTTTCCGATTTTAATTTTTTTCTCCATTAACACTCATTGCCTTCTAACATACTACAGTATATACTTTATATATTTACAATCATTATCTGTCTTGTCCATTAGAAAATAATCTCATTTGTAATTATATCTCAATAAAGGTGAAAAAAAGTAATCTCCACAAGCATGGGAGTTTTTGTCTGTTTTGTTGACTGCTATATCCCTAGCATTAAAGCATTTCCTGCCACACAGATACTCGATTAATTTTATGTTATATAGCACATTTGCTGTATAAACTGATTCCCTAATGTGAACTGAACTCATTCTCTTGGGATCCAGTGGGAAAGTATATGTCATTTTCATCTACTTTTCACTTTACTGAATCCTCATATTTTTAACTTGTGTTTCCCCTGGAAACATGCACAGTGTTGTGCATCTCAGATGACAACTTTTATTTACCTTTTCAATGCTTGCAAATAAAGGAGATTTAACCTAGTCGCTTCATTTTTCTTCATTATATAGTTGACTTATTACACAATTAACTCAAGGAAGAATTTTGTAAGGTCATTACATTTAGTATTTATGTAACCAGTATTTATACACTGCCACCAGGTAAAATTCCACAGACCTGAGAAAACCAATGGCGTTACAGGTAGATACCTGACAGAGTAAATGTTCGATTCAGCCCGATAAATAATAACAAAATAACTCGCTGATCGAACCAACATATCCACTTTACCATTACTGAACGCTTGAGTATAGGTGAGGGACACCAACGGACTTCCCAATTACCAACAGAATAACCCCATGCGATTACTGGCAACACTGAATAAACACCAATGCTCCCCATTCAACAGCCTTCCTGGTGAAAGAGAGAGAGTCTACCTGGAACAGCAGGAAGGAGTTGGCCTTGCTTTGCTCACATTTAGGAGTAAACGCTCCCAAGAGAAGTGGAAGGACCAATCCCAAACACACCCTGTTCCTCCTCTCCCTCAATTTCACCAATAAGATGAAGTCTTTCTCCTTGCTGGGGGTGGAGCCAGCGGACACATGGGTAGAGTATAACTTAAGCGTTAAGAGAGAGGCCAACCCACCTCTTGGAAACTAGAGGAGCAAGAAATGAAGATCCCTTCCAATAGGGAGCCTCAGGCTTGCTTCTGGTAACATGGACTCTGCCTTTACAGAGAATATTTGGAGGAAGAGAAGACCCTCTGGGCTGATCTTTGAGATCGAAATATGCAGGTACTACGGAAGCCTCTAGTTCATACTCCAGGCAGCATTTCAGTGTGAAAGGGGAAATGGTTCCTTCCTTTTATCATTCTTCCTTTAGAGTAACAGACACCTCTAGACACTTTAAACATCAAGATAAGACATTGAGCTTTCTCACTGGAAATAAGTTAAAACCAAATATTCAAAAAATAATTGTTAATGTTGTTTTTTTTTTTTTAAATCATAGAAACATATGCAGAGTTTAAAGGTTTGTAACAGAAACAACAGTCCTCTGTATCCAACCTATCCTGCTACCAAAGATAGTCACATTCAATGTTGTGGCTCTTTTTTCTGGCACTTAACTTCATATTGAAAAATATATCTAATCTGCTATATCTTATCAATTTAAATATTAATTGTTTACTTCCTCATAACTTAGGACATTAGCAGTTTTTCTGTGCTTTCTCTTTCTCCATCCCACAAAATTAAAAAGATCAAATTGTTAGTCAGTATTTAGTGTCTACACTAATGTTTTCTACCGTATGACATCATATTACGTTTTCTTTAAAAAATTTTTTATTTTCTACTAGAGTTAACAATTTCTTAGCTTTTTTTCCCCCAATTTTGAGTTCTCCTCATAATCTGTTGCTTTTTTCACACAAAACTTCCAAAAGGATTTTTCCACATGTTCAAACCTCCTTTTAAATATATATATATATATATATATATATATCAGTTATATGATTTTCTGGAGGTCACTCTGATGCCTCTTACCGTGTTCCTTTTCTTTGTTTTGCTCTTTCCTGTTGGAGGAATTTCCCAACTGGCAGGTGATCCCTGCTGACTCACTCATATTTGAAAGTCATGTACTATAGACTAAGAACATAGTCATGTACATAGACATAGTACGTAGCCATGTACTATATACTAAGACTTATTGGAAGTTCCATGCATGAGAGTAAGCACTTCACTGTGGGGACTGGGTGGCCCACCAGCCTTCTTGCTAGGTCATACAAAAAAGTAACTATCAGTGGTTATTTTCTCTGTCTCTTCCATTTCCTCAGAGAAGGACCCTCCCATTTCTTGCTTCAGGGTGGACGTGACTGCTGATCTGGGATTTGGTCAGGAAAGGCAGAAAGGGGTGTGTTCCCATTGTTTATTGTATATATACACCTTCATTTAACTTACTCTGCCTTAAAGTAACCATTTTACCCATGTTCATCTTTGTGCCTGACAAACACAAGTCTGGAGTCCTTATGGCTATATGTCTTCTCAACCCAAACCTTTTATTTCCTCTGGAGGTGACAGAAAGCTGGGCATGTGCTACATAGGGGAGAGGTGGGGACCTAGATGGGATTCCCAGGTGGCACTAGTGGTAAAGAACCCACCTGCCAATGCAGGAGACCTGAGAGACATGGACTCGATCCTTGGGTCAGGAAGATTCCTTGGAGAAGAGAATGGCAACCCATTCCAGTATTCTTTCCTGGAGAATCCAATGGAGAAAGGAGCCTGATGGCTGCAGTTCATGAAGTTGCACAGTCGGACACGACCAAAGTGACTTAGCTGGCACGCACAGGGACGTAGAATCCTGTGATCCCATGCATTTGCTTTCACTCCCCATTGTACCCCTTGTCATTCAGGCTGATATAACAAAATACCATGGTTTGGGTAGTTAGCTTATAAAGAGCAAAAAGTATTGCTTACAGTTCTGGAGGCTGGGTGCCAGCGTGATTGGATTCTGGTGAAAGCCCTCTTCCAAGTTGCAGATTTCTCATGTATTTTCACATGATAGAAGAGCCAAGGGAGCCCTCTGGGGCCTGTTTTATTAGGGCGCTAATCCCATTCATGAGAACTTCACTGTCATGACCTGATCACCTCCCAAATGTCCCATCTCCTGATACCATCACCTTGGGGTTAGAATTTTAACAGATGAATCTGATGGGAGCACATATTCAGACCCCTTTCTTCTGATTAACTGGTGCCTTTAATGTCTGAGCCTTTCTATAGTTTGACAAATGTAGGTTTGCATTTTATCTCCCACTGCTTGCTTTTAAGATTCATCTTCCCTGCCCTATTAAGTGTTTCTTCTATCCACTTGTTGTATTTCCCCCAATTTTTTAATCTTTCTTGTCCACTGCTATCTTCTCTCCCATTCTCACTGTCTTGTCTTAAATTAATCAGTGCCTTTTTTATTCTTTCCTGTAATTTTGCTGGAAATTTGGGAGGGAGCAAAGATGAATACTTTTGTTTAATTAGCCATTTTTACCTGACAGGTTTCAGTGAATCTTAAAGTGCCTACACTATGCTAAGCAGATAGGAGCAGACAAGCAGTAGAGGATTTGGTTTCAGCCCTGAAAAATCTTAAGAATTAAATTTGACTTTGAGGTAATAGTTCAGAAATACCCACAGTGCAGTACAAATGAATGGTTTAGACGAAAAGTAACATGTCTATTTAGATGAAAGCCATGATGTTGATGTTGATGTTGAAGAATCAACAGGCTCTGGTTAGGAAGAAGGAAAACTGTGTCCCAGGCCCAGGGAAGTCTAAAACTAAGTGTCTGAGAAACTACACCAAGTTGTAATGGAATAAGAACTCCAAATTCCAGTATGTTTTTTATTTGATCTATGGATCTATAGCTAAAGTTCCTTCTACTCATTAGCATGCATAACTCCTAAAATGCTTTAATTGACTTCCTGTAATACTGTAGTTTAACTTTTTTATGCAGCTGTCTGAAATCATAACTTTTAGCTAGTCTGCACCTAGTATTTGGGGCTTCCCAGGTGGCATAGTGGTAAAAAATCCACCTGCTGAAACAGGTGACACAAGAGATGTGGGCTCGATCCCTGGGTCAGGAAGATCCCCTGGAGTAGGAAATGGCAATCCATGCCAGTATTCTTGCCTGGAAAATTTCAGGGACAGAGGAGTCTGGCAAGCTATAGTCCATGGAGTGGCAAACAGTTGAACATGACTGAGGAGCTGAGTACACACACCTAGCGTTTATCTCTAAAATGTTTTTTTTAAGCTTACTCATCCAGCCTTATAGTCTCTTATTTTTTTTCCTTAATCTTCTGACTATAAAATATATATAATAGGTGTATTTAATATAATAGGTAAATTTCTGATAACTTTCTCCCCAGTCTCCCAAAGTGCCAATAAAAATCACATATACACATTGATTTCTAATGGGATATATATATAGAGAGAGATATGTTTCTCTAGACCAAGAAAGAGATACTTGCATCTGATTCTGAGGAGATAAAACAGCCAGAAGTTGCTGTTGTTGGATTTTACAAAATGAAATGCATGAACCAGTTCTGTCATAGCTACAAGTTTTAAGATTTTAGGCCTTTATAGAAACTTTCAGCATTTCAATTTCAATCACAGCTTTCTAAATTTTATAGCCCTGCCAAGTTAAACAGCAACAGTTGTGAGCTTTATCTACAGAACACGTGGCTAATGACCTTTAAGGTAATTTGCCACATATGTCAACTAGGAAAAAAAGAAATGAGCTGTTATTGAGATTAGTTGCTTTTCTTATTTTTGCTCATTTATGTAACTTAGTAGCTGGTGTAATAGATGTAACATAAGAGCATAGAGGTGTTCTTAAGGACAGTTTTTCTCTGAAATATGTCATTTTTTAAATTATCAAGAAACTTGGAATTTTTTGGCATTATGATCTAAAATATGTCAGTGTTTCTGAAAGTAATTGGGTTGAATTTTTCTACAAATGTGTATATTGGCTTATGTTAATCTTGGCTGAACAAACTGTTACCAAGAGATTGCATTTAAAACAACTGGTGGGATTTGTGGAAAACACATTTCAATCACTAATAACTTGCCTTCATATTACATATCTCTTCAAGCAGCTTAAAGGAGTTTATAAGAAATTTTTAAAATTATAAATATCTTATTATATCTTACAAACATTGGATATTATTTTTATTACAAAGAATTTTATTCTTCCCATAAGAAAGAATTATCAATAAAATGTTACAGATAAGTAGACTATTTGATGAAGCTTGTATTGTCCTGTAAGAGAGGTTTGCTCTAAACACATAGCAACAATACTTAACATTAGATTCTGTGGTATGATCCATGGTTATCATCATAATTAGCATAGGGTCTAGGTTAACAGCTATTTAGAGCATGAAAATAAGAAGCATTCTGGTACTCCAGACTGCTTAATGGGCTTAGTTCAGATCAGTTCAGTCGCTCAGTCATGTCCAACTCTTTGTGACCCCATGAGTCACAGCACGCCAGGCCTCCCTGTCCATCACCAACTCCCAGAGTTCACTCAAACTCATGTCCATCGAGTTGATGATGCCATCCAGCTGTCTCATCCTCTGTCGTCCCCTTCTCCTCCTGCCCACAATCCTTCCCAGCATCAGAGTCTTTTCCAATGAGTCAACTCTTCACATGAGGTGGCCAAAGTATTGGAGTTTCAGCTTTATTTAGCATCAGTCCTTAAAAAGAACACCCAGGACTGATCTACTTTATAATGGATTGGTTGGATCCCCTCGCAGTCCAAGGGACTCGCAAGAGTCTTCAACACCACAATTCAAAAGCATTAATTCTTCAGTGCTCAGCTTTCTTCACAGTCCAACTTTCACATCCATACATGACCACTGGACAAACCATAGCCTTGACTAGATAGAACTTTGTGGGCAAAGTAATATCTCTGCTTTTCAATATACTGTCTAGGTTGGTCATAACTTTTCTTCCAAGGAGTAAGTGTCTTTTAATTTCATGGCTATAATCACCATCTGCAGTGATTTTGTAGCCCTGAAAAATAAAGTCTGATACTGTTTCCATTGTTTCCCCATCTATTTCCCATGAAGTGATGGGATCAGATGCCATGATCTTAGTTTTCTGAATGTTGAGCGTTAAGCCAACTTTTTCACTCTCCTCTTTCACTTTCAACAAGAGGCTTTTTAGTTCCTCTTCACCTTCTGCCATAAGGGTGGTGTCATCTGCATATCTGAGGTTATTGATATTTCTCCTGGGAATCTTGGTTCCACGTTGTGCTTCTTCCAGCTCAGCGTTTCTCATGATGTACTCTGCATATAAGTTAAATAGGCAGGGTGACAATATACAGCCTTGACGTACTCCTTTTCCTATTTGGAACCAGTCTGTTGTTCCATGTCCAGTTCTAACTGTTGCTTCCTGACCTGCATGCAGGTTTCTCAAGAGGCAGGTCAGGTGGTCTGGTATTCTAAGGCAAATTGCTTCACTTCTCAGTTTGTTGATATAAGTAATTGGCATCATGTGTGCATGCTAAGTCACTTCAGTTTCATCCAACTCTTTGTGACCCTATGGACTATAGCCTGCTAGGCTCCTCTGTCCATGGGATTCTCCAGGAAAGAATACTGGAGTGGGTTACCATGCCCTCCTCCAGGGGATCTTCCCAACCCAGGGATCGAACCATAATCTCTTAGGTCTCCTGCACTGGTTGACGGGTTCTTTACAACTAGCGCCACCTGGGAAGCCCCCAAGGCACTATATCATGGCAAATAACAAATGAAGACTATTATTGATTTGTACAAGAATTAGCAGTTAATGGATCAAGACTTTCTGATCCCTGGTCAAGAAAACAGATATCTGCCTGTCTTGAAGGAGGCATATTGAGATAAAGAGATTTTGACAGACCTCTTCGGGAGAAATCTGTTCTGTTCCCTTCTGTTCTATATTTTAGACAGCAATTTTGCGATTGTGCCTGAAAACCTAAGTTTTTCTTTTTCTATTTTAAAAATGGTTGTCTTTACTATTGCTAAAAATTACAAGGCTAACAATAAATCATAGCAAACCATAGCTTGTATTATTCTGGTTAATAAGTTTTTCTGCCCTTCTGAAGATATGAATCATGTTTAAAATGTTAACTATTTTGGGACTTCTGTGGCAATCCAGTAATTAAGATTCCATGCTTCCAATGCAGGAGACATGGATTCAGTCCCTTGGTCAGGGAACTAAGATCCCACATGCCACGGGTGGTCAGTAAATAAAATAAATTAAATAAATTAAAAAACTCCCTGCCTCCCTGAACCTTTAAAAAAATAATTATTTTGGGCAGAAGCATTTTTAAGCCATTGTATATATTTCCTGCCTTCTTTATATTAAATGAAATAAAATTTAAAATCTTTTTAATGATCCATGATCATCCTTATGAAAACTACTGGATTATGCTCTATTTATTCTCTCAGTAATCAATTATTAGTACTCTGATAAAACAAAAATTTCTTTTTTTTATTAATTAAATCATAGTATGGGAGATAGACAAGAGAAGTTATAAGGTAACTTTACAATAACTATGCTGTAGATAAACACAAGGTACTGTAGGAGCTCAGTAATAGAGGACCTAGTTTAAAGTAGGAGTGGACTGTTTGATCTATGGGATAGGAGAATTTTCCCAAGATCAGTGATTTCCAAAGAATAAAGAGAAATTAGCTGGCTAGAGACAAGGAAAGGAAACAAAGAATTCTTTGAGCTCAAAGGATTTTGGTTTGGCATGATAATGGGGTGCAAGTAGCAGAACTGTAAGATATTTAATGATAGAGAAGTCAGTGTAATCTGAATAATGAAGAATTTTGAATGCCATAATTAAGAATTTGACATTTATCATGAAGGCTACTAGAAATTCTTGGAGACTTTAAAGAGACTTAGATTTATCAAATTCATGTTTTAGAAGGATATTCCAGCATAAATGTGAAGAATACATAGAAGGAAAATAGAACTGTGATAAAGTAAATTAGGAGCCAACTGCAAGATTCCTAGTAATGTGGGTTCTGATGACTCTGGAAGTGTGGTAGCGGCTGTGAGTATTAAAAAAAAAAGAGGATAAATCCAAAAATTAAAAATAGAATCCAGGAGTTAAGAATAGTACTGATTTTGGTCCCAGCATTTACAGACTAAGGACTGTTGAACATATTCTTCATTGTAAACATCTATTAAACTAGAAAAACTGTATGAATTTTTTTCTGGCATTGGAAGAGAGAAAAGAGCTGTGATCCTAGACAGAAAGGAAATAGATAACATAAGCTACATTCACCCCAGGTTTCTGGCTGAGGACACTTTCCAAACTGCAATACAGATTAGTAGAGCCCACATAGAGAGAAATTATCTTGATGGGGAGAAGAGAAATTTAAGTTCAGCAATCCTGAGGTGGCTGCAGCTAGTCAATCAGGGAACCAGAATGCAGGGAACTATATAGAGAGAGAGCTGCCAAAATTTGAAGAGTCCCTTTTAGTCTTTAGCTCTATTCTAAACTGTACAAGCACAGAAACAGAGTACATTAACCTAGCAAAGAAGAAGGCGTGAGAAGCTATGAACTGAATGTAAATGTCCCAATATAATGCTGAGAGATATTGCAGACAAGACCAACAGACCCTACTAAACACCCTGGGCGTTCTGAGGTCTCCAGTTCTAATGCAAGGATTGCTCTAAATCCATCCTAATAAAGTCTAAAATAAAAATAAATGTTTATCAAGCAAAATTGCCAGTAAATTAATTCACCTCTCAAAGGTTCAAAACTCTTTAAAGAAAGACAACATAATCCAGATTCTCCACAATTATCTTTCACAACATCAAGCACACAACCAAAAATTATAAAACATATGAGGCAACAGGAAAATGTGACATGACTCCCTCTTCCGTAAAAAAAAAAAAAAAGCAGTAGAAACAGAATAAGGAATTACAAAAATGTTATTGATAGAATGACCAAACAAGGATTTTAAAATATTATAAATATATGTTCAAAGATTAAAAGGAGAATTGGACATCATGAGTGGAGAGATGGAAAATCTCAACTGAAAAATGAAAATTCCAAAATATACTGAAATTAATTTTAGACCTCAAAATTATAATATTTGTAATTGGGAGAAAATTTGCCAACTGGTCTTAAGATTGGAATCTTTAGCCAAAAAAAAAAAAAAAAATTTAAAATTTAAACACAGGTTACTAGAAAGTATAGCACACAGGGTGGGGGGGAAAGCCTATGACCTGTAGAAGGTTATCAAGAAGCCTAGCATATAACCAGGATCCAGAAGAAGAAAAAGACTGAGAAGAAATATATTTAAATAAATTATGACTAAAATTTTTCCAAATTAAATTTTAAAAGTCAACCCACAAAGCCAGGAAACTCAATAAGACCTTAATATTCTAAATGCTGAAACCAAAGGTAAAGAGGAAATGTTAGAGGCAATTAAGAAAACAAGACATACAGAGCAAGAGCAGTAAGAATGATCACTGACATCTCTTAGAACTAGTGCAAGCCAGGGTCACTGGAGTGGAATCTACAAAGCACTGAAAGAAAAACCTATCACTCTAGAATTTAACTCATGCTTTCCCAAAATACTCTTCAAAAATGAAAACAAAACACATTTCAAATAAACAAAAGCCAAGGAACTTTGTTTATATAAGCAAACCTTGTTCTGTAAGAAATCATAAAGGAAGTTCCTTAAGCTGAAATGAAACAAGACTGAACAAAAACTCAAAGTTTAACCAAGGAATGAAGAGCACTAGAAATGATAGCTCTTTAGGCAAATATATAACATTTTTGTTCTTGTTTCTTAATATCTTCAAAAGATAAATTACCTTATAAAAGAAAAAGTGATAAAAAACAAACATGAAGAATCTCATAAATGTAATATTAAAACAGAAAACTGCACAATAATTTGGAAAGGGGTAAGTGTAAGTATAGTATCCAATATTCTGAAATTATGCATCCTATTATTATGTTAATCCCAGGTAGACTGTGATAAGTTAAGGATGCATATAGTAAACCCTAAGGAAACTACACACATAAAGAAAGAGTTATAGTGAAAAGCCAAGAGAAGATATACAATGGACCTATAAATGCTAAGTTAATCCAAAAAAAGAAAAAGGGAGGGGTAATGAACAAAGAACAAACAGGACAAGTAAGAAGTGAAAAAATAAATGGTAAACTTATGACCCACAGAGATGTTATGGGAAGGGAGGTGGGAGGGGGGTTCATGTTTGGGAACACATGTAAGAATTAAAGATTTTAAAATTAAAAAAAATAAAAATAAAATAAAAATAAAACAAAACAAAACAAAAAAAACGGGCATCCTTAACTTATGTCTTTTAAAATACCACAGATTCCATGACTTATCTTCAAAATTATAATAAAAATATCCATGTATTGAAAAAATAAAAATAAAAAAAAATAAACAAATACCAAGTATCAGTAGTTATATTAAATACATTAGCACGGAACATATAAATTAAAAAGCAGAGATCATCAAACACTGTAAAAGAGTAAAGTCAAAATATACTATTTTTAGGGAATCCCCTGGTGGTCCAATGGTTATATAAAGAATATATGTATTCTTAAAATTTTAAACTCAACATTCAGAAAACTAAGATCATGGTATCTGGTCCCATCACTTCATGGCAAATAGATGGGGAAACAGTGAAAACAGTGAGAGACTTTATTTTGTTGGGCTTCTAAATCACTGCGAATGGTGACTGCAGTTGTGAAATTAAAAGTCACTTGCTCCATGGAAGAAAAGTTATGACCAACCTGCTGCTGCTGCTGCTGCTGCTGCTGCTGCTGCTAAGTCACTTCAGTCATGTCCGACTCTGTGTGACCCCATAGACGGCAGCCCACCAGGCTCCCTCGTCCCTGGGATTCTCCAGGCAAGAACACTGGAGTGGGTTGCTATTTCCTTCTCCCATACAGCATATTAAAAAGCAGAGACATTATTTTGCCAACAAAGGTCCATCTAGACAAAGCTATGGTTTTTCCAGTAGTTATGTATGGATGTGAGAGTTGGACTATAAAGAAAGCTGAGCACTGAAGAATGGATGCTTTTGAACTGTGGTGTTGGAAAAGGCTCTTGAGTCCCTCAGACTGCAAGGAGATCCAGCCAGTCCATCCTAAAGGAAATCAGTCCTGACTGTTCATTGGAAGGACTGATGTTGAAGCTGAAACTCCAATACTTTGGCCACCTGATGTGAAGAACTGATTCATTTGAAAAGACCCTGATGCTGGGAAAGATTGAGGGCAAGAGGAAAAGGGGATGACAAAGGATGAGATGGTTGGGTGACATCACCAACTCAATAGACATGAGTTTGAGTAAACTCCAGGAGTTGGTGATGGACGGGGAGGCCTGGCATGCTACAGGCCATGGGGTTGCAAAGAATCGGACACGACTGAGTGACTGAACTGAACTGATATATTCTTTTCAAAGGAAATGTCATTGAAATAAATAGATGCAGAGCATTAAAAGTAAAAGCACGGGAAAAGCAATATTGTGAAGATATATTAATGACTCCTTGAGTCATTAATGACTTAAAACTTAAAACTCAACATTCAGAAAACTAAGATCATGGCATCTGGTCCCATCAGATGCCCAAGGAGTCATTCATGACTCCTTGAGTCATTAATAGAACAACTATACTGGGGAAGTAGTAACTATACTGGGGGAGTAGTAACTACACGGAAGATTTGAACAATAGTAGCCACCAACTTAAGTGAATTGGTTTTATAGAGTACTACATTCAACAGTGGGAGAATCACACATAAACATGGAGTATTCACCAAGACAGAGAATATGCTGGATCTCATAGTCTGCCACCGTTTCAAGGATGCTGGCAAAAGACATAAGAGACCAGGGTCAGAGATAAAATACTTTATTACTCATGGTAATAGCTAAAGCCAGAGTATTAGCAGTGGTTAATGTCAGTTCTCTGGGGACTAATTCCTACAGGATATCACTAAAAGAGTCAGATAACTGTACTCACAGTAGAGTGCATTTACAGGAGAGGAACCATGAGTTTCAGTTCAGCTCAGTCACCCAGTCATGTCCGACTCTTTGCGACCCCTTGGACTACAGCACACCAGGCTTCCCTGTCCATCACCAACTCCCAGAGCTTGCTCAAATTCATGTCCATTGAGTTGTTAAGGCAAGAGGAGAAGGGGACGACAGAGAATAAGATGGTTGGATGGCATCACCCTGAGTCAGGGAACCCAAAGCTTTTTATAAAAGGCAGTAAGCCTGCCTGGCCTTTGCTAGGAAGGAGTCATTACCTTTATTATATTTACTGTAATAGACAATAAATAAGTCTGCCTTTTATTCTAGAGGGAGACACTATCTCTCACCCTTAAAAAGATATTCCAGAACAAAGGCCGTCAGTACCTCTGTTTACAAACCATTCAGAGATGCAAACGATCCATAGAGATGTGTTTTCTAATAGGGTAGTGGCATGCATACTCAGTTGCTCAGTTGTGTCTGACTCTTTGCGACCCCATGGACTGTAGCTACCAAAATCCTCTGTCCATGAGATTTTCCAGGCAAGGATATTGGAGTGGCTTGCCATAAATTTAGGCAAATAGATGAACATTATAGAATAGGGCATCCATAATGAGATGCACATATTTGATCAATTACTTTTCCATACAGGTGCCATAATAATTCAGTTGAGAGCAGAAAAGTTTTTCAACAGATGATGCCAAAACAACTAAGTATATGGGGATAAAAGACTGTTTCCCCTACATCACACAATACACAGTGATTAGAGATGGATTTCTTACCTAAGCATAAAAGCTAAACTTCCAGTTTTGAAAATGTATGAGAAATTCTTTGTTACTATGGAGTAGGCAAAGATTTCTTACGGCACAGAAAATGCTAACCACATGCAAAAATTTGATAGTTTTTTAAAAATGTATTTATTTATTTTGACTGTGTTGGATCTTAGATGCTCTGCAGCATGTGGGATCTTAGTTCCCCAACCAGGGATTGAACTCACATCCCCTGAATTGCAAGGCAGATTCTTAACCACTGGACGACCAAGGAAGTCCCAAAAATGTGATAGCAGGACATAGATTGAGAGAAAACGTTTGCAGTGAGTATATATGTTAAAGGACTTGTATGAACAGAAAATCTAGATTGTACATAGATCAGGAATTTTTGGAGTGGGTACATTAAAAGGACAAGGGGCAAGAGAGAAGAGAGCACTGCATGAGTGTTTGAAGTCTTGAGTCGCCAGGTGTAGACTGGATAGGAAGAAAGTAAGAAAGTGAACTTAATATATTGGAAAACAATTAAGCAGCTATTTGACTAGAGATTATAATGTGTTATGAAAAACAAATATAGATGTAAGTAAAGAATGAAAGTAGAGGAAAAGGAAGCAATAATTAGAAAGAGCATTACTTGGAATTTAAAATTTCAGATGTAGAGCATACCTAGGAAATAGTGAAATAAAACAGATCTGACTGATATCAAGGCACAAGTCAACACATGACAATGGGATGCTGAAAAGCAGTGAAGGCATAATGGTATAACAATATTGACTGGATGATATCAGGCACTAAGGTGGAAAGGAGGCCAGTGAGCCAGGTGCCAAAGCTTCCATGATTATGAAATAATCAGAAAGTCAGCAGTTGAGAGTGACCAGAGGAGGATGAGAGTAACTAGTTTATAATGGCATAACAGACTCTTACTATACACTATGCATTGTTACACATTTTCATATTAAATTTTCACAGTATCCCTATAATAATATTACATTATCCTCATTTGACAGATGATTCAACTGGAATTCACTGAAGTTAATTAACTCCAGGTTATAGAGGTTTTGATAACAAGGCAGCATTCAAAACCAATCTGCTTGAATCAAAAGTTACTATGCTTTCTACCATGTCATACTAATTACCAGATTGTTGTTGTTCAGTCACTAAGTTATGTCTGACTCTTTGTGACCCCATGGACTGCAGCACACCAGGCTTCCCCATCCTCCACTGTCTTCTGGAGTTTTCTGATTCATGTCCGTTGAGTCCATGATGCCATCCAACCATCTCATTCTCTGTCACCTTCTTCTCTTCCTGCCCTCAATCTTTCCCAGCATCAGGGTCTTTTCCAGTGAGTTGGCTGTTCACATAGGTGGTCAAAGTATTGGAGCTTCAGCTTCAGCATCAGTCCTTCCAATGAATATTCAGGACTGATTTCCTTTAGAATGGACTGGTTGGATCTCCTTGCAGTCCAAGGGACTCTCGAGTCTTCTCCAACACCACACTTCAAAAGCATCAATTCTTCAGCACTCACCTTTCGTTATAGTCCAACTCTCACATCCATACATGACTACTGGAAAAACCATAGCTTTGACTAGATGGACCTTTGTTGGCAAAGTAATGTCTCTGCTTTTTGATATGCTGTCTAGGCTGGTCATAGCTTTTCTTCCATGGAGCAGGTGTCTTTTAATTTCATGGGTGCAGTCACCATCTGCAGTGATTTTGGATCCCAAGCAAATAAGGTTTGTCACTGTGTCCATTGTTTCCCCATCTGTTTGCCAGGAAGTGATGGGACCAGATGCCATGATCTTATTTTTTTGAAAACTAAGAGAAGACTAAAGTAATAAGTACCTTTTTTCTACTGAAAGGGTTGAGAGAACCTGGAAGAGGTCTTTTACCTTCAGAAAAGAGCTAGGTTGCAGTTAATTCAGGCTGGTTAATGAATTGTTCTACGAAGATCTTGGGTGTGTTAAGGAAGGTTTTTGTCATTCTTAGGGTCTACCATGGACCACTCAAGGACTTATAACTCCAAACCTAAACCAAAAACTTTTTTAATAATTAGGTCTGTTATTTATAGATTTTTAATTTTTTTAATTTTTTTCAAGCTCACAGTTCTTATTCTTACAGTTGCCGGTGTCTTTGAAGGTAGATGCTCCTCTCTCCTCTCCTGCTGTGTTTCTTCTAATCTAGAAGAGGATTATAAGCCAGATTGCCAAGCTTATTAAAATCATAGACTCTATAAAACTTAGTAAAAATATGTACTACATAAGAGCAAATTGTTTTTGAGAGAGGGCCTGAGAAGGCCATCTATAAATAAAGGAGCAAGAGCTTTTGTTTATGTGAACTACTTTGGTTTATTTTTAATTTCAGGCTATGTTACAAGTGAGTGAGGTTGCTGCCTAACTAAATTCCAGATACATATGGTCTTACTGTACATAAACAGAATAATTAAACTATTAAATATAATTTTTGAAAATATTTTTTGATTTACTTTTAGTAAATTTGAAATGGATGCTATTAAACCAAAACTTTTTTCATTCTAATGTCTTCTTCTTGGCCTATATATTTGTTCATCATTTGGAAGATAAAGGTATTTTTAATGAGCCAAGATCTAAAATTTAGACAAAATGAATTTGTTTTGGGCAACTTCTGACAGCATGATTGAATCTCTGAGCTGAGCCTGGAGCTCATTGGATTAAAAATGGTGGTATCATAACTTAAAATGGGAGAACAGACTCAGAATGAGGTGTAAGAAGATCAGAAAAGATATATTAAACTTTAGGACCACATATCTTGTGGTAATTTCTAAGAAACCAAACCATTCTATTTGTCTATATATATATTATCTTTCTGCCTAACACAGGCTGTCATCAGACCATTTTAAACTACATAACCTAAACAATTCATGTCTTTGGGAAAGTTTGTAGTAGATGTATTTCTATAATATTTGGGTTCTATATAATGAATATGTATTATTCTTGTACTCACAATTGTGTACACACAATTGCACTCATCTCACATGCTAGTAAAGTAATGCTCAAAATGCTCCAAGCCAGGCTTCAGCAGTACGTGAACCGTGAACTTCCTGATGTTCAAGCTGGTTTTAGAAAAGGCAGAGGAACCAGAGATCAGATTGCCAACATCTGCTGGATCATGGAAAAAGCAAGAGAGTTCCACAAAAACATCTATTTCTGCTTTATTGACTATGCCAAAGCCTTTGTGTGGATCACAATAAACTGTGGAAAATTCTTCAAGAGGTGGGAATACCAGACCACCTGACCTGCCTCTTGAGAAATCTGTATGCAGGTCAGGAAGCAACAGTTAGAACTGGACATGGAACAACAGACTGGTTCCAAATAGGAAAAGGAGTACATCAAGGCTGTATATTGTCACCCTGCTTATTTAACTTACATGCAGAGTACATCATGAGAAACACTGGGCTGGATGAAGCACAAACTGGAATCCAAATGGCCGGGAGAAATATCAATCACCTCAGATATGCAGATGACACCACGCTTATGGCAGAAAGTGAAGAGGAACTCAAAAGCCTCTTGTTGAAAGTGAAAGAGAGTGAAAAAGTTGGCTTAAAGCTCAACATTCAGAAAATGAAGATCATGGCATCTGGTCCCATCACTTCATGGGAAATAGATGGGGAAACATTGGAAACAGTGTCAGACTTTATTTTGGGGGGACTCCAAAATCACTGCAGATGCTGACTGCAGCCATGAAATTAAAAGACGCTTACTCCTTGGAAAAAAAGTTATGACCAACCTAGATAGTATATTCAAAGGCAGAGACATTACTTTGCCGACTAAGGTCTGTCTAGTCAAGGCTATGGTTTTTCCAGTAGTCATGTATGGATGTGAGAGTTGGACTGTGAAGAAGGCTGAGAGCCAATGAATTGACGCTTTTGAACTGTGCTGTTGGATAAGACTCTTGAGAGTCCCTTAGACTGCAAGGAGATCCAACCAGTCCATTCTGAAGGAGATCAGTCCTGGGATTTCTTTGGAAGGAATGAGGCTAAAGCTGAAACTCCAGTACTTTGGCCACATCATGTGAAGAGTTGACTCATTGGAAAAGACTCTGATGCTGGGAAGGATTGGGGGCAGAAGAAGGGGACGACCGAGGATGAGATGGCTGGATGGCATCATTGACTCGATGGACGTGAGTCTGAGTGAACTCGGGGAGTTGGTGATGGACAGGGAGGCCTGGCGTGCTGCGATTCATGGGGTCGCAAAGAGTCAGACATGACTGAGCGACTGAACTGAACTGATACAATGAATGCGTATTATTCTTGTACTCCAAAAGGAAAAGTATGATAGGAATGAAAAAAATAGGAAAAATGTATACAATACTTGCCAGCTGTTCAAACTATACTAGAATGAAACTGAAGTTCTACTTGTAAAGTAGGTAACAAACTAATTCTGAAGCAAGTAGTCTTTATCACAAGAGCTAACTCTAAACTACTATATGGACTCTAGCAATCAATCTAACTACCTACTATATTTTTCTACCTATTAACAGACCTCAAAAAGAAGAGCCAGAAAAAGTAAATCCCTCTCGACAGATAGGGAGATACTGATCTGTGAACTTAGTTCACACTTCTCCATTCTGTGGCCAATGAATAAAACTTGTGCTGTGTCAATATAGAAAATAAATATGACCCAGGGCTATTTTTAAAAGATAAAAATCCAGATAGAAAAGACCATCCTTGCCCTGTGGAGGACATAGAAAAGCAAGGTTTATAATCTCACCAACTTTCGTTTGGTGACCACTTTTATCTGAAGATAGGAGGACAGAGAGAACCAACGCCATGGGCTTTCCTTTTTTCCTTCTCTTTTATCCTTCTGATTGTTTCCTTGCATAGTGACAGATCATCACATTCTTCCATTAAAGCTCTAATATAGGTAGCAATTGCCTCTATTTTTAGGACCATCATCACCTACAAACAAAAAAACAAAAATGTTAACTCTCTTGTTATCTTTTTTCCAGTTCAAGGATATGAAGGAAGTTAAGATTGAGGATTTTTTTTTTCATAGAACAAGCCTAATTTATAAACAAATCAAACTGTCAGTTGCTTTTAACTCATTTAGATAGAAAACATTTTGAGGTGGTTGTTACTTTTTGATTTTTTTTTAAATCTCGTCTGTTACAAGTTCAAGGTAATCTTGAATTCCAAGTTTGATTCAGTAATCAACTGAATCAATTTTCAGTTGAAATTCTGAAGAACTGTATCAGTAACTGTTACTGATTAATTTTTTTCCCTCTGTTGAACATGTGTTGTATTAAATTTGAAGTTGAAATCTTGGGCATTTCATGTATGAAGTGCTAGAAATTATTTTGTAATCAACATATTTAAGTTTGTGTTTCCTAACTGTGCAGTTATGTTTACTTGCAGACTATAAAGTAGAGGACCTTCTAAGAAGGCCTTATAAGTAAATTTAACCTTGAAAAATGAATTGTCTCTTCAACTATGCTATATCCTCTTGTGAATGTTTACAGAATTCATAGAAGAATTGCTAAAGAACATTCTGGAGAATCTAGGGAACTGTTTAAAGAAATACCCTTAACATTTAACATCATCTATGTGATATGTATTGATTTTCTTAGCAGAAGTTTCATAAAGCCAAATTGCCTGTACATGTTTTCCAGCATGTAATTTCTGAAAAAGATGATCCCACTGGAAACAATGATAAATGAATTTGCCTATAATTCACCCTGGCCATAACCACTTAGTCAGCTGCATACCGTGAATGTTGATACAAGGACCAGGAGATGGATATGAAAATCAAACCACAACCACCACAGCAACAGGCAGAAACAGACAAAGGACTCCTAAAATTAGATTCTTTCTTTTCCATGGGCAGAAAAATAATTGCTCACAAAGTTTGATTTAGAATCATGGAATGTTAGGGACTGCGCTGGTGGTCCAGGGGCTAAGACTCTGAGCTTCCAATGCAGGGGGCCTTCCCTGGTCAGGGAACTGATCCTAGATCCCACATGCCATAACTAAGAACTGGCACAGCCAAATGAATAAATAAAAATAAGTAAATACTAAAACAAAACAAAACAAACCTTGACTAAATACTTTTAAAAGAAATCATGGAATGTTACAGCTTGTGGTAAATCTGAGGACCAAGCATATGAGTGCAGCAAATAATTGTTAATACTGCTCCCCACACTCTCCATTTTCCAACTCACCATCTCACCACTTGGGCCACTCTATGGGAGGCCCTCACTGTTTTGGGGCTGCCAACCATAGAGTAACCAAAACTTTCAAACACACATTTTGTTAAGATCAAAGCCTTGAGCCAAGAGTAAGGCAGGAAATGCTGAAAAGATGTATCATCAGATAGGTACCTTCTCATCCCTTCTACAGCCCATCTAAAAGCCCTGTTTGACCTTGATTGTTTCTGTCGTTATCTCTGTGCACATCTTCAGATTCCTCTCCAGAGGAAAAGACTATGAATTCCTCTTGTGAACCAGGCTCTCCAACCTGGAAGTGCTGGAGAGCTTCTCTCAGTGTTCCTGTTCCACCCTCAGCTTTCAGCAGTCCCTACACATGTGCATCCCGGAGGATATTTCACCCCAAGCACTGGCCTGCCTCAGCAGTAGACTGCTGTTGCTTACTGCAGTGGGAGTGCGGGTAGTTCTTGATTCTTCTAGTCCAGCCCCAAAGTTAGGTAGAGAGTCTGTGCACCTCAGCCTTAGGAATGGGCCCTTTCAGTGCTCCTGCCCCCATTCCCATGACAACCAGACATTCCCTAGTTTATAAGGCTCCAAAGGTGACTCTCTGGTCTCCTGCCCTGACTCTTATCTTTCTTGTGAGCGTCCAGGGTAAGTCTCTGTAGAAGCATTTTTGAAAGACTGTGAATTCCTCTTGTGAACCGAGCTCCCAGTTATCCTAAACTGATGTGCTAACCCACACATGGCCTGTAGGTATTTAGTGACATTTTAGCTGATTTCTTCTTAGTTGCTTCCCTGAAAGCCACCTCTTCCTCCATTGCTCTGCTAAAAGAGTTTGTATATCCCATCCCTCCTCAAAGGGGCTTGCTGTTGTTCGGTCACTAAATCATGGCCAACCCTATGCAACCCCATGGACTGCAGCACACCAGGCTCCATAAGATCCAGTTCCCTTAGTTGCCTTGTAACTTTGGTTCTCTGACAAGTTTAAGGAAAAACAGGCTCTTTTGGACTATCTGGATTCTTCTTCTTGTTAGTACAGAGGCAAGATTTTTTTTGTGGCTTTCTTTGTCATAAACAAAACTGAACTTCTAGTTTCCCATTAGCGTTTAAAACAAAACACCCTTAAAAATTCTTTAAACCTAAAAAAAAAATCTTAATAGTCTCAGTGAATTGAAAGAAAATGAGGACCAACTCTGCTCTTGCCTACAGCAGTTTCTCTGGCTTTCTCCTCTGAGGGTTGGGGAAAAACAGATCCTCGCCTTAAGCCAAATACCTGCTTAGTGAGCTCCAAAAGAATGGTATGGGGTGTGTTTTCTAAAGCTTCTCACTCATGGGGCTACAGTCACCCAGTGTGACCCGCTGAATGTTTCTATTGCTCTATTTTTGGAGATGGAGCTTTTAGGAGGTAATTAGGGTTACATTCAGAGAAGGCAATGGCACCCCACTCCAGTACTCTTGCCTAGAAAATCCCATGGATGGAGGAGCCTGGTGGGCTGCAGTCCATGGGGTCGCTAAGAGTTGGACACAACTGAGTCACTTTCACGCATTGGAGAAGGAAATGGCAACCCACTCCAGTGTTCTTGCCTGGAGAATCCCAGGGACGGGGGAGCCTGGTGGGCTGCTGTCTCTGGGGTCGCACAGAGTCAGACATGAGTGACGTGACTTAGCAGCAGCAGCAGCAGCAAGGTTAGGTTAGGTTACAAGGGTGGGCTACTCATGGTGGAATTAGTGCACTTACAGGATGAGACACCAGAGAAGCTTGCTCCTCCCACTTCAAGCACAGAAAAAAGAGGTAATGTGAGCACACAGCAGATGGTAACCAAAGTCACTCCTATAGGATAAACAGCAAAGAGGGTGGCAACACATTCAAATGGCTCTGAATGAAACCGTTCTGTTTTTCCAGATAGAATAACCTATAGGGACTTCCCTTTTCTGTATCTTTCCCTTGCATACCTGAAGGCCTTCTTTCTAATTTATTTCATTTGTTTAACAAATATTTACTGAGTGTTTGCCATGTGCCATTTCATTCTAGCAATGGGAGACAGAATTAAATCATATATGTGACAAACAGGTAAATGATATAAAGGGACTTCCCTAACAGTCAAGTGGTTAGGACTCAATGCTTCCACTGTAGGGGTCATGAGTTCCATCCCTGGCTGGGGAATAAGATCCCACAAGCTGTGCAAAGCAGCCAAAAACCAAACAAATAAGTGAGATAGAATAAGGAAATTTATAAGTGCTTCAGAAAAAAAAAAAAAGTAAAGGGAGCCAGAAGTGGTATGGGTACAATTTTAAGTAGGATAATCAATATAGACTCCAGTGCAAAGGTGACTTCTGAGCGAAGAATTGGAGAAGGTAAGGGGCCTAACCCTGTAGATAAGCAGGGAAAGAATGTTCTTGGCAAAGGGAGTAGCCCACAGGAAGGCCCTCTGGTGGGAATGTGCTCAGTGTTTTCCAAGAACAGAACAAAGACCAGCAAAGAGGAGAGTAGTGGGAGGGGATGTGAGAGAGGCAAGGGACAGAAGTGACATGTCATTAAGCTACAAGTTGCAAGGCTTATCCAGATATGTTTTTTCTAAGCTCCATGCTGAATGCCTCTCCCATTGCTAGTCACAGTCTAAACACCTTAAAATAAAGGCAGGTCTGTAATTTGGGTTCCTAACTGTGTAGAAATATATCAATATCATAAACAAAGAAACAGATGGTCAATAAGTAAAATGATAAAAAGAAAATTCAGTCTCATTTGTAATCACCAAGATATAATTTTCTACTATCAACATAGATTATTTCTTTAAAATCTAGCTTGACATCCTATTATTTAGCGTTATCAAAGGTGAGGAAATAGAAATTCTCCTATCAGGTAACTGGAACATAAATAGATTACAGCTTTACTGAATGACAGTTTACCGATACATCAGCAGCTCCTTAACTTGCTTCTTTTAACCAGTTTTCTGAGTTAACCAGTACCGATCATTCTCTCTATAAAGCACAGTTTAGTACCATCTGCACAGTGAATGCTTCTATGGACTGCAGAGCTCTTCTGTTCATGGAATTCTCCAGGCAAGAATACTGGAGTGGGTAACCATTCCTTTCCCCAAGGAATCTTCCTAACCCAAGGATCAAACCCAGGTCTTCTGCATTGCCGACAAACTACCATCTGAGCCTCCAGGGAAGCCCTTGAAGCTAGGGAGCTTCTCTAGAATTCACCTAAGTATCGCTGCTTTCTTGCTGTTTAGTAACCCAAAGGAGTTTATCAAGAGGATTATGTTTTTTCTAAACTTAATCATTTCAATTATATTCATTATTTTAATTGTTATTTAATAAATATATAATTTGATGGAATGAAAATGTTTTGTTTTTTCAATGGAAACCAAGTGTTTTGAAGATTCAATGAATATAAATTTTCAAAGAAGAAAATTGCTAACAAAAGTAGGTGAATCAAATGCAAGAGAATGCAAAAATTTTGAAAAGCTGCTTTCAAGTGTTTTAGGTTCTTTCTTCATTTTAAGCAAAGTGAAGCTAGAATCATAAATGATTTATTAATTACAGCTGTGATTTATGAAATAAAGTCTATTCAGAACAAGAAAACAAAACAGGTATAACTTCGGCTCAAAACTGAAATGCTGGCACATGAAAATACATAAAGTAAGTAAAACGAATAAAGTATGTATATATTATTTTAATAAATTTACTGATTTCAACAACTTCTTTCAACTAGCCTATCACTTATACACAACACAGTTTCAAATGTGTAGGTCAAAACCTTAAGCAATATGTTCACATTAGCTGTCTAAAAATGAGAAAACATCAGACAAATTCAAACTGAGGGAAGTTCTACAAAATAGCTAACTTTGTACTCTTTGAAAGTGTCAAGGTCATGAGAAGCAATTTGGAAAAGATTAAGGAGACATAATAACTAGATGCAACATAGTTACATGGATTGCAATCTGGAACAATAAAAGGATGTTAATGCTGTAGTTCAACTTAATGTTTACCAATGGTGATTTCTTAGTATTGGTAAATGTGCCATGGTTATATAAGATGTACATTAGGGAAAGCTAGCTGAAGAGAACTTTCTATAACATCTTTGTAACTCCTCTGTAAGTCTAAAATTATTCGCAGTAAAATCCTGTTTTACTGATTTCTAGAAATTCTACTGCTGATAATTTATTCTGAGGAAATAAAGATATATGCAAAGATTAGCCATAAGATGGTAAATGAAAATACCTTAAATGTACAAAATAAATGATTGGTTAAATATAAATTATTATTACAATTAATAGCATGTTTCCTAGCTATTAAAATAATATTTTAGAAGTATTTTTAATTATGTTGTTTTTGTTGTCTAGTCACCAAGTCATGTCTGATTCTTTGCAACCCCATGAACCTGCCAGGTTCCACTGTCCATGGGTTTCCCAAGCAAAAATACTGAAGTGAATTGAAGTGAATTGGCATTTCCTTCTCCAGGGGATCTTCCTGACCCAGGGATTGAAACTGCCTCTCCTGCATTGCAGGTGGATTCTTTACCACTGAGCCACTTCTAGTTATATGGAAAAATATAATATTAAGTGAAAAATGAAGATTTTAAAATAAACTGTAGAGTATGAGCTTATTTGTATATCTGATTATATATATACCCCCACAGAATAACCACAGATACACACACACATACACACACACAGGGGATCGTAGCTGGATTTGAAGATCAATGTTGCTCTGTTTTCCCCAAATTTAAAAATGTATCACATTTTATGATTTAACTATGTCCAGTGAACTTCAAGTTTTTGCTTTCTTCCATTTTTTTAATTCCCAGTGAGGAGAAAGTAGAACTTTCTATTTTTTTCTTTCTCTCCCTCCTTCCTTTCTGTCTCTCTCACTCTCTCCTTTCCTCTCTCCCTCCCTTCCTCTCTTCTTTTATCCCTCCCTCTACCCATCTATTGCTATTCCTACCTTTTTAAGATAAATTACTGATATTATCTGTATCTTTAAAATTTCCAGAGAGAATCATATTTGCATACGATTAGTGACTTTCTTCCAAATGACAGTACCAGAGCTCAAACCATTTTGCTCCAAGAGTCAAGATAACTGAAATCTGTGAGAACAGATGAGGATAACCCCAACAGAAGCCTAGTGACAAGAAAGACAAAAATCAAAGTAAAGTCACCACAGAGAGAGAAAAGGCTGGGACGAGATGACATGCTTGACGAAAGACAGGTTCTCCACAGGTGAACCTGTCCCATATCAATCTTTCCACAGGCAGGCGCTGGCTCCCTGAAGTAATTATGTGAATGAACCCAAAACGCTAGAATATAAGGGCCTCAGGGTAATTCTACCATGAAACACCATTGGCCTAGTAGAGCAGTGAGGAAGGTGTTAGGGAGTAAGATGACCCTTCCTTGAATTCTGAAAGAATCAGTAAACAGTAATCTACCCTGACTGATGCAGAAGCTATGGGAACATAAAAGTTTATCATAAGTTTCCTCTTCTTAGACGCCAGCCATTCTTAATGATTACCAGACTCCTGGTTGCCTCCAACTTTGGCTGCACCAATGTTGGAGAAGGTAGTGGCTTTTTAACAAGCAACCAGTATCTGTGGGCAGTTTTGAAGTCCACCAGCACAAGGGGTGGCGTTGCCGGATTTAGCAACCTAAAATATAGGATTTCCAGTTAAATTTTAATTTCAGATGAATAATAAATAATATTTAGCACTAGATTTCCTAAATGTTACTTGGGACATATATATATATACACACACACACACAAATATATATCAAATATATATAGTTGTTTATCTGAAACTTCATTTACTTAACTTTATTAATTTTAAACTTTAAACTTCATTAAATCCTGTATTTTATCTGATAACCCCATCAAAATGATGAGTCCAAATCCCCACGGTAACAAAATGGGCATATATTACTTCTCATTTTTCTAACTTAAAGTAGTGTGTGTGTGTGTGTGTTAGTTGCCCAGTCATGTCTGACTCTTTGTGATCCCATGGACTGCAACCCACCAGGCTCTTCTGTCCTTGGAATTCTCCAGGCAAGAATACTGGAGTGGGTTGCCATTCTCTTCTCCAGGGGATCTTCTCGACCCAGGGTTGAACCCTGTCTCCTACATTACAGGCAGATTCTTTACCATCTGAACCAGCAGGGAAACCCAACTTAAAATATTACTAAATAAAATAATATAACAGAAAACATTTTTGTTAGACCTCGTAGTAGCTCTAATTCCTTAGTGGGTTGATATTAAAAAGAAGAGAAGAGGGGAGAAGACAGCTGACCTCATGTACTCTTCTAGTAAGAGGTATCCCATTATCCTTGAGCTAGAAGTCTCTACAGATTAAACAAGAAGTTTTAGCCATGGGAATTATGTTCAGTCAGTTCAGTCACTCAGTCGTGTTCCACTCTCTGTGACCCTATGAATCGCAGCACGCCAGGCCTCCCTGTCCATCACCAACTCCCAGAGTTCACTCAGACTCACGTCCATCAAGTCCGTGATGCCATCCAGCCATCTCATCCTCTGTCGTCCCCTTCTCCTCCTGCCCCCAATCCCTCCCAGCATCAGAGTCTTTTCCAATGAGTCAACCCTTTGCATGAGGTGGCCAAAGAACTGGAGTTTCAGCTTTAGCATCATCCCTTCCAAAGAAATCCCAGGACAGATCTCCTTCAGAATGGACAGGTTGGATCTCCTTGCAGTCCAAGGGACTCTCAAGAGTCTTCTCCAACACCACAGTTCAAAAGCATCAATTCTTCAGTGCTCAGCTTTCTTCACAGTCCAACTCTCACATCCATACATGACCACTGGAAAAAGCATAGCCCTGACTAGACGGAATTATGTTAGGCATTGTTTAATTGTAAGAAATATAATAGCAATAGAGCTGGCAAGAATAAAGGAACAAGCAGGACTGGCCTTTGGAATACGAAAGGCAGCTTGAAAAGAATTTATGGATTGAACTAAAAACCTTGGCCAATAAAATTAAATAAATAAATAAAATTTCAAAAATAAAAATAAAAAAGGGAGCTTGGGAGGGAGATAGGTATCAGGGAAAGAGATTAAATTTCTTGCTAACTTGCTATCTAATATAATGAGATGGTATTTGATAGCTTGCTAACTTGCTATAGACAGCAAGTTAGCAAGCTATCAAATATAATACTTGGAAGCATGGTTCACACCTCAGCTGTAATTGGGACATCCCAAATTGCATCTGCAAAAATCATTTGTCACCTTGGTAATAAAGAATAATGATTATTAAGAAACAAAAGAATTAAACTAAACTTTTAAAACCAGGAAGTCAGGTGAGAAAACTGAAAGAAATCAGACAAGTTACTGATGTCAGATAAAGCAAGTAAATCTAGAAAAAAAAAATGTCATAATTAGAACCCCTGCCTTAAGGATATGGAAGAGCCTAATTCGAAGGCAGGAAGTACTTGACCTCCTGATACTTCCTGCTGAAGGGAAAGATGGTAAGCAAACTCAGGTCTCCCTGAAGCTGCAGATGATAGCAGGGACATTATAATAGTTACCCTTGTGTTTCTACTGTCTAGGCCTTTGTCACCATATTAATCATTCACAATGAATGGGAAAAAATTGATATTACAACTATAGTCCTAGCATAAGATGTAGGTTAAACAAAGCTATTAATCTTTCTTCAGTAACAAAGCATACAGCCCTTTTGCACTAATCTACTTTGCAACTGTGATTTCACTTGAAATACAGTGATTGACTATGTGCTTAATAAATGCTTTTTGATGGGAATGAGAATGTTTTAAGTAGCAAAAGAAGGGCCAGAAGGAGCTTGAAGAGAAAATTGCTACCCATATACAGACCAACTTGACAGAAAAAGTCAGCTGGGCAAATATTTGACTTACTGTACTTGTTTCTTTTCTTTTCTTTTCTTTTTTTAATTGGAGGCTAATTACTTTACACTATTGTGGTGACTTTTGCCATACACTCACATGAATCAGCCATAGGTGTACATGTGTTCCCCATCCTGACCCTCCCTCCCACCTACCTCCCCATCCCATCATCCCAGTGCACCAGCCCTGAGCACCGTGTCTTATGCATTGAACCTGGACTGGCAATCTGTTTCACATGTGATAATATACATGTTTCAGTGCCATTCTCTCAAACCATCCCACCCTCGCCTTCTCCAACAGAGTCCAAAAGTCTGCTCTTTACATTTGTGTCTCTTTTGCTGTCTCACGTACAGGGTCATCGTTACCATCTTTCTAAATTTCGTATATATGTGTGTTAATATACTGTATTGGTATTTTTCTTTCTGACTTGCTTCACTCTGTATAATAGGCTCCAGTTTCATCCACCTCATTAGAACTGATTCAAATGTATTCTTTTTAATAGCTGAGTAATATTCCATTGTGTATATGTACCACAGCTTTCTAATCCATTCAGCTGCCAATGGACATCTAGGTTGTTTCCATGTCCTGGCTATTATAAACAGTGCTGCAATGAACACTGGGGTACATGTATCTCTTTCAATTCTGGTTTCCTTGGTGTGTATGCCCAGCAGTGGGATTGCTGGGTCTATTTCCAGTTTTTTAAGGAACTTCCACACTGTTCTTCATAGTGGCTGTACTAGTTTGCATTCCTACCAACAGTGTAAGAGGGTTCCTTTTTCTCCACACCCTCTCCAGCATTTATTTCTTGTAGACTTTTGGATCACAGCTATTCTGACTGGCATGAGATGGTACCTCACTGTGGTTTTGATTTGCATTTCTCTGATAATGAGTGATGTTGAGCATCTTTTCATGTGTTTGTTACCCATCTGTATGTCTTCTTTAGGGAAATGTCTATTTAGTTCTTTGGGCCATTTTTTTATTGGATAGTTCATTTTTCTGGAATTGAGCTGCAGGAGTTGCTTGTATATTTTTGAGATTAATTATTTGTCAGTTGCTTTGTTTGCTATTATTTTCTCCCATTCTTAAGGCTGTCTTTTCACCTTGCTTATGCAATCCCTATCAAGCTACCAATGGTAGCTGGTAGTTCAGAGATCTAGAACAAATAATTTCACAATTTGTAAGGAAATACGAAAAACCTCGAATGGTCAAAGCAATCTTGAGAAAGAAGAATGGACCTGGAGGAATGAACCTGCCTGACTTCAGGCTCTACTACAAAGCCACAGTCATCAAGACAGTATGGTACTGGCACAAAGACAGAAACATAGATCAATGGAACAAAATAGAAAGCCCAGAGATAAACCCACGCACCTATGGACACCTTATCTTTGACGAAGGAAGCAAAAATATACAATGGAGAAAAGACAATCTCTTTAACAAGTGGTGCTGGGAAAACTGGTCAATAACTTGTAAAAGAATGAAACTAGAACTCTTTCTAACACCATAAACAAAAATAAACTCAAAATGGATTAAAGATCTAAATGTAAGGCCAGAAACTATAAAACTCCTAGAGGAGAACATAGACAAAACACTCTCTAACATAAATCATAGCAGAATCCTCTATGACCCACCTCCCAGAGTAATGGAAATAAAAGCAAAAATAAACAAATGGAACCTAATGAAATGTACTGTACTTGTTTCTATATGTCTTTGTCTCACCAGCTTAGCTGGCCAAATGTGTTCTTGCTTGGTAGCCTATCAAAGAACACACAGGAGATGGGAATGAGTTGTCCCTTTTTAGTTGTGCTGTGTTTTCTTCAGCAAGGGTGAGTGCTTTCTGGGATGAGTAAATCCAGTTGAACAGTTACTAAGTCTCCACCTTACATTCTATGTACAAGTTATGTTTTTCATATTTGTTCCGTGGTACGTTTGCTAATAAATATTAAATAGACTTTAAATCAATTGCTGAATTATTGAAATTAATTCACTCAAGCATTTCTCAGGCCCTACTATGTGCAAAGACTTTTGCTTTGTGTTAAAAAAAATTTTTTTGATGGAACCAAGCAGTCCACCTACTAGGCAAATAACAGAAGTCCGTGAACATTATCAAAGCAGCAAAATCTGGAAGGAACCCCAAAATTTATCAGTAGTATAAAGTGAAAGTTAAGTCACTCAGTTGTGTCCAGACTCTTTGCAACCCCATGGACTGTAGCCTACCAGGCTCTTCTGTCCATGGGATTTTCCAGGCAAGAGTACTGGAGTCGGTTGCCATTTTCTTCTCCAGGAGATCTTCCTGACTAACGGATTGAACCCGGGTCTCCTGCATTGTAGGCAGATGCTTTGTTAGTACAAGGAAATATTATTCATCAATTAAATGAATGAGTGCAACCTGTACTCATCAACATGGATGAATCGCAAAATTATTCGGCTGAAATCATGGGAAAATATGTGCAGTATGATTCGATTAGTGTACCATTTAAGGTCTGGGGAAACTAAACAGTATAATAATGTTGAAGGATAGATCTCTAAGTGGTGAAATAACAAAATCAAAGGGAATAAAAATTTAGAACTGAGGCTACCTGTATTTCAGAGGTAAAGGGGATATATTTGGCAAGGTGCCTCTGAAGGGGTGATACCATCCTGTTTCCTAGGGCTAGAGGAGAGATACTCATTTTACTATCATCTGAACTTTACAGATAGGTTTTATATACTTCTTTGTATGTATGATGTATTTCAAAGATTATTTTTAAAACAAAGTCTTAAAAAATAATTGAAAGGGAAGCCACTGAGGGATTTTTTTTTTTTCCTGTTTGGATATGTCAGAAATACTAACTCTATAAAACATAACTTAATAAACTCTCTACCTAAAAAGAACTTTCTCTAGGTTTTTGCAAGTATTCAGATGTTATACAACTTGTGGAAGGAATGTTGAGCAATGAAGAATATCTCTTCTCCATCTTTGACTTTACAATAGCCACATCATCTTAAATAGGAGACCATATTTCTATTTAGGATAAATTTTAAAATAGACAATTTATTTGCTCATCATACTATATACAGCCCTAATATCTGTGAGCAGAGAGTAATCAATGCAATGTCAAACAAAATGAAGCCTCAAAACTGACTGAATGAGTCAATGATCCCATTATACAGGTGGTGAGACTGATACAGAGCTAGCAAGTATTAAAAAATATTAGTGTTTAAAAAATTATTAGAGCACTTAATCCAGAGACCAGTTTTTCTTTTGTAGTGAGAAAAAGAAAAAAATGATGCTTGAATATATTTACCAAGGACAATATAATGGAAATGGGATTGTTTTACCTAAAAAAACAAAACAAAAAACTAAGAAGCAATTGATGGTTGGCCTCAGATGCATGAAGGATTTATATGCAGAACCTGAGCAGATATTTCCTGTGTCTGGGGAAGAATGAACAAGAGATATTGTATTTAAGTTGGACAGGAGTAGATACATATACAGAAATATACACAGGTGCATTAATGTTTGTTGTTTATAAATACATAAATCTGGAAAGATATGTAACAATGGTTAACTGGAATTTACTTCCGAGTAATAGCATCATGTGGAGAAGGCAATGGCACCCCACTCCAGTACTCTTGCCTGGAGACGGAGGAGCCTGGTAGGCTGCAGTCCATGGGGTCGCTAAGAGTCGGACACGACTGAGCGATTTCACTTTCACTTTTCACTTTCATGCATTGGTGAAGGAAATGGCAACCCACTCCATTATTCTTGCCTGGAGAATCCCACGGATGGGAGAGCCCGGTGGGCTGCTGTCTATGGGGTCGCACAGAGTCGGATACGACTGAAGCGACTTAGCAGCAGGAGCAGCAACAATAGCATCATGAGAAAGTGAGACTTGGGATATGAACTTTCTATACTTCTGATTTTTTAAATTGACAATGTATTCCTTTTTATTTTTCTAATTTAAATTATTAATAAAGAAAAATTGTAACAGGAAACATTTGGGTTGGACAGCATGGTGGCTCTGATGTTGAGTCTGTTATCCTTGTTACTCTATTTTCCCTCCAGTTGGAAATCAAGGGATTTTAACCATAAGCATTGTCTTAGTTTGGAGAATGAAATGGCAACCCACTCCAGTATTCTTGCCTGGAAAATCCCATAGACAAAGGAGCCTGGCAGGCTACAGTCCATGGGGTTGCAGAGAGTCGGACATAACTGAGCGACTTCACACATTGTGTTAGTCAAGCATAATTTAGTCGTAGAGATCCACTTGAGCGAGCTTAAGCAAGATTATTGCAGAGGACAGGAACTACATCTGGGATAGTCAGGAAATGGAAAGTCAACAAAACTCTACAGCTCAAATGTCTTTTTCCCGCTCTACTGTGCTTATTTGCTTTACTCCTCTTTTTCTATATGTATAGGAACGGTGTCCTCCATTTCTGAGTCTACATTATTTTCCAAGACTAGCTTTTATAGCCAACTACCTAAAAATTCTAAATCAGGTTTTCAAATCCCAATTTGTCTTCCTAAAGTTAATCATCTATACCAGAGCTAACACTTTTCCAGTTCACAGGGATGGAGGGTGAGCTCTGAGAATAAGAAACAAGCAGGTTCTCTAGTTGGAATGTGAGATAGAAAGGGAAGAAGAACATCTTTTCTAAAGGGTCCTAAACCATTGTAATGGCCTGCTATGGTTTAACTTTTGGGAGTATGCTGTCTACTCCATATGGTCTAAGGTTCAACATCATATATGTTTATTACACTTATATATGACTTTTTGGTAATAGTGTGTTTGAATTTTCATCATACAACTTTATATGGGACTTTATATTGAGATTATTCAGAAAAGATACACTTTGAAGGATGTGGGCTGCTTTATAAATCAGAAGCATCTCTGCAAATTCCAAAGCCTGGGAGAAGCCTAGAAAATATAAAATGCCTTCAGGGAAGGTGCAAACAACAAAAATCACCTTGGGACAATAGAGGAAGATGGCAGGTCATCAAATCCAATAACATTAATGGTAGTATGTCCATGGTGATGATGCCAGTTCCCTCTAGCCAGACAGACCTGGTGTTTTGCTAAATGTCTGAGGTGAAGAGACAGGCTGAAAACAGAAGTCATGACATGAGTTATATTCATGAAAATAATGTGTGCAGAATGAGCAAAAGAACTTAAAATTGAAAGTTCCATTGCTAGGTATATAGAGACAAATGCAATCTGATCAAATTAAGGAAAAAACCTTTTGAGGGGATAATTTTTACTGCTATGACTATGGAAGGGAATTTTATAATGCTTTGTTTCTCATCTCTGTTTCCAAGTACCATAAATGAACTGGACACATAACTGAACAAACGATGGTTTAGATGTGGGGAATTTATTTACTATGAGAATATATCCATTGTGAATCATATCTTAATAGCTTAGCATTGTACATGTGATCATGCAAATATTTTCTCAGGCAAGAAAGATAAGAAAAAGTCCAGACTAGGTCGAAGACTCTTTCAAAGCAAGCTAACTTAAATGCTTTAATAAGGAATTCCAGAAATTGGTTCAGGTAATGAATGAATATAATCTAAACTAGCAGTTGTTTTTTTAATATAGTCTATATTTGTCAATTAATTTGATTGGTATTAAAAGGTAGAAGTAATGCACCAACAGTTTTCTAAACGTACAGATTCTACACTACAGCTAGAAATTCAAACTTTGCATAGATATACCATCTTGGGGATGTGTGCTACTGGTAAGACCCAAGTAAGATTTAGTAAGGCATAATAGAGAATTCAGTGCATTTTAAAAATTATATCTGAACAGTCTATTTAACATTATCTATTTAAACAGTCTAGTTTTCTTGCATGAGAAATAACATCTTTACAATTAAAAATAGATATAACTTTAAACAAAATGATTTGCCTTAATACAAGCTAGTGGCTCACTGTTTTCAAAGGATAATTCCTAGACCATCAGCGTAAGCACTACCTAGAAATGTTTTGGAAATACAAAATGTTAGGCCCTACCCAGACCTACTGGCTCAGAAACTCTGGGGGTAGGGCTCAGCAATTTTCAGATGCTTCACATGCACACTAAAGTTTGAACATCACAGCTTTTTTTTTTTTTTAACTATTCTACTCTGATGACCTTCACTGAAAAAAGGGGGGAAAATCTAGGCCATTTTTAGAAATGAATTCCCCATCAAAACACCTGCAAATGTATTTTTAAGCCTTGATGGATTCATCATTCAGATTGGGATATAAAGATTAACCAAAATAATTGCAATTCAGCCGCCTTTAAGCATTACATTATTTTAGATAAAAGAAGGCAAGTTTCCATTTTTCAGGTGAAAAGTATTACAACAATTTTTCTTCTGCTATTGAAGATTCTAATTATGGCATTCTCTGTAATCACAGCACTGCAGAAATGATACTCTGGTAATGACTCAGAATGTTTGTTTAATGAGATTGTCTAATTTAGAACTTAAAATTGAAATTTGCAGAGTAAGTTTGCCCCTGACCTAAAGGTTTTTATACTGGTATTTCATGTTCCAAAAGATCATTCTTTACTCATATCTCATTTTTCTCACCTTCATAACTTTCCCAAGCATGAGACTTCTGAGGACTTCAAAGGATGTTATAAATGCTAAAGTAGGGAATTTATTACTGTTGATTACTATTTTATGGCCTAGTTACTTACTGTTCCTTTTTCTTACATCTCTCTCCATCCTTTGCAGCTCACCCTTGTGGGTCTACAAGAGCCCTTAGATGCTAGAAATATTGTCCAGGGATTAGTGAAGCTGATTATAGACTAGGAAACTAATCTGATTTACTGAAGATATTAACAAAAATTTTACATGACTTTCAAAAAATCTATTTGGATAGATTTTCAGGCCTAATTGAGCTTTCCTGCAGACAGATGGCCCATTTTAAAATAGCCTCATTTAAATTACATTATTCTGAAGGAAAGTTTTAAATTCACCATCATTTATACAGAAAATAAATTATTACTTTGATTAGAAAGCAGAAAGACATTGAAAACAAAAGCAAGAAAAAACAGCCACACTTACATTTTTAAAAATGGATATAAGTTGTGTAAAAAAAATTAGTCCTGTTCATTTACAAATATTTTCCCTTTTGGGTTTACAAACAGAATAAGAAATTTTCTTTTCAAACAACTCTTTCTGTTGAGTATATATTCTCAATTATTTAATTTTGAAAGAAAAAAGTATATAAAATATAATGAAAAAACTTAGATATTATTGATTGAATTAAAAATTGATAACTAAAAATTATTCTTTATGTAAGTTTTATGAAGAGTATAATTTAGCTATAACACATCCAAAGATATACTCATTACAGCTATTCAGACTTGCAACCAAACTTTCCCTGAAAGGTAATCAAACTTTTGAGGCCATTCATTCAGTACCAAATAATATATTACTTAGTCACTGATGGTAGTACTATTGTTGGATATAACAACTTAGAGTTATTATTTGCTAAGTCACTTCAGTCGTGTCCAGCTCTGTGCAACCCCATAGACAGCAGCCCACCAGGCTCCCCCGTCCCTGGGATTCCCCAGGCAAGAACACTGGAGTGGGTTGCCATTTCCTTCTCCAATGCATGAAAGTGAAAAGTGAAAGGGAAGTCGCTCAGTCGTGTCCGACTCTTAGCGACCCCATGAACCGCAGCCTACCAGGCTCCTCCATCCATGGGATTTTCCAGGCAAGAGTACTGGAGTGGGTTGCCATTGATGTAATGCTATTATTATATTTAGTCAGAGATCCAGGAATACTAGAATTTTGTCCCAATATCATATCCACTTATTTAATCGATACATATTTATTGAACAGCTACTACTTGCCACGTTCTGGGGACTTAGTAATGAACAAAACAAATCACATTGCTACTTTCATGAAATTGACATTCTACACGGAGTGAAAGATGATAAATATATCAAATAAATATTTAATGTATCTAATGGCAAAAAGTGCTGAGATGAAAAAGTCAGTTAAGGGATAAGAAAGTAGGTGGAGTGTAAGTGAACAGGGAAAACTACTCTTTTTTTTTTTTAAATAAGGTGGTCAGATTAGGAAATGCTTTTCTGAGAAGGTGACAGTTGCAGAGAGCAAAAAATTAAGAAAGACAAGTTTTATTAACACATGAGTTGAGCATAAGTGGTGAGTTAGCAAAGGGGAGTTGAAGATGATGAAGTATTAGGTAGCAAGGAAGGAGATCACTAAGGGCTGTGTAAACCAAAGTACATCCTTAGAGTTTCATTCTGAGTGAGATAGAAAACACCGAAGTGTTTACAGCAGAACTGTGATATGGGTTTGTTTTTTTTTTTTTAATAATCACTCTGGCTGCTGTTTGAATGGCAAAACTGAAAGCAAAGGCATACATTGGAAGCTCTTATGATAGTCTAGGCAAGAGGTGATAGACTTGGATTAAGATGGCAGAGGTAGATGGGGTCAAAATGATCACATTTTGGATATATTTAAAGATAAAGCAAAGAGGAGGTACTTATAAATTGGTGTGGGATGTGAAAAAAAGAGAAGAATCAAGGGTGGCTCAGAGTTTGAGACCTGAGCAATAGAAAAATGAAAGCTCAGCAGAAAATATACTTAGGGCAGGAGCAAGAGAGGGAATTTTATTATTAGTAGAAATGTTGGCTTCTTGGAGGACTTACCACATCAACTGATGGAGAACCTAGGAGGAAATAATCTGATAAAAGAGAGCAATGTCCAAAAGAGTGAGGGCCATTCCCAGCACAGTAGCCTTCAAGAGATGAGCAGGACATCTGTGGAATGAATATGGCCCATGCACATAGAGTCCTCAGCACTGAGCATCCTCAGATGCAGGTCAGAGTTGGAGATAAGAAAAATGGATGACACCATATAATAATATCTGGTGGAACTCAGGAATTATGATAAAACATCCCCAGAGATCCTTCAAAAATAACTGTGGGCAATTTTGCAGGAGACTGGAGGTTCTGCAATAGCAGATATTAAAAAAAGCTATCAAAACAAAGGTTAAAATTAAACATTTATTTCATTTAAATAGAGTGTGGGTAATCTTATTTACATGTTTCCTTGGTTTTAAAGATTTTTATAAGCAAAAATGAGAAATTGCTTTCATGCTGCCATTTTTCACTAGTGAAAAATTATTTGCAATTATTTTTGAATATTATTGTATAGAAATTAAAAGTTCTAAAGGAGCATAAAATGTCATTTAAAATGCCTACAACCTTTCTTTCCATGTGATGTTATCAATAAAAGCCATAAACAACTATCAATACAATTTTCAACACTAATAAGAAACAAATTAGATTTCTATGTGATATTACTTTTTTGATATTTCTTATGTATGCTATTTGTGATCTTCTAGAATCAGATATATAAAGGTAGTTTACGAGCAGCTTCATTTGAGGTAGATATGTTCCAAGATATATTACATTTTTATGCGGACAGGATACACAGTGCATGCTGCAACTGATGTTTTAAATCACTACAAATGTAGTGAAAGAGGGATATGAGGCTTTTCATATCATATCTAAGAATACAAACACCTCTTTTCTAAATATACAATAACAACTGTCAGTAAGAGCTGATCATTATTTATGTAATAGAAAAGATGCATTTGGCTTTTGTGCTACACACAGCTATTTTTCTCAATTATTCTTGCCATTTCACTCACTATACCAAGAATGACCTCACAGATAAGAAACAATGACCATTTTCTTCCAGGAACAAAGTGAGAATTATTTTGTTTCATGATGTGATTTTTCTTTCACAGTTCTGAAAGCCTTGTTGGTGTGTAGGAGTTATTTCTTCACACCAAGGCTAGAGGAAAAAAGAGAGAAACCATCAATATGGTTTCCATATTTTACATTAAAAGATATTTTTCTTTCTTACCTTTTACATAGAGAGACAGCTATTTTCATATTTTAATGGAGCACTGATCCAAATGTTTAGGAACGGTTTTAAGATCATAACTAACAGAGTCGCAAATAGAAGACTGACTTTCATTTGTTAGAAAAAGTGAATCCTATGACTTAGGTGGGGGAGTATAGATTTACTACAAGGCTTTTCTCTTTACAGCAACAGTGTGACAGTTAGGAATGATTAGGAACCAAAGTATATTAAAAAGCCGCTGCTATGTTTTTACCCTGGATCATATGCTGGTGAGCTTGTCATTGTGAAAAGGAATATAAGGAATCACTTCTACAAAATCTCTAATTAACCCAAGGGACTTTCCACTGAGTTTATAGCCTAACAAGGATTCTAAATGGATTTAAAAGGTAAGCGAATGTAGCTGCTGCATTTTCATGAATAACTCTCAAGGGTTGCAACTGACGTGACATAAGGGTGTCATTTCTCCTTTCCATGTACTAGTACTGCTTCTATGATGTGGGGAGAATTTCAGTCAGATAAAAGTAAAAGATTCCTTGAATACAGCTTGGAACAAAATCTCCATTATCATAGGGAGCCTATTGGTCTTGTTCATCACTATATCTTTAGCACCCGCCACAGTGTCTGGTCCATAATAGGAGCTCAGCAAATATATTCAATACATGTTTGAGCCTGTTTGGAAACCATACATAGTATATGTACAATAAGTATGAGTTGCTATGATGTATGCGTTTCTTTGATGGTTCAGATGGTAAAGAATCTGCCAGCAATGCAGGAGATCCAGGTTCAATCCCTGGGCTGGAAAGATCCTTTGGAGAAGGGATCTTCTCCAAATTTGGCCTTGGAGTACAGAATGAAGCAGGGCAAAGGCTAATAGAGTTTAGCCAAGAGAACGCACTGGTCATAGTAAACACCCTCTTCCAACAACACAAGAGAAGACTCTACACAAGGACATCACCAGATGGTCAACACCGAAATCAGATTGATTATATTTGCAGCCAAAGATGCAGAAGCTCTATACAGTCAGAAAAATAAGACCGGGAGCTGCCTGTGGCTCAGATCATGAACTCCTTAATGCCAAATTGAGACTTAAATGGAAGAAAGTGGGGAAAACCACTAGACCATTCAGGTATAATCTAAATCATATCCCTTATGATTATACAGTGGAAGTGAGAAATAAATTCAAGGGACTAGATCTGATAGATAGAGTGCCTGATGAATTATGGACCGAGGTTCATGACATTGTACAGGAGAGAGGGATCAAGACAAACCCTAAGAAAAAGAAATGCAAAAAGGCAAAATGTCTCTCCGAGGAGGCCTTATAAATAGCTATGAGAAGAAGAGAAGAGAAAGCAAAGGCAAAAGGAAAGATATAAGCATCAGAATGCAGAGTTCCAAAGAACAGCAAGGAGAGATGGAGAGATAAGAAAGCCTTCCTCAGCAATCAATGCAAAGAAATAGAGGAAAACAACAGAATGGGAAAGACTAGAGATCTCTTCAAGAAGATTAGAAATACCAAGTGAACATTTCATGCAAAGATGGGCTCAATAAAGGACAGAAATGTTATGGACCTAATAGAAGCAGAAGATATTGAGAAGAGGTGGCAAGAATACACAGAAGAACTGTACAAAAAAAGATCTTCATGACCCAGATTATCACGATGGTGTGATCACTTACCTCGAGCCAGACATCCTGGAGTGTGAAGTCAAGTGGGCCATAGGAAGCATCACTACTAGTGGAGGTGATGGAATTCCAGTGGAGCTATTTCAAATCCTAAAAGATGATGCTGTGAAAGTGCTGCACTCAATATGCCTGCAAATTTGGAAAACTCAGCAGTGGCCACAGGACTGGAAAAGGTCAGTTTTCATTCCAATCCCAAAGAAAGGCAATGCCAAAGAATGCTCAAAGTACTGCACAATGGCACTCATCTCACACACTAGTAAAGTAATGCTCAGATTTCTCCAAGCCAGGCTTCAGCAATACCTGGACCATGAACTTCCAGATGTTCAAGTTGGTTTAAAAGGCAGAGGAACCAGAGATCAAATTGCCAACATCCGCTGGATCATCAAAAAGCAAGAAAGTTCGAGAAAAACGTCTATTTCTGCTTTATTGACTATGCCTAAGACCAACTGTGGAAAATTCTGAAGGAGATGGGAATACCAGACCACTGGACCTGTCTCTTGAAAAACCTGTATGCAGGTCAGGAAGCAACAGTTAGAACTGGACACACAACATCAGACTGGTTCCAATAGGAAAAGGAGTACATCAAAGCTGTATACTGTCACCCTGCTTATTTAACTTATATGCAGAGCACATCATGAGAAACGCTGGGCTGGATGAAGCACAAGCTGGAATTAAGATTGCTGGGAGAAATATCAATAACCTCAGACATGCAGATGACATGACCTTTATGGCAGAAAGTGAAGAGGAACTAAAAAGCCTCTTGATGAAAGTGAAAGAGGAGAGTGAAAAAGTTGGCTCAAAGCTTAACATTCAGAAAATGAAGATCATGGCATCTGGTCCCATCACTTCACGGCAAGTAGATGGGGAAACAGTGGACACCGTGGCTGACTTTTTTGTGGGGGTGTCTCCAAAATCACTGCAGATGGTGATTTCAGCTATGAAAATAAAAGTCGCTTGTTTCTTGTTTCTTGAAGGAAAATTATGACAAACCTAGACAGCATAGTAAAAAGCAGAGACACTACTTTTTCCACAAAGGTCTGTCTAGTCAAAGCTATGGTTTTTCCAGTAGTCATGTATGGATGTGTGAGTTGGACTATAAAGAAAGCTGAGGGCGGAAGAATTGATGCTTTTGAACTGTGGTGTTGAAGAAGATTCTTGAGAGTCCCTTGGACTGCAAGGAGACCCAACCAGTTCATCCTAAAAGGAGATCAGTCCTGGGTGTACATTGGAAGGACTGATGTTGAAGCTGCAACTCCAATACTTTGGCCACCTGATGCAAAGAGCTGACTCATTTGAAAAGACTCTGATGCTGGGAAAGATTGAGGGCAGGAAGAGAAGGGGACGACAGAGGATGAGATGGTTGGATGGCATCACCAACTCAATGGACATGAGTTTGGATGAGCTCTGGGAGTTGCTGATGGACAGGGAGGCCCTGCATGCTGCGGTTCATGGGGTCAGAAAGAGTCGGACATGACTGAGTAACTGAACTGAACCCATTCCAGTATTTTTGACTAGAGAATTCCATGGACAGAGGAGCCTGGCAGAATACAGTCCATGGAGTTGCAAAGACTCAGATATGACGGAGCAACTAACACTACCCTTTTCACACGTGTGCTCCCTAATGTTTGGGAGTGAGCAGAAAAGGAAGATTATCTGCAAGTGTTGTGTAACTCTTATATACTCAAGATATACAAGAGTATATCTTGCTGTATAACTCTTCGGGGACACTTCAAGAACTTTCTATGATCTCATTTGAAATGTTAAATTAATTTCAGGAAAAGCTATTATCTATAGTTTAAGTCTTTGAGCCTGTACCATGCACTGTTGATGCCCCATTCATATCCCCTTGGGCTTTTACCAATAGAGTCGCCTCTATTCTCCAGCTACCAGAATCTGTATCTCTTTGGCCAAGGGCTCATCTGACTGACCATACCTGGGCTAGCTTCTTGGAGGTATGACCAGTACAGTCTTACAGGTTTCTATACTCAGATGGGGGCCTTATGCTTGGAGAATTATAATTCTCAGCTGTTGCTCTATTGAAATTCTTAGTAAGTTTGTGTTCTATAAGTGAAGTCCAGTGGGGCAGTAGAACATGTACAGGTGGTTGGAGCCTCCACTCATATGCACCCCTCTCCCCTGGCCTGACCCAGTGACTTCTGCCTCTTTCTGCCTTTGGCCGAGGAGCTAGACACAGTTGGATGAAGATCAGGGTCAAGCACATGCGTACAGCACATTCCATGTGTCCAGTGATGGGATGGGTTGGAGCATGGGACAACTTGTGAGCATCTGCTGTTGCCCTGGGAGTATCCCTCTACCAGAGTGATATATTAAATAAATAGCAAGCCCTCACACAAACTCGCTCACATACACACACATGCATGCACACATGCAGAGAAACAGACAAAAAGAGAGGGCTTTTCCTGGATTTTTGAGCCAAGAGCTCCACATTATCATTTTGCTTTGGATGATGCAAATCCAATAGTTGATTCAGTGGAACTCTCTCTGCCCCCAGACATGGCAGACCAGCAGTGCCAGAGAATGAATGCCTACCCCACCCTTTTCACGCCACCCTTAAATCAAGGATGAGTGTTGGAGCTGGTGGGAGGATGTGTGTTCTGCAGTGGCTCCAGAGGTCTCCAGCAGGATTCACTTTCTTTCATCATGTGATAATTTGATAAAGTGCCTTTCTTCTTTTCCCTTTTGGCCATGTGTCATGTGAATTCTTTGTTCCCAACCAGGGAAGGAACCGCATTCCCTGAGTTGGAGTACAGTCTTAATGACTGAATCATCACGGAAGTCCCACTGACTGATAAAGCGTTCTTGGCCACCTTTCCTTCTCTGCCTCACTTCCTCACTTCCCCCCCCCGGTGCTTCCTAAGATTATCTTCCAAATATACCACTTGGATTTGAATCCTTGCGTATGTGCCTGGAGAAACCCAAAGTAACAGTGATTCAAAAGCCAATATTTGAGACATTTCTAATATCTTTTACTAATTGAAAAACAAGTATCTCCCAGAGAATGGGGTCCTTTCTTCCACAGGCTTCTCTGTAATTCAGAGGCTTTGGGGTTTGTGTTTTTGTGTACCTTTTACTATCCAGGATGCATAACCAAACAATCATTTCTCCTGTGTTTATTTCCTCCTTCTCCAGTTTGAATGCAAAGGGCTCAAGCTCTCTAAGGATTCCTCCTCATTCTATAACTCTATGATTCTCTTGGCCTCTTTTGAAAAGAAAAAGTTGTTCTGTACTTGTTACCACAACATACTATAATTTTCTGTGGATTTCTGAATTCTGCTATGGTGGTGTTTGATTTTGTTAAATATGACCCTCACTGACAAAAATTATACAGTGTGTTTATCATCATTTGTTCTGGAAAACAAGTATATTTATTGAAATATATATAAAATATATTTTTTATATTGAAACAAATATTTCAACTGAATCTGAAAATGTAGTTTCAACATTTCTTTCCAGATTTGGGAAGGAAATTGAAAATGGTAGAAAGGTATGGAATTTTTTGAGGCCAAAATATGTTCTATATTTATTTCTAAAGTTTTAAATCTTTATTTTAAAATTTTATTTTTATACCATGAATCAATGATGATGATGATGATTCTGTGTCTTCATGCAGTGCTGCTTTCTGCTGACATGAAAGCAAGAGAGTTAAAAGAAGGTGCTATCAGTGTATTGGTCAAACCCCACATTTTCAGAATGCCTTAGAGAAAAAAATATGACACTGAAAATTAGTAGTTAATTTCCACCTGCTCCCTCTTCTCTCCAATGATTCATGAACTCTTGGATAAAACTGGTTGCAATCATTAATTTTTTAAAAAAAGGTCCCTTCCCTTGCCACATCTGAGACCTAATAGATGCAGGATGGAAAAAAACAAACTTGCTAAGGGAAATTCCAGATTATCTCCCAACATAATGACCTTATGCAGACCTCATCCTCTCTAGGAATAACCCTGACTAATAAGCCTCTTGACTTTGAGGTACCTGCTTGACCTATCTCCCGTGATTTTTCAGTTCTAACTATTCTCTAACCTAGCTGTGTCTCAATTCCTTGTCCTAGTGAAAAGTTCATTCATGTGTTCACTATTTTAAGAAAAAACTAATTGGTAACGCACAGTGAGATTCAGTGATCTATAACTCAAGTACAACTGTGGCTGCAGAATGGCAGCACCAGTATCACCTAAGGAGTCTGTTGAAAAGCAAATTTCTAGTCCTCACCACAGACCAACTGAGTTAGAATCCCTGCATCCAGGGATCCATGCTGTAACTACCTGTCCATGTGATTCCTAAGCAGTTATTGTTTGAGAAGTATTTGTCTTGGTCTGGATTGGGGCCCAATGATTGCAGTTCTAATAAATTTTCAGGTGATGTTGATTCTGCTAGTCTAGGGACCACACTTTAAGAAACATTGATTGAGAGGTTCAGGTTATTATTTCTGCTACCTAACAAATGCCTGTCTCAATCGCCTCAAATTAAAGAACTTTAACTTTTGCTTTGTCCAAATTAAATCAATTTTACCATGAATGTTTCAGCCACAACTTGCCAACTCACATCTTTTTAAATTTGGTAGCAGTTAGAGACAGTTGCCACTTTACCCTGTTAATAAGTGAAGTTGCTCAGTCATGTCCAACTCTTTGCGACCCCGTGGACTGTAACCCAGCATGCTCCTCTGTCCATGGGATTTTCCAGGCAAGAGTACTGGAGTGGGTTGGCAAAATATTATATCCTCATTATTGTTTCACTTGCTTTCTCTGAAAAGCTCATAGGATGTTCAACAAGGCACAAAATTAAAATTAGATTCTATGAGTATAAACTAAAGATTTACCATATTACCTGTCTAATTTTGAAATAGTGACTTACCATTTCTGAAGCCTATTTTCTTATCTGCACAATAGAGATGAGATGGATTGGAAGAGATTATGTACTTGAAAAAATCTAGCAGAAGGTTTGGTATATAGTAGATGCTCAATAAATATTATCTTTTTTATTATACCTTCTAAAGCCAGGCAATGACATATGTTAAATTCATTCAATTTTTCAATCTTGTTTATGTCTTCAGAATGCATTTAGTTTCTTCTAAAAATGGATTCAACTTTATTGTCTACATTTCACTCCTCTATTTTGGTGACCTCTGCTGCTGCTGCTGCTAAGTCGCTTCAGTCGTGTCTGACTCTGTGCGACCCCATAGATGGCAGCCTACCAGGCTCCCCCATCCCTGGGATTCTCCAGGCAAGAGTACTGGAGTGGGTTGCCATTTCCTTGTCCTATGCATGAAAATGAAAAGTGAAAGTGAAATCGCTCAGTCGTGTCCGACTCTTAGCGACCACATGGACTGCAGCCCACCAGGCTCCTCCATCCATGGGATTTTTCAGGCAAGAGTGCTGGAGTGGGGTGCCATTGCCTTCTCCTGGTGACCTCTAGGAAATATAAAAATACTAATTTTCCTTTGATTTTTAAAAATACCTATAATTTTAAAAGTACAGCAGACTATAATAGAATGTTATTTATATAATAGATTGTACTAGTTCTAATATTCAGTTTCCAGTATTTCCTTGTCATTTGATGTCAAATAAAAGTCATAGCAAAATGTACCCTAAAATACCCTAAAATATTGAAACAACTTCAACATTGACTAAGCCTTTCATCCAAGCACCTGAAATTCCTTTATAGGCATTGGTTAATTAAGTTTTAAAACAGTTCCATCAGGAGAGGAATAATTAGGAACACATGGACTAGAACCACACTGGCTAGTTAAGAAATCGGGGCTCATACTTGATTTATCAGAGTAAACTACAAAGATTACAATATAGTCTGTTCAGTTCCATCATTTAGTGCTGGGCTGGATGAAGCACAAGCTGGAATCGAGATTGCCAGGAGAAATATCAATAACCTCAGATATGCAGATGACACCACCCTTATGGCAGAAAGTGAAGAACTAAAGAGCCTCTTGATGAAAGTAAAAGAGGAGTGTGAAAAAGTTGGCTTAAAACTCAACATTCAGGAATCTAAGATTATGGCATTTGGTCCCATCACTTCACGGGAAATAGATGGGGAAACAATGGAAACAGTAACAGAATTTATTTCGGGGGGCTCTAAAATCGTTACAGATGGTGACTGCAGCCATGAAATTAAAAGACGCTTGCTCTTTGGAAGAAAAATTATGACCAACCTAGACAGCATATTAAAAACCAGACATTACTTTACCCACAAAGGTCCATCTAGTCAAAGCTATGGTTTTTCCAGTAGTCGTGTATGGATGTCAGAGTTGGACTAGAAAGAAAGCTTGCTGCTGCTGCTGCTGCTGCTGCTGCTAAGTCGCCTCAGTCGTGTCTGACTCAGCGACCCCATAGGCGGCAGCCCACCAGGCTCCTCGGTCCATGGGATTTTCCAGACAAGAGTACTGGAGTGGGGTGCCATTGCCTTCTCCATAAAGAAAGCTTAGTGCTGAAGAACTAATGTTTTTGAACTGCGGTGTTGGAGAAGACTCTTGAGAGTCCCTTGAACTACAAGAAGAGCCAACAATTCCATCCTAAAGGAGATCAGTCCTGAATATTCATTGGAAGGGTTGATGCTAAAGCTGAAACTCCAGTATTTTGGCCACCTGATGCAGAGAACCAACTCACTAGAAAAGATCCTGATGCTGGGAAAGATTGAAGGTAGGAGAAGAAGGGGACGACAGAGGATGAGATGGTTGCATGGCATCACTGACTCGATAGACATGAGTTTGAGTAGGCTCCAGGAGTTGGTGATGGACAGGGAAGCCTGGTGTGCTGTAGTCCATGGAGTCACAAAGAGTCGGACATGACTGAGAGACTGAACTGATGGAACCCTAATTTTTAAATAGTTGTAAAATCAGATTTCCATAAAAGCAATGCATTCATATGCTTACAAAAATAAAATAGGACCAAAAAAGTTATCAGGAATATCAGCAATTTCTTTCTCTACATTTCCCCAATCCTAGGTCCTGTTCCCTAGAGGCAACCTCTCTTTAACTACTAGTTCCTGTATTTATAAGTAGCATGTTTACATTGCTATTCTTGATTTACCAATGTTGCATACTATTTATGCCATTCTATGATAAATGAGAATTTGGCTATTTCAACACAACTATCACCACCCCTCTTCCATTCCTCCCACTAGAACTATGTCAATTTTAATTAAATAGTCTAATCATGTTTAGAGTATTTTAACTATATATAGATGTTCACTACAGAGTCGAGTAATAGTATTATCAGTCAGTTTCACTATGTTTACATTTTGTTTCTTACTCAGTGTTTTAAGTTTTGTTCCTAGAATTCCTAACTATTTTACTTTATTCTTGCAGGTTCTTCTTATAACCATCTTCCCTACTCTCTCTCCTAGCCTTACTACACCAAGTTTCCATCTCAACTTTCTGCTTCCATTGAGGCTGCTGCCATTACCCAGCCCCTATATCAATAAATTGCAAAAAGTTCCTTCTAGTGAGTAAATTAGAAAATGGTGACTCACCCTGGCTGAACCAATCAGGTTAAAGCAAGCCTGAAGGGCACAGACTTAGGTGAACAAGGATGGCTTTCAGTCTCCTTTTGCACCCCAGGGCCAGACACTGTTACCCACACAGTACTACCTGGGTAATAATACATTGCAGACCTGAAAAGGTGGATCTCAAGCTGCACCTTGGGTTTAGACATACTTTGTTGAAATCTTCCAGTGTATTAAAATGTATTAGAATTAATTTAATAATTAAATTAATATTTGACAATATGCTCTGTTAGTGAGACCATGGCTAAACAGTTACCCTCATACATGGTTAGTAAGAAAGCAAAAAAGAAATCACACAATCCTCACAGAGAGGAATTTGACAAATTCTAATGCAGTTACATATGTATTTATCCTGTGACACATAAATCCCAATTCTAGGTATCTATTGTAAAGATTTACTGGTAAAATTCAAAATGACTTGTGTCCAAGACTATACTTTATGTTTTACAATAGCAGTAAGCTGGAAAAAACAAACTTCTAATAATAGAGGGTGACTGCATAAAGAAGCATTGGCAAACATTTTCTTCTTTTTAAAAAATATTTATTTATTTATTTTTGACTGTGCCAGGGCTTTGCTGCTCAAGCTTCTCTAGTTGTGGCAAGCAGGGACTACTTTTTGTTAGAGTGCACAGACTTCTCATTGCGGTGGCTTCTCTTGTTGCAGAGCATGGGCTCTAGAACACATGGGCTTCAGTAGTTGCAACGTGTGGGCTCAATTGTTGTGGTTCCAAGGCTCTAGAGCACAGACTCAGACTCAATAGTTAGGGTCAGTCAGTCAGTTCAGTCGCGCAGTCGTGTCCAATTCTTTGCGACCCCATGAATCGCAGCACGCCAGGCCTCCCTGTCCATCACCAACTCCCGGAGTTCACTCAGACTCACGTCCATCGAGTCAGTGATGCCATCCAGCCATCTCATCCTCTGTCGTCCCCTTCTCCTCCTGCCGGGGTCCAGCCCTGGTGGATCCAGGGTAATTCGAAGCGGAGATGGAGTCTGTGAGGAAAAACTTATTTATTTAGAAATATAAAGAGAGATTAGGAAAGAATAGTGTAGTAGGAAAATTAGTGGAAAAAAGAGGCTGAATAACTTGGTTTTACCAAGTTATTGGAAACTTGGAAAACCAATAAAGTTCCAAGACAAGGAACTTGTACTGTCTACATAGGCCACCGGCGCCTGCTTGAATAGCGGAGGGTGCCCTGCCTTGGGTGCCCTCTCGTGTGGGTCTTAGAAGCCAGGGCATATAAGTAGACTCGGTGAGCCTCTGCGTTCCAAGGAATCAGCCTGAAAAGGAGAGGGAGGGAGAAGGAGAAAGAGAGAGAGAGAGAGTCGTCACCGGGAAGGCCAAGCTTGTGCAAAAACCCCATAACTTTATTTTTAAAAGGTGTTTATATACCCTAAGTTTTACATAATGGAAGATACAGAGTCATGCAGGGGCAGCAGTCCTGACCCTTTCTGTATATCTTTTTGTATACAAAAGGTCTCAGGTGATTTACATTATCTTCTGGCCAAGAGGCCTGTTAACACTTTATGGCTCTCTTCCTTAATGAATGTCAATCTCATTTCCCCTGAAGTGTTTTTCTTTAATCTGCATCACCCTCAAAGCACTAAAGTCACATCCCTATAGAACAAAGGTGCAGTGGGTTATAACAAAGAAGGTACTTAACTCAAAGCTCTATGTTGCTACTTGGTTTTTTTTTTTCTATATTCCAACTATATCAACAAATAAAAGATATGAAAATTTGACAGCAAGTATTGGCTCAACAAATGAAACCTGTAATCAGTCCTATTCTAATGATTTTGACTCCTTGGAAGCCCCTACATTCCTAGGATGTTTTGAGCTTCCTGTTCCTCTCACGGTAGGGAAGCCACAATCACATACGCAGCTGTAAGAGTCCTGTAGGCAGGCTAGAAAGCCATCAGAGGGGTTTTTGGATTGAAACACTCTTCTTATGCCCAGGATATTTATAATCAAGAAGCTCTAAATTAACTTTTTCCAGAAAAAGGTGGTGGGGGGACAGCCCCTGTTAATGTCAGAAGCGTAAGCGAAAAGCATAATGCAGTACGGCAGGCAGACTCTGGTTTTGGGGGTAGATGTTCAAGAAAATCCATTGAGGCTCCCTTAAGGCCAGACTCCCCTTTGCCTGTTGGACCCCTTAACCTCATGATGTTTGCCACGGGCGGGACTCCTCGTGCTGGCTCCCGGCATCCTCCTGCCCCCAATCCCTCCCAGGATCAGAGTCTTTTCCAATGAGTCAACTCTTCGCATGAGGTGGCCAAAGTCTCTGCTTTTCAACATGCTATCTAGGTTGGTCATGACTTTTCTTCCAAGGAGTAAATGTCTTTTAATTTCATGGCTGCAGTCACCATCTGCAGTGATTTTGGAGCCCCCTAAAATAAAGTCTGACACTGTTTCCCCATCTATTTCCCATGAAGTGATGGGACCAGATGCCATGATGTTCGTTTTCTGAATGTGGAGCTTTAAGCCAACTTTTTCACTCTCCACCTTCACTTTCATCAAGAGGCTTTTTAGCTCCTCTTCACTTTCTGCCAAAAGGGTGGTGTCATCTGCATATCTGAGGTTGTTGATATTTCTCCAGGCAATCTTGGTTCCACATTGCTCTTCTTCCAGCCCAGCATTTCTCATGATGTACTCTATATATAAGTTAAATAAGCAGGGTGACAATATACAGCCTTGACGCACTCCTTTTCCTATTTGGAACCAGTCTGTTTTTCTATGCCCAGTTCTAACTGTTGCTTCTTGACCTGCATATAGGTTTCTCAAGAGGCAGGTCAGGTGGTCTGGTATGCCCATCTCTTTCAGAATTTTCCACAGTGTATTGTGCTCCACACAGTCAAAGGCTTTGGCCCAGTCAATAAAGCAGAAATAGATGTTTTTCTGAAACTCTCTTGCTTTTTCGATGATCCAGCAGATGTTGGCAATTTGATCTCTGGTTCCTCTGCTTTTCTAAAATCAGCTTGAACATCTGGAAGTTCATAGTTCGCGTATTGCTGAAGCCTGGCTTGGAGAATTTTGAGCATTACTTTACTAATGTGTGAGATGAGGGCAATTGTGCAGTAGTCTGAGCATTCTTTGGCATTGCCTTTCTTCGGGATTGGAATGAAAACTGACCTTTTCCAGTCCTGTGGCCACTACTGAGTTTTCCAAATTTGCTGGTCAGGGACAGTGGCCGAGAATGCCAGGCTGTGACAGCGCAGGAGCAGCCGAGAGGAGGTACCCCACGTCCGAGGCCAGGGGCGGCCACTGGGAGAAGCTACCCCACCCCCGAGGTAGGGACGGTGGCCGGGAGGAGCTACCCCATGTCCAAGGAGCGGTGGCTGCGTGGGCGCACAGAACGGCCTAGAGGAGCTCAAGGTCAGGAGGGGCGGCAGTGAGGAGATACCCCTCTCCAAGGCAAGGAGCAGTGGCTGTGCTTTGCTGGAGCAGCTGTGAAGAGATACCCCACGTCCAAGGTAAGAGAAACCCAAGTAAGACGGTAGGTGTTGCAAGAGGGCATCAGAGGGCAGACACACTGAAACCGCAATCACAGAAAACTAGTCAATCTAATCACACTAGGACCACAGCCTTGTCTAACTCAATAGTTAGGGTACTCAGGCTTAGTTGCTCTGCAGCATGCAGGATCTTCCCAAATCAGAGATTGGACCTGGGTCTCTTGCATTGGCAGGTGGATTCTTTACTACTGAGCCACCAGGGATACCCAGATATTTTCTATAAAAGGCCAAATAGTTAATAATTTGGGCTTCATGGGCATATAGCCTCTGTGGCAATACTCAACTCTGCCATCATAGTACAAAAGCAGCTATAGACAATAAATGAGTGTATCTGTGTTTCAATAAAACTTTATTTGTAAACACTGAAATTTGACTTTGTATAACTTTTGTGCTACAAAATATTCTTCTTTTGTTCTCAGCCACTTAAAAACATAAAAGTCATTCTAGGCTTGAAGTCCATATAAAAACAGATGGCAGGATAGATTTGGCTCTCAGACTGTAGTTTGTCAGTCCTGGGAAAAACCATAGTGTATACCAATGTTATCCTAGCAGTTAGATGAAGAACTGAGGAAAATACCTGTATTATGATATGGATTCAAACTGTGTTAAGTGAAAAAACAAGGGCAAACTGGTGTATGCTATTGTTTGTGTAAGAAATTGAAAGAAATATGAGTACATATTATATTGTTTATATTTTCAAAAAGAAATGATGGAAAGATAACCAAAAGCTAGCTAAAGCAGTTACTTAAAAGGGGAGGGACAAAACAAGGTGATAGGGACAGAAACGAGAGCAAGACTTCTGTGAATATAACTTATTGTTTTGACTGTGAAATATAGTGTTGACATAATTAACAAAACAAAGTCACAAAGAAAAAAAATTATTTATTTACCCACATTTAGCATCTAAACTTCCTTTCTCTTGAGATATCGAAAGCTCTGTCTAGCCTCATCAAGTCTACCTTCCCATATAACAGCGGTCTGAGGAAGCCATGTTTTAGCAACTTTCTTTTCAGTAAGGCATATATTCTGTGTAGGTATTGAAGTTTGCAACTTCTGCCCTAGGAGTAGCAAATGAATTAACATTTAATGCTTAGTAGGGTGGTAATAGAAAACTATTCATTATTTTGAGCACAAGCATGCAATGATAAAAGTAGTATTTCAGGAAGATTAATCTCTCAGTGTTACATGCACTGATTAGCAGTGGGATCTAGAGCCTGATTCCAGAAAATCAGGAGACAGAGACAGGTTTCTGAAGGTCCTATCCAGGGAGGCTGTCCCACTGAGACTCACTTGGCGCTCCCCTAGGCATGAATCCCGCAGGCCTGCAGCATCAAATATTGATCATCATTGCCATTCAGGTGAAGCTCAGGCCTCAAAGCCTAGACCACACTCACACTCACCTCCTGGGCCCCAAGGGCCTGCTGAAGCCAGCTGCTTGACCACCTCCTCAGCAGGAGCCATGGTCGAGTTTGGGAAGGAGCCGCTTTCCTGGGACTAGGGAACTGGTGTGCCTGTCAGTCAGGCCATGCTTGTTAGGACTTCTGGATGGCCGCATGGCTCCAGGTCAGGCAACGTTCTGTGGCCGAGTTGGGGCATCAGGGTGACCAGCCTCAGGCACCTATGTGGTCCGTAGAGGGCGGCCACCCATGCCTCACCTTTCTCCATCCTGCACCCAATGCTTTGCAGAGATGAGAGCAGGGGTGGGAGGTGGCTTGGGGTGGGGCACTGAGCCTGTGGCTGTGGAGCTGCCCGGGCATTGTGCTTCACGACTAAGGCTCCCTTGCCTCACCCTCTGGGGGCACACCCACTGTCCTGAAATCACAGCTGTGCCACTGGAGGTGTCTGGGGAGCCAAGTGTCCCTTCTCAGAGCCAGAGGACAGGTCACTGTGCAGGAAGCAGCCTCAGAAAACCTCTATAAGGTGCCTCAAGCATCATGCCCATCCTCTGGCAGACTCAGGGTCAGATCTTGAACTCAGGCCACCGGGTGTGGATGGAACTTTATTTTAATAAAAAGACCAGTGGCGTGTCTCTGGAGGGTGGCAGGAGAGCAACACCAAGGTGTGAAAAAAAAAAAAAAAAAAAACTGTTTTGCTTAAAAAAAAAGAATTGCCCAAGCTCTCTAGGAATAGGTCCTGGACTTGATCCATTTCTCCTGTCCTGTACAGCATCCTTCCACTCACAGCACGTTAACTTAGGTCAACTGATTCAGTTCTGTGTATCCTTGGCCCATGTCAACAAAAAAGCAAATATGTTAAAATGGGATGATTTCTGCAGGCCCTTCCCGCTCTAAGATTTTATCAGCCAGAGCACTGGGTTTCCATGTGTGGGAGGGGATGTGGGGAAGAGGTAGTAGTATTTAGCTTCGATGCCCCCCAACTCCTGTCCTTTAACTATAAAGGAAACCAGGAAATAGAATATATTTGATCCAGCATGCATATGAAAATTAGACTATAGCTGGTCCCCAGAAATGACTTCTAGGGTCACCCTGTATGTCTCTGCAGACTTTGGGAGGCTCTCCTGAAGTCTCTCATCTTTCATGGGTAGACTAGCCTACCACCTCTCACCTTACACCCAATTACTTCCTTAGGAGTAGGAATTTTAGTTAACAAAATGCATACACTGGCATAAATACTCAGTCTTAAAACTCTACTTGTTTCCAGAGCATTCATGATGTAAATAGCCATCATTCCTCTTTTGCGTGTGTATAGTTTTTAGATAATTCCTTTTGTACAAATTAAATAGCTTCATCATTGCTGTCTTACTTCTCTCGTTGAGGATGATAAGATCTCATTTTCCTTTCAACGTGGGAGAAAGATCCTGGAGAAGCTTTAGAAAGATCAGTAAATCAGTCTTTCTTTCACATTTCCTCAAAAAACTCCATGGCTTATTTTCCCCATCATATGAGAAAGACTCCTTTTCAATATACTCTCCAATTTTGAGAGAAACAAACTGCCAGGAGCTGAATTGCTGTCCTGTGGCTAACAGGAAATTCCTGGCTTCTAACTTCTGGCTCTAACTTCTATGGGTACCTCTTTGAATTGTGAAGATTAGTGACACAGTAGATCACTGTGGGCTGTCCTGCCTTATGAGAAGACCTTTTGGATACACGTGCTTTCCTCTCTATTCCCTGAGTCAATGACTACATGCAGCAGGAATTCTTAAGAAAAAAGACATGCCTTACACATCAAGTATTATGATTTTTGTATAGTTTAATAAGAAATCCATATCCTATAGACAAAATAAAATTAGAGGTACAATCCTTGAATATTTATAATCCACTCTTATTTTTTATATTTCAAGGTAATAACCACACCCAGCCAAACAGGCAACTTGGGAGCCTCAAAAGCATCAATAAGTCAATTTCATAGTTGGCATCACTGCCTTTTTTGGGGACCACTTTGTATGAGGTAGAAGGTGCCCCTGCTTTCACTAGGACAGATGAAGAGAGGTGAATAAACAGGATAAGAGTAAGCCAGCCTATTCTCCATGGAAGAGCAGGGAAAGAAGAATCAGTGAATACTCGCTCTTCCTCCTCTTTTCCAGATGCCTCTTACTGTTTTTGCATTATGTATCTTTTCCTTCTAAACTTGGACTGTTTGCATAGATAAACAAAAAGATGTCTCTAACCTTGCCAATGATGTTGAATTTTCAAGAACTGCTTGACACCACTTCCTCTAGACCAGATTTTTAGATTTGGGATCTGAAACTCTGCTTTTTAAACTGCTCTTTTCCTCTTCTCTTTCTACCATTTTTCTACCTCCCAATGTACAGAAGAAATATATGAAAAAAATATGGAATATATTCATTATAAGCATTATCTATTCTTTGATTTTATCCATTTGTTCATTTAACAAATATTCTTTGAATGCATCTATTCATTAGCTAAGTGTTGGGTATGTATGTAGTAGTCAGCCGAATAGACTAGATTATAATGAAGCTTATACTTTTGTGACCTTAAATCAAATAAATATTTACCATATAAAGAAATAACCAGGGATAAATAATATAGAATGGGAGGTCAGCAGTCTTCTCTGAGGGAATAACACATATGAACATCATATGAACAGTAATATTATATGAAATATGAAAAATATTTGATGATATTCTAAATAATTAATCTCCTATCTTATGATATAAAAATATTTACATATTTGTGAAATAAATGTAATGGAAAATCCGAACATTTATTTGTCAGTAAAGGTCTATTTTGTCTGTTTTTTTTAATTGAAATCAGTTTCACCCAGTAAACTTGCACTTTTCTAGTACTATCAGAGAAGATCCCAGATAAAAATAGTTCTTTTTTTAATGTCAGTGGGGCTTACTAAATAAAGCAGTAATGGCAAAAGCAGTGAACCAGATACACTTAGATGTATAAGGAAGGAATTTCAAATCTCAATATGAATGAGAGGAAATCTGTTTAATATTATAAACAGACCTGACCTCTTCTTTGATTATACCTTTGCAAGCAATTGCAAAGGAAAGTACATACAAACATGAAGGAGGCATTTTTCTAGACACTATCTTGTTTAAACTTTTGAATCCATGAAATACAGTCTGCCTCAAAGTAGGCCCAGATTGGACCCACCTTCAAAATTACTGAATTAATGAGATAACACATTTATAACTTGCTTTCTCATTTATAAAATGCTTAATAATATCCCACCTGACTCTCAAAACAGATCTTTGAAGAAAATATTATCACTATACCCATTTTAAAGAAAAAAAAAACAAAAACAGAACTTAGGTGATATGCTTATAATGAATTAGTAAGTGGGGAAAATAAGCTTCAGAACTTGAATTTCTGACATGAAAGCCTGTGGACTTGGTGTTGAATCACATTGCTAAGCCTTGTAAATCAGTCTCTAAGGCTGTCCCAAGAGAAGTGACAGACAGACTTCATATAGTAAAATGGCAGTTGGACAATCATACTTTCTGCTGTGTCACTTCATGGAGAGCAAGAGGTCACAGCCTCATTTCATCCTACGTTTCTTCAGAGACCCATTAAAGGATCTCACATTCAAAAGCAAAAGGGCAGATAAATCTTCACTTTCAACATGGTTCTGTGGCACTTGTGACTAGCGCCTGGAGAAGCAAACTCGGCTCAGGTGAGACCAACACCTGAAACTCATAGATTCATTTCTGCTTTGAGTGTCTTTCATAAAGAAGGATGAAAAAAAAAAGGAGGGTACAGAGGTCTCTGAGTAAAGTGAGAACTTGCAAGCATGCTGTGAACATTTCCTCCCAGAACAATATTAGTGGAAAAGGTTCTTCATAAGCCTGATTTGCTCTTTGTTTTCTTATTGTTGCCCTCCAAAAATACAATTTATTTAATTTTTTAATTATCAAAGATTGTAATTGTATAATATTGAGAAGTATAGAATAAAATCAATTACTGGATGACAGTTGCTCTACAGTATTGTGTTGGGCTCTGCCACACATCAACACAAATCAGCCTCAGGTGTACATATGTCCCCTCCCTCCTGAACCCCCCGCCCATCTCCCAACCCATCCCATCCCTCTAGTTTGTCACAGAGCACTGGGTTGAGCTCCCTGTTTTACAGAGCAAATTCTCACTATCTATTTTACATATGGTAATGTATATGTGTCCATGATTTGCTTCTTAAAAACCTAAAATTCTGAAAGGAAGTGTGTGTGTGTCCCAATAATTTCAATATTTTAAAAAAAGCAAATTTCTGTCCTCAAGCAAGATGATAATAATTATAGTAATAGTAATGATAATAATAGTGATATGGAAAATAGTACACTTTTACTTATTTTGTCTCTGTTATCCTAAAGTAATTCCACTTTGGGCAATTTAAGCATCCTTGAATTATGTTTCATTACAGAGTACTCAGGTGGAACACAGACAATTTCTAATTACACAAAAATGGCTTTCTAAAATCCCAATAGCAGTGGTTGACCAAACCTACAATCATTTTTCGGGTGGTGCTAGTAGTAAAGAACCCTCCTGCCAATGCAGGAGACATAAGTGATGAGAGTTTGATCCCTGGGTTGCAAAGATACCAAGGAGGAGAGCATGGCAACCCACTCCTGTATTCTTGCCTGGAGAATCCCCATGGACAGAGAAGTCTGGCAGGCTACAGTCCATAGGGTCACAAAGAGTTGGACATGACTGAAGTGAATGAACACGCATGCACAATCATTTCTAAAAATGATTCTTGCAGAAGGCTAGAAAGGTCCATCCCAGGAGTACATATATAACCTAGTCCTAGCCAAAAGATGAGAAAGATCTCTTGGAAAACGCTTGGGAGGAATTTCAGTATACTGTTGAAGAAAAGATGTTCACTTCCAATTCTCTCTCCCTTGCCTTTAATTTGACTATAATGCCTAGAACTGTTGCACCCTTTTTGTGACCAGGAGCATTGAGGTTATGAGGGTAAAGAGCCAGAAATCTGTGGAGACCATGGCAGAAAGACTGAAAGAACCTAGGTCTTAGAGCCCCCAAAATACCACCAAAGGTTTCCCGTATAACTATTGGCCTATCACAATATTTTAAGAGGACTAAGACTTAATTTTGAAAAGCCTATCAATTCAGGTCTTACTCTGAGCCCAGCATAAGGAAAATACCTTTTCTAATGACAACTCTGAAGAAAAAGTCTTTCTATTGTTACTATTTAAATATCACTATGGGGAGGTAACGCTTGGTCATTGAAAAGGAACAATTTCATAGAATGAAAGTAAGGGATTTTAAAAGCACTTTCTAAGTAGATTTGCAACAGCACACTTGCAAAGAATAAATGTTACCTTCATTTTCAATAGGAGACCATATTATCATAACAAAAACTATTATGTGTTTTTACATATTCCTTTAAGACTTTTAAATGATAGATGGGTCTTAGTTCTGTCTGAAGATTAAATTCCAGAGAAATTACATTTATTTTCAATCTTGAAAATTTGGATTTTTAAAAAGCAATTTTACTGAGCAGAAGCTTTTAGAGTATAATATTTGGGCTGAAAAACTTAATGTGTTATTACTTTTATGTGCTTCAATTTTTAACAGGTTAATATGTCAAAAATAGCTAATACACATAGTCTTTCTGCTCTTAACATTGCAATAGTTATAAATCAGCATGATTCAAGTTATAGTTCTACTTCTAATTTTGGCTTAAATGGTAGTAGAATAAAGATTAAGTTTAGTATACTACTCTTTTTGAAGTTCCTTTTAAAAATCTCTCCAAAGAGATTCATATTATACTGGATTTAACATGAGTAATAAGCAAGTAAAAACTAGTTTACACTAAGTTGACAACTTGTTTACAGTTTTTAAAGATGGAGGGTCAGAATCTCACAAAATCTGAAAACTTAAGATAATCAAATAGAATTGTGTTGCTTCTGTGTAAGCAAGTCCTTTAAGTTTGTTCCTGTCTCTGACAGATCATGTTAAACAGTAAAATGGTGCTTATCCCTACTGGAGTGGCATTTCCAGGCAATTGAATTACCCATTCTTAGGGTGTCCTCTGACTCACATCTCTTTCTCAGTCTTCCTATTGAAACAGGAGGGAAGAAGGCAGGGTACAACCTTTAAAAGAATGACATAGCCCTTGGTTACAAGGCATAAATTGGTTAGACCTGACTAGGCCTAAGAGGGCTGAAGATTCAACTTCCAATAGACCTTAAGCCTCATTACACACTCATCTTGGATCTGTTTGGTTCTAATGAGTTTATGTCATGGGCTATGTCATTCTTTCAAAGGTTGTACCCTGTCCCCTTCCCTCCAGTTTAAAAATGACTTTTAATTTCTCTCAGTGAGTTGTAGTAGAAGTAGAAATGCCTAGATGTTTTCCAATAATGTAGTATACTGCTAAATCACTTCAGTCGTGTCCGGTCTCTGTGACCCCATAGACGGCAGCCCACCAGGCTCCCCCGTCTATATTTCACAATAATTTAAGTAACCATGGAGATAGTTATCGAATTAGATAGTAAAAGACCAATTAAAGTATTAAATAGATGGAATTTTTATGCAATGTACAAAAGGCAGAGTAAAAAAAGACAAAGAAAATTATAGAGCAGAAGGACATATGGAAAAAAATTATAACCCCTTCAATCCTGAGGTTTTAGCCATCTAGTTACTGAATCACATATGAAAACAACAAAAAAACATTTATTTACCCAAATATCCACATACATTTTATACCAAAATTGTATTTTCAGTGAATGGCAATAGCTTAGCAGTAAATATTTGAACATGAAAGAGACAGAACTGATTTTTCTTGACAAACTGGCTTGTAGCTTTCTAATGTAGTTCCATTCATTAGGTCAACTTCTTTGTTTGGTGTTCTATTCCCATAAGAGAAAGACTGTCCTGTACAAGAGGGCAGCAGCGTTATCAGTGGTGGGTTATCTTTAAAGCTGGATTCCTGCTTCTGAAATTGGATTTTAAGAATTCTAATACTCAAAGTTTTTGATCTGTTTCTAAGAGGTGAGTCATATCTACGCTCTTCCATCTTCAGCTGCTTAGAGAATAAAAGTCCATAGGTTCCATTGGTGGGGGAGAGTGGAGATGATGTACTATCAATGAACTTTTAAATTACTGCTGAAGGAGAGAAAAGGGTCACAATCAGGTTAAATTAGAAGGTGATTGATCTAATTCATTTAGGAGAGCTTCAGTCTTCTTCAGGGAAATAGGAAGAAATGTTATCCAATGACAATGCATAGGCTAAGGAAAGAGATGGAGGCCTGAGGATAAAGGAAAAAAGAGCAGTCACTGTAAAGACCTTTTAAAATTTTTATTTTATTTAATTATTTTAAGGACACGAAACAACAGACTGGTTCCAAATAGGAAAAGGAGTACATCAAGGCTGTATACTATCACCCTGCTTATTTAACTTATATGCAGAGTACATCATGAGAAATGCTGGGCTGGATGAAGCACAAGCTGGAATCAAGATTGCCAGGAGAAATGTCAATAACCTCAAATATGCAGATGACACCTTCCTTATGGCAGAAAATGAAGAACTAAAGAGCCTCTTGATGAAAGTGAAAGAGGAGAGTGAAAAAGTTGGCTTAAATCTCAACATTCAGAAAACAAAGACATGGTATCCAGTCCCATCACTTCATGGCAAATAGATGGGGAAACAGTGGAAACAGTGACAGACTCTTTTTGGCGGGGAGGCCTCCAAAATCACTGCAGATGGTGATTGCAGCCATGAAATTGAAAGATGCTTACTCCTTGGAAGGAAAGTTATGACCAACCTAGATAGCATGTTGAAAAGCAGAGACATTACTTTGCCAACAAATGTCCGTCTAGTCAAGGCTATGGTTTTTCCAGTAGTCATGTAAGGATGTGAGAGTTGGACTATAAAGAAAGCTGAGCGCCAAAGAATTGATGCTTTTGAACTGTGGTGTTGGAGAAGACTCTTGAGAGTCCCTTGGACAGCAAGGAGATCCAACCAGTCCATCCTAAAGGAGATCAGTACTGAGTGTTCATTGGAAGGACTGAGGTTGAAGCTGAAACTCCAGTCTTTTGGCCACCTGATGTGAAGAGCTGACTCATTTGAAAAGACCCTGGTTCTGGGAAAGATTGAGGGCGGGAGGAGAAGGGGACAACAGAGGATGAGATGGATGGATGCCATCATCGACTCAATGGACATGAGTTTGGGTAAACTCTGGGAGTTGGTGATAGACAGGGAGGCCTGGCATGCTGCGGTCCATGGGGTCACAAAGAGTCGGAGATGACTGAGCGACAGAACTGAACTGAAATTCTATTTTATTGCTTTTATTATTATTATTATCATTTTGGCCATGCTGCATGGCACACAGGATCTTGGTTCTCCAACCAGCAATCAGACCCATGCACAGAATCTTAATCACTGGACCACTAGGGAAGTCCTGTAAAGGTTTTAATAAGGATGATTAGAAGAACAATTGAATAGCTTTGAGAATCCATGGAAAAGTTTGATACCATAAATTTTTAGGAATTATAGCTTGTGCCCTATTGAGATTTTATCAAGTAACTCTGAATCTGTTAAAATGAAGCAGGCCTCTGTGGGACTCTCAGGGTACAAATCCTTTCCCTTTCTCCTATTTCTTGTTTGTAGGAAATAGACTTCATTCAGACTCTTTGACTTTCCCTAAGTTCCAAAGAACAGATTCAAACTGTTGCTTATTGGGGAAGGGAAGGAATACAGAAATGCAAGAAGAGCAGTCAAGAAACAACAGTGCAGCAATGAGACAGGGTCCTGTTTCCTCCTCAAGGGATACATACATTTATCTTTGAGTTCTTCTACAGGGCTTCCCTTGTGACTCAGCTGGTAAAGAATCCACCTGCAATGTGGGAGACCTGGGTTTGACCCCTGGGTTAGGAAGATCCCCTGGAGAAGCGAAAGGCTATCTACTCCAGTATTCTGGCCTGCAGCATTCCATGGACTGTATAGTCCATGGGGTTGTAAAGAGTCAGACATGACTCAGCGACTTTCACAACAGCAACAAGCAGAAACTAAGGCCCCCACTCAGGTAGAGGATGGTAACATCAGCCAGAGCACAAGATTCCTGAAACAACGTCCTGTTACCTCCAATCAAAATTGGAGGTACTAACCAATCAGAAGAAAGTCTTCACACTATGGATGATTACAGACACTCTGACCTCCTATTCAAATGATTCTCCATTTAGAAAGTTTCATGGTTGAGCAGAATCTTCAGAGTTAATTTTTAGACACAAGTCTGCCTTCTCCCCAGGTTGCTGGGCTCCTCAATAAAGTAGCCTTCCTTTTTCCAACCAACACTTCCCTCTTGAGTATTGGCTTTTGAGTGGCAAGCAACACTTTGGTAACACTATGGCAGGAATGCTGAGTGTTGTTAGTGAGGATTAGCAAAGCAAACAAATGCTGGTGAGTGCATTATTGAGAAGTTTACCATGGAGTCCAGTCTGAACCGGAAGGCAGAAAAGTCAGAAATACACCAATGGGTTTGGAGATAAGTATTAGAACACAAAAATTGTAAGATGAAGAGTAAATTCAATAATGATGCTTAACTGGTTGGAAAACACAAAGCTAGTTTAGAAAAAGCTCTTCAATAAGAAATTCCCACTGAGAGGAAATTTCCACAGGAGGTTGGAAAGTACTGATGTTACACAGAACCTCAAATAGTAGAATTAAATACATGTAAGAAATTCAAAACAAAACTGGTTGTTAAATGATGTCTACAGAGCAATGATCTAGAAGTAGATATACCCATCCTTATTCCAGGCAGCATGGGTTGAAGCAGTAGAAAAAAAGAACTTTCTATAGCAGAGGATACAAAGAATATTAAGTTTTAGAGAAAAATCCTTGTTTTATTTAGTTCAAGAAGATGGAAGTATTAACAATAAGAATATGGAGACGTTAGTTCGTGGTGGAACAGGGGTCCTAAAGTCTCATGAAGAAAATACACAGATTGGTCAGGAATGGAGTGGGCCTATGGTGGTATTAGGGAAAACCAAGTAAAGTGGTTAGAAGTAATGCTAAATTTTACATTAAGGTCTTTGAATATTAGTCCAAAAAATTAAAGTAAGGTGATAGGGAGTTGTATTAGTAAAAGAACTTAAAAAAACAACAACAACAACTCTGTTTCCTCACTGCTCTACTCACATCAATTTCTGACACCAAGTGTGTGTGTTGGGGGGTGTGTTCCCAGATGAAACAGTTCTCCAGTTCTCCAGACCAATTGTTCTACAATTCAATTATGATACCAGAAATCAAAAAGTCCTAAATATTAAGGACCCAGTCCCACAAGACTACCCTCATTTCAGATGTCCATCACAAGTCCAAGGTTGTCTGCTGTACTTCTGACCAACCAGCTGTAAATCGAGAATTTCCATCCAAATTTGAACAGTGCTGGGAAGTCCCTAGTAACAGCAGTGTGGAGTCCCAGTTGGGAAAAGGGTCTTGGGCAGTGTGTCCACCCCATAGGTAGGACTTCAAATTGTAGCTTTGGGGGCTCCTGCTTATAATCCCAGACTGAAAACTGAAATCATCATAAGTTTGCACACCAAAAATTCAGCTCTGGTTTTCCTTTAACTTTTCCAATGCTGTTTGTTTTACCTTGTGAGATAAAAGACTTTTTAGACCCCAAGGGGCTGGCCAGGCCCCCAGAAGCTTAAGAAATTTCAAGACCCACTCCTTTTCTTAATTAAAGTGCTGCTTGACTTGCTGGTAATAATTGGTGTGTTTGCAGGCTGGCACATCGTTCAGTTAGGGTCCAGGCAGGGTCAGAATCCAGTCAGAGGCCTGCTCTTCCACTTTTGAAGCCTGAACAAGACTACCTCCATTTTAATTTCCCTAACACAGGGGAAACACTTGCATTTACTAGTTTATTATTAACGATGCAACTCAGGTATAGCCAAATGGAAAAGTCATATAGGGCAAAATCTATGGGAAGAATTCAGAACACCCTCAGCTCTTTCACATGTTCACCAACCCAGAAGCTCTGAGGGTTTAGAATTTTTAGAAGTTTCATGGTATATTTCTCCACCTATTAGTTTCCTCTTTGATTTCTTTCACCAATGTTTTATAGTTTCCTATATATAGGTCTTTTGTTTCTTTAGGTAGATATATTCCTAATTATTTTATTCTTTTCATTGCAATGGTGAATGGAACTGTTTCCTTAATTTCTCTTTCTATTTTCTCATCATTAGTGTATAGGAATGCAAGGGATTTCTGTGTGTTGATTTTATATCTTTCAACTTTACTATATTCATTGATTAGCTCTAGTAATTTTCTGGTGGAGTCTTTGGGGTTTTCTGTGTAAAGGATCATGTCATCTGCAAACAGTGAGAGTTTTACCTCTTCTTTTCCAATTTGGATTCCTTTTATTTCTTTTTCTGCTCTGATTGCTGTGGCCAAAACTTCCAAACTATGTTGAATAGTAGTGGTAAGAGTGCGCACCCTTGTCTTGTTTCTGACATTAGGGGAAATGCTTTCAATTTTTCACCATTGAGGATAATGCTTGCTGTGGGTTTGTCATATATAGCTTTTATTATGTTAAGGTATGTTCCTTCTATTCCTGCTTTCTGGAGGGTTTTTATCAAAATGGATGTTGAATTTTGTCAAAGGCTTTCTCTGCTTTTATTGAGATAATCATATGGTTTTTATTTTTCAATTTGTTAATGTGGTGTATTACATTGATTGATTTACAGATAATCAATATAGTAAAAATGAATATACTATTCAAAGCAATCTACAGATTCAATGCAATCCCTATCAAGCTACCAACAGTATTTTTCACAGAGCTAGAACAAATAATTTCATAATTTGTATGGAAATACAAACTAAAGCAATCTTGAGAAAGAAGAATGGAACTGGAGGAATCAACCTGCCTGACTTCAGGCTCTACTACAAAGCCACAGTCATCAAGACAGTATGGTACTGGCACAAAGACAGAAATATAGATCAATGGAACAAAATAGAAAGCCCAGAGATAAATCCACACACCTATGGACACCTTATCTTAGACAAAGGAGACAAGAATATACAATGGAGAAAAGACAATCTCTTTAACAAGTGGTGTTGGGAAAACTGGTCAACCACTTGTAAAAGAATGAAACTAGAATACTTTCTAATGCCATACACAAAAATAAACTCAAAATGGATTAAAGATCTAAATGTAAGACCAGAAACTATAAAACTCCTAGAGGAGAACACAGGCAAAACACTCTCCAACATAAACCACAGCAAGATCCTCTGTGACCTACCTCCCAGAATATTGGAAATAAAAGCAAAAATAAACAAATGAGACCTAATTAAAATTTAAAAGCTTCTGCACAACAAAGGAAACTATAAGCAAGGTGAAAAGACAGCCTTCAGAATGGGGGGAAATAATAGCAAAGGAAGCAACTGACAAAGAATTAATCTCAAACATATACAAGCAACTCCTGAGCTCAATTCCAGAAAAATAAACAACCCAATCAAAAAATGGGCCAAAGAACTAAATAGACATTTCTCCAAAGACATACAGATGGCTAACAAACACATGAAAAGATGCTCAACATCACTCACTATCAGAGAAATGCAAATCAAAAGCACAATGAGATACCATTTCATGGCAGTCAGAATGGCTGCGATCCAAAAGTCTACAAGTAATAAATGCTGAAGAGGGTGTGTAGAAAAGGGAACCCTCTTACACTGTTGGTGGGAATGCAAACTAGTATAGCCACTATGGAGAATAGTGTGGAGATTCCTTAAAAAAATGGAAATAGAACTGCCTTATGACCCAGCAATCCCACTGCTGGGCTTACACACTGAGGAAACCAGAATTGAAAGAGACATGTGTACCCCAATATTCATCTCAGCACTGTTTATAATAGCCACGACATGGAAGCAACCTAGATGTCCATCAGCAGATGAATGGATAAGAAAGCTGTGGTACATATACACAATGGAGTTTTACTCAGCCATTAAAAAGAATACATTTGAATCAGTTCGAATGAGGTGGATGAAACTGGAGCCGATTATACAGAGTGAAGTAAGCCAGAAAGAAAAACACCAGTACAGTATATTAACGCATATATATGGAATTTAGAAAGATGTTAATGATAACCTGGTATGCGAGACAGCAAAAGAGACACAGACATATAGAACAGTCTTTTGGACTCTGTGTGAGAGGGAGAAGGTGGGATGATTTGGGAAAATGGCATTGAAATATGTATATCATCATATGTGAAACGAATGGCCAGTCCAGGTTCGATGCATGATACAGGGTGCTCGGGGCTGGTGCACTGGGATGACTCAGAGTGATGGTATGGGGAGGGAGGTGGGAGGGGGGTTCAGGATGGGGAACACATGTACACCCGTGGTGGATTCATGTCAATGTATGGCAAAACCAATAAAATATTGTAAAGCAATTAGCCTCTAATTAAAATAAATTTATATTAAAAAATAAAAGAAGTTTCATTAAGTTAACACAATTAATTAAATCATTGGCCATTGATGATTAAGTCAATCTCCAGCTTCTCTCCCCATCCTGGAGGCTGAGAGGGAGGTGGGGCTGAAAATTCCAACCCACTGATCACTAGGTTGGTTTCTTTGGCAACCAGCCCAAATGCTCCAGTCACCTCATTAGCATAAGCACACAAATGGTTGAAAGGGGTTTATCATAAATAACAAAAGACACTCCTTTCACCCATGTCACTTAGGAAATTCCAAGGGTTATAGGAGTTCTGTGCCAGGAACTGGAGAGAGGAAGATCAAATGTTTATTTCTTATTATGTCACAATTAGTTTTCTATTGTTATAACAAATTAACACAGGCTCAATGATTTACAACAATACAGATTCATTATCTCTCAGTTCTCTAGATCAGCAGTCTAACACAGGTCCAACTAAAATCAAGGCATGGGTATTCCTTTCTAGAGACTCTAGGGGAGAATTTATGTTTTTGCCTTTTCTGTCTTCCAAACACTGCCAAATGCTTTGGCTTATTGTCTCTTTATTCTATTTATAAAGTCAATAACTTTGCATCTCTGACCATTTTGCCCACCATGCAGCAAAGCCAATCCACTGACACCAGGTTGTGGTGAAGGAAAGCATAGACTTGACTGTAAGGCATCAAGTCAGAAGAATGGGCAGCTTACACTGAAAATATCAGAACTCTCTGATGAGGGAAGGATTTTTAAAGGCAGCGTTACAGGAAAGGATTGCAGGGCATGTGATAAGCTCATGGACTGTCTTCTGATCGGTAGGTGGTGAGGTAACAGGGTGATGTTTGGAGAATTTTAATCATCAACCTTCTGATTCCAGCCAATCTGGAGTCTAGTGCTTGTGGTCAGCATATAGTCAACATCCTGTACCTGGCGGGGGGAGTGGGTCAGTCTTAGCTTCTGAAGAACAATTCAAAGATATATCTTAGATTGCTCTGTATATTCTACAAGGAATAAAAACTGGGACTCTGTTTTATCACTGAACGATTATTACTTTTGCTTGATTTTTCCCTTTGTTTCTACATTCCCTGACATCCCAAATTAGTAATTGCTTGAGTCTCCTTTTGTGGACTTGGTGGAAGCCTAGGAGACTAAACCTTTTTCTGCAGACAAGAACCTGGGGACCAGATGGGGCTTTTATGCCTTGGAAGGCCCTACAGCATCTTGCTTGATTTCAATTCCTCTTTCATCAGATACTCCCCAGTTCTGAGGAGAACGAGAATGAGACAAGAAAGGAAACAAAGCTTTGGATAGAGAGGTTCATCATAAATTTGTCAGTGAAACTCAGTTTTAGATGGACTCTGTTTAAAGGGTACAAGATAGAAATAAAACTTCGTGTGATTGATTAGGGCGGGATCTCTCGAAACACCCATGGGGGAAAAGTGGCTCTTGATTTTACTAAATCTACACAGATATAAGATTTTCTTAGTTCAGTTCAATTTAAATACAACAGCAAAATAATTCACAGATGTATATTCTTTTCCCTCCCTTGCATTCAATAATTATTTATTGATTAATGATAATACAAAACAAATGGTATTGGAAATTACAGGAACCTGAGAAGCATCCATAAGAATTAAGGGGACAGTATAAAGATATATATAGGAAGTAACTTACAAAATTTGCCCAATAACTTAGAAAAATCTATTATGTTATTGCAACCTTTGCCACATGATCTTCCTCCATTTATTTTCTCTCTTCTTCTAATATCCCTCTGCCTCTGGGACTTCCCTGGTGGCTCAGACAGTAAAGAATCCTCCTACAATGCAGGAGTTCCAGGTTCGATCCCTAGGTTGGAAAGATCCCCTGGAGAAGAGTATAGCTACCCACTGCAGTATTCTTACTCGGAGAATCCCATGGACAGAGGAGTCTAGTGCACCACAGTCCATGGGGTCACAAAGAGTCGGACACAACTGAGTGACTAAGCATGCATGCAAGCTGCCTCTACCCATCAGTTCAGTTCACTTCAGTTGCTCAGTTGTGTCTGACTCTCTGCGACCCCATGAACTGCAGCATACCAGGACTCCGTGTTCATCACAAACTGCCGGAGTCTACCTAAACCCATGTCCATTGAGTCGGTGATGCCATCCAAAAATCTCATCCTCTATCATTCCCTTTTCTTCCTGGACTCAATCTTTCCCAGCATCAGGGTCTTTTCAAATGAGTCAGCTCTTCACATCAGGTGGCCAACGGATTGGAGTTTCAGCTTCAACATCAGTCCTTCCAATGAACACCCAGGAATGATCTGCTTTAGGATGGACTGGTTGGATCTTCTTGCATTCCAAGGGACTCTCAAGAGTTCTCCAACACCACAGTTGAAAAGCATCAATTCTTTGGCATTCAGCTTTCTTTATAGTCCAACTCTCACATCCATACATGACTACTGGAAAAACCAGAGCCTTTAGTGGACGGGCCTTTTTTGGCAAAGTAATGTCTCTGCTTTTTAATATACTGTCTAGGTTGGTCATAACTAACCTTCCAAGAAGCAAGCATCTATTAATTGGTGGTGGCTGCATTCACCATCTGCGATTCTCAGTGATCAATGCAAAGAAATAGAGGAAAACAATAGAACTGGAAAGGCTAGAGATCTCTTCAAGAAAATTAGAGATACCAAGGGAATATTTCATGCAAAGACAGGCTCAATAAAGGAGAGAAATAGTGTGGACCTAACAGAAGAGAAGATATTAAGAACAGGTGGCAAAAAATACACAGAAGAACCGTGGAAAAAAGATCTTAATGACCCAGATAATCATGATGGCATGATCGCTCACACTCACCTAGAGCCAGACATCCTGGAATGTGAGTCAAGTGGCCCTTAGAAAGCATCACTACGAACAAAGCTAGTGGAGGCGATGGAATTCCAGTTGAGCTATTTCAAATCCTAAAAGATGATGCTGTGAAAGTGCTGCACTCAATATGTCAGCAAATTTGGGAAACTCAGCCATGGTCACAGGACTGGAAAAGGTCAGTTTTCATTCCAATCCCAAAAAAGGCAATGCCAAAGAATGCTCAAACCAACACACAATTGCACTCATCTCACATACTAGTAAATTCTCACACACTTAAAATTCTCCAAGCCAGGCTTCAGCAATACCTAAACCGTGAACTTTCAGATGTTCAAGCTGGTTTTAGGAAAGGCAGAGGAACCAAAGATCAAATTACCAACATCCACTAGATCACTGGAAAAGCAAGAGAGTTCCAGAAAAACATCTATTTCTGTTTTATTGACTATGCCAAAACCTTTGACTGTGTGGATCACAATAAACTGTGGAAAATTCTGAAAGAGATGGGAATACCAGACCACCTGACCTGCCTCTTGAGAAACCTATATGTGGGTCAAGAAGCAACAGTTAGAACTGGACATGGAACAACAGACTGGTTTCAAATAAGAAAAGGAGTACGTCAAGGCTGTATATTGTCACCCTGCTTATTTAACTTCTATGCAGAATACATCATGAGAAACGCTGGGCTGGATGAAGCACAAGCTGGAATCAAGATTGCCAGGAGAAATATAAAAAACCTCAGATATGCAGATGACACCACCCTATGGCAGAAGTGAAGAATTAAAGAGCCTCTTGTTGAAAGTGAAAGAGGAGAGTGAAAAAGCTGACTTAAAGCTCAACATTCAGAAAACGAAGATCATGGCATCAGGTCCCATCACTTCATGGCAAATAGATAGGGAAATAATGGAAACAGTGGCCTCTACCCATATTTCCATTATTATTATTATTTGAGTGCTGTTCTTTTCATCAGTTTTCATCCTCTTACTCATGTGTCTTTTGCCTCTTGTTTCCCTCAGTTGCCATATTATTATCTTCTAGCACATATTCAAACCACTGTGGGAAAAAACATTTTGTCTTAAAATACTAAAATTCTCCTGAATTCATTTTCTCCTTTCTGTCCACTTTATCACTGCTCAAGTTCAGATGTTCATTCTCTCTTTTCTTTACAACTTCTTTAGTACATTTCTGCTTATATTAATAATTCTCCTAAATCCCCTGACAATCATCCATCCTCACCTTTACACTGCTTTCTGACTTTTCTAGAAAACCTAAATTTGTCCTTTCCCTACTCAAAAGTCTTCAATGGTTCACATGACCTACCGATAAAATCCAAACTTCTTTATAAGGTTCAAAAAACTTCCTGCCTACCTATCTCACTTTGTTTCCCCCTTTTCTCCTACTTCCCCTTTGCATGTTACCCTCTGTCAGCACAGAAATACTTGTGACTTTGTCATTCTCTGCCATGCCTCTGCAATGTTCCATCTGTCATTCTCATATCCCCTCAGCTGCTTTTACCCCGTCCATATGCAAACTCCTAGTCAGTCTTTAAAACTGTTCAAATACTACTCAGTCAATAAAAAGAATGAAATATTGCCATTTGGATGGACCTAGAGGGTATTAAGTGAAATAAATCAGAGGGAGAAAGACAAATACTGTATGATTTTACTCATATATGGAATCGAAAAAAATCACAAATAAACAAACAAAACTAAGCTCATAGATACAGAGAATAGATTAGTTGTTACCAGAGGGGAAGGAGGTTGAAAATTTGGAGAAATAGGTAAAGGACATGAATTGTATGGTAACGAATGGTAATTAGACCTTTGGTGGTTATCACTTTATAGTGTATTCAAATGTTGAATTATATTATGTTACATTTAAAAATTACATAATGTTATAAAGCTGAGCACCGAAGAATTGATGCTTTTGAACTGTGGTGTTGGAGAAGACTCTTGAGAATCCCTTGGACAGCAAGGAGATCCAACCAGTCCATTCTGAAGGAGAGCAACACTGGGATTTCTTTGGAAGGACTGATGCTACAGCTGAAGCTCCAGTACTTTGGCCACCTCATGCGAAGAGCTGACTCATTGGAAAAGACTCTGATGCTGGGAGGGATTGGGAGCAGGAGGAGAAGGGGACGACAGAGGATGAGATGGCTGGATGGCATCACTGACTTGACCGACGTGAGTCTGAGTGAACTCTGGGAGCTGGTGATGGACACAGAGGCCTGGCGTGCTGCAGTTCATGGGGTTGCAAAGAGCTGGACATGACTGAGCGGCTGAACTGACTGAACTGATAAACCAATTTTACCTTAATCAAAAAAAAAAAAAAAAAGATTGTTCAAATATTACCTTTGCTGTTAGGCTTTTTTAGTCTCTTTTAGGCAGACCTCAGGCTCACCCTCTGTTCTTTCCTCCACTGTTGTCAAGAATACTGTTATTGGTATTTTGGGTCAGGACTTGAGTTTTTCCATTCCCAACACTTGACATAAATTTCAGTATATAGTAGTTCAATCATCTTTGCTGTATTTCTCTACCTTTTCATTTAACCTACCTGAATATTAATGCCTAAAACTGCATTTTTTGGGAACCTTGGTGCCAACATCCGCTGGATCATGGAAAAAGCAAGAGAGTTCCAGAAAAACATCTATTTCTGCTTGATTGACTATGCCAAAACCTTTGACTGCATGGATCACAATAAACTGTGGAAAATTCTGAAAGAGATGGGAATACGAGACCACCTGACCTGCCTCATGAGAAATCTGTATGCAGGTCAGGAAGCAACAGTTCGAACTGGACATGGAACAACAGACTAGTTCCAAATAGGAAAAGGAGTATGTCAAGGCTGTATATTGTCACCCTGCTTATTTAACTTACATGCAGAGTACATCATGAGAAGCGCTGGACTGGAAAAAACACAAGCTGGAATCAAGATTGCCGGGAGAAATATCAATAACCTCAGATATGCAGATGACACCACCCTTATGGCAGAAAGTGAAGAGGAGCTAAAAAGCCTCTTGATCAAAGTGAAAGAGGAGAGTGAAAAAGCTGACTTAAAGCTCAACATTCAGAAAACAAAAGATCATGGCATCTGGTCCCATCACTTCACGGGAAATAGATGGGGAAACAGTAGAAACAGTGTCAGAGTTTATCTTTTTGGGCTCCAAAATCACTGCAGATGGTGATTGCAGCCATGAAATTAAAAGACGTTTATTCCTTGGAAGAAAAGTTATGACCAACCTAGATATTATATTCAAAAGCAGAGACATTACTTTGCCGACTAAGGTCCGTCTAGTCAAGGCTATGGTTTTTCCTGTGGTAAAGTATAGATGTGAGAGTTGGACTGTGAAGAAGGCTGAGCGCTGAAGAATTGATGCTTTTGAACTTTGGTGTTGGAGAAGACTCTTGAGAATCCCTTGGACAGCAAGGAGATCCAATCAGTCCATTCTGAAGGAGATCAACCCTGGGATTTCTTTGGAAGGAATGATGCTAAAGCTGAAACTCCAGTACTTTGGCCACCTCATGCGAAGAGTTGACTCATTGGAAAAGACTCTGATGCTGGGAGGGATTGGGAGCAGGAGGAGAAGGGGACGACAGAGGATGAGATGGCTGGATGGCATCACTGACTCGATGGACGTGAGTCTGGGTGATCTCCAGGAGATGGTGATGGACAGAGAGGCCTGGGGTGTTGCAATTCATGGGGTCGCAAAGAGTCGGACATGACTGAGTGACTGAACTGAACTGAACTGAGTGCTCCTACAAAAGTGTTATGTATTATTAATATAAATAGGATTAGCCTTTAGATAGCTTTGTGAAATGTATGTTTTCATTGTAGATTTAGGAGAGAAGTCCAATTTTTCCTTTCCCAAACAATCCTCTTATTTTTTAGTTCCATAATGATTCTCAAGGGCAATCAAGTTCTGTAAAATAAAACTCCTTAACCACCTAATATTAGAAATTTCTATTTGTTTCCACCATGATCTAGATCAGGAACATTAATTGCAAAAATCAAATCATATGTTTACATGACAAAAACACCAGCACAATTACTTCCAAAATTACTCATTTCAAACCCACCTCTGCTTAACCTGGATTCTTGTCAATGAAATTGAAGAAATTTTGCTCATTTGCCTTATTGCTTTTATTTATATTAATTGACATATTGATGTAGGTAGGCTCTATAATTTTAAACAGTTTGACTTAGAGAAAAATAACTGTTATAAGGGAAGGTTTGAGGAAATAGTCACTGAAAAACTGAACATCAACCATAGTTTAATCAGGAAAACAGAAACTACATTATGTTGCCTACAGAATTTAATACAGGGTATTGTTGCAGAGGGTGAAAGGGTGCTCCACACCAAAAAGGGGGACACTGAGGTGATTCAGATATGTAGTGTAGAAAACTATTACCACCTTAAGACTGGGGAAGCAAAGGGAAAATTCTGGGTTATTAGAACTAAGAAGCTCAGAGGACAGGTCCTATTGTTTAGGGCAAGGCCTTTTGAGAACTGGGCCTGGCCTCGCTTTTGTGGGTAACTCTGAGGTACTGTAATGATTTCTTATAGTCTACAAGCAAAAAAGTCTACAAGCAATAAATGCTGGAGAGGATGTGGAGAAAAGGGAACCCTCTTACACTGTTGGTGGGAATGCAAACTAGTACAGCCACTATGGAGAACAGTGTGGAGATTCCTTAAAAAACTGGAAATAGAACTGCCTTATGACCCAGCAATCCCACTGCTGGGCTTACACACCGAGGAAACCAGAATTGAAAGAGACACATGTACCCCAGTGTTCATTGCAGCACTGTTTATAATAGCCAGGACATGGAAGCAACCTAGATGTCCATCAGCAGATGAATGAATAAGAAAGCAGTGGTACATATACACAATGGAGTATTACTCAGCCATTAAAAAGAATACATTTGAATCAGTTCGAATGAGGTGGATGAAACTGGAGCCGATTATACAGAGTGAAGTAAGCCAGAAAGAAAAACACCAATACAGTATACTAACACATATATATGGAATTTAGAAAGATGGTAACAATAACCCTGTATGCGAGACAGCAAAAGAGACACAGATGTATAGAACAGTCTTTGGGACTCTGTGGGAGAGGGGGAAGGTGGGATGATTTGGGAGAATGGCATTGAAACATGTATAATATCATGTAAGAAACGAATCGCCAGTCTAGGTTCAATACAGGATACAGGATGTTTGGGGCTGGTGCACTGGGATGACCCAGAGAGATGGTATGGGGAGGGAGGTGGGAGAGGGGTTCAGGATTGGGAACACATGTACACCCATGGCAGATTCATGTTGATGTATGGCAAAACCAATACAGTATTGTAAAGTAAAATAAAATAAAATTTAAAAAAAAGAAATATTGAATCATTATGTGGTACATCAGGAACTAACTTAGTGCTATAGGTCAAGTTCACTTCAAAAAACAAGCTCCTAGGAAAAGGAGCTTGTGGTTACAAGAGGTGAGGCATAGGGGGAGGGGAAGTTGGAAGAAGGTAGTCAAAAAGTACAAATTTCCAGTTAAAAGGTGGAAAAGTACTAGGGAGACAATGTATAACATGATTAACATAATTAGTACTTTTGCATGTAATCCATGAAAGTTGTTAGGAGAGTAAATCCTAAGAGCTCTCATCACAGGGAAAAAGTGTCTTTTTTTCTATTTCTTTGATTTTGTACCTATATGAGATGATAGATTTCCACTAAACTTATTGTGGTCATCATTGCATAACATCTATAAGTCAAATCATTATGCTGTATACTTTAAACTTCTATAGTGCTATATGTCAACTATATCTCAATAAAACTGGAAGAGAAAAAAAAAATCTTCATTCCAAAAAAAAAAAAAAGGGAGGCTGGAGCCCACTGCTGATGACAAGCTGATGGGCCATTACTACTGAGGTAATACTGATAGGAGCAGGAAGTAAACAGAAGGGAATACATGTCTTCTCCCCTGCTCCTACCTACCACCCTCTGTCCAGTGACTTCTATTGATAAAACCTATCAAGAAGCCAGTAGACATCCATCTCCTTTGCCCCAGCCCCAGTATTAAGTGTGAATATGGAATGGAGATACGATAGCTTACTAAGTAGCACTGTTGTTGTTTAGTCGCTAAATTGTGTCTGACTCTATAGCTACCCCATGGACTATAGGCTCCTCTGTCCATGGGGTTTCCCAGGTAAGAATACTGGAATGGGTTGCCATTTCCTTCTCCAGGGGATCTCCCTGACCCAGGGATTAAAACCTGCATTGGCAGGAGAATTCTTTACCATGGTGCCACCGGGGAAGCCCTAAGTAGCACTAAGAGCAATTTAAATCAAGAGTGTTAAGCCATGGTCTCGGAGAAGGCAGTGGCACCCTACTCCAGTACTCTTGCCTGGAAAATCCCATGGACGGAGGAGCCTGGTGGGCTGCAGTCCATGGGGTCGCAAAGAGTCGGGAACGACTGAGCGACTTCACTTTCACTTTTCACTTTCGTGCATTGGAGAAGGAAATGGCAACCCACTCCAGTGTTCTTGCCTGGAGAATCCCAGGGACGGCGGAGTCTGTGGGGTCCCACAGAGTCGGACACGACTGAAGCAACTTAGCAGCAGCAGCAGCAAGCCATGGTCAGTTAAAGTAACCAACCACCTTGCAGCTTGAAAAACTCAACATGGTCATATACTCAAGACCTTAAGAAATTAATATTCTTCTGCTGGGTCTGTCTGCCATTAGACATACACTTGAGTAAGCTTGTCACTATAGATATCATTCAATCATCCAATCTGAGAGCTATATGGCAGATATTTTTCAAGGTGGTTGAGTTTCAACAGTGAAAAAATAAATAGCTTTATGCCCACCCTTGTGGAACTGTCATTCTAATGAATAGAAAAAAGATAACATATAAAAATACAATGTGTCTGATGGTGAATGCAATGGAGATAATAAAGCAAGTTGTGTGTGTGTGTGTGTGTGTGTGTGTGTGTGTGTGTCTGTGTGTGTGTGGTGAGGAATAGGGATTGGAGGTGGGGGCAGCTCTTTCATATGGGGTGGTCATGGAAGATCTTAATGACAGAGTGCAATTAGAGTAAAAACCCAAAAGAAATCAGAGAAAGAAAGCAGTGTGAATATATGGTTGAAGATCTTTTCAGTAGGGAATGGCTGTATCTGATAAAAATGGGTGGACTTTTTTTAATGGATTTGCACTTTAACTATTTGCATAGTTCTGCTATAGATGAAGCTGGGTAACATCAACTTACTGTCAAATATAGTACCAATTCAAACATTCCACAAAGCACTGCTCATCGCTTCCACTGAGAGAAATGCTATACTTCTTCATGCAGCAGGTTATTAAAAAATTGCTGATGGTAAAAGAACTAGCTGAGGTATGTACATAATACCCTACCTGTACTAAAAAAATATTTCCTCTTTCAGAGTCAGGTGTGAAATTCTAGCCTCAAACTTTTTCTTTGGATGATCTGAGTAAATGTAAAACGTCCAAACTGTACATAAGATGTCTTTGATGTCTTTGTCAAACTTCATTCTTTAATTAAGAGTTAATGAGCCTTGATAATTGGCCAACAGTCTTTTAGGCAGAAAGCGGGATGGATACTATCAGTGCTCTTAATCCAAAACAATGAAATCACTGTTGGCATTAGAATCACGTTGCATTTTGTTCAGATAATTTTTTTTTTCTTGGAAAATACGTGAATACTTTGGATTCAGTGGTACCAGAGATGTCAGTACTAACTATGATTAAGTATTCCTTCAACCAGTTTGCTACTCAAACAATAAAAAAGAACTTACCTGTAAACTTAGACATCTGAAAATTTTATAACTCAGTTATATTCTTATGTTAAAGTCTTTAAGAAAAATAACAGTAATTCTGGTCCTTGAAAAGAGTGAGTTGTACCATGTAATGTAAAATCTTTTTCTGTAGATGGTAATAATTTCCTACAGGAAAACTTAAGGTGGGTATGTCTTCATTTGAGAGGAATGTGTTTGAGACTGGATATGTAGAAAGTAGAAGTCTGAATTAGTCAACTTGTTTTCTACTTTTTAAAAGAAATCTTTGGAGGTCAGTGGTGTCTACTAGAAGGCAAGAACATGATTCTGGTGATGAGACCACCACATCTGGCTTGTAGAGTTTGCAAACTTCGTGCCTAGGTTCCTCTGGCTCTCAAGGAGGTATAACAGTAATTGTAACCTTTCTTGCTTTGACATCTCTGGCTGAAGCTGGTGTATTAAAACAAACTACTATTATTAAAACACAATGCATGTATGCACATAAAACACCAGCATGGTGCTCTTTTCAATTTTATATTACATTTATAAAATACTAGTCTTCCATGCTCCCTTCACTTTAGGTCAGAGGAGAATATAATCATAGCATACTAATCCAATTCTCAAAATACGGAGGAAATATATTCTTTAAAGCTCCGTATCATCCCTTTGAGAAGCACTAAACCGCCTAATCCCTCATGGGCTCTGTAGCAATTGCATGATGGCCCCCATATTAAGTCTTTGGCACGTTTTCAAATCTTGGCCAAATTACTTTTTATCTGGAGACTGGAACTATCAGGGAAAGACTAGGGGAATGAATTGGCTAGTGGCATTAAAATTCTGGCTGTTTAACATTGGCTAGTAGCATTAAAATTCTGGCTGTTTAACATTTAACTGAGTATCAACAACGTGTTAAAGTGCCATCTAAACATAATTAGCTAGTCATGGCGCAGTGGGCTCTGTCTAAATTTAACTGTGAAATTAGGTTTAGGGAATGTGAAAATAGGGGGGAATTTTTTCTCAAGGGAAACGGTGGTGTCAGCACAGCTGAGGAATGTCACAACAGCTACGTTTAGTCAGTTATGATCATCATCAGGGCATCTCCTGGAGCGAGGCAAGACAGGGTTTATTCTTAAGTCCATTCTGAGACTAGGTGATGGAAAGGAGTGGTTGCAGGAGATGGGCTTACAGGGGACGACAGAGGCAAACAGGAATGGAGAGGGAGCGAGAAAAGGGGGTGGAGGAAAAGAGGTCTTTAAACCGAGCGCTGGAAGACAGGATGGGAGGCGGAAGTTAAGAAAGAAAAAAAGAGCGGTGGGCAGTGGGTGAAAAAAAGAGCGGTGGGCAGTGGGTGGAACTGCGTGTAGTCTTGGAGGTGAGTAAAACGTTAAGTCAGTGGGTGGAGGTCGGGGAGCCCTAGTGACTGAAGGCGGAGGACAGCGTGATCTTGGCGAGAGATAATCATTAGTTTAGCTGCGACAGGCGGCCAAATCCTTTTTTGACTTTATTCTTATTGGAGCACATATGTGGCTATCTGGTGGCGATGGCAGGACCAACATAAAATTAATGGTGTCAGGATTGAGGATGTGTGTCCTCCGCCTCCAGCCCCCCTCGGGATAGTGGAAACTGTCCACCATCCCCGCAGAACCGCCGGTGGCCGTGGCTCCAAGGTTAAGCCACCAGGGCCGTGCGTGGCGGGCAAATGAAGAGGGCAGGGTGCGCAGCCACCGGGGTGAAGGAAGGTCGCGGAGGATCATAGACGCTCCTTTTACGGGCATATATTTAATATTTCCCGAGGTCACTGTTCCGCGTTCAGTTCATAGGAAAACAGGCAACGAAAATAAAATCACATGTGCGAACATGCAAATGAAACAAAACCAAAGAAAAACACCACCGCACTACAGGCGCTCGGATCAGGGAAATTCGCGGCCTCCTGTTGCCAGTCGCCCGGCGAAGACAGCGGACAGCCGGGCGGCCAGAGAAACGAGAGCGAGAAAAGACCTTCTGGGGCTCCTCTCCTTGCCCGGCTCCGTTGACCCTTTCACCAAACTGCCCTCCGAGAGAAAGGGGCAAGAAAAACGCCTGTGCAAACGTGCCTCGGCGGGCTAAGGGGGAAGTGGGGCTTGGAAGAAAGGAGGGATTCGGAGAGCTCAGCTGTCCCGGGAAGCATAGGGGAGAAAGTCTCTCCTTCCAGGCCCCGGCGAGGAGGGAGATGACTAGTCTCGCAGAATACGTCCAGCTTCCCAGACAGGAACCTTTAGCCGGGGCAACGGAAGGGCAGCCCCATCGTGCCTTCCTCTCCCCACCCCGGGTCCCCGCCAGAGGGAGAAAGCCGCCCGGGCTAGCTGAGCCGCGAGCACGACCGTCCCACCGCCCTCCGCCTCTATCCGAGCTGGGGCCGCGGTGGACCCGCGAAGGGCGGAGTGGGCGAGACCATTGGAAAGGCTGGGAAGGGGGGGCAAGGCAGGAACGCGAGGGGCGGGGCCTACTAACCTATTCCAGATTTTCCTGTCCTCCTTAAAGCCCTGCTTTGGGAGAAACCCCGTTATCATAGAGGAGAAAAGAGATTTGGGGTTTTTTTTTTTTTGAAAGGGGTGGAGCGAGTGTAGGAGGGCGGGGTGGGAGGAGTCGCGGCTCGCACTTTGGGACCAGACGGGAGCGCGAGTTGCGCGGGCTGGGCGGGCGAGTCCCTGCTCCTGCTCTGAGGGTCCGGCTTCCTCTCCCCCTCCCGCGCGGGGCGGGGTGGTGCGTTCCGAGTTCCCAGGAGTTCGAAGTGGGCGGGTGCCGGGGTGGGGGGGAGGGGAGTGGCGGCGGCGGTGGTGGCGGGCGGCTCCCGCCTCAGCCTCGGCAGTGGCGTCGGCGACGGCGGAGTCGAAGCAGCCGCGAGCGCTCGACTGAGTGTCAGCCGGCGGCGACGGCTCAAGAACTGGGAGTTAGGGACGCGCGCACCGGACCTTCCGCCGCGGCCACTGCCGCCGCCGCCGCCCAGAGCCGGAGGCGCCGGGGCCGGGGGAGCCGGGCGGCGGGAGAGCGAGCGGGCCGGGGGGAGGGTGGGGGATGGCGCGGACCCCGGGGCCGGCTCCACTGTGTCCCGGAGGCGGCAAAGCACAACTTTCCTCCGCTTCTCCCCCCGGGGCCGGGCTCCTGCTGCCGCCCCCGACGCCACCGCCGCTGCTGCTGCTGCTTTTTCCGCTGCTGTTCTCCTGGCTCTGTGGTAGGTGAACCTCGGCTGTCGGCGCGGGCTGAGGGGAGGCGCGACCGAGTGTCCCTGTGCCGCGGCCGGGCCGGCGCGGGCCGTTTTCTCGTGCGGAGGGCGGTTGTGTTCGGCGGTTGGCTGCGCGAGCGGGTGCCATGGACTTTGGCTGGAAACTTTTAGCCGCGCCCGGGGCGAGGCCGGGGAAGGGCCGGGGCCGGCGAGTGAGGCGCCGACTGCCCGGTCCCCTCCCCCGCGGCCGCGCGGCTCGCCACGCTGTGGGTCGGGGTTTGGCTGCGGTGTGCTCTGTCCGGACGCCTAGTGCTCGGTGCTACCGGGGTCCCTCGGTTTTGCTCTCGGGACCGTTACTTGCTCGCTGATTTGCGGAGGAAGCCGAGAGCACGGACTTTTGTGCTGGCGCTAGATGGGATGGTCGTTTGCCGCTTCATTTTTTCCCGGGTGAAACTTGAGCTGTGAGCCTAGATACCTTTAGGAACACAAGAACCGACCACGGAATGAAGCCTTTGGGTTCCCACCCCGCTTCTCCTTCCACCCTGGAGAAGGCACCATGTTAACCCACCCTGCAGCATCCCCTACAGTTTTCTTCGATCCTCCGGCCGCTTTCTGCCCTGGCAGCCTCTGGATCGCTTTGCATTGAGCCTGTAGCAGCCTTCCAGTTTGTGGGGCGTCTGTCTCACTGTCCACGTTTATTTTAGCTGAGCCAGTTTGTCTTCAGGACTTTGATTTACATGTAAAATACCTGACTGCATTGGCCGTGCCCCTGCTGTTCTGGTCAAAATAAGCCCCGCGCCTCTTCCCTGCCGTTCTTCCCACATGTTCTGTTACAGTTTTGTCACATTTGGGAGGTGGTCTCATTGTAAGTTTACTTCCTAGGCATCGGAGACTAGAAGACTACTTGTTAAGAGTATCTTTAAATAAATATCTCCGTTTCGTGCGAGAGACGTGGACTTAAGTGATCCTTAATGGAATGCGGCGATTTGGGAGACTAAGGCCACCGGTCTAGCTCTCGGGACTAGCTCTGTCTTTTGGTAATACTGGAACACAGCAAGACGTTATTCGTTCGATGACTCCCACTTAGAGGAAAGTGGAGAGGAAAACTTAGGCTTGCTCAAAGGGTGTTTTACCTGAGACATTTTTCTAGTACATAAATCTGCTGTTGGATGTCAGCATTTAATGAAATCTTAAAAGAAACCAGGAAGTTTTACCAGTATTTACTACAAGAAGAGATGTGTGCAGTTTACTTGGATGGTGTGATTTAGAAGAGAATCCTATACCCCTGTACCGTGTAGGTGTGTCGGGGTAGCTGGTTATGAGGAAGGCAAAGTTTTCAAGAGATTGAGTGTCCCTTAAAGGCTGAGAATTTCCACCACCAAATCACTGTCACGTTTAAAGCACTGTAATGACAGTTTCTGGTTTACAGAGTATAGTATGACAAATGGCATGTTATCTAATCTACATTGTTTCTGTAGTGCCACTCCCCAGATGTTTGGTTTCAGGACACAATTCTTAATGCTGTTACTTCTTTATATTGATGAAAGGTTCTGGATTGAATTTTGTGTACTGTTCTTTTGCATTAAGGAGTATTGTGGAATACATTTGGGTGGGAGGAAAATGGGAGGGGGATGTTAACAGTTTACTATTCTGATACAGATTGTGTTAAAGACTAAGAATATTTGTACCTCCAGTGAAGGTTTATCTAGCTAAGCAAAGCCCCATAGAAGACTGAAGCAAGGTAATATGTACAGGTAATACAAGGAAAATTAAATTTGGGTAATAATTTCATAGTTACTGTGAAAGTAAAGTGTCATTTACTTTTTGAAGAAATATATTGGAATTCATATGAAAGAAGAAAAGAATTAGAAAGTCTTCCATAATAATGTGCTTGATATTTTAGAGTCCTGAAAATCCAAGTAGTATAGCCAAAAGGACTGTGATATAGAGAGGTGTAAATTGAAGTTTTTAAGAGTCATCTCTGCTTGTAGTTGTAGAGACAGACACTAGCTTTGTATTACTGTGCACTGCTCATTTAAAGAGCTTCCTTTTTTTGGCTTATAGTGTTATAACACCCTAATTTGTGAACCCTTATGACAGGTTTTTTCTGTCAACCTTTATTTTAGAATAAAGTCTTTGAATAGGGCACAGTTGTCCTGATTTATGGATACTAAGTATGGAAACGGAAATTTCTGCTTGTAACCTGTGCATTGATCTAACATTCATAGTACTACTTACAAGCTTTGGCATGTACTGATGTTTGAGTTTAGTTTTATTTATTTATAGAATTTTATTGAAGTATAGTTCAGTTACAGTGCTTTGGAAGGTGTTAGAAATGAGAAGATTTTTAGGCTTTAAAGAGATGACTATATGATGATTTGTTAATTAGAATGCTTTACTTATTTTTACCACATACAGACTATTTTTTTCTTTTTGCTGCTATTTTTGATATTCTGGTTACATATAGCATGGCCTTAACTATGCTAAACTCTTGGGAGTATCCTCTATTAGCACAATATCATTTCTATGTCATGCTGATTTTATGGCTATTAAAAAAACCCTCATATTCAAACTAGTAGACATGGTATTCTGAAAACTATAAAAAGTAATCAGATTTCCTCTTTTGAAGGGTGTACATTATCTGTCCTATTTGAAGAACTGAAATTCTCACTCATTGTGGTTAGTTTGTGTGTGTGTATGTATGTGTGTTAAGCCCGATAGATCATAGGTGTAAAGGTTAAGAGGGCTAGATTTTCAACATTTTCTGACTTGATAAACCTGATTTATTTAAATCTGGAAGTCCATATTTCTTTATGGTGCCAATGATCAACTAATATGTGATGAGATTTATCTTAGTTTCCCTTCCAATATTTTTCTTGAGGAACAGAGAATATTAGCAGGGATATGGTATCAATGAGAGAGAAGATAGACTACTGACCTAAGTTCCAGCTCTTCCCATTTTCAACAAGGTTTTATCTTAAATGGATATTTAGAAGGTTATAGAAGAAAAAATCTATTATGATGATGGAACATTTAACAGCACTTTCAGAAATTTCTTTATTCATGGCACTTGTTAGATACTTGAGGACACTGAATAAGGCAGAGCCCTGGCTTCAAGGAGCTTACAGCAGTATAATAGACGTAATGTATAAAGTAAATAGGTGGTTGTAGGGCTTCCCTGATAGCTCAGATGGTAAAGAATCCATGTGCAGTGGAGAAGACCTGGGCTCGATCCCTGGGTTGGGAAGATCCCCTAGAGAAGGGAACTGCTACCCACTCCAGTATCCTTCCCTGGAGAAATCCATGGGCAGAGGAACCTGGCAGGCTACAGCCCATGGGGTCACAAAGAGTCAGACACAACTGAGTGACTTTCATATAGGACAGCTTGGTGTTTATGATAGATTTGTGCATGAGGTACTGTCAGTTACCCAGAAGAGGAACCTAACCAACTATGTAGAGATATTAGTGTAAACTGAGAAAAAAAAAAGTTACCTAAGAAAAAATCAATTGAGTCAGATTTTCTTATTGAGATAGGTCATTGTGGTAGGTGGTATAAGTTTGCTTTCTGCACTTTATGGTTAAGATACTAAATAGGCAGTTTGAATCTGAAAAAAGATTGTCACTTACCAGCTGTGTGAATCATTGGCAAGTTATTTAACCTCAGTAAACTTAGGTTTTTTCATCTTTTCAAAAAAGGGTAATATCAACTTGCTTATAGAGTTCTTGTGAGGATTAAATGAAAGAAAATAAAATAGCAGAATGCATGGAATATACATTCAAATTTTAGCATTTATTTTATTTCATATTATTATTAGGGGCTTCCTTGGTGGCTCAGTGGTGAAGAATCTGCCTGACAATGCGGGAGACTTGAGTTCGATCCCTGGGTTGGGAAGATCCCCTAGAGAAGTAGTAAATGGCAACCCACGTCAGTATTCTTGCCTGGGAAATCCCATGAACAGAGGAGCCTGGTGGGCTATAGTCCACGAGGTGGCACAAGAGTTGGACACAACTTAGCTATTAAACAACAAAGACAAACCAACCAACATGGTATTTGTCATTCTTAAATTTTACCCTGATGACTTGAATAACTGGGTTTTCAACTTGATTGACTTGCTTTTTTTATACTTTCATCTTTATTTTGAGTGTATAGCCCAGTCAGTGCTCTTGAAGTGTTTGTTAAATTTACCTCCGATAAGTATACAGACCAGTTTTCAGAATGTTGGGATGTAGTGAAATTAACCCAGCTGTGTAATTGTATGGAATCTAGTTGGATGGTCCCATAATGATGTAGAATGTGTTTTAGGACTTGGCGGTTCTGTGTGGTCACTTAGAATGTTAGTGGTTATATTGAAAAGTGTAGAGTCGAAAATGTGCAGTTGAAGATAGAGTCGTAATTTCATTTCTACTTTAGCAAGTTACTGGTAGTATCAGGTTGGAGCCTACAATAAATATTGCCCATATCAATTTTCCTGCTTCTAAGACGGATATAATGGCAAAGTGACCCAAATTTAAAAGGAAGCAAAAAAGAGCAAATTTTGCATTTAGCTCTAGTGTCCAAAATAGGAATTGGGAAAAGCGGGTCAATAATATATTTGTGGGTGTGGGTGTATTTACTGTTTTACCTTATGTCACTTATGCATATATATGTGTGTGTAAAAGAAAAAACATATATATATATATATATGTGATTCAGCAACTCTGAGGTACATTTTGCATCTGTATAGTTAAGGAACAAAACTTATGGCTTATTGCCTATTATTTGAAAATGATTGAAGTGAAGCTGGCCATGATACCCTTGTTAAAAAGGAGTATTTTGGTATTCTGTTGCTTACCCCTTAAAAAATTAGTGAGTAAATAACATATTCCTATGGCATATTCTCGGAGAAGGCAATGGCACCCCACTCCAGTACTCTTGCCTGGAAAATCCCATAGGCAGAGGAGCCCAGTGGGCTGCGGTCCATGGGGTCACGAAGAGTCAGACACGACTGAGCGACTCCACTTTCACTTTTCACTTTCATGCATTGGAGAAGGAAATGGCAACCCACTCCAGTGTTCTTGCCTGGAGAATCCCAGGGACGGGGGAGCCTGGTGGGCTGCCATCTATGGGGTCACACAGAGTCGGACACGACTGAAGTGACTTAGCAGTAGCAGTAGCATGGCATATTCTATACTCTATTAAAGTCCTCATAAAATTGGCAATACTGAACACATGATTTGTGAAAGATGTAGCGTTTAATTAACAATAGCCAAAGTGAAGTGAAGTGAAGGGCTCTCAGTCATGTCCTACTCTTTGCAACCCCATGAACCATACAGTCCATGGAATTTCCCAGGCGAGAGTACTGGAGGTAGCCTTTCCCTTCTCCAGGGGATCTTCCCAGCCCAAGGATTGTAGGTGGATTCTTTACCAGCTGAGCCGCAAGGGAAGCCCAAGAGTATTGGAGTGGGTAGCCTATCCCTTCTTCAGTGGATCTTCCCAACCCAGGATCTTCCCAATTGAACTGGGGTATCCTGCATTGCAGGCGTACTCTTTACCAACTGATCTATCAGGGAAGCCCTAAGAATGACTGTTAATATGTAAATATAGGCTAAAATCAAAGAACCTTGAAGTAAGTAATGAGTGTGTCAGAAACTCAGATCCAAAAATCTCAGCACCATTAATGTCATACTTTTGGTTACCTTTTATATTTTTATCTAAAATTATCTTGAACCCATATCCTTTCTTGAGTTTATAAAACTTATGATTTTCTGTTATAGGCTCTGACATAGATTAATTATTTGTGTAAATAAAATTTGTTGTGAATCTTTATCAAGGGTGAATTTTAGGTTTTTTCCTAAATGGCTCACTTGTTACAGCATAGATCATTAATTTAAAATTTTAGTGATGGCTGCCTCCTGTAAGTCTAGATACAGTTATACTGCAGGTATTATATGGAGAAGGAAATGGCAACCTACTCCAGTGTTCTTGCCTGGAGAATCCCAGGGATGGGGGAGCCTGGCAGGCTGCCGTCCATTGGGTCGCACAGAGTCGAACACGACTGAAGTGACTTAGCAGCAGTAGCAGCAGCAGCAGCAGCAGGTATTATAGCTGTTTCAGAAATGATATTGTATTGCATACTTATATTGTGAGTTTAACATGTTTTCTTTAATATTGCATCCAGGGAGATTATTTTACTTGCAGCCCTGTTAATTGCCTAGTATCCATTCTGCTAATTAAGATCAGTAGGAAAAAAGTACCATGTGGTATTGTGAGTAGATATCCATAAACTGGAATTTAAGGTATGGTATGTGAGAACATACCAGCTCATAACTGGTTTAAATGACCAAGAATTGACAGCATTTCCAAAGATTATTTTGTAGCTGTGAGATTAATTATACTGTGACTCTATAGATAGGAGAGGTTATAATATATATATATATATATATATATATTTTACTTTATTTGGTTTCCTTTAATAGGAAGTTAATAGTTTAATAGTTTTTTTTTTTTAAATAGGTTGGCTGTTGTCCCAGTAGAGGTGCTTTACTTTAAGCTGTTAGATTTCTTCAGAAGTAAAACTTTTGAAAAGGAGGAGGGTATATCTATAAATCACTATTCTCAGCTACCCAAGGTCAGCCAAAGTACAGTGTGTTGATAGGTTCAAATACTAGTTACTAGGAAATCTTTTTCGAAACAACATCCCAGGCCCCACTGTGGACTAACTGGATCAAGAATTTTGCAAGGGGGTGGAGAGTGGAGCCTGGTGATTGGGGCATTTGTAGTTTAAGAGACATATTCATTTGATTGTTTCTTCCCTTGATGAGTATTATTTATTATAGCATTTTTATATGTGATTTGACCAGATGTGGTCATTATTTTGTTTATTATTGTATCTCATATGCTAAGTATGCAGTGGGTGCTCAGATTTCTTTATAGCAAGAGCTTAACAACAAAATAAAATTTAGTTTAAACCATCAGTGTCCCAATAGAGATCTGTGAACTTATATACATAGATTTAAGTTATCCTAATGCCACATTAAAAAAAATAATGAAAGGAACATGTGAAATTAACATATTTTATTTAACACAGTATAACCAAAATGTTATTTAGCATGCAGTTGATATTTTAAAATTGAGATATTTTACATTTTTTTTTCTTTTGTAGTAAGTCTTTGAAATCTGATGATGTGTACTATACACTTACAGATTGTTATTTGGATAAACTGTATTTCATGTATTCAGAAGTCAGGTGTGGCTGGTGATTACCATATTGGACAGTGCAGGTCTAAACTATATGTGGTCTCCAAAGTAGGTTATGCCCTTCTCTGGTACTTACTCAAAAGTCCTAAAATGATATTACTCTTCCTTCTTATCTAGTCCAATTCTGGAGCTCCCAGTTTGAAATTAATTTTCTCCATGAATACTTCCTTCACCACTTCTTTCATACAGTGAGCTTTTTTCTTTCTAAAGTAGTTACTCTTTTTACTCGTTATTTAGTAATGTAATTGTGAGTTGATCTATGATGTGTGCTCTTTGCAGTAAAGACTTTGCCTCAAGCTTCACTGTATGCATCCTAGCACCTATTACAGAATAAACACAAGTTATTTTTTAAGCTTATAGATTTTTAACGTGTCAGGGAGGGAGAAATTTTTCTCTGCCCTTCTAGTTTCTCCTGTGTGGTCTAAATTACATTGACATGAGACAGATTAAAACAACATAAAATAGAAAGTTTGATGCCATGTATACATACATGGAAGAGACTCAGAAAACTGCTTAAATGAAAGTCGCTCAGTCGAGTCTGACTCTTTGGGGTGCCATGGACTCTACAGTCCATGGAATTCTCCAGGCAAGAATACTCGCGGGGATAGCAGTTCCCTTCTCCAGGGTATCTTCCCAACCCGGGTCTCCTACATTGCAGGTGGATTCTTTACTAGCTGAGCCACCGGGGAGGCCCTTCCAGGAAATGGCCTAACCCTCACATTAAATACCAACTTTGGCTACAGACAAAACAGGGTACTGGGGGTAGTGATTTGGGACTTCAAAGGGGAGAAAGGCAACTCACATAAAGATGTAAAACAAATGTTTGGTAAACAAGTGTTTGCTGGGCCTTGTAGACACAATGGGAACATAGAGTGGACTCTGATCTCTAGGCCATGCAGAGATTCCCCACTACACTTTGCCTTTACTTTTTACAGATAACTCTGGGGATAGCTCAGTGCCAGGCCCTCTATCTAAAAAAAACTTTTTAGGCAATTAGGGGGAAGGTCAAAGTTTCTTTCTGTCTTTTGGTCCTTGGGTGTTTTCAGCTCACAACAATCCTGTGCCAGAGACATTATTGGGGAGCAACTTTTGTTCCCAAACATTTGCTTTTTTCCTTGTTAATAAGTGTTTTAGAATTGACCAAATTTGCTATACAACAAAAGGGTATCAAGAGAATACTTAGCTTATGATTTCATCTTCCATGTTGAAATAAGATAATAAAACAGAATAATAGCTATAATAAATAGCTACAAAAACTTCTCTGAATTTGACTTCATTTCCTATCTGATCCTAGCTATCCTTCAAATCCTTAGTCCCTGGAGCAAATTCTGTTCATTTTTTCATGCTTTTAGAGGAATGTTTTCCAAAGTGTTTAATAGAACGCTAGTTTCTGGAAAAAAGTGTCATGGTTGAATATATTTGGGAATGGGAAAAACTAATCATGTAACCCCCTTCCCTCATGGAAAATCACTGTGCACATTAGTTTATTAATGGCTTAAGAAATTCTTCAGTAAAATATCCTTTTCTGCAGTTAATTAAACAGCCTGTTTTTGCTACAGAAGCTTTGTTGTACAGAACACACTATAGGGAATGTATTCTTAAAGAGGTTTGTATATTTGATATTTATTCCTATCCTGACATTTTTTCCATTGCTATTTTCCAAGATAGGGGAGGAATTTATTTATTTACTATACTAGAAAAGGATGATAGGCTTTAAAGATGTTACTTGGTGAGAAATGTTCTTCATTGCCTTTTCTTTTTTCTAAAAATTCCTTTTGCTTTCTTTAGTTCTGTCTTTATACCTGTCTTTATATTCTGTCCCCATTGTCTTACCCATTTTGAATCTGAGAAATTTGAGAAATTGACCTAGGAGGAATGCAATTCTTCCTCTTTGGTATTAGTACTGTATTATTAACCCCAAAATATATGTAGCTTAAGCAGTTTCTTTGGGATATACCTCACTTTATGTATAATACATATCATTCTGGGCTTGTGTTTTAGAAATAGAGTAGGTATATTTAAGATAGCTTTTCTGTTTTAATGGAAGTATACCAGTGCAGTTACTGAAAAGGACATGAAAAAACCAAGAGGCGGATATAAAAATAGATGTACACAGCTAGGACTCTTAACATTTGAGAACATTGTATAAAATTAAAAATGTGCTTGATTCTTTTTAATGGTTTCATTTCAGAGGAAAAAGCAAAGTATTAATGAAGTGTTAGTATTGGAAAACTATGGTAAGATGAAGTCCACATAGTGACTCTATGAGTTATCCTTGATAGACATTATTGTCATTACTAAAATATCTGAGGCCATTGGTTTTGAAACTTATTAATACAGTATTTAATTTAGTCATTGCTACTGTGGGTTAGATTAAGATTTCATTTTACAAGTGTCCTTGTCATGAACTCCAAACTCCCTTATAATTTGATTTAGATTAGAGATAATCATTCATGGTTATAAATTCAGTTTAATGTTAAATAAGTCAGAGAATAGTCTATCTTGTATTTGAGTCTGCTTAGTAATACCCATGTGTTCAGTCGTGTCCAACTCTTTGTAACTCTGTTGTAGCCTGCCAGGCTCCTCAGTCCATGGAATTTTCCAGGCAAGAATACTGGAGTGGGTTGCCATTTCCTTCTTCAATGAGAAGGAATACCCAGATTATTTTAAATGTAGAATTTTTAAAAAGCTTCTCTATTTTTCATTAAAGAAATTCAGGTGGGAGAAGGTACAAGGTACATAGCTAACAGTCCTGTCCTTCTCATTAAGGGCACAGGGCTAGAGCATTATAGCATTTTTCACCAACCAGGAGTCTTCATATGTTAATTGCTGTAGCAGCTACTTAAAAGAGGTAAAAAATTACCACCAACAAAAACTTTGATAAACATATGCAAGTAATGCAGTTGTACTGAGCATCCACTTTTACATTAACTTCTCATTCCTGTAGGCAATTTTAAGGTTATAAATAGGTGATTATTTTGATGACACAGTTTGATTTGCCTAGTCCACATTAGAACCAGAGTGAATTTTAGTATTGCAATAATAGTAAGAAACACTTCTTTCAGGTTGTTACCTTTTGTTGTACACTAGCACAGTGTCAAAGATTTGTTGTTTTTCTTTTAAAGCTGGCATAGCTTTTCCAGTTGAATGACAAAAAGAAGGCACATCAAGGTTAGAATTAGTAATACTAATGAAAACATTTTACTTAGCAAGAAATAAGACTCACTGGACTATTGATACTCTTTTCTGTATTTAAGATAGATTATTTTTTCATTTTTCAGTTAAAAACATTGTCAACTTTTAGATTATTTGTAAAAGATTTAGCAATTATGGTGGCTGTTTTGAAACCATGAATTGTTTGTAAGGCTTATTTTCTATATGTGTATAGAAGAGTGTGGGCTTTGATTGTATTTGTTATATTTTGTAACTGCTAGTGAAAATGTTTACATGAATAAGTAGCCGGTGAAGTTTTTATATAGTATGTTAAAAAGTCTTCTCTTATAATAAAAGCTTTAACGTTAACATCTGTTAAAATATAAAAACAAATCTGAAGTTCTCTGAGAAAAATAAATATTTTTTCTTAGAGAATACTTCTGTTGCTTTGCTGCCCTCTACAGTCATCTAAGATAGTCACTCTAGACTTTTCTTCCATCAGATGATTAAAATACTTTCTTGACATGTGTGCTTTAAATTTCGAGAGTGAGTTAAATAATATTTACTGTAAAGTATGATAACATATAGATAACAACAGTTGATCTATACCTTTAATGCAAAAAATAAAAGTTTACAAGTAGGGGATGGACAGGAGACTACTGCACATCAGTCAAGAAACAGATGAGAGAGCACCAACCTGGTGATGGGTAGTGCAGAGGACACCACAGTGGGATGAGTGCTCACAAGCTTATGAAGCCGTTAGTACGAGTAACGGAGTGCTAGGTAGCTGTAACAGCATACCAAATAGTATGATACAGCCCCCCCCAAAAGAGATCAGTAAGGCCTATAAGAGTCAAGGACACTAATTAGAGGAAATGAAACTTTGGAACTGTAAGAATGATTTGAGTTCAGACAGGTAAAACAGGGTTATGTCAAACAGGAAAAGAAAATATTAGAACACAAAGCATCTGTTACACAGAAAGGGCTATGCTAGGACCCTTGGAGTCTTTTGCCTTTAGGAAATGTAAAATTTAATTGTTAGCAGATTTTGGGATTAGAAAATAGCATGTGTGTTTCTGTATATTTTATACCCAGTTACTTAATCTTTTTGCCTGTTTCAGTCCTTACATGAAGTGAAAGTGAAAGTCATTCAGTAGTGTCCAAGCCTGTCCAAGCCTTTGCCTTCTCCAGGGAATCTTCCCAGCCCAAGGATCGAACCCAGGTCTCCCGCATTGTAGGTGGATTCTTTAACCAAATGAGCTATCAGGAAAGCCCCTCGGTCCCAGCTGAGCCACAAGGGAAGCCCAAGAATACTGGAGTGGGTAGCCTATCCCTTCTCCAGTGGATCTTCCTGACCCAGGAATTGAACCAGGGTCTCCCGCATTGTAGGCGGATTCTTTAACCAAATGAGCTATCAGGAAAGCCCCTCGGTCCTTATACACTTAGCTAAATGATGCCTCCTTTACAGAGTTGCTGTGAAAATTAAATGAAATCCTTATTAAACTAAACTGTAGTAAAGTGCTTTACAAATACAACTAACCATAATGGAAGCAAAAATGGATTGTCTTAGGTTAAAAATGCAAAGTGTATCTAGTTGCTTCAAAAGAAGAAGTTTAACTGAGAAAGATTCAATAGAAGACCTGATTTTCTAGCTGAACCTTGAAGAAAGAGTTTTCCATTTCTGAGGGAAGTCAGTAAAAAAGCATTCCAGGCTGAAAAGATCACTGGACTGAGGACTCTGTGGAAGGAATTAATGTACCCATGTGGTTCAAGTATGAGCTGTTATGGAGGGGAGTCATAGATTTTTAAATACTTTGCTGATGCTGAGGAGATGAGAGTGTGTGGGAGGCAGTGAGAAGCTTTTGAAAGCAGGTAACTACTGAGTCTGTGATTCCGGAATATTTTATAGCTCTGACAGCACTGTAAAAGATATACGGGAGATAATGAGAGACAAGCAAAAGGGAAAACCATTGCAGCTGTACATAAGAAGAGAGGATTGTGGAGAGAAATGGCAATTTGATAGAAAAGTTTGAAGGGAGGGATAGATCTGAGAAGTCGATTACATGGTGTCTGAATAGCATCGTGGTTGAGGAGACAGGAGTTGGATATGAACTTAGATTTCTTGAGTGACTAGAAAAGGATTGTTGTTCAGTCACTCAGTCATGTCCGACTCTTTGTGACCACATGGACTACAGCATGCCAGGCTTCCCTGTCCTTGACCATCACCCGGAGCTTGCTTAAACTCATGTCCATTGAGTCAGTGATGCCATCTAACCATCTCATCCTCTGTCATCCCCTTTTCCTCCTGCTTTCAGTCTTTGCCAGCATCAGGGTCTTTCCAGTAAGTCGGCTCTTTGCATCAGGTGGCCAAAGTATTGGAGCTTCAGCCTCAGCATTAGTCCCTCCAATGAATATTCAGGATTGATTTCCTTTAGGATTGACTGGTTTGATCTCCTTGCAGTCCAAGGAACTCTCCAGAGTCTTCTTTAACACCACAGTTCAAAAGTGTCAATTCTTCAGTGCTCAGCATTCTTTATGGTCCAACTTTCATATCCAAACATGACTGCTGGAAAACCATAGCTTTGATAATATGGACCTTTGTTGACAAAGTAATGTCTCTGCTTTTTAATATGCTTTCTAGTTTTATCATAGCTTTTCTTCCAAGGAGAAAGCGTCTTTTAGTTTCATGGCTGCAGAAGGATTAATGTATCAGTCTAGTAACTTTGTGGAGGCATTTTAATTGTGGTGCCTCTGGGATGTATTTTACAGCTGTAGTTAGAAATTTGTTGTGAGAGAGTAGAAGGGAAGGACGTGGAATTGGGAATTATCAGTATTTGGATTAGATGAGCTCTTGGAGGGAGAGGCAGAGTGGGAGAAGAGAAGAAGGGAGAAGAGAAGAGAGGAAGGAAATGGAAGTACGGAGGGGACTGGCAAAGAATTTAAAGGTTGAGGTACATTGATAAGAGGGAGGGAAGGGATAAATAATCTGGGAATAAAATCTTGATAGATCAATACATTTAGTAGTTAAGAGAAGTACATTGATGACTGAGTAATTTAGTAAAAGTGTTTAGGAAAAAGGTCAATTTTCAAAAAAATTAATGAAGGAATAATGAAAAAACAGTAGGGTAGGACTTGCTCTTGGGACAGAGGAAATGAACAAATAATTTGAGGGGGAATAATGTATCAGTTATTGTGGACTAAGTGTGTTGTCCCCGAATTCCTGTGTTAGAGCTCTAATTCTCAATGTGGTGATTCCATTTTTGTCCACAGGTTCTACTACGAAGTCCCATAGCCCAAGAGAATAAATTTTCTGTGGGTGTCTACTATAGAGAGTTGAAGAAAAGCTTTTTAATTTTTATGATGAGACTTCTTTGTCTTTATGAGGGGGATGGGAAGGGCACTTTGGTGTGGCACCATCCAGGAACAGAAAGTTAAGTGGATGGTGATGGTAGAAATGAAAGGGAAAATTTTAAAACGAGAGAATAAAAAGGCAAAACAATACCTCTTGATCTCAGGATATGAAGAATGAGTAAATATTAGTGCATTTGGAGATTATATATTAGGTAGATGGGAGAATAGTGTAAATACTGCTAAAAAGGAGGTTGAGGTTAAGAATTAGATACCAGATGGAAGGGTTTATTAGTTTCCTAGGGCTGCTGTAACAAAATACTACAAACTGCACGGCCTACAGTAGCAGAAATTTATTCTCTCATGGTTCTAAAGCCTGGAAGTCTGAAATCAAGGTGTCAGGAGGGCTGTGTTCCTCTGAAACTCTGGTGTAGAATCCTTTCTTGCCTCATCCTAGCTTCCAGTGGTGGCCTTCAATCCTTGGCATTCCTTGGATTACAGCTGTATTCCTACAGTCACTGCCTTTGTCATCACAGGCCATTGTCCCTGTGTTTTTGTCCTGGTGTGTTCCTTCTCTTGTAAGGACAGCAGCCATATTGAACCAAAGCCCAGCCTACTCCAGTGTGACTGTGCTTAATTTACATCTTAATTACATCTGCTGCTGCTAAGTTTCTTCATTGTGTCTGACTCTGTGCTACCCCGTAGAAGGCAGCCCACCAGGCTCCCACGTCCCTGGGATTCTTCAGGCAAGAACACTGGAGCAGGTTGCCATTTCCTTCTCCAGTGCTTGAAAGTGAACAGTGAAAGTGAAGTTGCTTCAGTTCAGTTCAGTTCAGTTGCTCAGTCATGTCCAACTGTGACCCCATGAATCACACAGCCTGCCAGGCCTCCCTGTCCATCACCAACTCCCAGAGTTCACTCAGACTCGAGTCAGTGATGCCATCCAGCCATCTCATCCTCTGTCGTCCCCTTCTCCTCCTGCCCCCAATCCCTCCCAGCATCAGGGGCTTTTCCAATGAGTCAACTCTTTGCATGAGGTGGCCAAAGTACTGGAGTTTCAGCTTCAGCATCATTCCCTCCAAAGAAATCCCAGGGTTGATCTCC